>NC_088361.1:69852277-69917277 GCF_034508935.2 Berghia stephanieae
TCTTGTTAATGTATAATAAAGCGTTTCCACCAAGAGAGCAGTCAGAACATCGCGACTCGGACTTCAATTAACAAAGCAATACTCGTCTTTTGATTAAAATGGGAAGATCTGGTTTAGGGTAAAGATAAGATCAAATCTCGCCTTTATAATGTTACATTGCTACCGGGTTCTCTCTCCTCTCTCAACCCCCCCCCCCCCCCCCAAACTTCTATTTCTTTTTTAAAAAACTCATTGTTGCTGACTTCGCATCTGGTGTTGGGGTTATTTTTCGTTTATTTTTTTATCAGACGCAGCTTCGCTGTTTCTTCTTTTTTCTCATTGGTATGTGCTGTACTTCCCCACATGGCTTCCAGCATGTAACGATTCATCTAGGTCACCGAACGATGCTTCTAGGTTTCGTTTTTGTCATGACAGAAACCAAACCGGGCGGCTGGGAGATCGAAAGACCTTTTCTCATATAAGACTTGGTTTTTGCAAGACCCTTACAAACCAATTCCCGCCCCAGCTCTACTCGGAGCGAATGAAGTGTGAAAACGCATGTCAGTAGTTCTGTCAAATTTTGATTTTTCTAACGCCAACTTACCACCTTGTTCTAAACTCACAAACGTTTATTTATCTTCACACCTTGAAGACCCACACACAGAGAGTTACAATAATGGCCCACAGACAGAGGGTTACAATAAGGACCCGAAGCAAGAGGTATACAATAATCAAGACGGGCTAGGATCAATGAAGCACAGCTGACTGTTTTGATTGAATTAACAGGCAGACATGATCTAGCTAATATGTGAATTTAGTCTGCTTTAAAAGTGATAATTTCACTATTTATTCAACATTCCCTATGGGAAAAAAAGCAGAGTGATAAATTTAAACTTTTGCTGTGACCCAATCAAAGGAAGTTCAATCTAGTCATTATTCAGATTTTGATTTGTTGGTCAGCATCCAGGATTTAATTTATCTATTGGTGCTATGAGTGTAGTTAAAATATTCACAATATATGTACCAACACACAAAACTATGTGTATAATTGAACGTCTACAGTCTGATATAATTTAGTGAGAACTAATCACTAGAATGGCTGTCAAAAAATGAGCTTTTATATAACGCAACAACCACTAAACGTTCTCAAACCGCTATACAAAACAATAACAAAGAGTTGATTGATGTCAATTTCATTCCTTTCATAAGCAGCGCTTCACATCTGCAGTCAGATGAGTGTTACATTATTGATTCGTATGCATTTACACTATAAACAATCTCTTAATATGGCTTTATTATTTATTAGATTCAGTTTTTTGTGTTACAGAACTTTGAGCACATTTCTTTGTCAGTATCAGATCTTGTGTGATAATGTGGTGAGGAACGATGGTCTTGGACTCACTACACGACCTCGAACAGGTAATTCGACATTAAGACAGTATGGCTATAGAGTAAAAGTTTCACAGAGCAATTCAAGGTTCTTAAAACCGTTAGCTTTTATACGATAAAAAAAGAAACAATACGATGAAATGGGTATTTCATAGATATATTTTCTTTGAGAACATTAAATTCGGAAGTACCTCTGTTTAAAGCAACATATTCTTATTTCTATATTTGTGTTAGCTCCTGTTGAGCTGCTTGTCTTGTCCTACATGTTAAAGAAACGCGGTTCGGTCACCAGATGATGAAAGATCGTATGTTGCAAAGCGCAAAGATCGTTTCCATACGGTAAGCGTCATATAAATGCATTTTGTACCGTAGTTGTGTTGGACTTGTTGTCTCATACTCTTTGGATCTATCTCTCTTCCATATATGAATCATCTGTTTTCTTTCTCTTAATATATATTTGATAGCACAGGAATATAACGTATTGACCTTATTTTGACTCATCAAAATCACTTGGTTTCGATACCGATGTGACCCAAAAGATTGACAAATATTTTTAAACTATAACACAAACCATAGAAAATAAACGGAATGAAGTAAAACAGGTCTATTATTTATATGGATTTATTTTTAACTCATATAATCCCTCTCAAGATCTTGTTTTATTATTTTAAAACATAGAGTTGTCAGGGTTATTTTATATTTTATACTAAGGGCCCTATAATTTCAGCTAAAAATACTGTTTTTGTGCGTCCCTCTTATGGCCAGGGTCCTGAACAAGCCCAGGTGAAGCATTCTTTTTTACCGTTCTGACACCAGCAGGTACCACATTCGTCAGTCTCCCAGATTTGATGAAAAGGAATGTTGTGGTGGTGGAGGTACTCTTTGCCATCAATCCTGTAAATCAGTGATAGTTGGAGTGATATTTCTGATGATTATATTATTTTGATGGTAATATAATACGGTTGTGGTGTTAATGATTCGATGAAAATGGTGGTGACCGTAATAATTAACTGATTGTTTAGTTGACAATGGGAGAATGGTTATGATAATCTAAATGATGATGATGATGATGATGTTGATGATGATGATGATGATGATGATGATGATGATGATGATGATGATGATGATGATGATGATGATGACGGGTCAAGTCATTACCAATAATAACATTGAGGATACAGGTTGAGAAATAAAAATATCAATTTCTAATGCCCTGTTTTTTTTTAATCACACATAGGGCTACTTATTTTCCAAAATAAAAATATGTTTTTGATTCGTCAATATCAATCCAATCAGACCAAAGTTGATATAATTTTATAATGCCATGATGACACCGTTGCCTAGGAGACAACATAAAAAGCCATCGTTTATGGTGCTTATGCTGGATCAATTGGTGATGACGTCATGTTTTACGTAATAATCATGAATCATCCTAGTTATAGCTTTCACGAATCTATTAAAAATACATGGGTACGTTTTCTGTTGAAAGGTTTAATCTGATATAAGATTTATAATGATTCTAATTTTTGTGTTCTTTTAAATATACAAGGACAGAGATAAAATTGTGACTGTTAGATCTGGCGGATATTACTCAGCCATGCGATTGACTATCGTTCTATCAAAAGGGTAGCAAGACATTGTTATTGTCCGTTTCACGCAATAGAACCCGGAATAAACTCCGGCTCTATGAGCTCTGAAGGACTACTTCTTTCTAACTATCAATTAATGATATATTTTAATTACGTTTTTTAGATTTTCCAACTCAACCATATTTTTAAAACAAAAAAGTACATTATTTACAATTTTAGGGTTACTATTACCCATGCCAGAATCTCGCAATGAAGTCTATCACTAGTGTAAAACAACTCGCATATATCTATATAGATGCAAGGTTCAAGATGCAGATGGAACTTGTGGTCGTGTATTGAAATAATATTGCGATCAAAAGCACCAGATTTTAGAGAAATATTTCAAAACACATTATGTTATGGGAAAATTCCACCACTTTGGAAATGTCAATCACCGTGCCCATTCCTAAATCCTCCTTGCCATCAACATTAATCAATTTCAGACCTATTCTTTTGACATATATCACCATGCAATATCTGGAGAAAATAGTAAAATGTGTTCTTTTAAATGAAATTAACAAAACATTGTATCCACTCCAACTTGCCTATAAACATTCACAATGAGGTTATGACGTGTTTGTGACTCAAACTAGACCTAAACATCCCACCTAGACAAAATATCCGGAAATTATGCCAGAATCCTCTGTGTAGATTTCTCATCAGTCTTTAATGCTATGAATTCACAATTATCAATTTACAAAATACAAGAGATTTATTTAAGCATTTATTTAATTTTGAAATAAGTTCAAAACTTCCTTAATGAAAGACCTCAAGGAAAAGTCCTCCTTGGGTCAAAGCTTTCAAATGAGAGAGCACTATCAGACAGATGTCCCCAGGGGTGTGTAATGTCACATATTCTATATATTATATACGCCAATGACTGCCATTCATTTATTTCTAAATGCCAAATAATTAAATACGCTAACGACACAGAGATTGTAGGCCTTCTCAACCATTATAATGATAGGATAAATAAATATTCTGAACAAATTAATTTATTCATTAAATGGTGCTCTGTTAATATGCTTGCCTCACATAAAATCACAAAGACTGAAGGACAGAGTTTTGATTTTACACATCAAGAAGAAAATAAAAATGTGAAACTGAATATCAAAATTGAGAAGGTAGAAGGAGTAGATGAATTCAAATATCTTGGAGTGTATATAGGTTTTATTAACAAAAAGTGGGGCAGATATTGCATCTCTTGAGGATACTTAGACATTTTGAAATTAGTGAAAAGACCATGATCGTAATATATAAAACTCGTTTATAAGAAGTGTAATTTCCTATGGTATGGTATTGCAATGTGGTATGGTAACTGTGGAGTGAAAGAATAAATAAAACAACAAATAATTAATATTGTTGGGAAAATTGTTGGTTATAGTTTTTAAGAGCACTTGAACTCCACAAGAAAAGAATCCTCGGAATAGCAAATTCAATACTTACCAAACAATCCCACCCCTACATCATTTATTTAAGTTGTTGCCATCTGGTAGGTGTTTTAAAGGTATTAAAGCTAAAACTAACAGATACAAAAAATATTTTATACCCACAGCAATAAGAGTACTAAATGCAAAGAAGTAATGTATATAATATCTTAGACATTGTCCGAAAATGGTATTTCCCTTTTATTTATGAAAGTTTGAATCGTTATTGTACATCTCTCTCTCTCTCTCTCTCTCTCTCTCTCTCTCTCTCTCTCTCTCTCTCTCTCTCTCTCTCCCTCTCTCCCTCTCTCTCTCTCTCGCTCTCTCTCTATCTATCTATCTATCTATCTATCTATCTATCTATCTATCTATCCATCTATCTTGCAGTCATCAGATTAACGTATTCCAGAAATATCTTGCTAGTTTATGAGTGAAAATAAATACATGATGTGCCGTTGTTTCTTTTGTATGTTAAATAAGTAAAATTAAATGATTTTAATGTAATGCAAAAAAAAATGTCAAAATGCCCAACCTAATTTGTCCATGTCAATTAACTCTCAAAAACGCCATTTAAAAACAATTGGCAGAAAATGCCAATATGGCAACCCTGGTAACCAGCATCATAGTTTCTTGTTTAAAATGGCCTCGTAAATATTTAGGATCGAAGAAAATTGATTTTAAAAAATCTATGTAGCCATTGTGAAATAGACATAAATCGCAAAAGTCTCAATGCCCTACATTAGAAGGATAAAAGTGTCAACAAACTGGTTACTTTTCATAGCAGAAAGCAGTCTAGTTTTCCCTGTAGACGACACACACGCAGACACACAGACTTACTCTTTCTTTTATTAACCGTTAACTGCTATACTTTGGGGAAAAAACACGTATCAAAAATTTGTCCATAAAACTTCTTCTTCAAATATCGATGACTATGCGAGATCCCATGTCTGAGAGTTTTTGCCAAGATGACGGTCATTTAAATCGATCGAAATTTGAAGGCCGAGTTTTCTCACCAAATTTTAAATACGTGTTTACAAATTATGTACTGGTTAATGTAGACAAAAACTAAGGGTGATGGATTATACAAGTATGCCAAATGACGAATAGCAAATGGATGTTAAGGTTAAACGTGATACTGGTAAACAGATCCATAAACTCAAGTAAAGGGCAGAAAAGCAATAAGTTTTCAAAGCCTTGAACAGCTATTGAACTACGAGAGTATAATTAAAAAGGCTGCGGAAGAATAAAGATATGGCTTGTCGATCATTTTGGTGTGTATCGGGTCAATTGAAATGTCAATTGAAATTTACAAACCCTTAAAGTTAGTTTTTAATGAGTCACTCACCGTTTATGACATTCGGCACACTAACCAATGGGTAAGAGGTTTTGGGGTCAATTCAACGTTACGTTTACCCAATGGTGCACGCATGAAGATTTATATGAACAATGCCTCGTGATAATAGATATGATCGACGATAGGAGTCCTCAAAATTTAAAAACAAGACCACACTAATCTTTCCAAATTCTACTTAAGTCAACATACTCATGTTCCTTACTTGCAAGAGTTCATGACGAAGGCACAGCTTGAGGTTCCGCATTCGTTTGGGCAGCACATGAAACCATATTCTATTCCACACGTGGAGCAGTCGTCACAATCCGTCGCATTGAGATTTGGGTTTACCTCCACCTCTGGACATGCTGTGGAAGACGGAGAAATTGAGAGACATATTCATTGTGTGTCCTCACTTTAACTCGTACCTTTTAATCGTAGAACGGGTTCAATGTACTACATACCTATTCTAACACGTGGCGAGTTAATATGAAAACATTTAAGTAACCAAGAAAATAGTTGTGGGTTGTTTGAAATCACTTGTTTCAACAGGGACAAGTTCAAAGTCATATGATATACGTATCCTTTCATGGTCATTAGAGAATCAATTGTCGAATCCCTTGTTTTAGAAAATGTAAAACTTTGTAAGAGTTTATTGCTATCGTGGTGAAAGAGCTATGTCAATTTTTTGTTGTAGAGGAACTGAACGTGTATAATTTTACTTTTCTTTATTTTGACATCAAATCAAAACAAAAATGGCAAATCGTTCAAATTCTCACCATAAAGCATATTCATAATTATCAATATTACAAAAATAAAAACAAATCCCTATAATATATAGATAATAATTCAAAAAACGACACTAGAATATTATATAATTCAAAAAAGTGAGTGGAGCAGGCATTTATGGTGATAACAACAAAAAATGAAGTGAGTAGGAAAGTTCCGGATGACAACAGAGAATGATAGGGGCTCGAACCCTCGACCTTACTGGTATGACAACTCCGCCTGGTCGGGGAGATCGTGACTCTACCATATGAACTATCTACGACTCAATGTCTCAATCGTTTCTATGTAACATGTTTGTGTTGAGAATATTGGCAATTTAGCATAATGCTGGCCAACAAACTTCGCCGCATTTTTGTGTGTTGAACTCGTGACCTCAAGAAGACGGGGAGAGAGTGACTCTGGATAGACTAGAATTTGAAGCGACAATTTTTGGGGTCGTAAATAGTTCAAACGGTAGAGTCACGATCTCCCCGGCCAGGCGGAGTTGTAGAAGTAAGGTCGTGGGTTCGAGCCCCCATTGCCGCCAAGAATTTTTATTTTTTGTTGTCTTCTGGAACTTTCCTACTCACTCCATTTCTTGCTGTTATCAATATTATATAATAAAAGTAGATATATATTTTCCAACTATTACAGAACAATCAACCGATATGAAAATCTCCTGACCAAACTTGACGGATCCCAAGATTGAGTTAGTCTCTTGGTAATTTCTTTTTATCATTCATAATTTCTATTCTGATATCTTAATATTACCACCGAATACCCAAAAACACATTTAAATATTTTGTCAAGAAAAATTCAAATTTTGATAAATGGAAATGATTCTCAACTTGTCTATAATTTCCAAACCTTAGATCTCATATTTGAAAGCTTTGGAGAATCTGGGTGTAATTTTAGTGTACCGTAACATCACGACACACATTTTGGGCCTAGATGAAAAAAAAAGTTCTTAAAATTTTTATTCATTAAGAAGACAATAACAGTCATTAAAAAATACGGCACCACATTTAATCCCAATAATTTACAACGTATATTTTTTAAAATAGATTCAATAACTCACTAGTTTGTAGCTGGATCATGCCGAGAGACCAGGCAAACTGGACACTGACCAAGAATAAAATCATATTCATTTTGGAGACCATGGCTCTACAATTATAAACACCGCAATGTTGTTCGTTGTTATCTCTTATTCCACAGGATATGACTCTGATTAAGTTTTGAAGACTGGTAAAAAACTGCTGTTGCTCTTTTTACTGAGGCACGAACGCAACGGTAAAAACTATGACACTCGCTGATATTTATAGCTTATCCGCTATTGTATACTGCTGGACTCACTAATTTGACATTATAACAGCTGTCAGATTAGACTCCCTTGTCTGAAACTTGGCAATTAGGGACGCCATACAAATCAAAATGTTTACAGAGAACCCTAATGACTCTAAATTAAGGATCAACCGTGGCGAAGGGGATACACTGATAGTCAGACAGTCAGAATCACGTGTTTTTTTTTTTCTCTTCTGTGGCGCTGCGTTTTAGCATAGGTATGAGTTTTCTCAAAATATGTTCTGAGGATGAATGATGGGAATTTTATTTATCGATTAAAGTATTGTACAATTGTATATCCTGTTTATTTTGCACAAACACAATACACAAACAAACACACAACTACAAACAAGCGCGTGTGCGTACACATAAACACACACACACACACACACACACACACATCAAAAATAAAAGCACATCCTGTAAAATGCTTTAACACAGTTAATTTTGAAGATAAAATAATCAAATTGACTAAACTAAGGGAGCAGCTTGATGCCAAACTTCAAAAGTCTAACTGGTTGGGTAATAAAAGATGGTATTTTATTCTAGCGCGCCATGTCATATGCAATAAAGGTATAAATCTCAAATTCACACATTCACTTCAACCATAAATAAGACTTTTTACTGTTAATAAATATCAATGGTGTAGTGTGAACATTCAAATATTTGGGGTATTAGAATGTTTCACGATGTGCTCTTTTGTGCCAGACGGTAGGCCCTATATATATATATATATATATATATATATATTATATATATATATTATATATATATATATATATATATACAGGAATAGCTGTCCGTTCACTGAACATGATGATACATCGGTCAACTCAAAATCTATGTCTCAAAAGTTGCGTAAAATTTGAAATTAAATTCTAGTATTTTAATAGACAACACTTTTTTCGATTTCCCTAAAGAACTGTTTGTTTCGGCACAGAGAAATCTTTTCTGCATTAAATGATATCTTAAATATCTTGTTCACTTATCATAGGATTATTTCCCAAATTTAGATCGGGAAATGATTGTTAAATAACTGATGTCGATTCAATGCAAGTCACGGTGACGCAGGAACCAGAAATTATGTACACGTCACTCATCAGGGTCTTCATCACATGGCTCTACTCGGCTATCACTGGTGAGAAAGAATGAAATATGAATGGACTTTTCTTCCTCTTCTTCCTCTTCTTCTTCTTCTTTTACTCCTCCTCCTCCTCCTCCTCCTCCTCCTCCTACTACTACTACTACTACTACTACTACTACTACTACTACTACTACTACTATTACTACTACAACTACTACTACTACTACTACTACTACTACTACTACTACTACTACTACTACTACTACTACTACTACTACCATCACTATCACTACTACTACTACTACTACTACTACTACTACTACTACTACTACTACTATCATCACTATTACTACTACTACTACTACTACTACTACTACTACTACTACTACTACTACTA
Source organism: Berghia stephanieae (assembly GCF_034508935.2). Taxonomy (NCBI): domain Eukaryota; kingdom Metazoa; phylum Mollusca; class Gastropoda; order Nudibranchia; family Aeolidiidae; genus Berghia; species Berghia stephanieae. Next base: position 69,861,621 of record NC_088361.1, read on the forward strand.
CTACTACTACTACTACTACATCATCATCATCATCATCATCATTATTATTATCATCATCATCATCATCATCATCATCTTCATCAACATCATCATCAACAACAACAACTTAAACTTAAACAGCAATTGAAACTATATCAGCATAAGTTATGATTAGATGGATTTAATAATAAAAACACGAGGGTTTTCAGTCGAAATAAAGTTCAAGGCTTATATAAATTAGTTGTATTTGAAAACTGACCATCTGAGAACCGGATTGTGTCTTCAATTATCCATCCTATCATATCATATCATTGTCTTACTAATGTGAAAGTCAATTCTAGGTCTCGTGACATTTAAGCAACATATAAAAATGTCAAGTCACAGTCATAGTGAGAATAAACACATTCGTCATTAATTATCTCTTGCAATGTATGTATGTATGTATGTATGTATGTATGTATGTATGTATGTATGTATGTATGTATGTATGTATGTATGTATGTATGTATGTATGTATGTATGTATGTATGTATGTATGTATGTATGTATGTATGTATGTATGTATGTATGTATGTATGTATGTATTGTATGTATGTATGTATGTATGTAATGTATGTATGTATGTATGTATGTATGTATGTATGTATGTATGTATGTATGTATGTATGTATGTATGTATGTATGTATGTATGTATGTATGTATGTATGTATGTATGTATGTATGTATGTATGTATGTATGTATGTATGTATGTATGTATGTATGTATGTAATGTATGTATGTATGTTTTGGTAGTATGTATGTATGTATGTATGTATCTATGTATGTATGTATGTATGTATGTATGTATGTATGTATCTATGTATGTATGTATGTATGTATGTATGTATGTATGTATGTATGTATGTATGTATGTATGTATGTATGTATGTATGTATGTATGTATGTATGTATGTAATTATAATACAAATTATTTTCATTAATAAAGTATCCCGTGGTGAGATGATCATTATTTCAGGAAGGAGCTTAACATTTAAAACCAAAAGCTAGAGATGCCTAAATGAGCCAATAAGATGGAGAGAAAAATAAAGTGAGTAAACCTGACCCATATAAAAGGTGACAGCTCTCTCTCTCTCTCTCCCTCTCTCTCTCTCTCTCTCTCTCTCTCTCTCTCTCTCTCTCTCTCTCTCTCTATCTATCTATCTATCTCTCTCTCTCTCTCTAATTATATATATATATATATATATATATATATATATATATATATATATATATATATATATACGGAGTGTTTTTCAACACCCGAAACTCGGGTGTATTATGTCACCAGATAATTGTATTCAGTAGTCTGATGTCACGCCGCCCGGCAACGGCGGCCATCTTAGTTCTAAACAAAGAAAATCATTACTTTCTATTCTTCAGGCTGGCAAGAACCTTTCATATGTCTTGTGATCAGAAATTATAAAAGTCAAAACAAGATCATATTTATAATGGTTTTCTCTTCTGGACACACTTTTATGCTCGTCGGAGAAATATTTCATAAGAGCGTCCGCCATTATTCCGATAGTTTAGAGCCAGTGTTAATAAGATACCATGCGTCATTAGGAAGGAAGTGACGTTACGACTATTGAATCCTATTCGACACCCGAATCGCGCTTGCGCAGTTCGTTTTGACTGTACACAACCGGGGAAGTCAAATCAATCGCCTTCATTGTCGGTCGCAGTCCACAGTTACCATCAGCGAGACGACTTGCTCAAGGCCACACAGCGTAGCGACGGGTGATCGTACTTTATTTGCCATCCACGTTTAAGAGTAATTCTCAATTAACTGTATTAACCAGACTATAAAAGTGTAAGGTTACACATCGTTGTGTGTGTTGGACCGTTATCCTTCCGGATGGCAATGTTGTGAACTTCTTAACCAAGCGTATATTATATATATTGATAGATTATACCATTCCTCCACAGAAAGCTTCAAGGTTACACATCATCTTGTGCGTTAATTCGGCTGGTGGATGTTATGAGTATTTATGCTATTTCGCTAAACGCACGGCATTCTGTGTCGCGAGTATGTCGCAGAGCATCTGTAATTATATGCCCTTTGCTGTTTAAGTCATCTGTGTCAGAATAATATTACGTAGAACGATGTTGACGTCACTTAGGTCTTAGAGAGAGCGTATGTCTGTGTGCGTGTGTGTGTGTGTGTGTGTGTGTGTTTGTGATAGAACGAAAGAAAGCAAGAGAGAGAGAGAGAGAGAGAGAGAGAGAGAGAGAGAGAGAGAGAGAGAGAGAGAGAAATGGTCGTGCAGTTGATGGTTTGTGTTTGCAAAGACGTACAAGAAAACAACAACAATATTTTCTTTTACGAAAAAAAATTCTACCCTGCTTCGGATGCCGAATTCTTTGCTGACAACTGACAATCCACACCCCAAATTCGGGTGTTGAATTATCCTGTGGCTAAATACACCCGAAACTCGGGTGTCAAATGACGCTCCCTTTATTTAATTCTCTTCTGTTTTGTAGAACTCTTTATGGTATTAAAACTATAATCATTTTTTCTACAATCTTTGTGCGGATTTGACAAAACCAATCGGATGTCGCCGAGATAGTTTTGAAATACTAGAGAATTTATTTAAGGCTTAAATGAAGACTCACCTGTAAGGTGGGGATGATATTTGATTATAATTCCATAAACCCGAACATTTTGGTTAACTTTACATGAGTACGGAAACACGCAGGGGCGTGGCTATATTGTTTAATTTGGTGCCTGGCACCGCTTCCATCTTTTAAAACGGATTACAGTATTTTTAAAAATAATAAAACTGTGAAATGGTATATACCGCCTCATACATATTTGGGTAAGTCTTTTTCTTTCTTTTGTTTTTACAAATATAGCATGTTTTAAGTCATTTTCTGTTTCTGATTCTGGCAGCACTTTATACTGTACTGGAAACACGTACGAGTGACGTCACTCTTCGGATCATTTTTTTTAGATTCAATTAACACAGAATACGAGATTACTGAATAGAATCTATACAAGGGGAGGGAAGGCAGGGCATGTAAAATCACCCAGAATGTTGGGGTTTATGGAATTATAATCAAATATTGTAATGTGGTATTTAAGGTGAAGGTTAAATTTTAAAATTTAAGAAAAACGTATGTAGGTACTAACCTCCACACCACACGAGCGTTTAACATAGGTTATCAGGTTGCGTATTAAGTATCCTTCACTTATCCATCATCTTGTTTTTTACAAACATTAACATCTATTAATTTGGTTTCAAAACGTCGTGAAGAAAAATTATTCATATTCAAAATATATAAAATCGTTATTGACTGAACATAAATGAAAATGGAACCGTCAACTTTATTCAAACGGCGGTTTGACAAATTAATTGCAAAAGGAGTTGGGTGTTTTTGGTAGACCATTAAGAACTCGAAATTCAAATAAATAGATAATACTGGCACAAACGTCTAATTCTATTGTTTTGTTTTTGTTTTTTTTTTTGTTTAGAAAATCTTAGTTACTATAAACCTTCTTCAACATCAGGAAATGTGCTCATACAACAACAACAACAACTACTACTACTACTACTACTACTACTACTACTACTACTACTACTACTACTACTACTACTACTACTACTACTACTACTACTACTACTACTACCACTGTCTGTAGCTTTAATGCTAGATTCCTGTTTCATGATAATAATAATAATAATAATAATAATAATAATAATAATAATAATAATAATAATAATAATAATAATAGATCTTTATTGTCCATAAATATGGCAATTTGTCATTTAGTTACACTTGTTATAACGTTATATGATAACTATAACATTGAACAGATATTTCACTCCTACTTATTCTCTCTCTCTTTCTCTCTCTCTCTCTCTCTCTCTCTCTCTCTCTCTCTCTCTCTCTCTCTCTCTCTTCCTCTCTTTCTTTCACGCGTGCAATATACACAACATAAACATATTCATTTCATTTTCAATTCGTTACATTTTCGGCAATTCAACACCAAATATTATCATTATCAATTGGTCACTTAATCTAACATTAAATAAATTAATCAGTCAATCAGTCAACGTATCTATCCTTGGTTTTGCTGTACCATATGAAATATTCAAAATTTTTATTGCTGATGGAACGAACGTTGATTTATACTTGTTAGTTCTACATTTAATCTGACAAAACCTTCTCCCAGATGGTAAAATACTAAATTCATGGTATGAAATATGTTTTTTATTGTTGGTAATTGAGAATGCTATCCTTTCTATTGCTTTTCCATGAATTCTTTCTACTCCATCAAGAGGATGGTTTATTATTTTTGATGCCTCTTTGTAATTCTAAATCATCATACAACGCTTTATATAACATTAAGCGAAGGATAGGTCTTCAATCAACAAATTGCGAAATAAGATGAAATTAGCGGTGCAATTCTGTGTCGGAAGTAAACATAGTCGCCGCCATTTCGATTTCCTCGAGACAAAAACATTGATACGAACGATTTTTCCGAGGATTTGAAGCAGAACTCTAAACGTTAAAGTTTGAAGTACATACCATTCATTAATACGAACAATCATACAACGTTTAATACGTAAATGAGTGAAATGTTGTCATGAAACAAATAAATATCAAAAGAATTCATCACATAGGTGTAACTGTGCGTCGCTATTCAGCGCCGCCATTTTGAAAAAAAAATGTAATATGTGGTATGTATGTGAAAATAATAGAATAATGAAAAAAAAATAATAATCATAATAATGATAATAGTAATAATAATAATAATAATAATAATAATAATAATAATAATAATAATAATAATAATAATAATAATGAAAATAATAATAATAATAATAATAATAATAATAATAATAATAATAATAATAATAATAATAATAATAATAATAATAATAATAATAATAATAATAATAATAACAATAATAATAATAATAATAATAATAATAATAATAATAATAATAATAATAATAATAATAATAATAATAATAATAATAATAATAATGATGATGATGATGATTACTACTACTACTACTACCACTACTACTACTACCATTACTACTACAATTACTATTAATACTACAATTACCACTACCATTACTACTACCATTACTATTACAATTACTTACTACTACTACTACTACTACTACTATTACTACTAATAATAATAATAATAATAATAATAATAATAATAATAATAATAATAATAATAATAATAATAATAATAATAATAATATTAATAATAATATAATAAAATAATATAATAATATCAATTGCAATTTTAAATTTTTATTAAACTGTGCTTTCCTTGGTCACTTCAAATTAATTAATAAAAAGGTCCTATGATAATGACAAACTTTTAAGGTAGGTTATCTAATCATAAATATACTCTGATTGCAATTTTCTGGTCATTGTCCTGTTTTATTTGAAGATGTGGCAAAGTATTATGATTGTAGACTCACAACACTACCTCAATTAGGTAAAAGGGTTACAAGAGTCAATTAGCCCCTTCGACAGTATGCCCTTAGGTGAAACATTTTAAAAACTTTTTTTAACTTTAATACTGTTAGTGTATTTGCAAGGTTCGCAGAAAACCTGTCTTTGACCATTCATGAATTTGAAGACCATGGTTGCCGCTTTGTATTTTACATTTTGTTCTACTGCCAGCCAGTGGAGTTGTTGCATAAGAATCTTCCTTTATTTTCTTCTGAAAATAGATGCGGTCGTCATTGTTATTGGAGATGTGTACATGTTCAATTGTTATAATTATATTATAAGACATCAAAACAGGGAGTTACAATAACCCAGCTTTAGTAATATTATAGATGTTACTCACGTGTTGCAGGTTTCTCTTGTAATGGAAGATCACGGTTTTTATAGTAGATGATTGTCCCTCTGTTTGATCCCGATGTGGATTGGACTTGAAGTACCATGCACACATTTAAGTTGCTCTTACTTCTATCATATCTATACCTTAGATGATTAGTCCATTTTCTTTTTTTTATGAGAAAGCACAGGCATAAAGTATATTAATCCTAATTCGGCCCACCAGTCACATCAATTCCAAATTTTGACATGACCTAAAAGGTACTTCAAGTGTATTAAACTCTGGATAAAAGCAAAACAAAAGATAACCAAAACAAAACTAGCGAGTTCTATTATTTTTATTGATTTATTTTTCAAGAAATCAGTGATTGTCTCATAAAAATCCTCTCACACTTTCCTTCTTATTATAAAAGAACATGATGGATGTTGTAATAGGACCCCGCTGTTGTTTCATTGACATCTGAGAGAAAATAACTTTCACATGAGATTTTGATGGCTGAAAATGGCGGCTAGTTGAGAGAATAACCCATGTCGTCACCCTATGGCCGAGGTCCTGAACAGGGATATAAGTAGCATTCTTTCTTGCCGTTCTGACACCAGCAGGTACCACATTCGTCAGTCTCCCAATTGTTTTGGAAGGGTATGGTACGATGGTGAGAGTACTCTTCACCATCAATCCTGCCAGATATTGTAATCTCATAATGACACGATTGCCATTGGAGTCAGCTCTAAATATCTAAAATTAGATGACTTTATAAAAACAATCGATGTTACTGTCGTCATTAGCGAGAATCGTGTTTAAATTTCTTGAACCAATGATGATTGTATGCTGTTTTACAGTGAGTTGCCCACCACGTTAAAAATGAGTGACTCTTTGTTATTTTAAAACGCTCTTAATATGGGCGACATAATTCAACCAGGCTTCAATTTTAGTATGTTACGGATTGATTGAAAGTTAAATAAAGACCCTACAAGATTGCTCTTTTTATTATCTTTTAAGGCAAGAATGTTAATTTTAATTTCAATTTTAACCATTCGAAATTTAAACTGATTAGCACAGGTTATTGCGCATGTTGCTACTGTGTAAAATCATGGTCGATAACACGAGCCATCAAAATTGTAAGAAAAGACCAAAGCTTCCGTAAACAGACTACAGTTCCTTACCTGCATGAGTTCATAACGAAGACACAGCTCGAGGTTCCACACGTGTTTGGGCAACACATGTAACCATGTGTCTTTTCACAGACGCCGCAATCGTCTTCGGTGAGGTTTGGGTCAACAGGCTCCTCTGGACATTCTGAGAGTGAGAGAGAGAGAGAGAGAGAGAGAGAGAGAGAGAGGGAGGGAGATAGAGAGAGAGAGAGAAATTGGACAGAGAGAGAGGGAGAGAGAGTGGGAGAGAGAGAGAGAGAGAGAGAGAGAGAGAGAGAGAGAGAGAAAGAGAAATATATTTATTTTATCATATCTATATTGTACCGTGCATTTTAGAGGAAATATGCGGTTTGTGACCTTTTGGTTCACTACACACTTATTCTAACTAATTAGCATTCAGTGGTGAAGATTTTTTAACACAGACAAATGATAAAAGTGAACTAAACAACTACTATAACAATAGTAGAAAGAATATAATCATTTGCGTAACTCTAAAGAGTGATAAATCTATGGAAATGATTGTAGAACCTCCAGTTGTAAATCTAAGAATATTCCAAAAGTAAAGTTGTGGTTGCGAAGGAGCATTGTCATAATATCATGGGTGCAAAAAGGCCTATAGTAGTTTTCCTCAATTCAGGACAATTTCCCTGCTTTGTTGATGTAACGCAGAGGAAAACAAATTCCTGATTATGTGTAGACATCTTCATCATCATCATCATCATCATCATCATCATCATCATCATCATCATCATCATCATCATCATCATCAACATCATCGTCTTCGTCGTCATTATCATCATAATCATTATTATTATTATCATCAAAAACAAAAAGAGCAAAAAAACAAAACAAACAAACAAACAAACAACAAAAGACAACCTCTCTTTCTGGATTTTGACCTGTTTTGCTTTGTTATTTATTTTTTGGGTTTTTTTTTTTAGCGAAGTAGGCTATTCTTTTCTTGTTCCGTTTGTGGGCATGAATTTCGTAGATTTGTTCTTATTTTCCATTAGGTTTTTTTTTTTTTTTGTTTTTTTTTTTTTGTTTTTTTTTTTTTTTGTTTTTTTTGGTTTCTTTTTCTTTTATTTTTTTTTCTTTTATTTTTTTTGTTTGTTCGTTTATGTCTCTGATTATATTGTTGTTTTATTACGAGATTTCTATTTTTTTCTGTTTTCTCCTTTTTTGCCTCGATTATATTGTTTCTGAGCAATAAATGTTATATTATATTTACATGTTTTTGTATCTGATCATTTAATTGCCTTCTGAAGTATTTTTGTATTTGTTGTTTTTTTGTTTTTTTGGTTTTTTTTTTTTGTTTTTTTTTTTTTGTTTTTTTTTTTTTTGTTTTTCGTTGGTTTGTTTTATTATTTAATAACCAAATAAAGTATGCACTTTTTGAGTTCGGAGTTGGTATGAAAATTACAATTTGCAATATTCTATAGAAATTATCTGAAATAGAGAAAAAAAAAGAGGGAGGTGGGGGGGCATTTATCCTTAGCAATGCTCTGTAGAAATAGAAAGAAAAAAGTGGCGGAGCCAGGATTCAAACACACTGCGTCGATCTCGACATGCCTTCTAAAACAGACGACTTTGCCCATTCGGCCACGACATTCAGATGAATGTCGACGCATCTTGTCTATATGTTGTAACCTACTATCCATCGACTGATTTATTGATGGTTAATTCTATCCTTCATTGGTATTTTATTAACTTTACTTATTTCTATGTGCATGTATTGCATACATAAACAGCAAAAACCCTCGGCATTTTGACAGTTTTTTGTTGACTTCGCCACAATCAGTTGTTCTCAATGTAAACAACGCGATCGGAAGTAACAATGGTCTCACTTCAAAGGAAGCAACCGTGGATGGTATATGCGTGACGTCATCGGCATACTCTCTACAGGACCATTTCGCTACCACGCCAACATTTAATGTTGTGAGCATTTCTTCTGGGCACGGAGCGAGGGTGATACTGAGGACACCAACGCATACCTCTATTGAATGTCAACTACACCAAGACCATTATAACGACAGGGCAGTGATGAAAAAAAACCCTTTTATTTATTATTATTTTTTTTACATATTTGATCCTTTATTTACATAAAATCTCAAAACACATTTTCTTCTTCGCGTTAGTCATTGAGAGCTCCTTTTTTGGGCTGGGATCAGAATTTTAACTGAGTATTAGTGTACTAGTTTAGCGACAGGCACTAAGATTTCAACAATGTGGTCGACAAAGTGTTTTGCGATTTAGACAACCGCTTTGAACAAAAATGCGACGAGGAAGAAAGATACAGACATTAAGTGCCCAGTTGATGTTGTTTATGACTTTAAGTAATAGCTCCCATCGGAAGACTAAGACTGAGACAGATTGGCTTCGAAGAGAAAAAAACGACGAGGAAGGATAATGGAGAGTTAGTCTTTTGGTATTGTGACAATAGTGTGGTTCATCTGAATCGGGTATTCTGGGTTTTCGTTTATTTTTTTTATTTTTGTTTTGTTTTGTTTTTTCGAGTTGCTATTTTTAAAAAAAGACGTTTTTGTTGTTTTGTTGTTGTTGTTTTTTTTTTGTTTTGTTTTTTGTTTTACGAGTAGGTGTCATCAAATAACTATGGCATTTAAGTAAGGGGTAAGTTCACATAGAATACGATACTCAATAATCACAAGCCGATTAATTCGTTTGCAGTGAAAAAGTATGGGAACTAATTTGTTCCCTGCACAAACAAAAACGAATTAGCTCAAGCAAAATTCTATGTTAAAGGCCACGGAGTCTGAATCTAGAGAATGTTATCAAGATCAGATTTCGTTTGTCATTTGTTTTAATCATGCTTAATACTAGAAAAACTTTAAGTTGACAAATAAATTACTAAATTACATGGGAAAAAGGACCTGGTCTGCCACAATCTGACCCTTTAAAGAACCTGTCTTGTCTACGCAAGAGGGAGGGGGGGGGGGGCGCTTGGTTCTTAACTAGAGTCAGGTCCCCACATGGCCAACAATAGACCGAAAACGGACATGAAAGTGACCCATCTTAATGTGTAAATTACGTAATAATGAAAATACTGCTGCTTGAAGCTCGAAGAAAAAAAATAAAGATAAGAATTGAATTTATTATTTTATTAGACGAAGACAGATACGTTGAACGTTTCGAGTTTCCCCTTTATCAACAAAACACGATGAATGCAACACTAAGGACGAATGAGACATGTGTGAATGGTTTATTCACCTCAAATACGCTATTCACACATATCTCATTCGTCCTTTGTGTTTTATTCATGGCGTTTTGTTGATAAAGGGGATACCCGAAACGTGCAATAGATTGAAGCTTACAATGCAATACTTATATTTATTTGTAAATTCCCTAGGTCATCTCAAACACAAACTACAATGATGCAATGTCAGGCAATTGGATTCCTTAGTCTGTTGTCACGTGGCCCAGCAACGGCGAGCAGCGTGTTTCTAAACAAAGAAGATCGGACCTTTCTATTCTTCATGCTGGCTAGAACTTTTCATATGTCATGTGATCAGAATGCATAAAAGTCAAAACATGATCATATTTATAATGTTTTTCTCCTCTGGATACACATTTATGCTCGTCGGAGAAATATTTCATATGCGCGTCCGGCATTGTCCCGATAGTTGAGAGCCAGTTACAAGTTACTATGCGTCTTTACGAGGGAAGTGACGTCATGACTGTTGAAGCCAATTGAGTTTCTTAACGGCAAACCGCTCTGCAACCTCGCCAAGTAAAAAGCCAGAGACTGAAGTAATCGGCAACGTCCAGGGATGATATGTTTGGACTTTGTACTTTGGACGGACTTGGGGGAAATTTACTGGCTATATCAGGCAGAGGTCTGCTCTGCCACGCCTCCCGGGTCCGGACCAGATTTTCCAGAATTTCTGAAACAATCTCCCCTTATCTCTTCGTGACGTCCCTACTGAACTCGCTTTCAGGAAACACTTTAAAATTTTATTTATTTAGAGAATTCTTAATTTATTAGTTAGTTGGGGGTTTTTTGAGCAGACGATGATCACAGGAATGCACGATGTCATTATATATATATATATATATATATATATATATATATATATATATATATATATATATATATATATATAAATTTATTCTTTTCTATATGTTAAATAGGTAGACAGTTGGATGGTGAAAGGTACGTGTGTGTGTGTGTGTCAAAGAGAGAGAAAGATATATATACACACACAAATATATATATATATATATATATATATATATATATATATATATATATATATGTATGTATGTATGTTACATGAGCTTGGTTTGTTGTGTGTTGTTGCTTGTTGAAATGGTTCCGTAGGTTTGTAGTTGATTAGTAAGTACTTCCGTCGATGTGGTCAAGTATTGTACATCTCATTTTTCGTGTTGAGGGTGTTTGATTATAGTATATTTCTCTTTCAGGCATAAGCTACATTGTTTTGATGTTGGTATGTATCCTGTTGCTTTAGATATAATTTTCCATGAAATGTTGTGGTCTAGTTTGTTGTCTTTTAATTTCCAAATATGTTCGCTGAGTTTTGTGGATGATTTTTTGTTATATATATATATATATATATATATATATATATATATATATATATATATATATATATATATATATATATATATATGAGCCAAGGTCAAAAGGTGACCGTCTGATACCAGTGTTAAGAAAACTTGAATTTTACTTAATTATGGGCTGTTTTCATTGGGTTAATGCTTGTAATCAATTGATAATATGAAGAAGAGATAAAATGAGATAGCTCAACATATTCTGTTCAACAGAATATGAAATAAACAACTTAAAAGTCAAATTTGAATGCAGTTTGGAATGTGCTTAAAACGAGGTCAACGCATCACCTTTTTAGAAAGCATGTATAAATTAAATGTGATGTTTTAGCTCACATGATTGAAATTTGACTAATAGTATAAAGTCAAAATTTACTTTTAAACGCAATTGCAGTATATTACATATCTGATTCAGTTTCATATAGAGTTCTTAAAAAGTTGGTATTGCTTGTGACCTTTGGTGTCATCAAACACAGCACAATACTAAGACTCGACACGAAACTTTAAAGCTCATATTTAATGGTTATAAAATGTTTTATTATGAGAAAAAAGCATAGATTTTCCTTCTGAACTCAAATCTTGGAGTAAATGTATTCCGTTTTGCTAATATTGAGGTTTATTGGTTTTGGTGTCACAAGCAACACGGCATGCGTGAACACGTGGAAGTTTGTTTCGTTAAATGGCGATTCGGAATTTTGATCCACCCTTCTTACCAGCCTTTGAAGTGCAGCACTTTCAGTTGCCTTTCCAGCGTGGCTCCATGCAGAAAAGGTAAGTTGAACTTTGGTGTCATTGGTATTTTACATTGTCACAAGCAACACTTGATATTGGATATTACAAAGTGCCACCAACAAATTATGTTTTCATCTGATATTCTATTTACAAATATGATATTATGACATCTCATCTGAGTCTGTGATTTTGACACAATTAATCATTTCCTTGTAATTCTATTTTTTTATGTTTTAGGATTGTATGAATCAAGAAAAAGACAAAACTCAAGCTTTTGACGAATCCAGATAAATAGAAGGGTTGTCAAGAAATTTGATTTGTTTTACTATTAACACACTAAATTACTACAAACAAGCAGATTTGAGCAGTAGGGTGATGTTATCGTCTGGTTACATGAATTCATTACCATAGCTGATATTTATCTAGAGTTTGTGTGACTTCTGGTACTTTTTGTGACCATTGGTGTCATTGGTTAAAATGTCACAGTTGACACTTAAGTTTGAAGTTTCTAATGTATTTCTGTTTTCATGTTCTGCAAAGCTTGAAATGTCATTGAATTCCATTTTAACAGACTGTATTATATTTGTTCAGTTGCTATTCTTGATTTATTGAGGCAAAATTGCGTTCTAGTGCCGATTTTGACCCAAGTAATAGCAACAATGGTATTACTAATTTCTAAATATATTTCCAATTTGAAAGTATTTAGTTTCTTAACATATTATTGAATTTTATTTTAGCATAATTGACTGTTGGCTTGGATGGTCATCTGATTTGCGGTTATTATGCTTTTTTGACTGAAAATAATGATATAGTATGGACGAAAGTGTGATTTGGTGTTGCTTGTACATAAGTATAAGTAATGGTGTCACCGGTCTTATGTCACAAGTCACATTCAGATGCTCTATTTTCCATGTATATTTCTATTTTTGAAGTTTCTGAAATATTATTAAATTCCATATTTACCTGAGGTTATTACACTGGTTTGACTGAAATTAATGATATATTGTCGAAATTGCAATTTGGTATTGCTTGTGACATAAGTAATGGTGTCATCGGTCTAATGTCACAAGTGAACAATGTCGCTAAATAAGATATCGATGGCCCGTTGATCAAACCTCTGAGGTAGCGTTTTTGCCAATCCGCTGATCTAACCTCTGATGTCAACTGATGTTAGTTCAGAGTTCAAGGGAGACGGAGTAGTACTTTCAAGCAATCAAAAACACGTCATGTAAATGATGTATAGTTTGTTTTCGTGGATTAGAAAGAATGATTGTGTTTTTAACTACAAAATCAATATTTCAATTTACTGTTAATATGGTTGTATTGACATTGGACTCTATGATTTTGGGCATCCATAAATATCACAGCTGCTAAATAATTGTCAATTTCTAAAGTCACGATGCGACTGAACTTCAAGCCTATTATCTCCCGGTTATGCTTTACTAGTAAATATAATGTACGAAATAATGATTGGGTATTTAAAAAGATAATACGCCGATCACCTGTTCTCCCTATCTCTATTAATTTAAAATAACAAAGCTCGATCATGACAATTACCCTATTAAATCACGTCATCCCCATGACATGTCCACCTGATGCTATCCTGATATCATACCACCATTTAAACCCCTACCCATCCTGTCCAACAAACAACAAAGAACTTTTGATTTATGTTTTTTAAAAGGAAAAGAAAAAGCTAAACAAACAAAAACAAACAAACAAACAAATAAACAAAAAAACAACAAAACTAAAAAAAAAACATTGAGCATTTATATAGAGCAATATCCAGTAAACGCGGTCAGGGCACTTTGCAAAGGGTCCCTGGCCAGCAGCAATAACTAACAAGTAGGGCGGAACATGATGCCTGTAAAGAGATATTATTATTTTCCCAACAGAGACAGTGCTGTTAACGGCCTGATACTCATTTTACACCTGGGTACGGCTAGATAATGTGGTTTAAGAGTCTTTTCCAAGGACTCAGTTATGCGCCGCTCAGAGCGGGACTCGATCCCAAGACACCTTCTAATGAGGAAGAGTGTTATACCACAAGACGACATAGTTGCACTATTTTGATTATTGATGAAGTTGGATTTTTTAAAATGCCATTACACTCCAAGGGTTTATCTAGGCCTATTGCTCCGATTCCAAATCCAAGTCCAAAACAAAGGGTAAAAATGTTCCTCTTCTAAGAGAAAGAATGATGGTGGAGATGACAAAACGGAAAGCTTCGTCAGAGAGGCCCTATCCAGCATAAGATCGATCGAATGAAATTAGAGAGACAACCGATAGTAAATGGAACCTCCAAGACATCAGTGTCAAACATTCTAAAGCCGACCTTGATTATAGTTTTGACTTTGATTCAAAGAGATCGGCTAAACCACATAACATCTTTACTGATGAGGCGGACAATTAAAGGTATTAAAGGTATATAACACTTTTTATTCAATCGGAATTAGAAAAAAAAACAATTTTTTTTAATTGAGAATGATAAATCTCGTAAGTGAAACAATTCTGAATGTTAATCAAATATGTATTAAATATAATTTTCTAATTATCTGATTTATTGCATAATCTTATATTTGGTATATTATAACATAATAAATTGATTGGATGGAATGCTTCGTTCTTGTTTATAGACCAGACTCCAAAATACAAGCACAAGCTGACCAGAATAATCGACCTCGGCAAACCAGCCTCATCACAATACACGAACAACTATCGGACACCATTTGGTCAAGCTTTTCATAGAAAATTGTTGATCAAGCATTGCCAATATATTTCCATGAATAATAGGTTATGAAGACATCATTTTTACAGGTTTAGCTTTGTTTGTTTGTTTGTTTCGCTTTGTTTTGTCTTGTTTTATGCTTACCAGACCATTGGTTATAGCTAAACAAATCGTAACAGTACATTTCTTTTTCATTCTGGTAACTAATTTTAAAGACTTGATATTAGGTATTTGCATATTCATTAAAAGTGCAGAAAGAATACCAACATAGATGGACAAAGGCATTCAATAATAGACCTAACGATAGAGAAGTTGTGGAGACACTACAGGTCATTTCAAACACGAACCACTTGGATACAACAGATGACCAAATTGTGAACGTGACTGCTCGGCTAATTACATGTAAAAAAATTAGTGCCAAACGAAAAATACAGACTGGAATGTTATGTTAGAAGAAAATATGATTCATCAAAGAAATATGTTGAAAAGGAAGCGAAGCTATTGAAAGAAAGATGTTGTTGCAAGGGAAGAGGAACGAGTTGTATCCAAGTAACAGAGGAAGACAGACAGCATTATTTTCAAGCCAAGAAAAGACAATAGCGATGAATGCGTCAAACACGAAGGTGCAAATGTCGATGAAATGGCATGGAATTCTCATCGTGAATAATGGACGACAGCAGCTTCTAATGGTTGTGGCAAAAATAAAAGGATAAAGCTGAAAGAGAAGAGTTTATTAATCTTATATTGATCTGCAGGCTGTTTTATTATGTCCATCGATCCAAGCCTCTGCTGTTTACTACATGACCAAATTGATGAGGCAGGTCTGACCGCCAACGAGTTGTCTCTACAACTACTTATGCGCAAAATTAAGAGCTGGCACTTACACCAAAATGATAATCTCCAACGATGGTATAGAAAAGTGATGTCAAGAATGTTGAGTTTATTTATATGGAAGCAAGGCGCCACAGTTGTACAAAAGTATTTATTTAGAGAAAGGACATAATATTCAGATGGTATGCGACTCAATAAATGCAGCAATTGAACGAAAGTTGACATTTTCGCTCCATCTAACTACAATACAATCAATTATTTTTTAAACCTCTCACATGACAGAACACAGCACTCCATACAAGCTACAGTACATTACTTGACATACAAAGGCTTCCTGTCATTTGATGAAGTAACACCTTAACCACAAAAAGGCCAGGAATGATGGTAGCATTCCCAACTTTTACTGACATAAGAGCAGTTAGTTGTGAACCAGATGGAACCATTCTGTTTAAACCGAACCATCAGGACAACTGGAATCTGCTTCCCCGATCAATGAGTGATGGAAGAGCAACTTCTAATGATCACCGATGCAGGTTTACACCAGTCAGAGGAAGATCTCCTCAAAGAAATACAACCATCTCCAGCAGATAAAACCAACTTTGCCAAAAGATGCCCATGAATTTTACAATTTGAAACACTGATTGGAACCCCATCAAGATCATTAAACTTGAGTTGTAACTTCCTTAGTCTCCATTAGAAATCGATTCGTGTTAAATACAATGAAATATGGATTGTGTCTATGGATCATGATCAATATCGGAAAACAAAGATTGAAATTTTTACCAAACAAAAAAATACCCCCCCCCCCCCCCCCCCCCATCAGTTTCCTGATGAGAGCAACGCTCGATAACAACGTTGTAGAAGTCAAACTATCTTAATTATCTTTCAAATGTTTATAAATAGCTCCTTTTATACTAAAGTTGAGCACTATTATTTCATGATTTTTGTTTTATAATTTATATATATATATATATATATATGTATATATATATATATATATTATATATATATGTGTGTGTGTGTGTGTGTGTGTGTGTGTGTGTGTACATCATCATCCATCGTGGCTTGTGCTCTTGAGCACGTTGCCAGTCAGCTGTCTCCACAAATCACGATCCTCTGCGGTGCGCATGAAATCTGTGTTGCTTTTTAAGTCACATTTGGCCATTCTTAGGTTATTTAGATAAGCCATTCTTTGTCTTTATCTAGCTCTCTTTCCTTCGATCATCCCAGATGCTACCAACGTTTCTATGCCGTCTCTTCTCCACCATATCCCAGAAAGCGTAACTGCCTCTTTCTGATGTTATCGATCAGTATTCTTCCCTTTCTCACCTTCTCCAACACTTCGTCGTTCGTACACCTGTCTGTCCATGATACCCTCAACATTCTTCTATACACCCACATCTCAAATGCCTCTAACCTCTTCGTACATTCTTTGTCAAGCGTCCACGTTTAACAACGGTATAAAAGGATACTTATAGCACATGTTTCTACTACTTTCATTCTGGTCTTCAAGTTTAGGTTGTTGTTTGACACAACTGGTCGCATTTTATGGAACACGTTTTTTGCTAATGCTATTCTTTGTTTTATATCCTCTATGCCACGTGCGTCATGGGTGATGATAGTGCCTAAATATTTAAATTTCTTTACTTGTTTGATGGTCTCTCCTTTGCTTGACACGTGGAAGGTCGAGTTGTTGTCATTCTTTGAGACCACCATGCATTCGGTTTTCTTAATATTTAGTTTCAGGCCCATCTCTTCACTTTTTCACACCACTATATCTAAAATGTTCTGCACGTATTCTGGAGAGTAGGCCATCAGAGTACCATCGTCTGCGTATCTTATGCTATTCATATTCTGCCCTCCAACGACGACTCCTTTCATATCTTCAATTTCTTTGAATATTATTTCACTATATATGTTAACAAGGTCCGGTGATAAGACGCAACCTTGTCTTACTCCCTTCTCGATGTGCAAGAAGTCCGATGTTTCATTATCCAGTTTGACACACGCTGTTTGATTCCAATATAAGTTTTTCACAAGTCGAAGGTCTTTACTGTCTATACCGATCATTTCTAAGATTTTGAATAGCGAAACATGCTGTACTGAATCAAAAGCTTTGGAATAATCAATGAAGCATAGATAAAGTGATTTTTGTTTTTCGATTGACCGTTGCATTAATGTTTTCAATGTAAAGATTGCATTTACCGTACCCTTTTCTTTAACAAAACCAAACTGCTCGTCACTAATCTCTGGAGAGATCTTGCTCCTCATTCTTTTCATAAGTAGTCTTAACATAATTTTTGTGGCCTGGCTCATTATGCTAATTGTTCTGTGTTGGTCACAGTCAATAGTACCTTGTTTTTTGGGTATCGTAATGAATACCGATTGTCTTAAGACATTAGGCAACTCACCCTTTTCATATAAGACATTAAAGGCTTTTGTCAGAATGTCTATTCCCAGATCGTCGAGGGCGTCAATCAATTTTATTGAGAAGCTATCTTGGCCTACCGCTTTCCCCCTTTTCATCTCTTTACAAGCAGCTTCTACTTCTTCTCGCATAATCTGGGGACCCGTGTTTTGTCATCCGCGTATAGATTTTTTATGTATACTGCCCAACGTTCCAAAATTTCGTTGTTGTCAATAAGTATATTACCGTTTGCGTCTTTAACGCATTTTCTTGCCACGGCTAGGCGTTTTCCACTTAGATCTTGTATTGACTGGTAGAATTGTTTGGTGTTAGATTGTTTTAGTATTTCAATTATGTGCCATTCATGTTCAATATAATCTTCCTTGGCTCTCTCACACTCACGTTTTATAATCTTATTAGGTTCTTTATATTCATTGCTGTTGCGTTCTAGTTTTCGTCTTTCATTCATCAGTTTCAAGATCTTGTCATCCATCCACTTTATGTTTTGGTTCGTGTTTTTTCACAGATGGAATAGTTTCTCTTGCAAATTCTGTGATGCAGTTCGATACTTGATTCCAGTACTCATCTATGTTTATATCTGAGGTCAAGTTTTCACTTTTTTCTTTCACACATTCTTTGTAATCATTTTTTATTTGATGGATAATTCTCAATAGATCTAATTACAAGATATGAAGTGAATAGAAAAGCGCCAGAAGACAATAGAGAATAAAAATTTTTCGCGGCGGTGGTGGGGTTTTAACCTGCGACCTTATTGGTACGACAACTCCGCCTGGCAGGTGAGAGCGTGGCTCTACCGTGTGAGCTATCCACGAACACAAAAAATATTCGTTTCAAACTCAAAGTCATTACTAGATCCCTCTCTCACCCACTTCTTGAGACCGCCGATTCGTTCGTACACCACCATCGCGAATAATTTTGACCAGCAGTTAAGCTTAATAGCCAATATTCTCAACACAAACATATAACATAGAAACGATTGAGACATTGAGTATGCTCCGGTGTATGGGGTGAATTTTTAATTCAGAAAAGCGAGTGGAGCAGGCACTTATGTTGGTAACAACAAGATATGAAGTGAATAGAAAAGCGCCAGAAGACAATAGAGAATAAAAAATTTTCGCGGCGGTGGTGGGGTTTGAACCTGCGACCTTATTGGTACGACAACTCCGCCTGGCAGGTGAGAGCGTGGCTCTACCGTGTGAGCTATCCACGAACACAAAAAATATTCGTTTCAAACTCAAAGTCATTACTAGATCCCTCTCTCACCCACTTCTTGAGACCGCCGATTCGTTCGTACACCACCATCGCGAATAATTTTGACCAGCAGTTAAGCTTAATAGCCAATTTTCTCAACACAAACATATAACATAGAAACGATTGAGACATTGAGTATGCTCCGGTGTATGGGGTGAATTTTTAATTCAGAAAAGCGAGTGGAGCAGGCACTTATGTTGGTAACAACAAGATATGAAGTGAATAGAAAAGCGCCAGAAGACAATAGAGAATAAAAAATTTTCGCGGCGGTGGTGGGGTTTGAACCTGCGACCTTATTGGTACGACAACTCCGCCTGGCAGGTGAGAGCGTGGCTCTACCGTGTGAGCTATCCACGAACACAAAAAATATTCGTTTCAAACTCAAAGTCATTACTAGATCCCTCTCTCACCCACTTCTTGAGACCGCCGATTCGTTCGTACACCACCATCGCGAATAATTTTGACCAGCAGTTAAGCTTAATAGCCAATATTCTCAACACAAACATATAACATAGAAACGATTGAGACATTGAGTATGCTCCGGTGTATGGGGTGAATTTTTAATTCAGAAAAGCGAGTGGAGCAGGCACTTATGTTGGTAACAACAAGATATGAAGTGAATAGAAAAGCGCCAGAAGACAATAGAGAATAAAAATTTTTATTCTCTATTGTCTTCTGGCGCTTTTCTATTCACTTCATATCTTGTTGTTACCAACATAAGTGCCTGCTCCACTCGCTTTTCTGAATTAAAAATTCACCCCATACACCGGAGCATACTCAATGTCTCAATCGCTTCTATGTTATATGTTTGTGTTGAGAATATTGGCTATTAAGCTTAACTGCTGGTCAAAATTATTCGCGATGGTGGTGTACGAACGAATCGGCGGTCTCAAGAAGTGGATGAGAGAGGGATCTAGTAATGACTTTGAGTTTGAAACGAATATTTTTTGTGTTCGTGGATAGCTCACACGGTAGAGCCACGCTCTCAACTGCCAGGCGGAGTTGTCGTACCAATAAGGTCGCAGGTTCAAACCCCACCACCGCCGCGAAAAATTTTTATTCTCTATTGTCTTCTGGCGCTTTTCTATTCACTTCATATCTTGTTGTTACCAACATAAGCGCCTGCTCCACTCGCTTTTCTGAATTAAAAATTCACCCCATACACCGGAGCATACTCAATGTCTCAATCGTTTCTATGTTATATGTTTGTGTTGAGAATATTGGCTATTAAGCTTAACTGCTGGTCAAAATTATTCGCGATGGTGGTGTACGAACGAATCGGCGGTCTCAAGAAGTGGGTGAGAGAGGGATCTAGTAATGACTTTGAGTTTGAAACGAATATTTTTTGTGTTCGTGGATAGCTCACACGGTAGAGCCACGCTCTCACCTGCCAGGCGGAGTTGTCGTACCAATAAGGTCGCAGGTTCAAACCCCACCACCGCCGCGAAAAATTTTTATTCTCTATTGTCTTCTGGCGCTTTTCTATTCACTTCATATCTTGTTGTTACCAACATAAGTGCCTGCTCCACTCGCTTTTCTGAATTAGTAGATCTAATTGCAGTTTTGGTTCCACTTTCTTTTTCTTTATTTGTTTAAGTTTTATTTTTAGCGTGGCCTTGACAGGTCTGTGGTCACTATTACAATCTGCGCTTGGAATAGTTGTTGCGTTGGGTACGATATTTCTGAATCCATGTTGGACAAGAATAAAGTCTATCAGATTTCTATAAAGGCCACCTGGGCTTATCCGTGTCCACTTCTTTCTCTCGTGGTTTTTAAACCATGAAATGACAATAGTAAGGTTTTCCAATCTGCGCCAGTCGACAAGTCTTTCCTCTCTATCATTTTTGATACCTAGTCCGTGGGGGCCAACGATATTTTCAACTCTCTCGTTACCAACCTTTGCATTGAAATCACCAATTATTAAACGAATTTCATCAGATTTACATTGTTTTAATGCTTGTTCCATATCTTGATAGAATGTCTCAATTGTGTTTTCGTCACTGTCTGATGTCGGGGCGTTTATTTGAATAATATTAACATTAAACGGGTTTCCTTTCAACTTTACTAAAATAACTCTTTCTGAGATTGCAACATGATCTAAATAGCACTTTGATGTTGATTTGTCTAAAAGAATTCCAACTCCTTTTTCATGATATATATATATATACATATATGTATTGTATATACAGTGAAAAAACATGAACAAACTAAAAGGAAATAACAATTTTATCTTAATCTTTAAAGTTTATTTACATCCGTATGATGATGATGATGATGATGATGATGATGATGATGATGATGATGATGATGATGATGATGATGATGATGATGATGATGATTGTCATGCAATACAAAGTATTAAGAAACGTGTTGCAGCTCTCCTCTATCTCAAAACCCGTTGTTCAAACTTCGGAAGTGACATCGGAGGATTGATCGCCGTGAAAACGCCGGGCGTGAAACTCTGATGTCGACATCAGAGCTTTGATCAACGGATTTACGAAAACGCTACTTCAGAGGTTTGATCATCGGACCGTCGATATGCTTTGGTCACATTATTTCCCAACATTTTATTCCAAAAGTTTCTGAACATTGCTGGTAATAAGCATATGCAATATTGTTGTTGTTGTTAATGTACAATCATTTTTATGAAATAATATATTTGCATTCTATGTTGCTTGTGACCGATGACACCAAAAAGCAACCTTTTCTCCAATAGTTGGTAACACTATTGTACTATGATTGTTGTTGATTGTGTCTTTTTGTTTATAACTTACTAAATAAAGTTTGATACTTAACAAAAATCATTTGGTTATTGCGCTTTTTGTCTCATTTTGGTGTGACCGTTCACAGGTGACACCAGCAACCTATATATAGGCATTGTTGACGTTATTATGCTGCGTTTGACAGTAATGTTATCTAAAGGGCCTTTGATTCATGAAGTACAGGGTTTTTGCTACATATATAGAAACATACATGGACTATTATGTCACTTTTATTTTGAGAAAAAAAATTGGCACCTTTTGACCTTGGCTCATATATATATATATATATATATATATATATATAATATATATATATATATATATATATATATATATATATACTAGTAAAAAGCCCGCAATGTTGCGGGGAAAGAACTATTTTCATTCGATACTGTACTCACCATCATTTAATGAGGGCAGATTGGTAAACAACGTTGTCTGTGTAATTTGGTATATCTTCGGTTGATTTTTCTGTGTGGCCCAAAAATATATTTAATAATATATTCCCTCAACTAACCCAAGAAAAAATTAAACCTAGTACCTTTAATTAACCCCAATAGGAAAAACAAACACCCTAGCACTATAATAATACTTATGACTAACCCTAATAGGAAAAAAAATCCGATCTCAAGCTCTAATAGAAAAAATCATGACAAATTGAATAAATAAACGCCTGACAAAAGATCAAAGGTGAAAATACAAATTTAAAGAATACTGGGGATGTAGGAGCTTTCGGAATGTCTCCCCTTTACTTAACTTATGGAAAAAACAAACTTCCTAGCACCTTTAATAAGACT
This sequence comes from Berghia stephanieae, assembly GCF_034508935.2. Lineage (NCBI taxonomy): Eukaryota > Metazoa > Mollusca > Gastropoda > Nudibranchia > Aeolidiidae > Berghia > Berghia stephanieae. Next base: position 69,884,723 of record NC_088361.1, read on the forward strand.
TATGACTAACCTCTCGAGCTAACCCTAATAGAAAGAAAAAAAAAAACAACTCTCGGACTGCTTTGCACTACCTTTCAATATTTAACAAATCAAAATGGCAGCTGAAAATCAAAACAATGGTCAAATTAAGAAATTTTAATCTTTCACAAATCTATCAAGGTTTGTTCTAGAGTTTTTAAAATACTTCTAGATATAATGACAAATTGAATAAATAAATGCCTGACAAAATATCAACGGTGAAAATACAAATTTAAAGAATACTGGGGATGTAGGAGCTTTCGGAATGTCTCCCCTTTGCTTAACTTATGGAAAAATAAACATCCTAGCACCTTTACTAAGACTTATGACTAACCCTAATAGTAAAAAAAGAATCAAAATGGCGACTGAAATACCTTCATGTGATCAAGTGAATAATATTACTATGAATGCCACGATTTGCTGAAAAATGCCAACACCCACACAACACAACGGAAGTAATAATAATACTTGATGTCATAAATAGATGACGCAATTCGACAACTTTTTACAGTGTCAAAATTAGTTGATTTTGGGAGTCAAGTGTCGTCGTTGGTACATATTTTATGATATCTGTTTGACTCAATGAACTTTCAAACTGACTTTAAATTATAAAAGGAAATCAAGTTATCTGTTTATCTATCTCTAAAAAATACATTTCTAATTTTCAAATCTTTCAGTAGAGTTGTGCGCCGTATCAATTTTTTTATTGACTCAAATAAGCACAATATTCTCCACAATGCTATATTTTTTTAAGAAAGGATATATATATATATATATATATATATATATATATATATATATATATAGAGAGAGAGAGAGAGAGAGAGAGAGAGAGAGGGGGGGGGGGGAGAAAGAGAGAGAGTGTGTGTGTGTGGGGGGGGGGGGGGATTGAATGAACTGATTTTATTGTTATGCGCAGAGCTTTATGGTATATTGGATTGGGCGTAATCTTAATACATTTCATTATTATTATTATTATTATTATTATTATTATTATTATTATTATTATATTATTATTATTATTATTATTATTATTATTATTATTATTATTATTATTATTATCATTATCTTTATTATTATTATTATTATTATTATTATTATTATTATTATTATTATTATTATTATTATTATTATTATTATTATTATTATTAAAGACGCGCAACGCTCCATTCCGTGGAGCACGCGGAAATTGTAGACCCTTTGCTGGAAAAATAATTTTGAGAAGCTGTACAAGATACCATCGGACCCAGTATCTGGACGTAGCGTGTTTGGCAGACAAAGAGAAACAACCGTTGACAGAAACCTTGGAAAACCTTGTCTTTACAGTGCGGCTATGTGGTCTAGTGGTATGACACTCGCTTTCGGATCGGAAGGTCCTGGGTTCGCATAATTGAGTCCTTGGAAAAGGCTCTTTACTCACATTCTCTCACCGTACTCAGGTGTAAAATGAGTACCTGGCCGTTAACAGCGTTGCCTTTGTCCGAAAAATTGTAATATCACCTAACAGGCGTCACGTCCCGTCCTACATGTTAAATTTTTCTGTTGACCAGGGACCCCTTGTAAAGCGTTTTGAGCACATTTAGTGGATATTGCACTATATAAAGCTCAATTATAATTATAATTACAGACGCCATCTGTCACACTTGGCGACTGATAAAAAAACGTGGATCTCCCGACCAGAACTTTGCGAACATAGCAGGAAGATACACATGTCAAGAGTGTAAAAGAGCGTATCAAATAGATCCCAAATCACACTTTCGAGTGTGATGTCAATGAAACAAGGATATAATATAACAATTGGAGTAAAAATAACTCTTATAAAAGATACAAAATAAAGTAAACGACATTTCAGCCTTTGGCCATCTTCTCTCTCTCTCTCTCTCTCTCTCTCTCTCTCTCTCTCTCTCTCTCTCTCTCTCTCTCTCTCTCTCTATCTCTCTCTCTCTCTATCTATCTATCTATCTATCTATCTATCTCTATCTATCTATCTATCTCTCTCTCTATCTATCTATCTATCTATCTATCTCTCTCTCTCTTTCCCTTGCACACAAACACACACACACACACACACACACACACTTTTTACTTATAATGTTCTAACTATAATGTCAATATAATATAACATAATATTTCCTTGTCTTGTTTACATGAAGAAGGACAAACGCTGGGACGTCGTTTACTTTGTGTGTTGTATATTTTAGAATAGTCATTTTACTCCCTTTATTTTACCATTCATTTTATTGACTCTTTTAGGCACCTTTAGATAATCCATATAACAGCCATTTCAATGACGACACAACCTGTTAATTAATTACAATGATTTGGAGATTGTTGTTTTGTTTGTTGTTGTTTTGTATGTGTTTGTATGTGTGTGTATGTGTGTGTTTGTCTTTGTTTTTTTGTTGTTTTTTTTGGGGGTTTTTTCTGTGTGTTTTTTGGGTTGGTACTTTTCGGGATTTTTTTTTTAACCGTTCAACAACTTACTATTAATGAGCTGGATCCAACCAAGAGACCAGACGAACTGGAGACTGACCAAGAATAAAATCATATTCATTTTCGACACCATTATGTGTAGAGTTAATAGTAGCAACACTGCGAGGATTGTCACTACTCCACAGGATATCAATAATATGAAACAATGAGACCTGGTGGAAAACTGTAGAGGCTGGTTTGCTCACACAATAACGCAATGGTAAAATATGAAGGTTATTGGTTTTTAAGCTTATACTGCTGTGCTCACTAAATTGATATAACAGCTGTTAGGTTGAAATTTCATTTTTTTTTTTTTGGGTAATAGATTGGATATCAGTAAAGTCAGTTAAGTCTATTTTTTTTTTTACATAGAACTGCACTGACGCTTGGAATGTCACGGATCCGTATAAATCTTAAAGGAAAATCTCCCGTGAGATGCATGTATGGATATATGTATGTTTCCATGTATAAATATATCTGGCAAATCCGATTTTTTGTTCCACTAAGGCTCCAGATCCACCAAACCAATTGCCACCAAATCTTGCATGGCGTTTACAATTGGCCCGAAGATGGATTTTGTGTAACTATGATTTTGATTACACAACGCTTTGATTTTATCAAAAACTCTTTTACTTCGTCAAAATTTCCCCGAAAACAGACGCCATCATTTTAACTAAGTTCGTTATGGGTTAGACTTCCGGTAAACGATCATTAGATGACAATTAGATGGGAGTACTTGCACCGGACCGATACCATTATTTTTGATGCAAACAATTTCTTAAAGTTTATATAAACCATTTTCTGTTCTTTACCTGATCGAAATATTTACTATATTTGACCAGATCGTCTGCCAACATTTTTGATGACTACTATATCCGATTTCAAACAATAACAATATGTCAGCTGGTCACTAAATACCGGGTTCTCTAACACAAGGTAACAAAAATGGCTTCACATATAACACATCGAAATCTGTCTCTTTCTCTCTTTATATATATATATATATATATATATATATATATATATATATATATATATATATATTATATGAATGAATATGATACAAGACTGATTATTTTATTTTATTTATTTCATTTATATATAATATATATATATATATATATATATATATATATATATATATATATATATATACATATGTACACAAGTAAAACCGTTTGCTGCCTTTCCTCGAAGCACCCATCCGCATTGCATTGGACAACGTGACAAGTTGATGGCCCATGATCACCTCAATACTCCAACTTCGGCAACTATGAAAACTAATATGATTTCATGGCTCCAATCAGACAGCGCTACATATTCTGACCAATTATAAAAGGCCCAACTTTACTCCTAGTGAAAACAAACAAACCAGAAACAGTTTTCAAAGCATAGTATCTAATCAATAAGTTTTAACACGAGGTTCCGCGACTTCCCCATGAGAGGTGGAATACCAAATTTACTCTCACCGACGAGGCAATAAATAATATAATAAGGCAAGACTGGGAAAAGGCATGCCCCGACCTTCGCAAATTGGTGGAAAATTACATTTCATTGGATGGAGTGATCCCACGAAATCTTTCCATAGTCGTTTCATTTTCCTCATCCTCGTCATTAGAATATGATGATTGGTGTGTCCAGTGTGTCTTTGTTACTTTGTTGTTCCTGGTGATGTTTGTTGTAGTTGTTGTTATGGCTGAAAACATGTACATATTTGTGGAAATGATGTGTCATAAATTGTTGAATTTCTACTTTTGACCAGTTTACATTACATTTATGTAATCCTCATTGGCATAAACGCAAGCTATTTCTATAAATTTCACAATGAAAATAATGTTGAAAGTGTGCAATGTTCACTTCATTTGTATTCATCAGTAATGTGTATTGATAGTTATAAAATGTAGATGTCTGATAGTTAAGGATTTCATTTGTTCTTTAATAATCAGATCTGAATGTATATCGTTTAAGTTGCAAATAACCGAACATTCCACTTTAACGAATCCTTCAAAATGAAAAGTGGAAAATTCATATTTTTCATAATGTAAATCATCTATGAGTTACGATCCTTACCAGTTATCGATTTTAATAAAGCTGTTATAAACGAAATAATCTCCTCTTGTTTCACAATTAATGGAGGAACAGCTGAGAAAAAGAAGAAAAACACGCGCCACTTATAATACATCTGACTATAATTAGACACTAGATATTGAGTTCAATGTTTATTCATCAACACTTGAATGTTAAATTTTCTGTTAATCAGCCTATCATCCTGTTCACTGGAGGATTGGTCCCATCCCAAAGCCTTTAGTCACGTGGAATGGTGAGCGTTCTTTAATAACGGGACCTTCCACGCTTTGGGTGCTGATCCATGATCGACAAAGACAAATTCAATTGCAAAGGTGTTATAGCTGCTCTTTCTCTCTTAGATCACCCATGCACTGGGTTTTCAGTTTTTATATCAGGATACAGTCACATCACCTGACCTCGTCGGTCCGCGACTGCATGTTTTTTTTTTTAATATAGCAGCTAACCTCCGTATTTGAAAATAATCTCACAATACTCCATATGGAGGCACGCCGAGTTAGGTCGGTTGCCTTTCGTATTGTTTTAGCAGCCGGACCCCCAAACGACAATGAAGAGCGCATTCTCACAAAGGAGGATGAAGTGTTACAGAGATGCATTGAGTTTATTTGGAGAATTTCTCAGCAGAGACAAACCCAATCAGGTTGACAAAGTGGATACAACTGCACCAGTTAAGGATTATATCCCAATTGATTAGTTACTGAGAGCTGAAATTCAGAAACCAACAAAAGGTATGGCAAATGAAAAAGCAATTATGTAATATATTCCCCAGAGTGTGAAATGAATAATACATATTCTTATATCATCTACTTCAAAAAAAAAGTATGGGACAACAAAAGAGATGCAAGAATTGTGGAGATACATCCTCATTAGGGAACTACCATAAATATGGAGTATGACAAACTGTTCGAGAACAACTGGATGGACTGTACAAATTTTGAGGCCATGACAGATAGGATTCAGAACAGTTCGACAAATAAAAAATAAATGAAATGAAACTCCACATTTTACACTTGCATTGCCAATTTTGAAAAAAAATAAAGGTTTTGATTTTGCTCACCGCCACAACAGTGCCTGTCATGTTTCTTATTTATTCTTCTTCTCGGTAATGAATTTAACGAAAGCGAGGACGTAATTTGAATCCGTTGACTTTATACAAATCAATTCGTCGTTTGTTTTTTTTACTACGCCGATGACAATACATTCTGTCTAGCTCACAAGAAAAATTGCAAGGAAAGTTTAAAGTGTTCAGTAGGGAAACCAAATCTACGAGGCAAAAATGTCATTTTTTCAAGGCGAAGATAATACGAATTAATGAAAATTAACAAATTAAGTAACATTAATTTGATAGAGAGAAGATAAAAAAGGCAGAGATTTTATTTTTTATTTTGTATAATATGGGTGGTAAAGTCACCAATTAAGAACTGATGAGTAAATTAGGAAAATGATTGGTGAAGAAAAAGAATCTAATTATTATTAAATGCAATTGTGCTTTCAGTTATTTTATGTAGGTCTGGTAAATGGAAAAGGATAATGGGCGTTGATGGGAAATTGGATACATTTAATTTGATATCAATGAAGCTATTAGACACTATGGCTACAGGAATAAAAAGTAAACAGCCTTCCAGTGGCCCTTAGAATTTGGAGATGTTTATGACAAGTCTTAGGAATTTCAAACAACAGCCTTCCAAGTGTGACATTAACTTGGCACCTGGTTGCAAGAGGAAGAGGGGAAGGTCGAGGGGGAAAATGGAAGGGAAGATGGAAAGAGGCATACTTGGGTTTACATCATTGAGAGTTGCCGTTACTGCAGCAAAGAGGGATAAAATGTGTTAACTCGCCTATATCAATTTGAACAAATTAAATGGGACTGAGTGATAAAGCAAGAGAATGGAGAAAAATAATATTATCTGAACAAATCAAATTATTCAGTTGTATTAACATCCAACGTACATGCATTTTATTTTGTAAATATTCTACAAAACAAATGAACGATAAAAAAATGTTGTATTGTAAGGTTCATGTTGAATTATGCAATGACTTATGGTGATGATGGTGATGATGATGATGATGATGATGATGATGATGATGATGATGATGATGATGATGATGATGATGATGATGATGATGAACAAAAAGAAGATGTAGTTTTATTAAAATCTTACATGCTAAAATAAGAAACGCAATTTATTTTGTAAGATGCAACAAATCACTTGAACAAGAATGTGTTTTTGTGGTATGACATTTGCCTTCGAATCAGAAGATCCTGGGTTCGAGTTCGGCTCTGAGCGGCACATTGTTGAGTCCTTTAAATGGGCTCTTTACTCACATTAACTCACCGTACTCATGTGTGAAATGAGTACCTGGCCGATAATAATATTGTCTATGTCGAAAGAATTAGAACAAGCGTCATGTCTTGTCCTACATGTTAAGTGTTGCTGTTGGTTAGGGACCTCTTGTAACTCGCTTTGAGCACATTTTGGGGATATTTCGCTATATAGGTGCTAACGTTTAAAAACTGCTTGCATTGTGAGAAATGTACTTATCAGCAGACATATATCACTAACATTATGTTAAGTATGTAGTGTAATAATGATGAAGAAGATGATGATGATGATGATGATGATGATGATGATGATGATGATGATGATGATGATGATGATGATGAATTTGATGATGATGATGAGGCTAATGATTGTGATGATGCAAATTTAAGAGGGCAAGGGTAAACATTATAATTCACCTAAAATCTAGTCACGTCAGTGTCCTATAAATAGTTTCGGGAAATGAAAGTCCCAAACATGATTGTGTTTCATAACATTCCACACATTCAATCTATCGGCGTCCTCTTCTGCCATTGTACCAAAATACTGACATAAGCGCCCCTTATCAATGTTACATTTCAAAACTTTTTGGTTCCAAATACTCACATTGAAACCGATATTATGATAGGTCACCCCGCCGGAATATTTTGGCACCATTCCAAACATAAATACGTCGTCTACATTATAAAATGGTATTTTGCGTGCTGTTTGCTCCATGCTTGGAATTAAATCCGGTGTTAGAAATACAATAAATCCACTACAGTAGTTGTAAGGATAATACAACATCCGCATAAATTCCCGTGGATCAACCATTGTTCTTCCTATTCGAGGAATGGGCTGGCTACCAATCTTGTTAAGATGACAAAATATTGACCTTTTGTATTTCGACATCAAACCTTTGGAAAGAGGTAGAATTTTTTGAATATCGATAACAACGTCATCATCTATTTTAAGAACCATATTTGCATTTTTGCAATGTTCGTTTGTCCACTTTAACCACATGACAGCTTTTAGTGATAAGTTTCTAAAATCTTCAACAAAATCCATCTTTACAAGGTCGCCGTGCTGCTTGTATTCTGAATCAATAGTCATATCATTTGAAATGTTTCTCTTTTCGTATTTTACACTACCCACCATAAACACAATCTGTACCGTGTAAGGAAGATTGATACCTCTGTTTGTGAGTTGCTGACGAATCATCGTACGCCTTTTGAAGTTATATGGGGCAGTATGCACTATGACCAAAAGGTCAAGGTCCCTGTGCTGACTGCAGAGCTTTTTGGGGTTCAAAACAAACTCGTTTTCCCAAATTGTGGACGCATCTCTGTGCAGAATAGTATGTCGAAGAAAAGAATTAAAATGCATATTGTAGTCATGGTCGTCTGCTTCCAAGTTTTCCTTGTAATGAATTGTGGTTTTCTTTCTATGAATTTCCACATCTGCTACATTTTTAAGATATCCACCGTGTGGCATGTACAAGTCTTTCACTTGCTCCGGTTTTAGTTTATTTTGCGGTATCATTCTACTATCTACAGTATTGCTAAAAATGGGCAACCGTTTTATGATTCTCGGAGGTCCAGGCTGAACGTTCACATGTCTCGGCTTTTGTATTAGTTCTCTCTGTATCACTAGCTGATTGGCAGCAGTTTTAGCAGAGGGAATTACCAAAATAACGTATACCCAAAATGTTATTTGAAAAAGCATGATGATTGTAAAAGAGATGTTCATGAACTGTCGACTTGTAACACTGCGGAAGCAAAGGAATTGAATTATGTTAAATTACTGATTAATACCAATACCAATGCTCTGCTGAGAGACGGAATTTAAATCAAACAATTATTGATCTCTTATTTTTATTTTCTAAATCGTATAATAAATTTGTTCATGACCAATTATTCCATTTTGATAACCTTCTTCACATAACAAAACTAGAGCTTTTATATAAGCTGAAATCTACAAAATGTGCCCAAAGCGCTTGCTTGACAAGATATCCCAATCCACAAAGGTGAGTCATTATTACAATTTTTCTTTTGGCAGGACAAATGCTTCAACCAGCCATATTCTCAAGTTACATCAGAGTCGGTGAGAGAATATTATGAGTAAAAAGTCTTATCCAAGGAGTTTTCATCCTTGTGATTAATATTATAGGCCCATAACCTAGAGGTGGCTAAATGAACCAATGATATGGAGAGAAAGATGAAGTGAGTAAATGTGACTCTTGTATAAGGGAACATTACAACACACTATTAGATTGTCATAATAGTTGAAACATTATAGGTAAAAATGTGTGTGCATCTGAGTGTGTGTGTGTATGTATGTGTGTGTGTGTGTATGTGTAAGGAAAGAGATACAGAGAAAGAGAGAGATTGACGGAGAGAGAGAGAGAGAGAGAGAGAGAGAGAGAGAGAAAAGGGAGAGAGAGAGAGAGAGAGAGGGAGACAGAGAGGGGGGGGGGAGAGAGAGAGAGAGAGCAACGAGACAATGAGATGGAGTAATGAGATCAAAATTATATAAATCAAATACAAGATAGGGGGACGGGAGCAGGGGGATATCGTGTTATTGAAGAATAAATACTAGACGGCGATAGTGTTAGACTCCTTCCGCACTAGGACAAAACTGTCCCAGGACAAATTTGTCCTGTCCCACTGGAGAAAACTTCTATTCAAAAGGGGTTCCGCACTAGGACAGGACTGTCCCGGGACACACCTGAGCGAATGCATTTTTTTTTTTTTTTTACAAGATTCAAAAGTTTATTTGTAGGCAATTGTCAATACAACTCATACAAGAATATAATATTTTCATCAACAAATCAAGTAAATAAAATCAATAATAAAGCAAGGCAACAATGATAATAATAATATAATAATAATAATAATAATAATAATAATAATAATAATAATAATAATAATAATAATAATAATAATAATAATAATAATAATAATAATAATAATAATAATAATAATAATATAATAATATAATAATAATAATAATAATAATAATAATAATAATAATAATAATAATAATAATAATGATAATAATAATAATAATAATAATAATGATAATAATAATAATAATAATAATAATAATAATAATAATAATAATAATAATAATAATAATAATAATAATAATAATAATAATAATAATAATAATAATAATAATAATAATTATAATGGTGATAATAATAATGTAAAATCTTCTAATTGATAGATTTATTATTTAATAGTTTGAATTATAAATTAATAAGTTAAAAAATAAGTCCTTGGTACAACTCTAATAATTCACATTTTATGAATCAACATAAGATACGACATGACGATAATGATTTTTTACACTGTACAATGGGATTTGTTTACATAAGATTTATATAATCATGAAATATTCTTATAGCAAGAGTAATATTATTGCTGCTGCTACTACTACTACAACAACTACTACTACAACTACTACTACCACTACCACTACCACTACACTACTACTACTACTACTACTACTACTACTACTACTACTACTACTACTACTACTACTACTACTACTACTACTACTACCACTACCACTACTACTACTACTACTACTACTACTACTACTACTACTACTACTACTACTACTACTACTACCATTACTTCTACTATTACGACTACTACATCTACAACAACAACAACAACTACTACTACTACTACTACTACTACTACTACTACTACTACTACTACTACTACTACTACTACTACTACTACTACTACTACTTCAGCTACTACTACTACTACTACTACTACTACCACCACCACTACAACTACCACCTCTTCTCCACTACTTCTATTACTACTTCTACTACTACTACTACTACTACTACTACTACTACTACTACTACTACTACTACTACTACTACTACTACTACTACTACTAGTAATGGATGAAATAGAGGTTGCATATTTCTGTGCTTCACTACGTGGAAAAAAAAAGACAAATTGAAAGAGAAAACAATATTGGGTGCATCCTTTAATGACCAAAGATTGCTCAAGGGTCAATTCCGTAGACTCTATGGTGATCTCCGATCTTATCTTAAAATGACTTTCTTGGAATCACCTCATTTTACCCAGGTGCAAATGAGTACCGCTTCGCTGATGAAAGTAATCTTTGACGGACTAGTATCATTCAAGAGGATAATAGAAAGTCAGCATAGCTCGGTGGTACGGTCTTTGCTTCGTACCCGAAAGGCATCAGTTCGATCACCCGCTGATGCGCTGTGTTGCCTTGAGTAAGTCACCTCGCCTAGCTCAATTTGCGGCGCTGCACTGCGGCTAACGCCTGGGTTATACCTCGCCCTAGCTCAATTTGCGGCGCTGCATTTCGGCTGACGCCTGGGTTATTCCAGTCTTCCCTTGGAATAGACCCTCGAGAAAAATTTCCCCTATGGGATGAAAAAGGGAATTTTATTTTTTTAAATTTTAAACTGTTATCTGTCTGCTTAACGCTACAGCAACATGGATAAGTTCCGGATTTATAAGCTTAGGAGGCAAGATGGCCCATGTTTAGCGCGTTGTACTCTGCACTCAGAGGTTCTGTGTTCGATTCCGACCGAAGCCAATTTGTACTTTCTAGAGCAAGAAAATTTACTCCAATCACTCACTCCATTCAGGTGTAAAAGGGTACCTGTCAAGCTGGGATAGTAATCTGCGATAGACTAGCGTCCTGTTCAAAGTCCTGCACCATTGGCTACAAGGCTCTAAATGAGTTACTTTGTCTTACAATGAGTCCAAGTGGCTCAGAAGGACTTACTTAAAAATATTTTCATTGAAAATTCCCGAAATAAATAACGATAAAGATAATTGATCCCACAAGGTACCGAATAGATGTGCGACCGGTTTTAGACACGTTACTGCTGTGTCACAAAGTGTGACACTTCTTAAATTATATTTATAAACATACGTTTTTAAATTGCCGACAATGTTTATGTTGCTATGCCTTCTGTACGTGGTTTCATCACATAGAATTATTTTTTGAATTGTTCTTGCTTTTTTATATTCAGAATTGAAATAAATAAATAAATCATAACTGTGAAATTGAATGTAAGCTTCAGTTTACTATACGAAAACAGATAAAATGGACGTTTCGGGTTTCCCCTTCATCAACAACACATGATGAATTAAAAACTACAGGCGAATGAGATAATGTGGTAGTGGCGTTGTTAAGATGCATAAACAAAAAACATTGATGGGCAGGAAATTGTATGCTACTTTGTGAGGAAGCGCGAATTAAAACAGAGCAATAGAAATTTATAAAAGGTGCGTACTTAATTATGTTAAAAGAGGGGAGGCGGGTAGGAACTGTGTAATGCAGTATAGAAGACAGTGAACTAAAATAAAGTGTGGACTATTGTTGGAAAATAAATACAATGGAATTGGAAATAAATACAAATTGTAAGGGATGTAGGTATTAATATATTAGTGGCATTAGTAGCAGCAGAAGCAACAGTAGAAATAGTAGTAGTAGTAGTAGAAGTAGTAGTAGTAGTAGTAGTAGTAGTAGTAGTAGTAGTAGTAGTAGTAGTAGTAGTAGTAGCAGCAGCAGTAGTAGTAGCGATGCAGAAAATAAAGACAGGCATTTCAATTTTGACACGGCGCCGCCAAGTCTGGGACTTTTTTGTCCTAGTGCGGAAGTCTGCTATATTTTTCTACTATCACAAACGATATGAACACGGGACTGGGACAGTCCTGTCCCGTTGATTTTGTAGCATTTCACAACGGCTTGGGACACAACGGGACTGTTTTGTCCCGTCCCAATAGGTGCGGAAGATTCCTCTAAATTCTATATGTTACAGATTTGGGACAGGACTGTCCCGGGACAGTCCTGTCCTAGTGCGGAAGAGGGTTTATTATTGACCCCCTACCAATCATATTAAGATATTATTATTATTATTGTTATTACTATTATTATTATTATTATTATTATTATTATCATCATTATTATTATTATTATTATTATTATTATTATTATTATTATTATTATTATTATTATTATTATTATTATTATTATTATTATTATTGTTATTATTATTATTGTCAGTATCATTATTATTGTTATTATTATCATTATCATTATCATTATTATTATTATTATTATTATTATTATTATTATTATTATTATTATTATTATAATATTTTCATCATTATTATTATTGTTGTTATTATTATATTTATATCATTTTCCTTATTATTACCATCATTATCATTATAATTATTATTATTATCATCATTATCATCACCATCATCATCGTCATCATCATCATCATTATCATTATTATATACCATTGTTGTCATCTTCAATATAAGTACAATATTTTATCATATCTAGATTAATTCTAGAGATTGAGCTTTTTACAGACGTCATGTCTGCTCAGTTTCTAATACTTGAGGAATTATTTTTAGAATTATTTTATTTCACGTTTAAAAGAATATTGGATGGGATGTGGACGTATATCGAATGACAAAAAAAAAAAAACAGAAAAAAAAACATCAAACATATAAAATAGGAAAATTAAAGTGCTGATTCAAAATGTCATCAAATGTTGTATTCTGATTCAACAGATATAATCTAATTTTAGACTTCATAAACTCATTAATTTTACTAGCAACATATGGATATCTTTTGTCTGTGGTACACGCAGAAGATGCTCTTTTTTATTCTTTTTTTATTTTAAAAAATATATTGGATGCGACGGTGGTTTGTTCACTATTTTAAAGATATTTTTGTCTTTTTATTTTATTCTCTTTGATTTTGGCTTCAAATTTAGAAAATACATAATAAAGATTATTTTCCTCTTTTTTTTTTTTTGTCAAAGCGAAAACCGTATAAGGAGTTTTTTTTACAGGCTCAAATAGATGCATAATATTAATAATGATAATATATTCACCTTGATGCAGAATGTCTTCTGTCCCACAACATTGTCTCGATTGAATGTACTATTTCCAAAACCCCATCATCACTTTTCTCAACTGTCTAGGTGTTTTAGCCGCACAAGCACGCGTACAATGTTATGTATGTACTTACACTATAAGATGCTATCTGGAAATCAGACGCAATCATCAATGTTACCATCACCACAAATACAAGGTAAGATACCCATGAAAGAGCTGTTCTTTATATGAATGTAGTATGAAAGAGTAGATCCTGGGGCAAAATGATCATGCTATCTGATAAGAGGCTTGATAACATTTTCTTTCCCAAGGTTGTATGAATAGACATATAAGCTACACACCCCATCCACGTAACTGTATGAAATACTACGTGGCTACTGAAACTAATTTTAACATTCATGGGTGAGGCTGACCATCTTTCAAGTCAAAATGTCTGATTACATCTCTAGATCCACGGTTTTCACTAAGTTATATCATATGTTGCTTTTTGGGGAAAAAAAGTACAAGTATATACATTTGTGGCCAGATAACTCGTTCTTCAGATAGTATCGATGGATGACCTTCATTTTGCCAAAACCTCCCGAACCTCGAACTTCATCTTCTTGCCAAAATTTTAAATACGTGTTGTTTTTTTGTTTTTTTTTTGTTGTTTTTTTTTTTTTTTTTTTTTTTTTTTTGGGGGGGGGGGTTTAAAGAGTAAGGCAGCAGTAAGAGAGTAACAACAGCGATTCAACACAAGCTTCAAATTGAAGCCAAGATCACACCTGAGTTACGTTTATCTGGTTAAAAACGGTAGAAAAGGATGTCCGATTAGAGTAAAACTAATCCAGCCGGTAAATTTTCAAAGTAAGTAATGAAGACAACATGCAAGGGTCGAGAAGATGTTATGTTTGGTATGGCCTTGAATCAATATCAAAGAAACTGAGATTTGTAAGTGACAGGGTAAAAGTTCACAACTCAACCAAGTAGAGAATAATTTGCCTTTGTTTTGTTCACAAAAACATCATGGCGAAAATGGTCTTAAGTAGACTTATATACTCGTTGCTTATACTGAGTGACTAGATGACCTGACGAGAATAAGGTATTATCCCTGGATGTCCGATTAGAGTCAAATCGAATCCAGGCGGTAAATGATCAAAGTATGTTGTGGAGTGTGAGGAGACAACAGGTAAGAGTCGAGAAGATAATATTGTTATATATGGCCTAGATACGAAATCGCAAAAAATAGAGTTTTGTAAGGGACCGGGTGAAAGTTCACAATAGCCTGTAGAGTATTAGCTTCAGAGGCAAAGTCAAATATTTTTCCGACCTTTCTGGCTACCCACCAGTGATAAGATCGCTGGGCTATTAGATCAAGCTGAAAGCACTTAAGAATAGAAGAACATCATATCACTCTAACTCTATCCAAAGAATAGGACGCTTTACATGCTATTGTGCTGTTGTGAGGACTACTTGTGACCTGACACTCGCCTTCGGATCTGAAGGTCTTGGGTTCGAGTCCAGTTCTGGGCGGCGCATAGTTTAGTCATTGGAAGAGGTACTTTAGCCATATTCTTTCACCGTATTCAGGTGTAAAATGAGTACCTGGCCGTTAACTGTGTGGTCTCTGTCGACAAAAAAAGGCGCTATGTCTCGTCCAACATGTTAAGTGTTGCTGTTGGCTATGGATCCCATTTAAAGCGCTTTGAGTATGTTAAGCGGATATAGCGCTAGTTAAGTGCTCAAGCTAATTAATACAAAATACTTTTTGCGCTATAATTGGAAAGCCTTATCATTTCTTATTAAATGCGAATAATTGAATAATGCTTTGAACGCGTTGAATAAATAAAATATATTGCGAGATCCCAGGTTTGAGATTTTTTTGCCAAAGTGAGGGACGTTTAAATCGATCGATATTTAATTGACGAGTTTTCTGGACAATTTTTAAAAAATATGAGTTATTCCAGATTACGGCAAGTAACTGGTAAAAATATAGTACAGTATGAGTATTATTCCTTTGAAGAGTGTGTTGTCTTTTACTCGTATGACTCTAGACTCAAGACCTCTGGGGTTGAGAGTTTGAGTCGTGCAGTGAGTGGTAAACTGTTCTGTTATTTGAAAGGCCTCTTTAGTCACATTTTCTCATTTCACCCTGCAGTAAAATGAGTTTTTGACCGCGACAGTGTCATGTCTGTGGGAAAGAAATACGACATGATAATATCGCCTTACACGCCGCATATCTCACTCTATATTCCAAGAGTTTTAATTGGATTGGGTCCCATATAAGGTGTAACGAGTACCATTTGTCATGTTTAGAGACAAAAGTTATTGAGTTTCTTTTGACTGTGTTTTTTAAAACTTGTTTTATTTTTTGTTTGTTTGTATATTTGTTGTGGTTTTGTTTTTGTTTTTGTTTCTGTTTTTTTTTTTTTTTGTTTGTTTTTTTGGTTTTTTGTTTGTTTGTATTTTGTTTTTGTTTTTTTTTTTTTTTTTTTTTTTTTTGGGGGGGGGGGGGGTTGTTTTGTCTTGTTTCTTGTTCTGAACTCATGACTTCTTACTGGGCATCATCAGTTCAAAGATTATAATATACGAGATTTGTTGAAGTTGTCTCATTGATTTTTCCAACTGATACTAAGCTGCTAGAAGCTGACGTCTCTAAAAAGTAATAAATGAAAATGAATATAACAATATAACAAATAGAGAACGTTTCGGGATCAAAACCCTTCTTCTGCCATCAACAAAAAAAAAACAAAAAAAACATAAATACATTACTTTTTAAAAGCAGCTGATGAAGCTGTTACATTCATTTTTTGTTTATTACAGTGATTTGTCCACAAACACACACACACACACACACACACACACACACACATACACATTGATCATATAAGATAAAGATCTGAACAAGTTTGTGTAAAAGTTTGTGTAAAACGGTGCCAGACAAAGCAAGAAAGAAAAAGAAAAGGAAAATAAAAATCCCAAAAAACCAGTCTACCTCGACGGGGGAATCGAACCTCAGACCTCCTGATTACCGGTCAGACGTGCTACCATTACACCACAGAGGCTCCCGATGGTTGGGACGATTCAATATTCTCACAAGGATAATCGTTTTTACTCTGGGAACTCTTGCTTTGATCAAATAACATGCATTGAACACATACATTGATGTGTTGTTTATGTGCGGCTATGTGGTCTAGTGGTATGACACTCGCTTTCGGATCGGAAAGTCCTGGGTTCGAGCCTCGCTCGGCGCATAGTTGAGTACTTGTATTAGGCTCTTTACTCACATTCTCTCATCGAACTCAGGTGTAAAACGAGTATTTGGCCGTTTACAGCGTTGTCTCTGTCCGAAGAAAAATTGTAATAGCGCCTAAAAGGTGTCATGTCCCGTCTTACATGTTAAATTTTGCTTTTGGCCAGGGACCCCTTGTAAGGCGCTTTGAGCACATTTAGTGGATATTGTTCTGTATAAAAGCTCAATAATATAAGTACAAAAATGAGACAACAAATGAAAATAACGAGCAGCAGTGGCGTGAATCCTCATCATCGACATTGTCGCCGTTGTTATCATCATCATCATCATCATCAGCATCATCATCATCATCATCATCATCATCATTATCGTAGTCGTAGTCATCATCATCATCATCATCATCATCATCATCATCATCATCATCATCATCATCATCATCATTATCGTAGTCGTAGTCATCATCATCACCACCATTATCATCATCATCATCATCATCATCATCATCATCATCATCATCATCATCATCATCATCATCATCATCATTATTATCATCATCATGATCATCATCATCATCATCATCATCATCACCATCATTGTCATGATCATCATCATCATCATCATCATCATCATCATCATCATCATGATCATCACCATCATTGCCATCTTCTTCTTAATATAAGACATTATATGTATAATATGGTTGTCCCAGCAAATAAATCGTATCGTTCTGGCTGTCTGTCTGTTTGTGTGTATGTATGTATGAATGTATGTATGTATGTATGTAAGTGTGTATGTATATATGTATGTATGTATATATGTATGTATGTATGTATGTATGTATGTATGTATGTATGTATGTATGAATGTAGGCATGGTATGCTGGTTTTTATGTACGTCTGCATGGATGTGTGTATGTATGTATGTACGCTCATTTCTTTTGTATACATCTGTAGAAACAATGTGCTTGCGTGTATGCTTGTGTATGTCTGTGCATGTACTTGTAAATGTGTTGATGTTCATACCATGAACCAAACTGTTTGAGCATTGTTTACCTCACATGAATTGCCTTTTATTTGGACAATAAAGATTATTATTATTAATAATAATATTATCATTATTATTAAAAATTAAAACGAAGTCATTTAATTGTGTGGATGAACGTGAAAAATCTATTTCAAGACAAATATTCACATTACAGTCTAGATAAACATTCAACTAATACTCATATTACAATTTTGAACATAATAATAACACATAGAATTTTAAACAAATATCATTATGTGAAGTGTATAAAAACATTAGTTTAACTTATATGAGATATCGTCAAAATAATACTCACAAAGTCCGACTGGCAAAAGGATAAATTCTATTGAATGCTTTGTTTTTTGTTATTGTATGTTCTTGTAGGTTTTTTTGTTTGTTTGTTTGTTTGTTTTTATTTTGACTGAATATATTTAAAAGATCAAAGCTTTAAATATTTAAATACGTTTATTATTTGTCATAATTTTCGTATCACGAGTTTATCATTACTTGCTAATCAAAAAAAAAAAAAGAGAGCGTTTGAATGAACTGTGTCATATTATCTAAACGGCACAGTTCAGAATTGTGTTTTAGTTCATGTTTAATGACAGGAAACTATTCGCTAAAAAGACACTGATCTATAAGAAAAACCATAACTACTTAGGTAGTCAACATGTACATTGGAAGATATCTCCAAATATTGCATCAGTTATTCGTATTTATATATACTTTTGTCGATAATGAAATAGATAAAGTTGAAATAAAGAATGATAGGGCAGCTTGGCTAAGCGATACGGTTTTTGCTTTGTACCAAAAAGGTACAGAGTCCGAATAACCGCTGCGCTGAGTGGCCTTGAGCAAGTCATCTCGGCCTTGCTCAACTTGCGGCTCTGCCCTGAGGCTGGCGCTTGGGCTATTCCAGTCTTCCCTTAGAATAGACACTGGAGACAAATTTCCCCCACTTGATGAATAAAGAGAATGTTATTTTATTTGTATTTATGTTATATTATGGATAATATTCCTGTCAATATTTCTCGATACCTTTGTCTTTTTAAATGATGTCTAATGTAACCTATAACCGTTCAAGTCTCAGATGGGGGTTAACATATTTGCAGTGCTGATTTGTATTGCTTTCGATTTGTGTGTCAAATCTTTTTGTTTAAATTAACACCTTATGACATTAACCGTTTTGATATTACCAAACTCACTACTTTCATAAAATTGAATAATTTCAAAACATTAGCAATGCTATATTTTGTTATTTCATGGATTCGAACAATTACAAAGATATGGATATAGTATGAATATATAACTTTGTATAGGTGGAAAAAAGATATGATAAAGTCAATATCAACTAGAGGGTGATCTGACATTTTCATGGAAAGGGAAAGGGGATGAAACAATCATGACATTATGGATCTTAATAATTAGAAGAATGCACAACAGTAGATGCAGGTGATATTTTTCATAATTTATTTGTGTCCCAAATTCTGTGGATTTGTGTCTTTGCCTTTGGTGGGATTTTTCCGTGGTCCAAAAATTTTATCCACGATAGTTAGTGCTTCGGATCTACTTCTGATTCTGTTTCGTGCAAAAACTAACTTCTCCGGTTTTGTTTGGCACTTTTGAGTTTGAGTACAGTAAAGTTCTTCAAACACTCCAACTATTTTTCCTTATTTCATTTTGTCTCACAAGCACAGTTAAATTCCTAAAACAAACTAAATTTGAGCAATTATTCCAATAATGGTTTTTTTAATCTTACATAATAATCTAAAATTTGAAAACTAAGCGTGAAAACTATTTATATGTTTTCTATATTTGAACTTTTCTGTGGTAAATGATTATGTTATTTCTAATCGAAATTTTAAACAATAATAATTTTGACTCAAGCTATCTATTCTTCGTTTAGAATATATTGATAGTATATATTCGATATAGTAACAAACAAATGTATATTTTTTCACATGAAATGGCTATTTAATTTTATATTTTAAATACCATGAAAATTCTGGACAATGTATTTTGGCATTTCTTACACCCCAAAAAACCGTGTAGATAAACAACAACAAAACTTGAGGAGAAAAGATGAGGCTGAATAGCCAGAACTTGCATCTCAACACCATAAATATAAATGTTCAAGTTGAAGTCCATTACTTTTGACAAAACAAAAGTTGAGACTGAGATAAAGAATGCTATAATTTCACCTGCATCTACCCTTTTCAATGGTATTCAAATGGGTGGCGATGAAGCTATTGTTATTGTTGTTGTTGTTGATGATGATGATGATGATGATGATGATGATGATGATGATGATGGTGGTGGTGGTGGTGGTGGTGGTGATGATGATAATGATGATAACCATGTTAATGATGCACAATATGTGATCTTAACAACCATAATAATAATAATAATGATAATGATAATTACAATATTAGTAAATATCATTGTGATCATGTCATTATAATAAACAAGAACTGTTGGTGATAAGTGATACATTCTATATACATTCTCGGATAAATTATTGATAGTCCAAGAGATATGAACTTTGTAATAAATTCATTGCACCATAAATAAACGAGTAAGACTCATTGGTAGTTAAGCCAACACTCTTTTTTTATATCAATCATTTAATGATTGTTTAATGAATTTCACCTGATTCTTGATTGCTGGAATTCAGGAAGATCGGTACCTCGCGAGGTCTCAGTATTGAAAGATTTCGCCAAGACGAGAGTCATTTAAATCGATCGATATTCGAAGGACGACTTTTTTGGCCAAAGATTTAAATACATGTACGCATCTAACTGGTGAATAAATTTGAATTTGAATTATTGAAAATCATGCACATCGTGTGACATAATATTAAATTGAGTGCAAAAGTGTGGACCCATACGTACAGTGTGTAGCGTTGTGGTAACTATAATCATATTAAGTGTCAGTGGAGACTCTTACATCCTGTGCGCCAATATAATTTAAGTAGCCAACATAATTTGGATTTTTGTTAACATTCCAGCCCTTAGTTGCTTAAATCTTAGATATCAAAATAAAGAAAATGATAGTCACAACTACGTGTTATAAACCATATCACTGAATTAATAACAAAACCAAATACTTTTCATATCTTGTTCATTATAATCACCTTCACTCAAAAACCAGAATGTGTGAGTAGAAAGTCTGAGTAGATAATTTAACAAAAGAATTAATGAGTTTTCTTTTCGTC
Source organism: Berghia stephanieae (assembly GCF_034508935.2). Lineage (NCBI taxonomy): Eukaryota > Metazoa > Mollusca > Gastropoda > Nudibranchia > Aeolidiidae > Berghia > Berghia stephanieae. The sequence continues at coordinate 69,905,999 of NC_088361.1, forward strand.
ACGGATTAATTTTTATTCAATTTTGTTGTAAGGTTGGCATTTAGGGGCTCTTCAGATTATTTCGATTCAATGTTTGAAAAGATCAACTTGATTGATTTTAACTATTGAAACATGTATATTTAAAAACAACTTGAATTTACCATGAGAAAAATACCAGACTGCTAAAATTTTCTGGTATAAGAAAATGTACACAGTAGATAACACAAAATGTCTCATAACTTTTTGAACTTTTAAAACAACCCAGAACTTATGAGACATCACAACCCAAAAATTATACATTAGTTCAAATTGTGTATCCTATCAGGAATATATTTTGTTTGCAATTTGGATGACACATGTACCAAACTAATAAACGCAAAATCAAGGAGATTGCCAGTCAGTTATGCACCGTCATGTATTATTTTTAGTTGGTGATTTTTAGAGTGACTACAATTCTGAATTATAGAACTTTGTAGAATTTGCCCAACGTTAGAAATGACTTCCTTTCACTGTATTTCGTTGACCCAGTGTTTTGCCAACGACGTTCGTAATTCCTAGATCCAAATTAGCAGGTACTATTTTTTATACAGTTTTACAATGCGCGGATAAAATGTTGAAACATGAAAATTGTGATGTAAAACACCGACTTACAGTGAAGTCGTGATATGGTCTTTGAGAGAGAAAAAAATAGCTTTTGAAACGGAATAAATATTAAATGTAAGGAATTAAACGATAGGATCAAAATACAAACGACAAATCAAAATATTTTAACTCACAAGATGGTGACGTAATATCATATATATATATATTATATATATATATATATATATATATATATATATATATATATATATATATATATATCAGATATATATATATATATATATATATATATATATATATATATATATATATATATATATATATATATACAACGGCGGTGCCAAATCTATATTATTGTATATGGAGATGAATGCAAATTATATACAATGAACTGCATCAAATATTATTTAATTGATGCATCGAATTTTATCTAAAAAGCATTTTATAAAACATTTACCATTGTTTGTGTTTTGTCTTCTCATTTCCAATTAAATTTTTATGCTAATAAGAAATTGTGATAACATAGTATAAAAGTCATCTCAATAATTTAATGGGGCAACCATATTAGATTTTCAATTTGCTTTGTGATTTTCAATTTGCTTTGTTAATATATTCCAAACAACCCTGCAATGAAAATATGAAAAAATATTTAAAACCGTCAATCAAAAGCTAAACATTGCTTCAACAAACTAGATTTATTTATAAGGTGTTTGGCGACGCAAACAAACACTTTAAATCTATATCTAGAGATATGAGAAATAAATATGATAAGCTAAGTAAATTATTTTCACCTTCTCCAGTTCAGAATATAATCTGTATGGAATACAATTATTTATTTTATATGTGTTTTTTCATCTTGCGATTGTGTCTTTAAAAATAGGAATTAGATGACCTTAAGTTTGAGTTTGACGAGTAATGTATTTTATTTAAAGTGTATCCTGTACCTGAAAGTTTATGTACACGGTGTTTTCTGATTGATTTAGTCTAGTTTCGATTTTTTAAACATTCTCTTTTACTATTTTTGGAAAGAGCATACGTCTACATACATTATATATTCAAACTTAATAACACATCACTTGCAATGAAAATTGAATATCAATAATAAGAAAGATAGATGACAATATGTGGTATAAATTGTTCATGAAAAAAATACTGTTATCGCTCTGTCCTGTTCAATCTTGACAGCAGAACATGTTGCATGGCTGAGGATTAGAAAACAAGATTTCAAACAATAAGCTCTGGGTAATTAACCAGTAGATTTTTAACCAATGAAAACATGGAATTTGTGACACGCCTTCACACGACGTGCTCGGACAAACATGGTTGGTCGTTTATAAACAATAATATCAATGAAATATGCCCCTCCCTGAGCATTGTTATTGTTTTTATATCGCCAAATGGGTGATTAGTTATGACACAATTTTCTAGATTCTATTATAAACGATTAAGTTTACACAGTTTTCTGTGTTGTTTCTGTTGATCAAGCAGTAGAATGGTGGGTATTTCACTAAGACACATAACATCGATAGTAAAAACCTGTGTAGTTTGCTATGTTAACCAATCACTGACATTGTTTACATATGACGACTGTCCTAGAGGCGTGGTTGTCTATGTGTCTATTGTATAAATGGATAGAACGAAATTGACGTCACGAAACTCTTTATTATTGTTTTTAACCAGCCATTTTTATGAGAATTTCTCACTTATTTTATCAGCCAGAATGTAAACCTTCAATGTTACATATAATTTTGTGTTGTTGGCGGGTTCTTGTGAGAAAATATCTAAACGAACAGCATCAATAAAACTCATGTTGTATATTGCTGCTGTGAGTTTAGTTACACAACTCATAACATCCGTACGCCGGATTTAATATGTCAACACACAAAACTATGCGAACCGTGAACGTTTATAATCTGATTGATATAATTTAATGAGAATTACTCATACAAAGGCTGGCTAAATACAATAACAAAGAGATGAGTGACGTCAATTTCGTTCTATCTATAGGACCAGTCTCTTAAATGGCTGATCACCCAAGTAAAAAATTAACTTGGATGGATTTTATGGACTTTATTTTCTTTTCTGACATCTGCGGTTTGCACTCTCAGGAGGGAAAATGCAACATGGATACGCTTTTCATCATTATTAACAAGGATTTGGTAGGTTGACTCAACATAAAATGGGACTGGAAGGACTCTGTAATACTCAAGCATTAAAGATTTCATACAACAAGGTTAGGCTTAATGGATCTACTTTATAAAATAAGTCTGCTTGGTCAATCATTGTTTATTAACTGGTTAAATGTCCAAACTCCTTCATTGGTGCAGTAAAAATACCCCTCCCCCCTCTTTTCTCTCTCATTCTCTCGCTCTCTCTCTCGCTCTCTCTCTCTCTCTCTCTCTCTCTCTCTCTCTCTCTCTCTCTCTCTCTCTCTCTCTCTCTCTCTCTCTCTCTCTCTCTCTACCAGGCTGAGGTGTCCTACCATGGTTTGACTACATTGAAAAAAAAATCCTCCAGAGCCATTGGGCCGATGGAGCCGGAGTTTATCCCGGTTTCTACGGCGTGTAACGGACACAATAGTAATTGCTTGCTACCTTTGGGTAGGACGCTAGTCTATCGCAAAGCACTTTCCGCCAGATCTAACTGGTCCAGCTACACAATCACTGTTGGGTGGACAGGAGGAAGGTTTGCCTCGACTTCAACAGGAATCGAACTCGGTTTCTTTGCGTGAGAAGCGAGTGTTCCCTTGATTACACGAACCGTGATGTAATAATCTATTTTTGACCCTTACTCCATTTACTTCATTCCCTATTATATTCAATACAATGACATGCTTTATGATCCCTTTTTAGAGAAAACAGTTACATAACGAATATAACGACATAAAAATCATAATACTGAAGAGAGAACGTTTAGCATCCAAAACTCTTCTTCAGTGAAAATATAAACAACTAAATCGATGTTACTTTTCCCATTGATCTGGGTTTTATGCTGTGTTCAGATTGTTTTTGTCGTTAGCAGAAAAGAGATATTGGGCTTTCCCGAAAAGTGCCGTGTAAAGTATTTTGCTAATTTGTTTTAAGCTGTTGAAGCCATTTGTTCGATTTATTAAGAAGGACATTTTTCCATACTCAAACCTATTCTGAATCGTAGAAGTGTTAACTTAAATTTAAATTTCATAAGAATATACATTGTTACTATATTTTTTCCTATGCACCCTTTTCTTTCTTTATATGTTTGTTGCATCTTTCCAAAATGTATGTGAAAGTTTTTAGAAATCAGAGAGGTAAGGTAATTTACTCACGGTGTTGACAGCTTCGTCCCCTAAAACCAGGTCCACATTTACAGTAGCCTTTATGGCACCGTGAGCCATTCAGGCAGACAGTCTTGCATCGTGATGTTTTCTGGCGGCACGATTTACCCCCGTATCCAAGATGACACCGACATTTATTTGGTCGAATGCACTGACCTTTGGGCCCACAATCTGGCTGGCAAATAGCTGTAGACGTAGTTTGAAAATGAGCGGATATTTCATATTAGGTTGAGGATGGGTATAAACCGTGTATACATATATGCGGATGTGACATCCGAACTCAATCATGGGCCTACTTTAACATTGTTGTTGTGGACAATATATCTATGTAGAATGCCCAATAGTAAAAGGCATGGAACAGGTATAAAGGAGTCATGAGAAATTTAAATTATACTTTATTTATATATATGAATCGCTCTTTTCATATTGAAGTCGACGACTTTTATTTCTTGGGTTTTATTATATTCCTTTATATATATATAATATATATATATATATATATATATATATATATATATATATGAGTGTTAGTGGGTACTTGTAGATACGTGTAAATATCAACAACTAACTACGGATTTATCGTCAGTCAAAGAAGTGCGACCAGCACTGAAACGATGGTTCTGACTTACAATGTAAGCGTCCTTATATATATATATATATATATATATATATATATATATATATATACACATATATATCGTTATTGATAGATAGATAAATCGATTCGTGATTGATTGATTTATGTACCGTATCGGTCAATAGGAAAATAGACTTATAAATAAATAAATGGATAGCTAAGAAAAAATCTAGATTGATAGATATATAAAATAGATCATCCTACTCTAACTATCTATACATAGATAGCAATTGACAATGAATTATTATGAGTATTTACAACGTGCATACGTTAGCAGGTCTGATGTCGAACGCGATTATGGGCTTGATTTAGCATTGTTGTGATGGACATATTTTGCGTTTGTTTTAGAGTATTTCCTTTACAACAATCAGATAATAACAATTTTGGGTTTGTAATGTACAAATACAGTATGTATAATAATAATAATAATAATAATAATAATAATAATAATAATAATAATAATAATAATAATAATAATAATAATAATAATAATAATAATAATAATAATAATAATAATAATAATAATAATAATAATAATATCTCACGTATTTGGCAGCGAGCACCCTTGTATCCTTGAGGACACCGACACTTGTTGTAATGTACACATCGTCCTCCATTTTTGCACGATGGAGAACACAAGCTGTTATCTGACAGAAACCAATTGAAGGGAAAAGAATTAATCTGTATTCAATATTTTTAAACGGGATATCTTTTCTCTCTCCAAAATCAAATCCATTCAGAATTTGATGTGGGGGGTAGGCCTCAGCATTGGCACTGAGAAATAGTCTTTGTTTTTATACTTTGAAGTTACCAAATGTGGCCTTGAACAAGTCCTAGCTGTGGCTCAATTTGCGGCGCTGCGCTCCGGCATGACGATGGGCTATTACAGTCTTCGATCTACCCTTTAAGATACATTTCTCTTATGGGCGAATAAAAAAAAAATAATAAAAATAAAATTCCCTTTATTCATCCCATAGGGGAATTTTGTCTCTATAGTCTATTCCAAGGGAAGACTGGAATATCCCATGAGTCAGCCGCAGTGCAGCGCCGCAAATTGAGCTAGGGCGAGGTGACTTGCTCAAGGCCACACAGCGCAGCGGCGGGTGATTGAAACCGGTACTTTTCGGGTACGTTCGATTAAATAGATTGAGCCATGTAGCTCCATAATACGTTATCCCAAAAGCCATCACATCGATACGACAGATATTTAAGCTACCACACAGTTTATTATTATCAATAAGTATTTTTATCGCCATTATTCCAAGCGGTATCTGTGCTAAGTATTGATTTAATGTATATTTTATCATTAAACCATGTCATCAACAACATAAATTCGAGTAAACCCATTAACAAAAATGTAAAGTATTATTAAACAGTCAGGCACAATACATGAAGGACAACCCTTTAAATAATATAAAAATAATTTTTTCCTCGTTTATTTCCCTTACTAATAAAATCGGTCTAACAGACTTACTGCAAGTTTCGTGTCCTTGTCGTTTAAAATATTTCTTATATCCTCGAGGACTATGATAATGATATTAGAGCGCACAATTTCTCCTAGAAATTAATGAACAAAATGAGTATAATAGCTTCAAAAAAGAACAAAATACCACATACCAAAACTCTTCTTCAACGAACAAAAAAATCAATACAAACACATCCGTTAATAAAACAAAAAGGGCAAATCGACCACAGAGAAATATTCTGTACGTTTTTTAATAATGTATTTATGTGTTCATTGTTTATTTTTGTTGTTGGCTGGGGAAGGGTTTTGAGTCCGAAACGTTTCGTGTTTGTTTGTTTGTTTTTGTTTGAAGCAGTTATAATCAGTTTTGTTTATTTCTTTATACAGTCAATAGCTTCTCGCAACTTAGTATCGCATTTACTCCTATATGCACAATGCGTGTATTTATTTTAAAATGATCGGATACAAGTAGGTTTATATTTAAATACTTTTTCCTCTTATTATCGCACATAAAATATTTATATTGTCAAAATGTACCAATAATAAATTGATTTTAGCATAGTGCCGTTTATTTTGAGACACAGGTTTAAGAGGATATAGCTATTCATGGAATCAATTCGTAGATTTAACAAATGACTTACTTTTTCTTTTCCGTGGTTTTTTACAGCACAGCACGCCAGTTGTAAGCCCAGGCACATAGTCACACGTAGAAGAGTCGTTAGCGGGCTTGAACACATCCATCCGCCCGTGTCGCAGACAAGAGAAATGTGAGTAACTCACCCAGCCGCACGATTCACCTACACCAGACATGCTGCCCGATCGGCACCTTGATTGAATAGAAAATCTCAACGTTGATTATTGAAATCAATTTACAAAACTTGATATATCAGCTTCAACAATTAATAAAATACTTATCACGTGCAGACAACTTTTCTCCAATTTATCAGGATTGCATGGCACATACTATCTACATAATTCCGAGTTTTAATATTAATAATAGGACGGAATAATGAATAATTAATAGATCTGCTGTTTTTTTGCTTTTATTTTTTTCTGTTTTTTTTTTTTTTTTTTTTTTTTTTTGGGGGGGGGGGGGGGGGGTTATTGGGTTTTTTGTTGTTTTGTTGTTGTTTTTTTGTTGTTTTTTTTTTTTTTGTTTTTTTTGTTTGTTTTTTTTTTTGGGGGGGGGGGTGGTTACAATGCAGACCCCACCCAAAAAACCGCTTGATAAAGATAGTCAAATCAGATAAGTCTAGTTTAATTTCGATTAAACGCCTGATGGCGTCATGTTTGTAGTATAATTAATTCAATTATTGTTTTTTTTATTCTTACAATGAGTCAAATCAACTATTCGTCATAACTTACCTTCTACACTTGTTGTGTCGACTGGCTGCATTGTAAGCATAACACCCCGGTAAGTCAAATATTTCAAACGAGTTCAATTCCTGAAGTACGTTGCGGTTACGAGGACTGCACACTCTCCACCCTGTTCAAAAAAATAGGAAAAGAAAAGATCGACAAATCTAAACCAAAAAAAAACAATTATATGACCCCTCGCGTCAATTCGGTTGTTAAGTTTATATCAATTTTTTTAAAATTAAGACAAAGATCTGAACAAGTTTTATGAAAGGTGCCAAACAAGCAAGAAAGAAAAATATAAGAAAAGAACAGCCAGGAGGTCTGAGGTTCGATCCCCTGTCGAGGTAAACTGATTGTTTGGGATGGTTTTTTTTCTTATATTTTTCTTTCTTGCTTTGTCTGGCACCTTTCATACAAACTTTTTTCAGATTTTTATGATTAAGGTTGTAGTATAAATAAATAATATAAGCATCAGGAAATTCGATCATTTTAAAAAGAATTAAGGCCGAAAACTTGATTCCCTCAACAAAGGCAATTATTTTCATTCCTTTATTATAAGTAAAGCTTAAGATTCAATTCTAGTTCACCTCGACATAAAACCATTTAAGACAATGTGCCCATATTTGCAGGTCTGATAACCGAACTCAATTATGGGCTTGATTTAACAATGTTGTAATGGACAATATTGTGCGTCGATTTGAGGGTGTGTCCATTATATAACAATGAGCCCATAAAAATTTGGGTTATCAGACCTGCAAATAAGAACACGTCGGTTTAAGATAAATTGGACGGATATCTACTTATGAAAATTATACTGCCTTCAATATTGTGGAACTATCTAGTTTAAATTCATGGAAAGTGGAACTATTCTTATCTGCGTATCACAGACTTTAACAATAATATATTGTTTGACACATTTAAACATCATGTAACATATTGCAAACTTTCCCAACCAATTAAATTGTCCATAGTATTTTCAATGTCTAAAACTCTTCGAAATAGGTTGGACAAAATGTAATTAAGACCATTTAAATAGAAATTGGAAAACAGCGCAAATTTCTTTAAACATTTTATGAGCAAGGCGTCTGCATGAACTTAGCTCTTTGAAGAATTAGAAGATGCTGAAGTCACACGTCATGAAAACTAAGCTTGATTTACTATGGTGCAATGTACCAAATTTTAAACTCACACTAAAATCATACTGCATATTTATATTAGAATGCTGATACTTGCATTAGTAACCACCCGTCTCAATAGATATTATGTCAGAGTGCTTTAATAATAATAATAATAATAATAATAATAATAATAATAATAATAATAATAATAATAATAATAATAATAATAATAATAATAATAATAATTCCCTCTATTCTAGAGGAAATGTGTCTCTATGGTCTATCCCAAGGGAAGACTGGAATAACTCAGGCGTCACCCACACTGCAGCGCCGCAACTTGAGCTAGGGCGAGGTGACTTGCTCAAGGCCACACAACGCAGCTGCGGGTGATCGAACTCGGTACCTTTCGGCACGAAGCAAAGACGGTACCGCTGAGCCACGCTGCCCCTTGGGTGCTACAGATTGAATGCATGATAATAAGTGTGAAATGGATCGAATTTATGTTTTAATTGAGTATAATAGTTATTGTTTTTAAAAGTGACGAAATCCAAATTTCCGTCTTTATATTATACGGTACACTATTTTGTCGCTTTAACCAGTTAATTGTCGTACTCTGGAAAGACATTTTAAAAACTTTAGCCAGAAAACTCTTCCTTCAAATATTCATCGAATTAAATCACCCTCATCTTGGCAAAAACTCTCAAAACCTGAGACCTCGCAATTTGTTTGTGAGTTGTTGTTTTTTTTTGTTGTTTTTTTGCCAAGATGAGTGTCATTTAAATCGATCAATAATTTGAAGGACGAGTTTTCTGGCCATTTAAAAAAGAATACGTGTCATTCCAGAGTATGGTAGTTAATTGCTTAATCTGACCAACCTTTTGCACACAGTGATTTCCCATTTCGGACGTGGCCTTTCCATATCCCTTTGCAAGCATGGATCTTTCTGTGAGCCTCTAATCCATCTGTGCTTCCGTCAGCACATCCAGATGAGTATTCTGAAAATTAAAAAAAGTGAAGGGCCCAAACGTTAAAAGTAACGTTGAGTGGGTGAACCCAACACAATCGTACACTTTAGTCAGCTTTTCTGAATGTCTCTTGAGACTCCTGTAATCTTATGTATATTAACACAAAACATTTTTTTTTAAAACATAGTAATAATAGAATGGTATAATTAATTGAGTGTCAGCGACCAAGAAGTTAAAAAATATTAATGAACAATAAGGAGTCACTCATTTCCCCAACACTCAATACATTAACTGATGGTCACCTGTCCATTTCTTTCTTAATTGTCTAAACCAGACATTATAACAAGCTGTTGTTCCCATATGATATCCAAATAAATAGCGAATGAGAACGTTGGAACGGCTTGAAAAATTAATGAGTTATATTTTATTTTGAACATATTCTCTTAATCAGAATGTATAATACAAAAGATACACAAGATGCGTTTCTATAACATGTATCTAATTCTTAATTAAACTACCGAGGTTAAATATTAAATTACATAATATCGCTGGATTGCCACTCCGCTAATCACATCATAGAAGATTTTAACACATGTACTCAAATGGCCTAATGCTTTTGGTTGAAATTTTAGAGTTCCCGCAAAACTCGTATGGAGTCAACAGTTTGAAAAGACTGGTAGGAGAACATCTATTGAAATATTCCTTTAAAATTGGCGGTAATGAACAAGAAACCAAGATGTACAATATCAGAGCTCTTAGGTAGATAATCCCATCAATTTAGATTCTTGCTTTCCTCTTGATTTGTCGCTTGATTTGCGAACAAATTTATTTGCTGACAAAGAATGGACTCGTTTATAAAACCTTCACGTCTTTATTTTGTAAGAATGAAGATATCACCTACCTTGGACACTGACAAAAGAGCTGGCCATGTCCATTCCTTCGTCGTTAATCGCTTCGCATGTGTAAAGCCCCGTGTCAGATTTGCGGGTCAATGTCACTAGAAGATCTCCTAGAAGAGGAATAGTAAACATGATGTCAAATAAATTTGAACATTAATATATATTTCACATATACATCATGATCAAAGTACTTCACATTATTTTTTTACAATTTTCTTTTAATGTTTTTTTTTAGTTTAGCTATGACCATGCAACCATATTTTCATGCCATACATAACAGATTGCCTGACAGGCGTCCTTTTGTACAATCCTGTTGTCAAGTATTCATTGAATCGAATAGAATAATGTATGTACAATTCCATACCCAAGGGCACAAGACACTGACCAAAGTACTGAAATCATAGTCACTTACCCGTTACTGACCACGTTTGAATTAACAATAAGTCATCTCATAAGTTCATTCTGTTACAAACTGTGACAAATCACCAGGTGGCCGATCACTGATATTGTGATATATTGTGGTATCGAGCGACCACAAAGTCAATTATATTTACAGTCGTAATCTAATATTCAGACATGCTTTTAAAAATATATATCTTGCCTGAAGAAAGAACTGATATACGACTTTTGCCCCTGTCCAGCCGCCGTCCATCCTTGTACCACTGTACCCTAGGTGGGGGCATCCCTGATGCCTGGCATGACAGTAAGAAGATGAGGTCACGGTACACTTCCATTTTCTGAGGTGGCTTCACAACAATGTTTGGCTTCTTAACTGTTTTATGAAATAATAGATGTTGTATTTAACATTCTAACTTAGGTGATTACTTTTTCGGAATAGATTGACAAATATGAACTTGTAAAGATAAAAAACTGCTTTAAAAAACATGAGCTTTAATATAGAGCAATATCATCTAAACGTGCTCAAAGCGATTTACAAAAGG
>NC_088361.1:69924777-69944777 GCF_034508935.2 Berghia stephanieae
CACAAGTCTCATATTTCATACTACAATATTTAAATTAGCCCTTCATAATATACTATGTATGGCACAAGTGTGTGTCTGTTTATATGTGTGCGTGGAGGGATAGAGAAGGTGATAACTAGAAAGAAAGAGAGAGAGAGAGAGAGAGAGAGAGAGAGAGAGAGAGAGAGAGAGAGAGGGGGGGGGGGGGGAATTACAATTTTCCCTGGTTTATTAGGATAAAAAGATTCACAAACAAGCAATATTTGCCAGCCCATTAACTAATAGACAATACAGTAATTTTTGTTTGCGCGAATGTCCACGATAAGCGAATAAGCCATGTGTACTACAATGATATAGTAATCATGTTGAAATAGTGAAAGTTATTGATCTAATTATGTTATTTGTCATGATTTGTTTGTCTAGGAAGAGTAATGGTATATTCGTTGATTAACTATCCTGTCAGTAGTCAGAATGGATGAGACTGTGTATTAGAACACATTAACAGAAGTCAGTGAATCAGGCGCTTATGTTCGTAAAAACAAGAAATGAAGAGAGTAAATGTAAAGTTCCAGAAGACAATAGAGAATAAAAACTTTTGTGGCGATCGGGAGTCGAACCCACGGCTTGACTGCAATCGGGTTGTGGGTTCGACTCCCCATCGGCGCATAAGTTTTCTTAAACTCTTCCTTTTTAGAATCCGAACTTTATTCCTAACATGTACTCTCAAGCTATTGCAGCGGTTGGGACTACGCCCAGAATTCGAAAAAGCAACCGTGTAAGAATCGTATATTTATTGTATTCTGGTACTTTTCTACTTACTTCATTTCTTGTTATTAGATTATTACAAACAACCTGATTGACGGCTTCGTGATTAAATCTACTCTAGGTTGTTTTTCTTCACTATAATCTATTAATATTTTCAGGCATTGCTTAACGTAATGCTGGGACCCTTCTTAAATTAATTTCCATAGGTTTTGTCATGATTCTTCATGGTGTCTGTAGCCACAACTGACATTATATAAGACTTTATTAAGCACATTTCATATTCGGAGAAAACGTCATTTTTGCTGTATTTTCTTAAGAAACCAAAGCGCTTTGCGTCATTCATATGAGAGTTAATGCATTTTCCCGTTTCTCTAACACCTTTCTCCATAATTTAATTGAAAAGAATTATTTTTATCCAATCATTCCTTAGTAATAACTAAAAGAGCAGCATTCCCGGTAGGACTCGCGCATCAATGTCATTCGTTGGTTGGAAATTATAGGGTCTGACGTCAAAGAAGATTTTTAAAAGTGACAAATTAGGGAGCACGCATAGATAAAAATTCAAGAAAAAATCGAAATTAAAAAGAAATATGCCTGTCTCAACTGGCAGGGTAATTTTGGGGATTTTTGGGGGGTTTTTTTGTGTACTTCTCTCTTGATTTGTCTGGCACTGTTTGATTCACACTTAGTCAGATCTTTAGCCTGCTGTAGAATAAAATTCCTTAAAAACTGCATTTAACTCTCATTTGATTTAAAATGGTATCAGGTATCTAAACCGGTTACGATATGGAACGTAAAAGTATGAAAATGTTTAAACAATAGATTTTGATAAAAGTGGTGGATGTATATTGGGCTCGCCATTGCTCAATTGTTTTAGATAAGTAAAAGAACTATTAAGTTTAGCATCCTATCCTAGAGATAGCCAGAAATTGTTATTTTCTGCTTAAAGCTAAAGAAACCGAATAGACATTGACTCCACCGGCATAATGACTTTCAACGTTAAGGACTACATTTTTTAAAAATCTACAAGTTGTGTAACTTTATATAAGATATAATATTAAAACGAATCGATGACAACCTGTTCTAAATCTTCCTGACATTGGCGACACCTTCCACCATCTTGTGCCGCATTGAATGCCATACATCCCCTCACGCTCATCGCATGTTTCCATGTGATGTTCCGAAGAACGTGAACGTCAAATGGTGTGCAAATGCGCCATCCTGGTGCGCAAAGACGAGCAGCATTGCCTATGTGGCCGTCCCAGATCCCTTCACACGCTGCTGTGCTTTCAAATGAATGCAGACCTTCCCGACTTCCATCAGAACAACCTGAGGCTGAAATAAATCGAAGGTATAAGAAAATAAAGGTTTGGAATTTGGATTGTTGATGCTTATAATTTCCTCGACTTTTCAATAGGGCAGAAAGTTGTGGCATCACATCCTCTACTATTCCTGTTCAACAATCATTTGAAATGTGCATGTAACCAGCCCTTCGGAATAATGAATAGGTTATATTGAATCATAAGAATTATAAGGTAAGATAACTATTTTAGTAGCAGGGTATATTATAGGTAGAATATTAGGATTACGGAACAAATAATAGCTAGGATGGATGATATTTCTTGACGACTAACATAATATTTAGACCAAAAAGTAAGATGCCATCACTCTAAAATCAAAAGACCTAGTACATAAGGTATGCATCCAGTCCTTGGGAAAAGTTGTTTTAGACTTCCGATCATGTTGGAACCAGTTTTTAACATCACACTTTTTCTCCTATTAACTCTTTGTTATCGGAATGTAAAATCCTCCTGAACGGAATTTCCAGAGGGTAGCGATTTGAAGATCATAATGATTATATGAAGGAAAATAAACTTGAGCTTTTATATAGAGCAATATCCACTAAATGTGCTCAAAGCGCTTTACAAAGCTTATGAAGAGCTTTTTTTTAGACAAATTAACATATATTCTAGGTATCAAATTGAAGGACATTGAATGAACTTTCTATCTGATTTTTTTTTTTCATTCCTTACTGGTGTCCATCTTACTAAGTCTCGGGTTCACTCTCCATTGGTGTCCATATCCGGTGGTTCTGTGTTCAATCACCAGAGCTACCAATCAGAGTTCCAGGGTCAATCCGCACAGTTACTTTGATTTGTCGTAGTGAAAAAACACAAGGGTCACGCCTATTTATTCTCTCATCAGAAAATGAGCAATTTATTGCAATACAGCAGCTGGAAACATAATGGCGATTATAGAGCTCTTTTCGATAAATAATATTACTGTGAAAAAAAATTATTGCGCATTGTTTCACTGGTTACAGTGGAAAAAACCGCCTTCCTAAATGAGAGAATACTATTTCTATCTTCAATAGGATTCCACAGTCTGACGTCACGTCCGCCTAGCAACGAATCGGCTGGCTCTAAACAAAAAAAATCCGTGCTTGGTCCGGGCAAGGAATAATTGGAAAATCGCTCAAAAAACAATTTTTATCTTAAATATGGTCCAGTGTTTTGTACCAGATTGTCTACACCAGTCAGATATTCACTCCTGCAAGTTTTACAGATTTCCAAATGGACAGGCAGACAAAAAATTGAAGAAAAAGTGGATCACTTTAGTCAGGTAAGCACGCACGCCTCGTCGAACATTTGCTAGAGTTCGTAGTCCAGATCTAGGTCAAGTTCTAGCTTACGTAGACCTATATTTTATGATTAAAGTGTACAATTGCACGAAATTATAAATAAAAATACATTCCAAACTAGGTTTTTATTGAAGTTGAAGCAAAAATGATATCTCAATCGTTTTGATGTTAAGGCTGATAAACTGAATGAGACTTAAGTTCTACTGATAAGTGATAATTTTTTTAAAAGGAGAACAAGAAGAAAGAGAAGAAAATATTTGTTAAAATCTTACTTTAAACTCGATACCTTTATGGCAAAATGAAAATAAATAAATAAAATAACGCAACCTCTCCCCCCCCCCCTCCCCTCACGCAGATCTCTCTCTCTCTCTCTCTCTCTCTCTCTCTCTCTCTCTCTCTCTCTCTCTCTCTCTCTCTCTCTCTCTCTCTCTCTCACACACACACACACAAACACACATACTTTCCTTTTTTTTTTTTTTGGAAAGTTTCTCTGATTCTCTGCCATGCCTCCCTCCCGACAGCCGAGGTGGCAACTCTGTGTGAACAAAGCAAGATGGCGGCAGGGACCTCTCTCCTTTACCTGTGCCCGACTGTTGACACTCCAAAGTTTCCATCACCGCACTGGCCAGTACAGTACTGACTGTAATAAAGAGAAAACGCCAGTCTTGCCACACTCAACCCAAGATCAACTTTAACTGTAAATTTAAGAATTCATATTTTTATATATACCTAGTCAAAATCATCAAAAGAAGTAATGAGGAAGTGCGACATTTTGCTGAATGTGCGATTTCATAAAAGACAGGCGAGAGACCCACCAGTAACCTAGTCTCTTGCACACCTTTGATTTATCATGCATTGAGCTGGTGTCAAACAAGATAGTCTAAAACAAAGTACTTATCAAATTAAATAATATACCCAATGTGCCCAACAGAATTATTGTTTTTTTTTTTTATCTTTTCATTTCAGGTGAAAGGACAAAAGATCCAACATCATCATCAAGAGTGTGTTCTTGTCACATCAGAGATGGTGACAAAGCCAACCTCCCTGAATGGTTTGACAGAAATAAAAATAAATTGTTTCCATCAGAGCCAGAAAGAAAGAAAAGAAAAGTGACACAAGGAATTCCCACCCCATCTCAATTGGCACCAACATCAAGAAGTCCACCACCAACCACCACCACCACATCATCATCATCATCATCATCACCATCATCATTATCATCATCATCATCATCATCATCATCATCATCATCATCATCATCATCATCATTATCAGCTCAACTCTCTTCATCATCATCACAAAGTCCCACCTTTAAAAAAACCAGATTCCTCATCATCATTATTTTCCTCCTCATCATCATCCTCATTATCTTCTCCCTCATCATCATCTCAACTCTCGTCACCATCATCACAGGATTCCATCTTTTAAAAAAAACAGATTGTAGAACAAGTGAGGATATTTTAAATAGAATAACAAATTTAATTCAAGAACAAGAAATTACAGACAAAAATAAGGAAATAGCTAGCTTTAAAAAACCCAACTAAGTTAGATTCAACGCACTTACACTGTTTCAAGCCTTACAGAAAAAGTTCTTCGAATGGAGACAGGTGTACATTGTTTTAAAATATTTAATATTATTGTTCAATATGTTGAGTGCTTTAGAGGTAACATTATTTATTATAGTGGATGGGAAGTTCAGGAAGAGACAGTTGCATTAAAAGACCAAATTTTCATTATTACACTTATGAAACTTAGACAGAACTACGCTAACCTTCATATTTCACAATTGTTTAGCGTTAATGAAAGTACTATAACAAATATTATACAAACTTTTATTCATGTTTTACATAAGCCATAAGCTTCTCTTTGAAAATGTTATAAAGGTTACATGCCCTTCTAGACATAAAAATAAACTATCAGCTCCATCATCATTTTTAAGATTTCCAAATTGCAGAATGATCATTGATTGTACAGATGACCAAATTGCTATTCCTAAAGAAATGGATAAACAACGGTTAACTTATTCTTCTTATAGGTCCATGAATTCTGTTAAAGCTCTTGTTGGTCTGATATGAGTCCAAATGGTGTGATAAATTTTATTTCTAAACTGTATCCAGGGTCTGTCTCGGATAAGGTCATTGTACAAAATTGTGGATTACTAAAACTTTTAATTTTAAGCCCTGGAGATTTAATTTTAGCAGATAAAGGTAATAAAGGTAAAACCCCATCCTGATTCAAGATATTTTACCTCAAGGAGTAACTGTAAATATCCCTCCCTTTTTACATAATAAATTTACTGAAAATGAGATTTTATTAACAAAAGAAATTGCTTCATGTAGAATTCATGTTGAGAGCGCTAATGAAAGACTGAAAAATGTTAACATCCTCTCATATATTCCAACCATGTTAAGAGAAACATCTGATATTATTTTTCAATTTGTTGCAGCACTTGTCAATCCCCAGTCTCATCTTATTAAGGAGACTGCATTTTGTTAGCTTTGCCATTTATTTTGTACAACACACATATTTTGTTCATCATCATCAAATCACCATTCAAAATAATGGTTTTGTAGGTCCATACATGATTTTACATGATAAACATGACAAATTATGGCATTGTTGTATCAATGTATGTTCAATGTCATTAACATTGTTAAATAAAACCACACAAATTAGTTTTGGACTGAATCAACCCAAGGCATCATCAAGATAGATCTGTGGAAGTAAAAGAATAAAAGATTCAAATTTAGAGCTGCGACCATGCTCAATAGGCAAAAAACAAACAAACTAATAAAACGTCTTGTGGTATGACACTCGCTTTCAGATCAGAAGGTCCTGGGTTTGGGCCTCGCTCGGCACATAGTTGAGTCCTTGGAGAAGGCTCTTTACTCACAATCTCTCACCGTACTCAGGTGTCAAATGAGTACCTGGCCGTTAACAGCGTTGTCTCTGTCCGAAAAAATTGTAATATCGCCCAACAGGCATCATGTCCCGTCTTACATGTTAAATGTTGCTGTTGGCCAGGGACCCCTTGTAAAGCACTTTGAGCACATTTAGTGGATATTACGCTGTATAAAAACTCAATTAAAAAAACAAATTAAGTGATTCTTTCATTCATCTTGCTTTGTTGATAAGGGGGAAACCCGAAACGTCCATTTTATCTGTTTTCGTATATTAAATTGAAGTTCACATTCAATTTCACAATGTTATTGATTTCTTCGAGTTTCAAGCAGCAACATTTACATGACACCTTAACCCAATAGGAAGTTTAGTTTACCGTGACTAACACTGGTCTAAATAAATCCTTTATTCATCCCATAGAGGAAATTTATCTCTAGGGTCTATTCCCAGGGAAGACTGGAATAACCGCGGTGCAGCGCCGCAAATTGAGCTAGGGCGAGGTGACTTGCTCAAGGCCACACAGCGCAGCGGCGGGTGAACGAACTCGGTACCTTTCGGGTACGAAGCAAAAACGTACCGCTGATCCACGCTGCCCCACATGAAGTATGATAAAATGTCTAGCGTGATTGGTGATTGTGATGCTCATATGAGTATTATAATAAAGGTTACAACACGATACTAAATAGTATGTAGTAGACTATAGTCAATGGCAACGAAAATTAGCGAAGCAAGACTAAGACCTCAAAGACTCAAAGTCCGTGGTCCATAAGATAAAAACACAATAATTCAATGACTCCCCTCTCTCTCCCTAACTAAAATCGAACGTAAACAGTTAAATCTTTCCATTGGATATACTAAATCTGCCTAAACTCAAAGTAAACTGATTATTGTCCAACAGTAGTTTTACGGAGATGTGAGATTTTGAGAGTGAGAATGAGAAGACGAAATGACTTACCTTCACAGAATACTCTTTATTCTTCATGCTGGCTTGAACTTTGCCGAACATCAAGCCATCTGAGTAAGTGAAAGTCAAAACATGACCTGACTGATGATGATTTTCACCTCGCGAGACACTTTTATGCTCATTGGAGAAGTATTTCATAAGGGCGGTGATGGAAATAGAGTTCGTGTCAGCCATTTTTCTCGACTGTTTAGAGCCAGCCGGTTTGTTGCCATGCGTTGCTGCGCAGGATTACGTCACGACTTAGGAAGCCTATTAGGAAGTCTCCTACGTAGTGGTCTATTATATTTTTATTTAAATGCAATTTTCTGGACCCCGTGTACAGCGTACATCTCAGTGGCGGCATGGCATTCAAGAAAAATCGCCTGGCCTCTCCCCAGGCAGCTCAGAGACTCACAAGATTAATAGTACGTAACCAAAATGGAAGATAAATCAATAGTATTATCGGACCCTAAATTGGGTTATTAACTGAGCATGCAATTACAATTGTAGCTCTTAGGAGACCGTTCACCAGAGATCCAGAGAGAGAAAATAATGAATTGCTTTTTATGGATTGTCAAGTTCGTATAAGTCAGTAGCGTCCAGAATTCCCAGAACTTTTAGATTTAATGCCTATGTTCATTTCAAAGGCGAAAACTTGGCTTTAAACTCCATAACATGTGAATAATTTGTACACGAGAAAACACTCAAAACAAAGGTTTATCCAGTTGTCCGCCTAATAAAAACAAACAACAAAAACAAAACTAGATCGCATATATTATAGCCCTTTACAAGGGGCCATTTTATATATCCATCTACTAGGTATATAGCTATCTAGATATCTACGTCTCTCTCTCTCTCTCTCTCTCTCTCTCTCTCTCTCTCTCTCTCTCTCTCTCTCTCTCTCTCTCTCTCTCTCTCTCTCTCTCTCTCTCTCTATGTGTAGGTAATTGCATGTGTGTGTGTGTGTGTGTGTGTGTGTGTCTGTGTGTGTGTGAATATGTCGGTATATATCTTACGTATCATTTTATCCCTTTATCATCAACGCCAGAATTATAGTCACGAACGTCAACTTCGTACCATATTATATCATTTAACATGTAGACGAAACATATAGTCTGGCCCAGATTACACATGATATCGACACAACACAGCGGGTGTCGAGTAACCCGTTGTAATTAGTTCGTGGACATTGACAGGCAAATGTAGCGGTCAAGACTGATCTTCGGATTTACAGCATGTTGAATTGACACTTTTTGCAAAGGTCAAGCGTGACCTTTTGCCGTGTCTTGATATTCGCTGGATCTAAAAAGACAATCAATCAAACCAAATGAAAACATTGACGTAATTAGATACATGAACAGTCCTCTAAATGAGGTTCTAATTGCGTAAGAATCGTTTTTCGAATACGTATATAAAAATGCCAAAATGAAAAGCATAAAAACGGAGTCTAGGAGTTTGAGAACTGAAAAATAGTTTTTCAGATAATTTAATAATGGACTTCAGATTGAACTACTCTGTCATAAGCTGAAAAAAGCATGTTTTGAGTTTATTTTTCATGTCGATGGCTCAAAAGTGCCAACATTTCTATGGACTTCTTTTCCAACTAAGGATCATAAGAATTGAAATAAATGGCAAACGCTCTCCCTAGTTCCAATATAGACCTCCACTTCCACCAACTGCTCTGCCGTACTCTGGAAAACCTCATATTTAATAACTTGGCCAGAAAAACTCGTCCTTCAAATATCGATCGATTTAAATGACCCTCATATTGACAAAAACGCTCAAACCTGGGACTTCGCGAAGTTTTATTACTTCTACTACCGAATGGCAATGAATTCCTGACATTTGGGGTAACATGAGAAAAAACATCAGGTTTGTTTTGTTTTTGTTTTGCTTTTGTCTTTTTTTTTTTTTTTGTATGTAACCCATGCTAGTACAAATCCTTCTCGATTATCTTTAAATCTTTCTAAAACCATTCACACTTTTTAATCGTTGAAAGAAAAAGCTTTTTAATGTGATACAATTTTATCCTCTGAGTGGTTTTGCCCTTGTACTTTACATCCTCGCCTAATTAAGATAAGAACTAGGGTTTTTTTTTGTCGGAAAAAATCCTTAGAAGATTGGGTTAATCAAAAGCTTCGTACTACATCCAACCTTATTCCTACTGTTATAATGCGATTTTGTTTCTTAAACCGTCTACTGTTACGTTTTATTATAAGCTAAGTCTTGAATCGTTATGAAGTTACCTTCTTTTTAAAAAAATCTCTCAGCCGCTGTATGAATTTATTAGCGTAACTAATTGCCTTCATAAAGAAAACAATACACGGTAAATAGGGAGAAAATGAATGGAAAAAGGTTTTGAGAGGGATTAAAACTGCCCTTATCACACTGTAGGTGTGAGGTCGGGATTAGAGGGATTAAGGCAAGAATGTGTTATTTACCGTCAGGATTCGGTGAGGTGATTTGCCGGGGGATTTCTGTATTTTACAAGTTGTCAATTATGGACTTGGTTAAATTTAGCTGAATTATCGTGTTAGGAAGTGCAATCAACTTGAGAAATATATTTATAACCATGTACCTATGTAGAGTTATTGCTTTGCTCTTTATATTTTGTTTTCTTTAAATGAATGACTAAGAAGTTCTTATTTTCTAAATAAAGAAATTATCCTACGAATGAATAGAGACAATAATGTTGTATTGAACTAGATTTAATTTATTTGTTGTTTTTTTTGTTTGTTTTTTTTCAGGTATTTTGTTGTTTTTTTTTTTGTTTTTTTTTTTTTGGTTTGTTTTTGGTTTTTTTTTTAACGTTTTTGTTAGTTTAATTTTTTTTCCCTGTCTTATTAACTCATTACTATAATATAGCTAATTTTTTTTTTTTTTTTTTTTTTTTTTTTGTATTTCTATTTTTTATTTTCTTCTCTTTCTTTCTTTCTTTCTTTCTTTCTTTTTGTTTATTAAAATATATGAACGCGAATGACGAGGGGTGAGGAAAGCGCGTATTTGATTGTATATTTGTATATTTGAATTTGTATTGGTGTGTATACCTCCATGTTATCCTGATAGATTAAATCATGTATTGAAAATACTATGAATACATAAATAGTTTTCATGACTTTTCATAACTGTATTTGTTAATTATGATTCATTTATAAATTCGTGTCATGATAGATAGACATTAATATTTTTCTTCGTTCGTATCTTTTAATTTATTGACTGTGCTGTTGATGATGGTAAACCAGAACTTGAAACGTTTTATGCACGCTGCTGTTAATGCTTACAATTTAAAGGCTGTGAAATTAATATCTTGAAGAATGATGAACGCGTTTGCATTGAAATCTTTTGAACTTAGATTTTAGTTTTCCAAACATTGTGTTTGGCACCTACAGGTGTCGAGTTTCCCAGCCATCTGTAATCTGTCATTCGGCAACAACGACATGACAAATTATCTGCGTTGGAACAGATAATAATTTAGAACAAGATCCAAACCTGACCCAATACATCATAATATTCGATCACAATGCGGTTCGCTTACATGGGATAGCACAATTCCCTCAAAACAGTTTCAATCTATTGACGGGAGATCTAAAATTATGATATATAACCTTAAGAATTGTTTGTTATTTTATTATACGCCTATGATCTTTTAATTTTCTTTTCTTTTCTTTATATTCTAGAAATTCGTTGCTAGGCTTTCCCTTGTTTTATATATTCAATGTGCGTTTTAACTTTTTTGTTGTTGTTGTTTTATGTTTTTCAAAAATACTATAAAAATCTGATATATTTATCAATTATATTATAACAGTCATATTAATTTGTAAAGCGCTTTGAGCACATTTAGTGGATATTGCGCTATATAAAGCTCAATTTCTTTTTTTTTTTTTAATGATAACATTTTTTAAAACAACATGTCATTAATGCTCCTTTATGACCTGATTGGATTTAAGATTTTCTATAAACTTTTAAAACATGAATAGTGCTGACAGAGAGGAGAAAACCCCAGTTAAAACTGTATTAAACCGGTAGAGTTTATAATTGACGGGGTAACTTCGTAACTTGCCTGAATTACAATACCTTTTGGAAATCCTCCTGATCATCAAGATTCTTTGCAGCAACTTTTTTTTTAATTACAAAGGGTTTTCTATAATACTGAATATCCGAGGGCACATAAGAGTACAAATGAAAAAGATTTGAACAGTTGGACTCCCTTATACTGCCGTACTCTGGAAAAACACAGATTTAAATATTTGGCCAGAAATCCCGTCCTTCAAATATCGATCGATTTAATGACTCATCTTGGCAAAAACTCTCAAACCCGGGACTTCGCCGATATCCTGTGTTTGACAGTTTTTGCCAAGATGAGAGTCATTTAAATCGATCGATATTTGAAGGTCAAGTTTTCTGCCCAAATTTTTAGATGTGTTTTTCCAGAGTACGACAGAATAGGAGATGTACGATTGCATTGAATACAAAATTTTGAGACGTTATCACAAAAGTAAATTTACACTATCATATACGAACAGAGCAAATTAGGTGGAAGGGGTGGGGTAGATTAAAAAGTTAAGCTTTTAAATAGTGCAATATCCACTAAACGTGCACAAGGGGTTTACAAGGGATCCCCGGCCAACAGAACAATGGACATGTAGGATATGACATGATGCCTGTTAGGCTATATTATAAAGCTATTAACGGCCAGGTACTCATTTTGAGTACGGTGAGAGAATGTGAGTAAAGAACCTTTTGCAAGGACCCAACTATGCTCCGAGCGAGACTCGGACTCGGGACCTTCCGACCCGAAAGCGAATGTCATACCACTAGACCACATAGCGGCACATAATGCAACAACTTGACCTTATAGTTATATTTACGTTTTGTGTATTATAATGTCCATGTATCAATTTGATATTTTCTTTTGTTTATTTTTAACTATTGTATATTTATATTTGTAAAAATGACAGGGTATTTGAAGATATTTTGACCTATGTAACTTTTAATGATTATGGTATGGTTATGTAATGATAATAAGTTTCCCAAGTAAACGTATCTTTCAATAAAACGGTGTTTTGATTAAGTGTCTGTACTGTATCAATCTATTTACATTATGCGAAAATAAATATTGTTGCAGTGTTAAAAGTACAGACGTCGATTGAAATTTCTGTTTATGCAGAGTCATTGACACAATGGTTAAATGAAACAGCTGCGAATTATAAGAATGCATTTGAGTGAACGGGAAGCCTCTTAATCACTCAGACAACTGGTTAAGAAAACATAATTTTTAAAAAGGGTTAGCGTAAAAATGACAAGTTTTCAATATTTATACAAATTATGAAAGAGCAATAATCAGGAATGCACATATTATTCTCTCTCTCTCTCTCTCTCTCTCTCTCTCTCTCTCTCTCTCTCTCTCTCTCTCTCTCTCTCTCTCTCTCTCTCTCTCTCTCTCTCTGTGTGTGTGTGTTTGTGTGTGTGTGTCTAAGTAATATATATATATATATATATATATATATATATATATATATATCTGTGTGCGTGTGTGTGTTTGTGTGTGTGTCTGTCTAAGTAATATATATATATATATATATATATATATATATATATATATATATATATATTGTTGAGCTTTTTTATGTATGGAATATCCACTAAACCTGCGCAAAGCTCTTTACAATGGGTCTCATAAGCAACACGCAACATGTAAGAGACATGGCGCCTGTTAAGAGATATTATACTTTTTCCAACAGAGACAACGCTGTTAACGCCAAGATACTCAAATTACACCTGAGTACGGTGAAAGAATGTGAGTAAAGAGCCTTTCCTACGGACTCAACTATGCGCCGAAAGAGGCTCGAACCCAGGACTTTCGGATCCAAAAGCGAGTGTAATGCTACAAGAACACATTGCCGTATATATATATATATATATATATATATATATATATATATATATATATATATATATGTGTGTATATATATATATGTGTGTGTGTGTGTGTGTGTGTGTGTGTGAGAGAGAGAGAGAGAGAGAGAGAGAGAGAGCAATTGATAAACTTTAATCATATAATGTGCTCGATGATGGATATAATGTATATATATATATATATATATATATATATATATATATATATATATATATATATATCGTAATGTTGTACAAGCTTTAAGATGTCTGACACTGCAGTTAACCAGAACCTATTCGGATTTTTTTAGATCATACAGAAACTCCATAAGCCAGTATAAAGTATTCTTTCCATTCCCATCTTAAATAAAATAAATAAATATTAACGATTGCTTCATCATTGTGATCATAACCTAACCATCTTGCTGCTTGGTAATACTTTTGCGCCTATGGCTTTACTGGAGTTTGCTTCCTTTCAATCCATTGGCAAGTAGTACGATCACTACACCATCGACTCTCTTTACGTTTCTTTAACGTTAACATTATGTCTCCTTGCGTGTGGTGATGGGTTGGAAATGTGGGGATTCTCATTCTGCATGATAGTCTTTCATGTAAACCTCAGGATCAATTAACCAATCAATCATTTCCATTTAAAACAGATCAGAAAGCAGGCACATGGGGTCATATATTAACTCCAGCCTTACTGCTCTTAAATTGATGGGTTAACTGACGAGAGCCTCTGTCTGGCGTAAAGCCAGGGGGCGAGATACCCTAGGTAAAAAGACATTTATTTCTGTTTTCGGTGAACAGGGTGGCGAAGACAATGGCCTTGAAAGTAAATATTATTCAATAGGCTTCATTAGCATTGTTTTAAGAATAAGCAAACGTTGTTGTTAAAAGTATATCTCGAAAGTGAGTGTCATTTCTTTTTTATATTTTTGCTATCGAAATACGATTCAACTCTTACGTTATATTTATGAATAAGGCTGCGTTGTCTCTATGGGTGCTTGCCGTGTATGTGTTACTTCGAGTGTGTCAGTCTGTTTCTAGTATCCAATTAGTAATTTGTTTCCATAAATCTCTCTCCAGTGCCAGTGGTCTTAGCTTTGGAAGGTCACCATGTGTGTTAAGGTGCTGGGGCAATTGATCGTTTCCTTTTGTTGTTGAAATCAGTTCTTCGGTTGATGTTTCTAAGTGCATTTGAATTTTTTTGAGATCGTGGTTCAATGTTGTTGGAAGTGAAATTGGTGTACGCCCTCTGTATTTGACTCCGTGTTTGAGGTAATCATCCATCGTTGGAGTATTTTCATCTCGTCAGAGCACGTGTCCGAACAGTTTCCCTCTTTGCTTCTTTATTCGCGTACTGACTGGTTGTACTCTGCATCTGTCATATACATCCTCATTACTGATTTTGTCTGGCCAATGTAACCCAATAACTCGTCTCGATTATTTGCGATGATGGTAGTCCAGGGTATCCAAATTCTTCTTTGTAAGACCCCACGTACCACAGTTTTACATAAATATTGGCAGTACAAGCATCTCTTAGAGGCTTATTCTTTTATTTTCATTAATGATGTTCGTCCTGTTCCAAATGTTGTGTAGTTCTCTGAATGCAGTTTGAGGTAGCATTTTTCTCCGTTTGATGTCTTCATCTTCATTAATCAAATTAATCAATTATCCAAGTTTTCTTACACTTTTCAATTCCGCTTGATTCTTGTTAACCAATCTGAGTTTTGTTTTGGATTCGTTGACCTTAACTCACTCAATCCTAGAGATATTTGCTAATTTCAACATTGGAAAAAATGTATTGAAAATGAGCATGTGCATAGATATTTTTATTCAACTACCATTAACATGTAAAAACTAAAAACATTAGCTTTGATACTACGCCTATAACTTGTCTCAGAAAAAAATGCAATAAATAGGCATGAGGTTAAGGTAACCCGGGTAAACTACGGATATAGTCGGCGTTAGGGTTGAGTGAGTTAAGATTCTAATGTCGCAGAGTATTTGACATTGTTGATATGTGCTCTTTTACCAGGTCTGCTGTATCAAATATGATATCAACATCGTCTGCGTAGAACAGTTCGCGGGTAAGGATTTGAGGAATCGGGAGTTTATGTCTTAATTCTTTTTATGCTGCTTCCAAATATAGGCTACGGTAAAAAGAATTGGGCGTAGACTGTCTCCCTAGGGAGTTCCAAGCGATGTTAATAGTGAAACTGTTTCCGCACAGATGTAAATGTAAGTGTTGTGTTTGTCAGCAGTGATCTTATTAGTCGGATATGATATTTTCCGAGAGAAAAGTTTAGTACCTTCAACAGCCTTGTTCTATAGATTATATCAAACGCAGAGCTCATATCCATGCCCAATATATTTTCTCTAGTTTGTATTTTCAGTTCCGGCTTTCAACCACCTTTGAGCTCATACAATGTACTCCTATCTTTTCTGAATCCACTCTGTGTCGGAAACAGATATTCCTCAACCTATGATCTTATTCTGTTGACTGTTGTTATGCTGGGCAGTTTTTTATGTGTTGAAAGAAGAACAATTATTGGTCTTAAATATTCTAATGGTCCTTTCTTCTTGTTTGGTTTATTCAACATAACTAGTTTACCAGAACCGAGATCAAGATGTGATTTATGTTCGAACATTCAATTAAACATATTAGCAAGAGCGACTGGATGTGATTCAGTTAAACATTTTAGCTCCTCTTCTTTCATCGCGTTGATTCCCGGGGCCTTATGATTGTTGAGTTGGTAAATACCTGCACTAATCTCAAGACCGGTTATTGGTACTTCCAGTCTTGATTCAAGGTATTCGAGTGGTTCTATCTGTTTGTCCCCTTTGTACTTATTTTCGAAGAAGTTTTTAATTCTTTCTACTATTTGTTTGTTAAAACAGATTACTTTACCCTCATCATCAGATATTATAAGACGACTTTACGTTTATAATCACATACATTTTTGCATAGCAGTAATAAATAGATCAATAAATGACATATTTTTCATTTTAAAATAAAAACGATATATGGTTCTTTGGGGTTTTTCTTGTATGTGCGCGCGCGTATGTGTGTGTACGTGTGTGTATGTGTGTTTGTTTGTTTGTTTGCTATTCTTTTTGTTTTGGCTTGGTTGTTGTTTTGTTTTTTTTGTTTTTCGTTTTGTTTGTTTGGGGTTGTTCTTTTTTTTTTTTGTTTGTTTGTTTTGTTTTGTTTTGTTTTTTTTTGGGGGGGGGGGTGTTTTGGGGATTTTTTTTCTAAACCGTTAGAAACAAACTTCGCTTATTAATTTGTTATTTCATATTTTTTAAAAATTTTATCTTCAACATTTATAGCAACATATCTATGTGAATGCTTACACGCCTATTCTGCTCAAATTTAAGTTATAGACGCCTTTGGCAACAGTCCTTTTATTGGTCAAGATAACGTTATTGCACTTGCCGCAGTGTATTCTTTAGAACAACTTTTAATAGGTAGTCTTGCTGCCTAATTAGAATTGTTACATGTTCTGCGATGATTTCAATTGTGCAAAGACGTTGTCCTTCTTCAAAATGATTGCTCCGGCATAACTGATTTTTTTCAGTTGGAAAAAAAATTGTTGGAGTGCGCATTATAGTCATTTCTAATCCAACATGTTAATTGTTTTTGTTTGCTTGAAACCTTCTGTAAAATGATTTGACCACATCCAAAGGAAACTGCACCATATAAAAATGTCATCTTTTAAAAACGTTTTTAAAGGTATTACATTTGATAAACTGAAAGCTAAGACATAAACAGTGGAACTCATATGTATTACTTTGTTATTGGCCATAAAACTTACCAGCATCAGTAGCACGTGTTGTCAAGAGCAATAGAAAAATAAATCCAAAGAAAAGATGAATGACGTCACAGAGGCACCGGCGATAGCACTCATAATGGCTATTTAATGACGGTGTTAAGACAGCCCGTGACGTCATTACAGCATGTCCACATCAGGCCTACAGTATGATGAGAGAAAGAAGAAAAATATAATATTCAAGATAAAAAATTTATATTTTACAGGCCAGAAATAAAAAAAACAATGAATAAGTTGCACCATAATTATGTAAGCAGCATTATTTTCCAAAAATACAAATAAATTAAATGATCCTAAGGCCCAAGCAGACCCAAGCCAAGAGACAAAGTGAAAAATTGATTGAGCTCCGTTAATCCAAATTTTACTGAAATGATTTCTCATCGTCATTTAAAGCTTAAAACCTGATGCATGGATATCATTACATCATAATTGTCAATGTATGATTTTAGTTAAAGAGACAGGAGAAGGCCAGTAAGATCATGGATGTAAATTATTGTAAATGATGCTTAACATATGTAGGGAGGATTGCTTTAGATGATAGACAAGTACTTTAGGTGGCTATAATGTGTCGTCGGTTCATGGTTATCTGTCGATAATTTTTAGAATTTTCGAGTAAAATATAATCACTGAAAAGTTTTTTTCGACTTGTTTTAAGAAAATATGTAATGGGTGACGTAATTTTCAAAGATGAATGCACTGTGTGTTGATTGGGTAATCCGGGACCCACGCTATGTATAAGATAAGAGTTTTTAAAAAGGCCCCCATTTGTCAAAACATTGCCACGCATAACAACAAAAGGTCATGTGACCATTAAACGGAAGCACCAATTCGAAACATGTTTCATTCTTTCAAGAACTTAAATTTGTATGCATATGTAAAGCATTTGAGTAATCTTTTGAAATACAGGCCTCCTATTATACCTTAATCTCTTGTCATCAATTGATATATCACAGTATTATTGCGGTCTATATTTCTAACACTTGAAAGGCACCTTGTAAGAGATTGCACCAAGGTAAACCTAATGACTTTATCGTCAAATAAATCATCTTGTCATCTGCTACAAGAGGTGTTAGTATATCCAATTAAGAAAACATTGATTTTATGTTTGTTTTCATTTTTTCCCCTTGTTTTTGTTTTGTCTGGTTTGAAAATTGTAGAAAGATGTAAAAATGGAGCGGATATCAAATTATGAATGTGTGTTTCCTTTATCAGTAGTTTATTAAGTGTTATTATTGAAGAACTGATTTTTGTTCGTGAGTGCAGTTTCCTTTCGGCCCCACTCCTCCACTTCCCCCTAAAAAAGTGGCAGCTGATTTGACTGGTGCTGTAATGATTGGTTTATTTATGGCTTTGGGATGTTAAGAGAGTCATTCATTTTTCGACTTCACATATTAGATAATGCTTGCATTTGTCAATAAATGGCACATGTTAAAGTTAGTATCTCTTTCATCTTATTGCCGCCATTTAGAGCTGCACATCGTTTCCTTCCAATTTAAGTAAACATGCTTTTTTAGCCTCTCAAAGTTAAATATACGCAATTTTGTATACACAGCGTATTATAAAATGAATATCTGATGTTATAATTGCTTGATGTGTAAGACTTGTCCAATCTAATAAATAAACTGCCCTTTTTCTAATTTTATGTATTAGTTATTTAATGATTCAAGGGGCTTAATAAAGCTTGAAAGGGTGCTATATATATATATATATATATATATATATATATATATATATATATATAGAGAGAGAGAGAGAGAGAGAGAGAGAGAAAGAGAGAGAGAGAGAGAGAGAGAGAGAGAGAGAGAGAGAGAGAGAGAGAGAGAGAGAGAGAGAGATTTCGAAACATTATCTCCGTAGACGGCGACGATATGAACAAAGGCTTTTAAATTTCAAAGAAACTTTATAATAATATTATCATGCAGTTCATCGAGGTCTCATATATTTTCAGCGTTTTCGTGTTCATATTTAGGCCACTTATTTGTTCCACATCCCTGCTCCTTTTGATGCATGGAGGCACAAGATAGAGAGAGAGAGAGATGTCAAGAGTGTTTTAGCGGTAATGTATTGCAAAAGTTAACATGAATGAATAATATTCAACACAATAAATAAATGATAATTGACGATAATAAATGTCAGCGAGAGAAACATAATACATAATTACTTGACATATTGTTTTGAAACAGATCTCAACACCGAAAAGTAAAAATCAGACCAAAAAGACTGCCATAAATAAAATAAATCAAGGAGACGAAATGACAAGCAGAGACGTATTACTTTTATAGAAGAAGGGAGGAGGTGAACGAGAGGGAAACGGAGAAGGATAGGAGATGACGAAGAGTTATATATATATATATATATATTTATATATATATATATATATATATATATATATATATATATATATATATATACACGCTATTCTCAATGCATGTTATGTCTTTCAACTGAGCGATCTGCCCCAACCAACCGTAATCAATTCACTGTCCCCTGGAAGAAAATGTTACAACCTCTCCCCTCCCTCTTAAAAACTCGTGTAAATATTATAGCTACATGATAATAATTGCAAAGCAGATTTTAACGATATCATATAGCAATAAATAATTATCTATGGTTGGTATTATCATATCATATTATATTGATGATAAGACAGGCCATACAAGTAGCGTTCTGATCAATTGTGAATCGAGCGTTTTCTTTTGTGTTTAGGGATAGTGAAGCATCACATACATTTATTGATTAAAACCAACACAACATCCAGAGATACGACTACTACAAATTTATAAGATCCAAGCATAGATTCAAGCATCGAAATAATATGACACGTTTTGAAAATCGTGTTAACCAGTTAACCGTCGTCTCATGGAAAGAGGCGTATTTTAAAAAAATGGCCAGAAAACTCGTCCTTCAACTGTTGATCAATTTAAATGACCATCATCATGGCAAATAGGCTCATACCTGGGACCTTGCGAGGTTGAAAGTCTTTTTTGCCAAGATGGGGGTCATTTAAATTGATCGATAGTTGAAGGACGAGTTTTCTGGC
>NC_088361.1:69949777-69957277 GCF_034508935.2 Berghia stephanieae
ATAATAATAATAATAATAATAATAATAATAATAATAATATATCGTCCACAAAATAGTGGCAATTTGTCATTTGGTTACACGTGCTATCACAATATTTTGAAGAACCTACATAACATAATATGCACACGCACTACACCCTCATGCATATAAATAGCATTATCAAAATCATCATCATCATCATGATCATCATCACCATCATCATCATCATCATCATCATCATCATCACAATAACAACCTTCCAAATAGTTTCTTCTCTTTCATCATCCCCATTTCATCATCACCATCCTCACCATACTCCATATTATATATTATATTACAATAATATATTATTTATATTCTTATTTGGGTAACTATGTAACAAGTTATAAGAGGGAAAGCTTGTGCTTCAATATCCCTCATCGGAAAGACAATGATCGTGTTCTCAGATCATGCTCTACTCTCTCTCTCTCTCTCTCTCTCTCTCTCTCTCTCTCTCTCTCTCTCTCTCTCTCACACACACACACACACACACACACTCACTCTCTCTCTCACTCTCTCTCTCTCTCATCATCTTGCAAAATTACCGAGTCTCTTGTTATGTCTATAATATAGAATCGAATATGTATTTAGTGCACTCCTAATGATGATATGAGTTTAGGTAAAATGCTCACCAGCCAATTAAATTAAACATACCAAAACAAAAGCATGTGTGGAACCTTCAACGTTTATAGATTGGTACAAATTAGTGTGAAATAATCACTAACATGCTGTCTAAAAATAATAACAAAAAGCTGAATGACGTCAACGTCGTTCTTTCTATAGTATAGTAGGCATTGTTAAAGAATGACACTCATGCACGCCTTGGGTTAACATTACAATAATTATATCCGTCTGATGGATGTTGTGAGTAATTTACCTTAACATATAGCACCAAATACGGCAACAGCGACATTAGCGTGGAAGGAAATAGTATCAAACACAAGAAAATAGTCGACCTCCAGATCTATAGGCCCATGGCAGCGGAGCTTTACATACACGATTGATTTTCATAGTGCATCAGCACTCACCTTACACTCATTCACTTGTATATACTTATTCGTTAACTCTGTATTACATCTCTTTTTAGCGGCAACCTGGACAGACAGAGATTTGGTCGGTTGCAAACCGCTGTTTGCTTGATTTAACAAATCAATTCTTGAAATACAGAAATTTGCAAATTTAGATTATGCAACTATTCGAAACCGCTCCCTTTGCCTTTAGCTCGAAGACTCTTTCAATTGAGCCAAAGTCACGCCCACCTAAAATGGGCTGTCAGTGAAATTAAACTGATGCTCTGAGACAGGTTGGCTTCCTTTAAGTAAGGTCAAGACGTCAATTCGTATACTAAATGATAGATGCGTGGAGTTTTAAGCTTGTTAATTAGTCAAATTACTACCATTATCGTCGTCATCGTCGTCCTCGTCTTAATCATGATGATCAGCATCATCATTATCATCATCGTCGACTTTATCATCATAATGATCATAATCACCACCGTCATCATCATCATCATCATCATCATCATCATCATCATCATCATCATCATCATCATCATCATATTATTATTATCATCATCATTCATCATCGTCATCACCAGCAACATCACCGGCGTCGTCGTTATCATCACCATCAACAATAATAACAGCAATAGCAATAATATCTTCGTCATCATTAACTTCTCCATATATATGTTAAAGTAAAGTGCTGCCTTATTTAAAGGTTTGTATTATTTTCTCAGCCCCATTCAAATCAAGGATGAATAAAGGTGTGAGGAAGAATGATTGGTTTCGAGCAAACTCTAGGATTACAGGTACGTGCCTCAGCGACGCATTCCTCGTCCATTTTCTGCTGAGGATACCAATGCTTCCTATAATCCACTCGGATACCTGCTAGTTTCTGGTCACTATTCATTACTCAAACATGTCCAGATCTCGCGCCTCTATCGCCCTTTCACGAGCACTACAGCAGTATTGTTTTTGCTTTAGTTTGCTTTTTCGACTTGGACTGAAATATCGTATGTGCAGAATACGTCGTATCCAAATTTGCATGGCAAGACATAGAATAGAACAAATAATAGAAGGAAGTGGTAGAATCAAAGTTTTGCACACAAACGATTCGTGTTAAAACCCAGTGTTCGAGCAGATGATTCTCGTATCCCACCTATTCTATATTAGAGGTTACCTGGGCCTAAAATAAGCCTGGTCACAAATATCTAAATAAATAAAAATGAACATAATCATTGATAGAGAGAGAATTTCCACAGATTTTCTGTAATTAATGTGCTTCATTATTTTTCTATTATTCCCCAACTGTGGAACCATATTTTTATTTCATGCAGTACCAGTCGTCTGTTAGGTGCTCTTTTTGTTCTAGCACTCATGCAATATCCGTCACTGCCTATAACCAGGTAATCATCGCACCTGCGTCGAGCGGGTAAATGTATGTAAAGTTCCTTACTCAAGGAAACAACGTCGGGTGCAGAATTTACTAAAGTTTACTGTCATCTACCCAGGCATTGTACACGCTTAACATTGCTTAACTTTTGTGACAAGACAAGTCACCTTGCTGCTGAGCCACTTGACAATGGTGTCAAACTGTAATAATCAGTCGTCATAACCTTTTGTCCTAAGCACTCTCTCTCTCTCTCTCTCTCTCTCTCTCTCTCTCTCTCTCTCTCTCTCTCTCTCTCTCTCTCTCTCTCTCCTCTCTCTCTCTCTCTATCTATCTATCTATCTATCTATCTATCTATCTATCTATCTATCTATCTATCTATCTATCTGTATATGTGTGTGTGTGTGTGTGTGTATGTATCTATATCCAGACTTTTTCACGGGTGGACATGTTCTATACAAATCTTTGAAAGAAATGCAAAATGATTGTGTTGATACTGGTTATCTAAAAATTAACAATCTTTCAAAATCATGGAGGGTAAAATACTTTTTTGTTTCTCACTTTAAATACTTTTTTGTTTCTCACTTTAGGAATGAATGGGAGCGAGAATTCGTGTAGAAATTCATATTAGAATGTCTGCTGATTAATTTAATTCGTTTCCCACGTAAAACATGTAAGTATAATTTGAAAGATTTATGCAATATAAAAAATTCTTTATCCTCTGCAAATGGAATTATAGAATTGTTAGCAGAAAGTAGAAAGTAGCATAATAATATTTTAGTTTTACAAAAGAATAAAATGAAGTCATAGGTAAATTATTATCAAGCTTATTAGCTCAATATGGAGGATGCCAACCAGAAGCGCTCTTATAATAATTGTGTTCCATGTATCATTTTATTGTTGTTCTCTAATAGGACCATTTTTTTCTGAAATATCATATCAAAATATAGGCAACAACATGTCTGATGAAAACCATGATAATAACATCACAATGCCATGAGGCAGACATGGAATTCATCAATTACCATTGCAGGGTTTTTGTAGCCAAAAATACAAAGGTATAAATAAAAAAATCTGACTTCAGCATTAAAAAAAAAAAAGAAAAGGCGACTGGATGGTCAATACTAAAAGTACATTTCAGAATTCATCGCAGCGCATTCATTCATTATAGCAGTCAACTATATAGATGTAGGACATACTTTCCGTCACCGTTGATTTTTTAAAAATCCTTTGTTCACCCCGCGATGATTGGTTCTTCTTCTTCTACCATTCAGACTAAAACATCATCAGATTGAAGACTGCTATGGTCGTCTAGAGTCTTGTCTTTTCAGTCCCCAATGGTAGGGAGGAGAAACGGCCGTTTGACTCTGGTTGCTGTGTGCCTTTAGACAAGATCTGAAGGAAAATACATTTATGGCTGGACAATATTCCTTTTAAGCCAAAATAAAGAGTATAAAATAAAAGTTGCATTTTCCTAAAATGCCGCTAAAACCGAAATAAACTCCGACTCCATTAACCGTATGGCCATCGAGGACTACTACATGAGTCACAATCATTTAGGAATTCAGATACGCCGTTTCTAGTTAAAAGATAACACTGCTAGAAGTTGGTTGATCTCTGCCAAATATTGACAAAGACAGCTCCAGTATGTTGGTTTCCCAAAAGATATCTCTTTCATTCACTCGTATAAAGTATCATCCTTTATTCTTACAATGGTATCATTTTGTGGGACACACTCGCTACTCCATAGTTCCCGAACTGAACAGATTGGCTTTTGTAAACAATGAAACATGCCGCTTTGTTAGAGAGATGTGTTCTTATTGTCATTGAAATATACTGCATTCGTAAGCATTTCCGATTGACCTTTGAGACACATGACTAAAATAAACAAGCACGAACCGATAATGGTGACAAAATTATATTAGTTGTGTCAAATTATTTTTAAAGTAGTAAATAAAGTGAACCTAAAAACAGTGAGCACATATTAAGTATAATGTATCACTGGATCTTTTATTTATTTAGAAAGAATGGAGAAAGCAATGTCTTTTAAATGATAAATGGAGATATTCAATCATGCATAGTATAATAAGATGATCATTTGGCTTTTTTTTCCAACAATATGTGTACATTTTGGCTCCGATATGATCTGAAGCTGAGCAAGCCCCGCAAAACCCCAAAATATAAACGAACTGAAAAAAGAAGTAGGTACCGGTAATTACAAATATCATTATTGTAAAACGTATTTTAACGTATTTGTTACCGATTTAATGAATACTCAAACGCTATCTATTATCATAATTTAACTTTGTTGCAAGCTGATAATATGTCAATAAGGAATGATTCTTACACACGTTGTCAGAAGTTCATGGGGACTTAGAGCGTGCCTTATATAAAGAGTCTACCCACTGAGGGCAAACCTATCACATGGCAAAACCAACTACATATATTTATTAAGGATAACGTATATCTCTTTTTGTATCTCATTATACTCGAGTTACATTTTATGTAGAAGCAGCGAATAAAGCTGAGTGGCATCGTTTTGAATTGATTTTAGTGTTACTTTTTGTCAGTTTTAACGTTGTTTTGAAATCCAACAATATTATCTTACAGGAATTGCATATCATTCCAATGTATATCGTCGTAGTTCGTTCGAATTCTGCAATTTAATCTGTTTTTTTTTAATGGACTCTTTAAATGCGCAGCATCCACCAAATCTATTCAAAGCTCTTTGGTTAGGTTCCGAACTTTAACATTATGTACACCTATTTAACCCTTTTTTCACAGTCAAGTACCCATTTTACAACAAAGTATGGTGAGATTATATTGTAAGTAAACAGCTTCTTCTAAAGACTCAATTTTAAACTTGAGCTTGAGACTTTATATAGAGCAATATCTACTTAACGTGCTCAAAGAGCTTTACAAGGGGCCTCTCACCAACAGCAACATTTAACATGTGAGACGAGACATGACGCCTTTTAGGCGATATTACATTTTTTTTCGGACAAATACAACTCTATTCACGGTCAGGTATTCATTTTATACCCGAGTACGTTGAGAGAATGTAAGTTAAGAGCATTTTCAAACGAAATTGGTGCATCGCTTGTAGCCAGCATGTCAGCGTGGGCTGCCTGAACGAAGAAGGACTCAACTATTCACCACTCAGAGCAGGACTCGAACCCACGACTTTCTGATCCGAAGGCCGGTGTCATACCACTCAAGCCAAGATCCGGACTCGAACATGGGACATACATTGAAGAAGCAAAGTCGTGGCATACTGCAAAATGCAAACGAAGTATGGAATTAAACAAGTAGTTTGGGTTATACTTTTTTTTATATCAATTAGGTAATGTGCGGCTATGTGGTCTAGTGGTATGACACTCACTTTCGGATCGGAAGGTCCTGGTTCGAGCCTCGCTCGACGCATAGTTGAGTCCTTGGAGAAGGCTCTTTACTCACATTCACTCACCGTACTCAGGTGTAAAATGAAGAAATGTGTCTTTGTCCGAAAAATTGTAATTTCGCCTAACAGGCGTCATGTCCTTTCCTACATGTAAAATATTGCTGTTGACCAGGGACCCATTGTAAAGCGCTTTGAGCACATTTAGTGGATATTGCGCTATATAAAAGCTCAATTAATGTCTTTAATGAATTTGGTATGGAAGACACGACGACGCCCCTAAGGACGACGAATTTATGGACCAGCTCAGGCTATCAGTTAATTGGACAGATAGTTTGTTTTGTTTTTAGGTGTTTAACGGCGTTTTCGACATGGACAGATAGTATACTCGCTGCATTCCATTGAAAATAAATTATGTGATCCGCTATAATATGAAAGCTGGATAAGCAAGACCAAGGTTCTGGAACTGAATTTATAGATACAAACATGAAACTTGGGGTTCATTTCTATTCGTTATGGTAGAGACAAAAATACAGTTTATTTCATTGTATAAAAAAGTAATTTTTCATTTACTTACCTAATAATAACCCATGGAGCCGGAGTTTATCTCGGTTTCTATAGCATGAAACAGACAATAGCAATTGCTTACTATCCTTTGGATAGGATGCTAGTCTATCACAAAGTACTTTCCGCCAAATTTAACAGATTCAGCTAGCCATTCACTGCTGGATGGATAGGGGAATCTCGACTACACCCGGGATCGATCTCGGTCCCTTTGCGTGTGAAGCGAGTGCTCTACAAACTGAGCCATTGGGACCCCTAATTTTTAATTTTATCTTTAATTAAAGGGAGCATTTCTTATCATTTTAATTCTAAACTCGCTTTTCCGGGCCCGCGTCATCCCATCATAACACCATTTTGAGACGGCAGGTTACACAATTGACCAATCGTCTCAATACGGTATTATCGTGGAGTGTTTGAGGTGGAAATTACAGTAAAAAATATGAGCTTGGATAAAGTGTATGTGTTATACTAGAGGATGCTGAATGTAGTTTCATAATTTGTAAAAACCGAAAATTTCCCATTTCTGGTCATTTTAACTATTACTAATTTTTTGGGGGTTTTCTGCTTTAGTCAGACATAATCAAAAAATCTGAGCTTTTATATAGTGCAATATCTACTAAACGTGCTCAAAGCGCTTTACGAAGGGTTCCTAGCCAACAGCAACACATAACATGCAAGAAGAGATATGAAGCATATTAGGTCGTGTTACTTATTTTTTTAAAATCCCAACAGAGACAACCCTGTTGACGGTCAGGTACTCATTTGACACCTGAGTACGTTGAGAGAATGTGAGTAAAGAGCCTTTTCCAAGAACTAAATTATTGCGCCGCTTGAGTGGGACTCTAACCCAGGACCTTCCGATCTGAAGGCAAGTGTCATACCACTAGACCACATAGCCGTGCAACTAATACCGTTTTGAACCGATGTGTCACAAGTGAATGATGTCGACATCCATCGTCATCTTGAGAGCAATGCACTACTCAAGATTCCGAAAAGGTGTGTATGAAACGGCGCCAGACAAAACAGAAAGAAAGAATACAAGAAAAAAAAATCATCTCACAAATCCCAAAAGGCTGATTTTTCGAGATTATTTTTTTTCTTCTACATTGTATTTTCCTTTTTGGTTTGTC
>NC_088361.1:69967277-69974777 GCF_034508935.2 Berghia stephanieae
TTTCCTAGGTTTGAGAGTTTTTGCCAAGATGAGAGTCATTTAAATCGATCTCGTTTATTGAAGGACGAGTTTTCTGGTCAAATTTTTAAAGACGAGTTTTTTCCAGAGTACGCCGTTAACTGGTTAATCAATGCTCTTCATCCTGTCTGATCTGTTATGAAAATAACTCTAAGCTCAATGTTTCAGTAACAGCAAGATTTTAACTCAAAAGCTTTTGCAAACATTGAGTCTTTCAACGCATTGCTTGCGTGCGCCTTAAGTTTTATCTTTTTGTTAAAATGAGTATTGTGATATCTGCTAATGTTTTTATTTATTTTTGTTTTGGTGAATAGATATGAAAATCTACTTAAGCCAAAGAAATAAATGAATAAGTTGTAAGACAGATGGGTATTTAGGTAAGCAAAAATATCTATCTTCCTGAATATGTTGTCAATTTTTCTTTTCTGGGATAAAAATCCGAAAAAGATGAGAATAAAACAGTGCCAGAAAAGCAGAAAGAAAAGACAATAAAAAATAATCCCAAAAAATATGTTGACGCAGGCTTATGATATTTTCTCGCATCTTTCTTTCTGCTTTGACTGACACTGTGTCATAAACACCTTTTCAGATTTTTATCTTACATCTGCTCCTTAGTTTGTCACTTTATGCAGACTTGTCACTTTATGCAGACCTCCCTACTACTACGAAAAAATCTTAAAATTCGAAATTTCGGCTTCAACTTTAAAACTTCATTTGGATTTCTAAATCATTACCACTTACTGAAAATGAAAGTAGATGCCAGAGTACATAATTTGAAATATTTTGAAGTGTTATTTAACCATTGTGATGGTAAATTGTTGATCGATAAAGTTAACAAAAGCGACTACTTTTTTATCTTCTAAAAATTACGAATTTTGAAATGTCCAACTTGGCAGGTCTGCTTTATGTGATAACAACTTTCAAGAGTGATTCATAAATTGTGTAAAATATGGAATTTTCATCAAAACTCCTCTTTGTGTATATTATAATGGTAATTATAATATAATTGGGCTTTTATATAACAAAATATGAAATAAACGTGCACAAAGCGCTTTGCAAGGGGTCCCTCGCCAACAGCAACATTTAACATGAAGGACTGGACATGACGCATGTCTCGGACAGAGACAACGCTGTTAACGGCCAGGTAATCATTTTACACCTGAGTACGGTGAGAGAATGTGAGCAAAGAGCCTTCTCCAAGAACTCAACTATGCACAGAGCGAGGCTCGAACCCAGGACCTTCCGATCCGAAAGCGAGTGTCATACCACTAGACCACATAGCCGCCCATCACAAATTTTACCACAATTCAATGCCGAGGACTAACTTCCATTCCCCACCATTGTCACGATGCGCTATTTGAACACGCTCAATGTATTTATATATTTTTTTTTACATTTACAAAAGTTCCGTCACTATAACACCGTGTCACCAGTGTTAAAGTAAAAGTCACTTGTGTCGATGTGATGTACTTACTGTCTTGGACTCCAAATGCGAAAGACATATAATTTGGATGCTTCCTGTGTGATCCTGGTATAAAAATTCGTTGTCTTCAGAAAAATCGTACTAACGTCTAACGGATGTTTAGCACTTTATATTAAACGCTGTTCCATTCTCATGAACCAAAATCAAATTCCAGTAAAGCGCCTATAGCATGGAGTTTACCCCTGAAAGACGTTTCATAAAATATATGCAATTGTTTATCAAGAAGCTAAAATTGTGTGCGGGCTCGATATATATTTTACAAATGGAACAAATTCGAT
Source organism: Berghia stephanieae (assembly GCF_034508935.2). Lineage (NCBI taxonomy): Eukaryota > Metazoa > Mollusca > Gastropoda > Nudibranchia > Aeolidiidae > Berghia > Berghia stephanieae. The sequence continues at coordinate 69,969,057 of NC_088361.1, forward strand.
CCGAACACTCTATTTATCCTGCCAATGCGAGAAAAGACAATCCTGATTTCTATGGTTCATGATTAATATTTTTAAAGAACATTTATTAATCCCAAAGGGGAAATATGTCTTTAAGGTTCATTTCAAGAGAGGACTGAAATAACCTAGGCGTAAGCCACAGGGCAGCATCGCAAAGTGAGCCATGCCGGGATGGCTTGCTCAAGGCGTCACAGAATGGAGGAGAATCGAACTCGTTACCATATGGGTACGAAGCAAGGACTATACTGATACACTGCTGTGTCACGCCGTACCTAGTAAGAAATTAATATAAATTTCTACTAAAACAATTTGCACATAATTTAGAATTTCTAAATAACTTGAAATGCAACATTTTTTTTGTGGGCCACATTATATTTTCTCATGTTTGTCAATTCACATACACTATAACTTATAATGTTGAATCAACCAATATTACACATTGTAACAATTGGCATTTGAAATGAATTTTTTTTAAAGTCTACTTAGAAATTCAAATCATCGACACATGTTTCCAAGAGTGAGTGCATATTGCTTGTATGTTCCCAGTGTCAATGGAAATTGCTCTTTACTCAGTTTCATTTGTCTCTAAAGCAACCGCATGTGTAAGTTATAGTCTTAGGTCTTCTATAGAATTGTACCTAGATAAAAGGCAGAGATAAATTTACTCTTTACACACTACCGACATAATTGTGGAATGCTTCAACGACGCTCTTTTGAATTATATTAAATTTAACAAAATTGAAGACAAATTCTATGACGATAAGATGATTTTTAAAACGAAGACCGATCCCTCTATAGACAATTTTTTCCCGATTTCAACTTCGATATCAATGTATCAGATACTGGCTATCTCAAACAAAATTCTAATCTCTCTGCACCGCCAGGTGTCAATTATCCACCATAGAAATCGACAAATTCGTCTAAACTGCAACACGACGAAACGCGCTTTTCCCATTATCCTTATTGATATCAGGAGCAGTTCCATTCCGGAACAACCCCCCCCCCCCCCCCCCCCCTCCAACCCCTCTTTTACCTATTCAAGTGTATATTGCGTACAAGTCGTAGTAAGCTCTTCTAAACGTGTCTCAATGGAGATATGATAAGGCAGGAATGTTACTGCCACTGGTGGTGATGATGGTGGTGGCAGCGGTGGTGGTGGTTTTATTGAGGTTGGTACATGCAATTACAAATCCGTCACTGCATTGAAATGGTAAATCTAAAAACTAAGTAGGGGTTTTGTTTTGTTTTGTTTTTGTTTTGTTTTTGGTTTGTTTTTTATTTTGTTTTTTTTTTTTGTTTTGTTTTTTTTTTTTTTTTTTTTTTTTTTTTGTTGTTGTTTTGTTGGTTTTTTTTTTTGGGGGGGCGGGGGGGGGGGGTTGTTATTGTTTCATTTTTTTAACAAAAACATTCCATCACTCAGGATTGGATATAGCTAAGATTTCGATCCTACTCTGAAAAATACACATTTAAAAAGTTTCAGCCTGAAATATGTCACTCAAATATCGATCGAATAAATTACCTCCGCAGCCTCCTGATCGATCGCTGGAGAACGGGCTAAATTTTATGTAATTTTTAAAAACTTGTTTTCATTGTTTGTAATAATAATAATAATAATAATAATAATAATAATAATAATAATAATAATAATAATAATAATAATAATAATAATAATAATAATAATAATAATAATAATAATAACAATAATATAATAATAATAATAATAATAATAATAATAATAATAATAATAATAATAATAATAATAATAATAATAATAATAATAATAATAATAATAATAATAATAATAATAATAATAATAATAACAACAATCATGATAATAATAATAATCGTCTTTCTTTCTATACATCATTCTCTCAGTCCAAGGAATACTGACTACGAACATTTATTGGAACCACGACTCCTGATTTTGAAATATGTTGACAGTTGAATAACAGGAATGAATTAGATATTTTAATTGACCGGATATGTCAAAAAATCATGTGTATTACAGAATTAATGCCAAAACAATAGTTGATATTAATATCAAGTTGGAATTTTCAATTAAGGTCAGCGATTATTTCTTTAATGTACAACCTCACAGAGGAGTTGCAATAAACACTTTAGAAAAGCTTAGTGCTCACGAATTTACCTTTAATCAAACTGTAGAAGAAGGTATTTGATGCACATTTTTGTACAATAATCTAATGTGTTTAATAGAAATCACAACTTAAATAACTTGCATTGAATAGAAATATTCAGAAATAATGTAATGTCACTTGACCAAAAACAATTTGATATTATACTGATTACGGGGGATTTGAATTTTCCAACTATTTCATGTATTGTGACATTAACCCAGAGCCACTATTTGTTGAAACATTGCGAGATGATTATCTCGAGCAAATGATCGGTAATCCGACGCGTCATAGAAATTGTCAACAGAATAATATTCTGGATCTTTATATTTGTAATGATGAAATTGGGTGGGCTCTATTCAGTATTTGCATCCCCTTGGAAATAGTGATCATGAAGTTAAACATATCTCTCTAATCATACAAAAAAAACTTTTTTTAAACGAATGCAAAGAATGTTTATGATAAAGGAAACTATGAAGAGGATAGAAAGTGGTTGGCTGAATTGGACCACGTTTTTGGTAGATGTTCAAATATCTTGGAACTATTCAAAGATGACACTAAAAGAGATGGAGTCATATTTTATCCCTCTTAAATTATCTAAGAAAATAAATAAATCTCTATGGATGTCTCGTGATGTTAGAAAAGTTGTAAAAAAAAAGTCAAATTAAATGAAGCAAGGAGCAGCTACCAGTATAAGATAAAGAAGCACACTTGTTCAAAACAAAAAATGTAGATTATATTTTTTTATATTTAAAGTATAAATCTAAAGAAAATTTTCAAAACTATGCTAAACACAGAAGTTTGACCAAAGACCAAAACAAATGTTATAAATCAAAAGATTAAATCATTTGAGAACAAAGTTGCGTCTGAGAGTAAGTCAAATCTAAAGGGGCTTTGAAGGTATGTTAATCGTAAACTTAAAGTTAAAGACGGTATTGGGAAACTGACGAGCCCAGAAGGCTGTAAAACGGATAATGATAAAGTAAAGGCAGATGTTTTAAATACATTTTTTCAAGTGTATTTGCACAAAAGAAGGTTGATAATATGCCTATATTATTGCATAGCCGAGTTATTAATTCTTGTTTGAATGATGTTGTGGTTAATGAAGTTGATGTTTATAATAAATTAGTGAAACTTGATACAAATAAAAGTACGGACCTGACGGTAAACATCCACGTATATTAAACGAATTTGCAAAGGAAATAACATTTCCTGTCTGCTATTTATATAACAAATCTCTTTCTAGTGGTATACTCTCTGATGATTGGAAATTTGCAAATGTTACGTCAACATTCAAAAAGGGTGATCGATGTGATCCATCTAACTATAGACCAATAAGTCTAACATGTATTCTTTGTAAAATCTTAGAGAGTATAGTTAAAGAGAAAATAGTTACTTTTGTTGACATGAATCGATTGCTAAATAATTGTCAACATGGATTTAGAAAGGGGCACTCTTGCAAAACTCAGTTACTGCAAGTTGTGGATGATTGTACAAGATGAATTGATGAAAAATTCAATATTGGTGTTAATATTTGGATTGCAGGAAAGCTTTCGAATCTGTGCCACACAAAAGATTGTTATTAAAACTGAAAGGCTATGGAATTATTGGTAATATTTAGAACTGGATTGTATAATTTTTTAACTGGCCGTACACAACGGGTTGCCGTAGGTGAAAGTTGTTCTGATTTCAGATGCGCAACTAGTGGTGTCCCTCAGGGCAGTGTACTTGGTCTTTATTGTACATATTCTATATAAATAATCTGCCTGATACTTTAAATTCTGAGTGCAATTTTTTTGCTGATGTCACCAAAATTTATGCACCAACAATTAAGATATCTGACAAAATTATATAAATTCACTTTACAATTGGTCTGAAAACTAGCAGCTTTATTTCAATATTATTAAATGTAGAGTGCTACACAATGGTAGGTCTAACCCTTTATTCTCCTATTACATAGGTGACAATAATATGACTTTTATACCAACCACATGCTCGTAAATGGACTTGTGGATCATCTTTAATAATAAATTGTGTTTTTGATGAACTTATAATATGTGATTGTATAAAAAGAGCAAACAAGCTGGTAGGAATTATATACAGAAGCTTTAGCTATCTTGATTCAAAAATGATTGTTCAACTTTATAAGTCCGTCATAAGACCTTGTTTAAAGTATGGAGATGGTATTTGGAGTCCCTTGTTTTAGTGACAGTCTGTTAACATTGGGAACACACAAAGATGCGCTCCGAGATTTTTGAATCTAAATTTGCCTTCACTAAAATACAATAGAATAGGAGGTGATCTTGTTCATATATATATAGGCTCGTGCATGGTTCTTACAATATATATTATCATGATTTTTTAAAATCATTCGCATGTTACAAACACTAGAGATAAGTTAAAGATATCTCTTAAGGATGTAATTCGTCTATACGGAAAAATAACGTAATTCAAAGGACTATGACAATTTGGAATATAATAATATAATAATAATAATAATATATAATAATAATAATAATAATAATAATAATAATAATAATAATAATAATAATAATGATGATGATGATGATGATAATAATAATAATAATAATAATAATAATAATAATAATAATAATAATAATAATAATAATAATAATAATAATAATAATAATAATAATGATAATTATAATAGTAAATAATAATAATAATATATAATAATAATAATAATAAATAATAATAATAATAATAATAATAATAATAATAATAATAATAATAATAATAATATAATAATAGTAAATAATGAAGATGATAATAATGATTTTAAAAAAAAAAATAATAATATAATAATAATAACAATAATGATAATAATAATAATAATAATAACAATAATAATAATAATAATAATAATAATAATAATAATAATAATAATAATAATAATAATAATAATAATAATAATAATAATAATAATAATGGGTAATCACTGTACACCTGAGTACGGTGAAAGAATGTTAGGAAAGAGCCTTTTCCAACTATGCGCCTATTATTATTATTATTATTATTATTATTATTATTATTATTATTATTATTATTATTATTATTATTATTATTATTATTATTATTATTATTATTATTATAACAACAACAACAATAAAAATAATTATTATTATCATTGCTATCCCATTGGTTTAAGTGATTCCTAATTCATCTAAAATCATTTTCAGCCATTAGTATGATTATCATTATCACTGTTGTCATGGCAAGTATTCGGGGACACACACACACACACACACACACACACACACACACACACACACACACAAGAACAAAACATTAATTTTAATTGTTTGCTTGAGATCATGTCCAGCAAGGTTATTCATAGTAACACGTTCCGTGAAATTGTTTGACCAACCAAGCATGTGATGAATAACTGTTTGTTTTTTTTAAGTTACACCTTTTTAAAAAAGAGTAGACCCCTCTAACAAAATTCAATCCATTAGCATGTCTTTCAAATTTTACAAGTAGCTTCACATTTGCTCCCCGGTTTAAAGAGATATAAAAATCATGTTGTTAGCATGTTTGAATTTTCCCAGAG
>NC_088361.1:69979777-69982277 GCF_034508935.2 Berghia stephanieae
TCTGCTTTCCTTTGCTTTTGAATACAATCTAGATAAGATTTAATTTATAGGTACCTACAGTTTATTAAAGGGAAGTCCCATAAATTGCAGTGGTAAAGAAATTCACTAGAATACAAACAAACCGGTTTCAAATCCATGTATTATGGCCCGTCTTCTCATCTACCAGCTAGATTTGACAAAACCACTTGAAATAATGTGTTGTTTTCTTTGTCTTGCGGAAAAGGCATGACAAATAGTTATCTGCTGTCTGTCTGCATTACTCGTATAAGTGATGCAATTGTTTGTTTGTTTGTTTGTTTGTTTGTTGTTTGTTTTTGTTTTTGTTCTTTTTGGGGTTTTTTTTTGTTTTTGTTTTTTTTTTGGGGGGTAGGGAGGTTTGTTTGTTGTTTGTTATGTTTTTTGGTTTTGTTTTTTTTTTTTTTGTTTTTTTTTTTATTTATTTTAATATTCAAAAAAAAATTTTTATTGTTATTGGCTGAAAAAAACCGTTTGAGCACGTGTTAAGTATTTTGTTCTTTTTTGTTAATGAGTTTTCTAATCGAAGAACATCTTTGCTACTGTTCGAGAAATGCTCATTGACCTGTGTGCATGTATCTTAAAATATATCAATGCGGTGTCGTGGTCTTTTGGTGTGACACTATTCTTCTGACCGGTAGGCGCAAAGTTGAAGTCATGGAAAAGGCTCATCCCACTCAGGTGAAAAATGAATACCTGGTTAGTAACAGCGTTGTGTCTGTCATTAAAAACAGAACTGTAATAACGCATCACAGGCGTCATACAGCTCATGCTCGCTGTATGTTTCTATAAGCTTGAGACCCCTTCTCAAGTACTTTGAACATGTGTTTAGTGGACATTGCTGTTTATTTTATTTTTTTGGGGGGAGGAAGGGGGATTTTTGTTTGATTGTTATAATTTGTTGGGTTTTGTGTGTGTGTGTGTGTGTGTGTTTTTTTTTTTTTGTTGTTGTTGTTGTTTTTTTTGGGGTTTTTGTTGTTGTTTTGTTTTGTTTGTTGTTTTTTGGTGGGGGGGGGTTGTTGTTTTTATTTATAATTTATCAACTTTTATTTTGTTTTCGTCCCCCCCCCCCCTTCTAATTGTATCTTATATAATCCCTATCATGTTTGCATTGAGAGATATATAAATACAGAAATGCTCTTAAGAAAAGTTCTTTTTTTTCTTCAATTTTTAATTTTGGAAATGTAAATGAATGCTCCTTTCCATTAGAAACACAATATTTACCTATTTATTGTCACAATCTTCTAACTCTCCTTTATCTTTATTTATAGCAAGTAAAACTCAGCAATCAACAGAATGAATTAGGGCCTCACCCCCAACGTTCCCCCTCCCATCACTCCACATGAAAACCCCACCATATTTTCCCACCTTCCGAAAAATGGGTAAATCAATCTGGAGATCCGTTATAAGCCCTCGCCGCATTATTACACACCCCATTGAATAATTCACCCCGCTATCGCCTTCCTTTATCTCCACCGCCACACAGCCACTCGGGGTCTCCTTTTATTTATAATGAAGTGACCAGCACTTGCCCGTGTCTATATTGTGGCCTCTGTGGTCCAATATGAGCTCCTCTAAATCGAATAAATATATCATCAGTAAGGCCATCACTGGCAATATCGACGTATGTTAAAATTTTGCAGATTCAAATTCTGTGATCTAAAATATCAATCATATGCCAGTGAAAGTACGCACTCTCTTCTTTTATTCAAACAAACTTAACTCACGATATGTGTCTTTCTTTATAATTAAAACATTTTATAGTAAAAAAATCATTTGATTAGGTGAACACAGAGGAGATGTGATATACATCATCCATGGAGCCGGAATCTATCTCGCTTGTTATACCTTGAACCGGATAGGAATCGTTTGCAACGTAATTTTCGCTAGATCGAACGGATCCAGCTACCCTATAACTGTTGGATGGACGGAGGGCAATAAGCAACAAAAAATAAAAATAGATAGATAGATAGATAAAAAGAAAATGATAAAGAAAAACAAAGCAATTTTTTACGATGGCGAACCTCAGCTCACTTCGAGATCGAAACCGCTCTTCGCTCTTCTTCCTTGTGTTTCGTGTGCTCTATTACTTGAACTATCGGACCTTGTTACCGCCTTCGAATCTTTATCAATGTATGAATATTATATCTTTTATTCTGTTTCCTATGAAGTGCACACACTATGATTACATTAACTGTTTATCGACAAAATCCACAATCTACACATACTCCCTCTTCAATGACACAAGCGACCCTGGGCCCCGGGGCTTGATAAATTTTCCCCGTAAATGAATAACTTTCGCCGGCTAGTTTCACAGCTTTCGGCCAAAGAGGGAAATCACTGTGATGCCTACTAAATTGGATTAGGTGGCCTCCTGCATAACTCTGGCTCCAGGGACAATGAATAAATAGGTAGCAACTCGGACAACTTGGATAGGTTGTGATATTACAGTGTATCTATAGCTCCATAATTCCCTAGTGACACG
>NC_088361.1:69987277-69989777 GCF_034508935.2 Berghia stephanieae
CTATTGTGTGAATAACAGTTCTTTAATTAAAAAGAAACGGAATCGGGAAATGAAGAAACAAATTTGTTAGATTCAATTTGTATATTTACCTGTCTTTCTATTTATCTTTTCCTGTTTTTATTTTGTTTGTTTGTTTGTTTTAAGTTTGGTTATTCTTGCAAGGGGTTGGGGGGAGGGGGGTGGTGATAAACTTTTCTTTACTCTGACCTCGGTTAAACCATTAATGAGTTAAATCATTTCATATATTTTTGACCAATAAATAGTATGACGATGGATATCTGTTTAACTCGACATGCACTTAGCATAGCTGCAGTACTGAAAACACAATTTATTTTTGGGCTCGTTGATGTAACTGAAATCTCAAAAAATGAGGCAAAATATTGTCCATTGCAACAATGTTAAACTAGGCCCATAATAGTGTTCGGATATCAGACCTGCATATGCCAGCCCCACTGTCGGCATTTCTGTCTATTTAAAAAGCATTTTGAGTAGGAAATTGAACTCTTCATGTTTTTTCATGTGGCTGCCCATACGGATGTTCGTCATCAACAGAAAGCTGTCATTTATTTTCTTGTTTTCGTAGAAGAAACCTCCAGTAACATTTTAAACGCATTTGTAAAGTCTATAAAGCCCCGGTATTTTGTAGAGGTAGTGTTTAAGGTGTGTTGAACCTTGGTAAAACAGACAATCATTGGAATGGCGACAACATTTTTCTTTTATCTAGCTGTTTGACATGGATTTGAACTAAATCCCAATACCAGTGGGTCCCAGTGAGCAATCGAACGCTTTTCATTCATTGAAATTAAACCACGATCTTGGAAAAACTTAATTAATTTCGACTCTGACAGTAATAAATTGCTATCAATGACAATCTGTTAAAGTGCCATTTTTGAAATGAAGTGTACTTCAAAAGGTAATATCTATATAGATTAATGATTGATCTATCTATACATGTTTTAGAATACTAAGTTGTTTTGCATTTGTTTGAAGTTTACATCCTTGTTGTTTATTGTTGTTACTCCAGCTGTGTTTTATTTGCTGCTGTTGTTGGTTCTGCTGCTTGCGTTGTTACTATTCTTCTAATCATGTTCTTATCTGTCTTCTTATTTTCTTCTTCTACTTCAGCTTCCTCACCATCGCCATCACCATCACCATGGTAGCAATGGGAACTAATGAAAGTAATCTAGAAACCAGCTTTCATTGTACAGTTTTGGAATTTTAAACACTGCTGATGCCTTGGTGCTCTTGGTTTTTTTCTTTGATTTCTATTATTCTTATGACAGATTTTACCATGGACTCAACGGTTGTAAATTGATTTCGTATATGCTTGTTTCAAAAGGTTTACGACGAATAAAGTTGATTTTTTTCCAGAGTAGCAAATAATGAATGACGGTTAAATCATTTTAGAAATATAGGAATAGCTATGAATAAATATTATTGGCGCAGTTCCCTTCTTTGAAACCCTAAAGTACGAGGAACGTTGCAATAAAGATGCTGATGAAAGTCAGGCAAGAAGAATAGAAATGAAAATGGTAATCGGTTTACATCCTTTTTGCACAATAATTTTATTTGTAATGTAGCCGTAGATTCAACCTTGTTCCCATTCACTCCGTCAGTAATTGGGATCTTTGAAGTTCTATAAGTTTTTCTTATTTCTTAATGTTTTCGGTGCCCTTTGTCCGTCTGTTCAGGAATGTCTTTATGTGTTACAATTTGCTTTATTTCCTCACTGTTGTCGGGGATTTATTAGAGCCAACTTGTCTCAATCAGCAGACTAATCTAAACCGGAATGATACGTGATCTTTCTCCCATACATCTAAAATGACAGATTATATTGTTGCATGGTTCGGAATAGACATCGCGAGTTGTCGTTATAATTCACTAACATGAAGCGCTGGCTTTTAATCTCAAAGATATGATGTCGACCCATAGTCTTTTACCCTTTTGTTCATATTTTCCATTGACTGGTTTTCCATTTTCACAGAACGCTATGTGATGTACGGGATTGTTGAAGGTTCATTTTGTATTCTGTGGGGTTGCTTCTGTTGCAAAATCTAATCAAACTTTATATAAGTCTCAAAGTTTGAACTTCCATTTTGAAGTATAGATAATCCATTAAACAAATTCTGGAGCCGCATGAATACTCCATTGGCCAATTGCATAAATATCGGATTAATTAAATTGCACTAAGAAAAAAAGCCAACGAAATTCCAGAAGTCTCTCTAGTGAGTTCCTATGGCCGTTTGATGCTCTTTGTTTGTTAAATTAGAGTTGCTTCGAATCTAAAAGAGTGAGCTCTCAATGAGATGAGTTTAATTTTTGGAAATCAAAAATGTGACCCTACGCCTCGAAGCAGTATTAAGTCGGGATTTGGAAAACGAAGAAAACCGTTTTTCAAATGGAAATGGTCAAAATTATCAAATTTCAGTTTTTGGTTGTTTCAGAAACTACAATCATTTTTCTACACAAAAACATAATAATTCAACATAAATATTTGCGA
>NC_088361.1:69994777-70037277 GCF_034508935.2 Berghia stephanieae
TATTTACCCAGCAGATTTGTCAGAAAGTACTGTGTGATAAATCTGATAGCTCAGCTGGTAGATCACTAGTTTCAAGCGCAAGGTGATCGGGATGTTTACACAACAGTGAATTGGTAGCTGAGTCTGCTAAATCTGGCCGAAAATACATTGCAATAAACTAGCATTATATTCACTTGATGTTGTCAGTTTATCGCTGTAAAAATCGGGACTTTTTAAAACTCTCTAATTGTCAGGGTAGTGTACAGGTATGGTCTTGAACTCCCAATCAACCTACATTAGGTCCGAGATTTCAAACTGCCGAATAGATCCATAGGTCAGGCATTTTGCTTACATTTTTCTCTTCCTACAGGAAATGGACGACTATTGCGGTTGGCGGTTCCCCAATGTAAAGGAGTATTGTCTGTCTGAATATTGATTGCCACCTAACAGGCTGCATGCCTTGATTTATATGTTAAATGTAAACTTTTTTCATTATCAGGAGATTTTTTTTCCTCTTTTTTTTTAAAGTGTTGCTGTTGGCCAGGGACCCCCTGTAAAGCGCTTTGAGCACGTTTAGTGGATATTGCGCTATATAAAAGCGCAATTTTTTTTAAAATAGCCAAGCAGCTTTATGCTATGTTTCAAAATAAACTCCGAGGACAATTTTAAATTGTTGTAGTAGTTCTACAGAGCCATCAGTTTATCCTGGTTTCTATCGCAAAGTACTTTCCGACAGATCTAATAGACCCAGCTACCCAATCACTGCTGAGTAGACAGGGTGAGGGTCATTATCAGGAGATAAAAAAAAACACTTTATTGCACTCTAATGTCAAGTCTGTGCCGTGTAACGGATCCTGGACTTGGAGAGTAACGAAAACACAGAAGTCCAGGCCTTCATAAATTGTCTCACCAGAAATCTCCATATCAAATGGTAAGATCATGTAAAATTGGTTTATCACACAATATCAATGTGATAGGGTTTAACATTCCAGAACTAAGGCAAATGCCATCTCCGTGAGTTTGCTGCTGATTCTGAAACGTGTATGTGTGTGTGTGGGGGGGGGGGGGGGTATATCTGTATTGACTACGTAGGTTACCGTTTCAGTGATTGTTTTGACTCCTCGATCACAAAGGCCTGGTTGATGTTTCAGAACCCCATGGAGTCGGGTACAATCCCTAGCTCCTCCCCCCCCCCCCCCCCCCCCCCCCCCTTAAAAAAAATTGAGACGTCTTATATAGTATCATCCGGGTTAATGGAGCCTCTTGATTTCAATTGGTTACGGTCAGTTGATTAAGTTTCAAGAGACGACCCGTTTATTTTCTCCACAAATAAAAATTGTATCATATGTCTTTTGTTCGCTCTTCCACAATTGTTGAAAAGTTTCAAGTTCAATACATGTAAGTACCTGGTATTTTGATTCCATTGTCAACACTTCAACGAATCTTTTCAACGCGTCGATTGTACTCATGTCAGAAGAAGAGTGATGATGGGGTGTTGTATTTATGACAACACAGTAAATTGCTTATTCGTATTCGGTGTACCCACTTTTTCGTGTGTTATGAATTTAATCTAGGAATCAAATGCGCATCTATAAAGACGTGTGGTGTAGCATCTATTGGGTTTACTTCTTGACCATAGATCTACATCAGAAATCTCACGAACAGTCTCATGAGATAATAAGAATGGCAAATATTTATGGTTCACATTTTCCCTATAGATGTAAAGTTTTTGATTCTGTTTTATTATATCTTTTTGGCAGGTGGGAGGGGGAAGGCGAAGCGGGTTTTTTTTTTTTTTTTTTTTTTTTTTTTTTTTCCTTTTTTTTGTATACAATAGGAGAGTACAGTGAACCTTAAGACATATTATTATAAGACCCAATAAGCCGAAAAACAGTTGTTTCTGCAACATCAAACTAAAATATTAATTGCTTGTTGCCTTTTAGATAGAACGTTAACTCTCGTTTTGTTTGAAAACACAACATTTGTATTACCCCTGTGATCAGAAACATCGTCTAGTTTCATGGTTTGTCTGAAAATTGTAACTCTGATTCTGAAACATACATTCAATAACATGACTATTAATGATACTAAACTGTTATGCGCCTAAAGAATGAAATGAAAATTTAACTTCAAGCAGCGATCGTTTTGATGTGCAATGTACATGATTGATTAGATACAGCTTTAAAACATGCACGTGTGTTAAACAGCCAATTTTTTGTCCGACATTTCTCAAAGATTTCGTAGAAATCAAGAGGTCACAACGTGAAAAAGTTGACAACAAACTATTATCAAGCAGCCTCTAAAATCGAACGATCAATGACAACTCAAAGGAGGAGAGCTTAGAAATTGCTGGATTAACCATTTAACTGCCACACTCAGGAAAAATACGTTTTAAAGAATTTGGCCAGAAAACTCGTCCTATAAATATCGATCGATTTAAATGAAATCATCTTGGCAAAAAACTCTCAAACCTGGGACTTCGTGAAGTTAAAGTCTTGCTTAAAGAAATTAAAGGTAATGGTAGATGTGTCTTCGAATCGCTAAATTGTTATTATTGTCTTTTATCTTTAGAGATAATATATATTCTTGAAGATTCTTATCATGCATGCTTCCTTGTTTTTAACATAATTGTCTTATTTAGCCCAATTATCTAGGTTTGCACTATTAAGCTTTTCGTTACAGAAAATAAACTAATTTTTTTCTGTATAATGTCAAAGTGACTATAGAGAAAAGCAAAAACTTCATTTATATAATTCGTGTTCACTGCTGAAATCACGGTCAATGAGATTCATGATGTTCTATTTCGACCAAAATCAACTGTTAGAAGCTTTGTTAAGAGATTCGTCAACGTTCAAATGACATCTAGTAGCCCATTCACACATGTGCCGACTGGTGAGGTCAGAGGACTAGTTGGCCGGAAGATAATCAAAGTCAATGAATTTTGCATGAATAGGGGTGGAACAGTTGTTTGTGTTCGTTACGATAAAGAGCTGGTCTATCGTAAAGTTTTTCCGCTGGATCTAACACACCAAGCTACCAAAAATGAAGCTCTTTTTGACTCGGCCTAAATTAATATATCAACTCAGAAGAAAAAAGGATTTAAGTCCAAACTAGCCCTCATTATTTATTTCTATCGATCTGCATTTTAAGCTTTGCTAACACAAACGTTAAATCTATCTTCTAGATATTTCTTTATCATTATCGTTAGAATTAATTTCAAATTATGACATCATAGAATAAGATTGCTGCTTTTGTTTTGTTAGTATTACCAATTAATTGTTTAAGTATGGTAGCTCTATCAAATGTTACCTCAAAACAAAAATGAAATAAGGTGGGGGGGGGGGGGGGGGGGGCGAGAAAAAGGCATTATTGAAAAGTGTATCTGGTCTACAGGTAAATCTCATATCTTTGGGATATGTTTTCTGACAACATTTTTAAGGTGTTTTTTTTCTTGACATAGTACGGTAAAAAAAAGGAAGAGTCGCCCACTGATAATGCCACGTCCTTGCTTTGCTCTACCTTCATTTGTCATTTTGGACAGAAAGTCCTTCATGTTAATCTTATTGATGCTATGCGTTTAGGTAAAATACAACATCCGCCAATCAGATAGCGTAACAACACACACAACGGTGTGTAACCTTGAACGTTTATAGACTGATTCATATGAAAAGGAATCATCAAATTGGCTGTTTAAAAACAACAACAAAGAGCTGAATAAGTCTAAAGTTAAAGGCTTTTTTTCACATTACAAATTATAGGTAATCTTGATTAATTTGTAGAAAGCCGTAAAAGTTATTTTTTCAAAGTTCAAAAGTTTTTTTTTTTTGACATCTTACAACAGTGATTAACCAAGAAAAAAATAAAACAGAATCACCGTTTATACTTTTCGACTATTTCTGTAGTAAAAAGGCAAACTCTCTCTCTCTCTCTCTCTCTCTCTCTCTCTCTCTCTCTCTCTCTCTCTCTCTCTCTCTCTCTCACTCTCTTTCTCTCACACTCTATCTCCTTCCCTTGCACGCACACACACGCGCACACACACATACATACACACACATTTTTACCTATGATGGTTCATCTATAATGTCAATGTAATATAACATAATATTTCCTTTTCTTACCTGAAGAAGGCCAAAGAATTTTTTTTCGCGTTAGTTTCAGAGTATTTCTTTCCATCACAACAATGAGACCATAACAAATGTGGGTTACCAGATCACTCCGCCCCTCTTGTGTTGCAGAATGTTTGTTTATCTTGGTGTGAAATAAAACATAAGGGCAGCGGTCTCATGACTTCGACTTATACAAGCTATCCACATTGAGAAATAGTAAGCACTGCATTTTTTACTTGGTACTCGCCCGTTTTAATACTTTAAATTATAATTATTAATACTTTAAAGTGACTGTTCTATATCGCCCCGATATCTTCCAAGTCTCCCCTCCACCCATCCCCCCTTCCCCATTTTAAGTTCAAAATCAAAATCGATTAAATTTATTATATGAGCAAACTGTTTGTTTTAAATATCTTAGCTCTTGAAGATTCACGTTATAATATAATTGATGTCAAATGATGGAAATGATTGATTAAAAAATTTTTTTTTAGATTTCTAAATTTAACAGTGGATTATCGTCCCTTGTCTCATTCTTCTCACGTATATATATATATATATATATATATATATATATATATATATATATATATATATATATATATATATATATGTACAGAAACATATGTTTTGGCCACATATAAGTGAGAGATACAATTTATATATATATATATATATATATATATATATATATATGTATATGGATAGAGATAGATAGATAGATAGATAGATAGATAGAAAGATCAATAGATAGATAGCTAGATAAAAAGAGAGAAGAGAGATAGAAAGAGAGAGAGAGAGAGAGAGAGAGAGAGAGAGAGTACTTGTTTTTAATCATAGATAGATAGATAGATTGATAGATGGATCAATAGATAGATAGATAGATAGATAGATAGATAGATAGATAGATAGATAGATAGATAGATAGATAGATAGATAGATAGATAGATAGATAGATAGATAGATAGATAGATAGATAGATAGATAGATAGATAGATAGATAGATAAAAAGAGAGAAGAGATAGGTGAACAGTCTTTTCAATTTTCGGCCCCCCATTTTTGGAACTCTCTCCCGTCACACGTGAGATGCTCGGATTCGTTGACAAC
The DNA here is from genome assembly GCF_034508935.2 of Berghia stephanieae. NCBI lineage: Eukaryota > Metazoa > Mollusca > Gastropoda > Nudibranchia > Aeolidiidae > Berghia > Berghia stephanieae. The sequence continues at coordinate 69,999,967 of NC_088361.1, forward strand.
GTTCAAATCTCGCTTAAAGTTTTATCTTTTTACGTCATAATGTTGCAATATTATTTTCATATTTTGTTGTTGTTAAATTGAATTCGTATCACGTTTCCTTCACACTTGTCTTACTGTAATATGTTTTGTTTTATATCACTGTAAAGCGCTTAGAGCCTGTGACAACGGGGTAAAGCGCTATATAAATGCCATTTATTATAATTATTATTAAGAGAGAGAGAAAGAGAGCGAGAGAGAGAGAGAGAGAGAGAGAGAGAGAGAGAGAGAGAGAGAGAGAGAGAGAGAGAGAGAAAGAGAGTTCTTGTTTTTAATCATACATGCAAAAAGTCGTACCTTGAACACTATTGTAAATCTAGTGTTTTTATCGGATTTTGTCAGAGTGCGACAAGTCAATCAGTTAATGACAAATGGAGTAGCTTTACTCATATTCTAAATAGTTTACTTGCTAAAAAAAAAGGTCTGCTCTTAGACTACATATAGCGGTCTGACAAGAATATTCGTCTCAAGCAAAAATTATTAGGAACAGGCACATCTGCTTTCCGTGTTTTTGTTCTGTTTTGTTTTGTTGTTTTTATTGTTTTGTTTGTTTTTTTGTTGGTTTTTTTTTTTTGTATTTTTTAAATTAATTGTCTGACAAGAAAAATAATGGACACATTCTTTTACTAATCCACGTGTATTTTCATTGTCTCGTTATCATTCTTCAGAGGCAGCGAAAACGTTTATAAGTTTGAGCTGATAAGAGCATTATTCACTTTCAACATAGTTGAACAGCATTGTGAACTGACGGCGTTGATCAGCCAGAGAGATGTTTTCCACTATTTTATTCCTGGCCCTGTTTGGGAGTAGCTTTGCTTTCCTGTTTCATGATGGTAATTGAATTCAATTTGTATCATTTCAGATGTTTGATTTATTGTCTCCTTTTTCATTTAACAATAGATATTTCATTTTTGTTAAAGTCGCAGCCTTATCTTCTTAAATCTAATTTAAGGAATAGAAGCGGTGTTCATGTTTCATAGTCTATATTAGAGACAGCCACCGGGCCCATATGGCCTTTATTTTACTCCAGTTTCTATGGTGGTTAGCGGACAGTAGTAGCAGTTGTATGCTACCCTTTAGATAGAATGCTAGTCTATCGCATATTACTTTCCATCAGATCTAATAGACCAAGTTACCCAATCACTGTTGGATGAGCAGGGAGTCAGGGGAAAATCTCTATATCACCGGGATTGATTACGTCCCTTTACCCTGAATCAAGTGCTCTACAAACTCAACTGAACTATCGGACCCCCAAATATAAAATCTAATATCTATGAGAAATATTGTTTTTGTCTTTTCCTGTCCAAATATTTAATTCTTTTGTTACTTTCATCTTTTATTTTATTCCAGAACCAGAATGGAACAGTCTCAAAGGTAAATACAATTCAACTCTAAATTTTAAGACAATAAGTGTGTCCCAGCGCGCCTATTTGGTATTTTGTTGGGACGGACTAGCTAAAGAAAATTGATTTTAATGTTTAAAAAAAAAAAGAAATTTAAATCCCTGGATTACAACTTTTAAAAATATCACTTATATTTTTAATCAATATATTCATTTTAGGTCTAATTTTGTAACTGAAGCATAATTTCAACATTTTAGTATCAGGTTAATCCGTGCATTTTAACGTTTTGAGATTGATAGTCACATAATATCTTTTAAAATAATTCTTTGTGTTCGTTATTGATGCTACGCGTTTGGCTAAAATACTCCAAAAATACGCCAGCCGAATATATCACGTACCAACATACACAACTTTGTGTAACCTTATGGCCTATTTAGCCGTACAGACTTTTCGTGCGTGGTGCCGACGACCATAGATTATTCACGGTGATCCACATCCTCCGCTTCTAGACATAAATATGTCGACGAGAGAAGATCCATTTGGACGTACAGTTAATAGGCTTCAACAGTCACGACGTCACTTCCCTCGTAATGACGCATGGTAACTTAGTAACTGGCTCTAAACTATCGGAACAATGGCGGACGCCCTTATGAAATATTTCTCCGACGAGCATAAAAGTGTATTCAGAGGAGAAAAACATTATAAATATGATCTTGTTTTGACTTTTATACATTCTGATCACATGACATATGAAAACTTCTAGCCAGCATGAAAAATAAACAGTACCCATTTTCTATGTTTAGAACTAGGCTGCTCGCCGTTGCTGGGCGATGTGACATCAGACTAGTGAATCCAACATACACACCACCACCATCACACAACCGCCACACACATACGACACAGATTCGTGGGCACAAATAATTGAGTGAACTTCACTCACTCAATAGTGAGAGAACCCCTTCTGTAATTTGAAGTAAGAAGGACTTCAGTGAAAACTAATCACCCAGAATGATCGAAGACAGGAAAATATCAGGCGGCTCCTGATATCAATTGCTTGGGCGGACATTCGTCGGACGATGTTGAAATTCCTCGTTTGTTTACACGTTCAGTTTTCATGAGTTTTGATCCATTATCCACAATTTGTGGAATCCACGGACGAAAAGTCTGTACATCTAAATGGGCCATTTGTGGCGGGTTGTGTGTTACTTTTGTGGGATCGAGTCCAACCGATAGCTCAATGGTCTGGATTCGAACTAGTGTGCGCGCTAAGGCTCTCGTTACCAGCTGCGCCACTCAACCTATACCACAAACGGCTCAGGTTTAATCTAGGGGAGATCAAGAATTGCCTTAGGGCCCCTTATAACTGAATTGTATTAATAACAAGTGAGTCAAGACAATAGTAACGCCCAATGCAATAATAACAATTCTATACATAAAGTTTAATTAGATTGTTACAGGAAAAGATAGAAAGAATAAGTATTTATTTAATATCAGGAAGAATAGCTCTAATTGAGTGGATCTAATTTATTATTTATTTATTTATTGTTTTATTAATCGATTCATTTATGATTGATTGATTAAGTTAGTTTCTAATCATTTGTGTCAGTGGAAAATACATTTGAAAATGGTATAAGCCCGTTTGGCTTATCTTTATCCCGCCGGCTTGCTTGACTGAGGAAAATGTATCAGCTAGTTTCAGGGTTGGCGCCTGCTTGCAGAGTTTTCTGGACTTCACAACAGTGTGTTGTAGGTAGCGACTGACATCAGGGGTTTACCCCTATTCACGGACTGTGATGCAGGGATTCGGCACGACTGGGTGCTCCAAGGACACGGAAAAGGACCTTCAATTAAGAGTTAAAACAACAAGGTCTTAGAGCCAATCGAGTTTGTCTTTCGCCACCGAATCGTCCTTGAGCGACACATCATAATAGCCTTTATTTGCCGACAAAGGCAAGGAGAAGCAGTAACTCCATGATAATGGTAGTTAGTATATGTTTTAAACATCAACTGACAGTCGAGCTATCTTACATGATGAGAATTTAACAGGGTTGTGTCCCTGGTACTTCTTTATTTATTTTTATTAATTATAATTGAGGTAATGATGTGTGGCCGGCGATTGGCGGTGGGGTACACACATTCAAGCAATATACATATTGAATATAAATGAAATAATAGCATAGATCATAAACAAATGTTAACTATAGTATAAGATACATATAGATATAGTTTTGTACAAGTATTCCAACTTACGAACATCCATGGAATAGCACAATTAAAATATATACACAAACTATAATATTAATAATAGATTAAATTGAATTCACAGTAATATCTCGTTCCACTTTGAATGTTAACCAATAATTCATTTTACCTCCAGCCGAGGGATGACAAACTTTTACAAGTTTGAGATTGGAGAGATAGCTCTTCTTTCTTGGGATTCTTAGCGTGTGTGTGATTAAATTCAGAGATAAATTTGATTTTGTGAAATGAAAGAGCGCGTCTGAATTATGGGAATAGCCAATCAGAAGAATGTTCCTGTTTTAGATAGCCAATGATATCCAGATGCTTTGGTAAGAAAGAATAACAGAGAATTAGCGGAGAGACTAGGACAGTAATTGCAATTTTAGCTACTCTTGAACGAGACAAGACCTCAGGGCATATGCACGTTGGAGTCTTGTTTGGAAAAGGTAATTAGCAGGAGGTATGGATACAATTGGCAGACAATTTGAACAGGTAAATAAGCCTTAAGCTGAAAGTGAGTGTTCCGTTATACAATGGAAATGTTCCCCACCTATTGTCAATTTTTCCGTTAGCAAGATTTAGAGCTTTATTAGAGAAAGGCTGTCCATGTTCTGAGTATCCTAGCTGGAGGTGTTAATCAAATATATATATGTCTCGTCCACTAGGTTTGAAGTGGTTTTGAAAGAGACGCTGACGAATGATAAAGAAACACGCAGTGAAAGAAAATCGTTCGTCACACCATTAAACGTTTATAGTCTGACTGATATAATATATTCAGAGCTTATCATAAAAATGGCTGTCTAAAAAGAAATAACAAAGAGCGTTGTGACGTCATTTCCGTTCCTTCTATAGGCCGATAACCGTGAACAGACGGCCCATAGCCTCTTACATCTGCCCCTCATAATCCTCAACACCACTCACAATTTTAAATAAAAAGACTCCAACCGGTATAAATCACTTCAAAAATGCCATTGACAGGAATCCCTAAACTTAAAATATGTATTTGGTAAATAAGATTTTAATGTTTTATTTTTAAAACATTAGCTCGGGATCGAGAAAGATGGAAAATGTTTGTCTGTCATAATAGGTAAATTATGAGCATAGTTACGATTTTATTAACGATCGCTCCACTTGAACCTTTCTTCTTTTTTTTCAGGTTATTCAAACGCCTTTTGATCTAAGCAATCCATTCCATGATTTATTATGTTGTACTCGTATAATATGACTTTTTTTTAAAGCTTAAGTTTTAAATAGATATATTATAAATCACGGTCTTTGTCCGTCATGTAATTTGCAAACCTGATAACCTACGTAAGTTTTGGACTCATGCTGTAGTGGAAATACTCTCAAACCAATGAACCATAATATTGTACATTACAAGCATGTTAAAAGCTGCCTATATTGTTCTATATTATTAGACCTGTAAATATGTAGATAGATGTACGACCGAGTACATTTTCCAGTTTAAAAAAAAAGAATTCACGAAAGGCATAAACGAGTCATAAATCAACTAATTTCCGATTGTTGTCAAGAGACGACGTGCATATTCTCATTCCCTTTGATAGTAACATACGCTTGTGAACGGAAATTGACTACAAAACTCACAGTTTTAAAAATGTAGGTCATTTGAAGTTCGTTTCCAGGCCTTTTTAAGACCGATCGAATCATTAAATTAATGAAATAATCAATCAATGTTTATTTTTTTATTTACCAGTAATGTGGGGACCTGACCCCATAAACAAAAACTACTTTGATTCGATGCCAAGTACTTTAAAGGTCGCTGAGAACGTGTGTTTCTAGAGAACGACCGATTGCAGATTCCTATTTTCTTTTACAAAAGCAACCGTGCTGAGCGGAAATTGAGTATAAAACTAGCGAATGAAAATAGTCGGTCATTCGAAATTCGGTTTTCTTCGTTTAAAGAACTGTATAAGACCAAATTGTTAAATTTCATTAATCAATTATTGTCTTATTTTTCTAATTTTCCAACCCGTAGACTAAAGGCCTGATACTGACCAAAAAATTTACGTCACAAAAGAAGACGATGATCACCAAACGAAAGTAAATAGTGACTTGTTATAAATGCTCAAGGAAACAGTTGATTCTATTGGTTGAGTAATTAACTTTCCCCCGTGATCTTCACCTTCTTTTATGACGAATTTTGTTTGTTTGCATCAGACCTTTAGTTAACGAAGGCTACGGCCAAACCTCTTGAACAAAAACTACTTTGATAAGCTGCTAGGGACTTCAACGGACGCCGAGACAGTGGGTTTCTAGAAAATGACAGATGACAGCAACTTCTAATGGTGCTCACACCATTATGATATGACGATCGACCCAAGATGCCGTACCGCATTTGTGCACCATCGCTAACACGCCCGGAAGCTTCGCCACAACGCACCGTTCAACCAGATGCTCTCCGGATTCAGGCTCGTTACCACAACGGTACATGTTGGACAGGTGACAAGTCCCCACTGATGCAGTGAGCGTGCTGTTAAGCAGGTTCTCTACCGCAACTGATTGGCGGCCACCCAATGTCTCCTCTTGCTGGTGGAAAAAAGCCTGGCAACATCTCCCAGAGTTTGAAAGGAGTCGATGTCCCCGCCCCCTCAAGGGATTGAATTCGTCCAAACTGTCCTCCATCTCGTATATGCAGCTCTGTCCCAAGTCAGGAAGCTACGTACAAGTGTTGCTGGGACGTATTTCGGTTCGAAACGAGGTCACCGTCCATTATGCGCTTGAGAGCGGTGTCCACATTCCGAATTGGATGTCCATTAGTCACATATCATGGAGGGCCGTTCAAGGCCCCCGCTATAGGCCCGACATCTTGGATGGTCTTGCGGTTGTATAAATGTAGTTCATTTGAAGTTTGTTTTCTGAGGTTAAAGGCGGCCTATTAAAGAAAAACTTGTTAAATTATTGTAATATCTAATAAATGGTTATTTTTTATTTACCAGTAACATTCAGACATAACCCTATAAAAAAAACTATTTCAAAGGACTTCAAATGTCGCTGAGAAAGTGTGTTGCTGGAGGATGGCGACCCATTGCAGATTCCCATAATCTATTAATAGTAATGGGGAACGATAATTGAGTACGGAATTAGCGGCTGAAAAAATGTGGGTCATTTGAAAATCGGTTTTCTGGAGTTGAAGAACTTTATAAGACAAAAATGATGAACTTCAGTAATAAATTAATGGCTTATTTTTCATTTAACAGTGACGTGGGGAGCAAATCCCTTTAACAGCAACTACTTTGATAAGATGCCAAGGACTACAAAGGACGCCGAGAAAGCGGGTTTCCAGAAGATAAGCGATTGTGACGGTAAATATTTCGCAGCAATTTGCCATCATTAGCATCATCATCATCATCATCATCATCATCATCATCATCATCATCATCATCATCATCATCATCATCATCATCGTCATCATCATCAACATCGTTACAAACGCAAACATGCATACACATACAAACACGCGTGCAGAGGCATTCAAAGGGACACTCACAGATTTAAGCAATCCTGTAGTTCTGAATTACATTTCAAAAGAATTTTCTTTTCTCAGTATTTAAATTTGATAATCTGGTCTATAAAAGGAAGTGTGGTGTTTTAAAAAAAACCGTTATTTTTTCCATAATGAAATCATTAAGTTTGCTTTTAATATTTACTTAAATCTATCACAGGCAAGTGGATAATCTAAGATGTTTATATAACATTTTTCTCTCTTTACTTGCTCTCCTTTAACTTGTAAGGCTTAATTTTTCTATTCACGAAAAACACCATTCATGTTTTTTATTAACAATTTCCTTTTGGTATTCTTAGATTCAATAATTGCTTTCTATTGTTGTTTTAACCATTTCTCTCTCTCTCTCTCTCTCTCTCTCTCTCTCTCTCTCTCTCTTTCTCTCTCTCCCTCTCTTTCTCTTTCTCTCTCTCTCTCTCTCTCTCTCTCTCTCTCTCTCTTTCTCTTTCTCTCTTGCTTTCTTCTTTATTTATCTCTCTCTCTCTCTCTCTCTTTCTCTCTCTCTCTCTCCCTCTTTCTCTCTCTCTCTCTCTCTCACTCTCTATCAATCTATCTCCCTCTCCTTCTCTCTATCGTTTAAAAATTGACAGCGTTTGTTTGTGTGTATTATTATGTGTGTGTGTGCTGTGTGTGTGTGTGTGTGGGCGGGCGTGTTTGTGTGTGGTGTTGTGTGTGAGTGTTTTAGGGAGTGTATTCGCGTGTGAACAAGCAAGTAACTTCGACCACACTTTGTAAAATTTTTTGTCTCTCTTAAACCTTCCAACTATTTTAATCTTATGATTTCTATTTCCAGCGGAAGCAAGTTTCAGAGGTACGCGGTATGTGTTACATCATGACAATGTCCTCGTGTTGTTGTATGACGTCAACGGCTATATTGCTGGCATCCAATTAATGGTGAGTCCTTGTATTATAGATAAAGAATGATTAGTAAATGCCTACATTTTTAAACGCTCAGTTGTACGCTCAATTCACTTTTAGATCATGAATGTTTTCCCTAAGCAGACAAAATGGATTCAAAATATAATTTTGGGGTGGGAGTTGGGGAGTGGTTTGTTCCACGATATGCGTTTTGAAAAAAAAAGAGTGATCACCTAATGCTACCATGGATTTCAAACTAAGCTTCAAAAGGGGAGGGTGATCATATAACCGCATTTGTATCCATGTAGTTAGATGAGAGGAAACCGGTAATCCAAGTTAGAAGAACGTCCATTGAGGATTGGTCATTCATTTTCATTCAAATTCAAGTCAAACTATTAGTGTTTTATTATGGATCTTTGGGTTGAGTAAGCAAGTAGTGGCTGAGAAACTGGACTCCGTCCAATTTATTTATAAACGCGGCAAAACGATTACTCGTGTTCGCAAGAAGTGATGACTACGATCTGTGGCAATTTGATATCTTTCTAGAAGAGTTCAACGCAGTACCAGACATGCTATTGGGAAAGGCAAAAAGTAAATGAAACTGCTCACAATAATGCTGTTCAGTTGGTTTATAGGACGAAGAGGTTGTTGTAGTGAAACATGACAGAAATCGTTTTCAAGATCGGTGGTGTTGAGCTGAAATAAGACATTGAAAATTGTGAATGTGTTAGTCGATTGAAATGGCGATGTATATAATCGAAAACGACCTACTGGAAGAAAAGATGCGGTCGCTGTGAGAATCATTAAACATTTTCGAGAATCTTGGTGTTATCCATTGCACATTAAATGATTTAACGAAAATTAAGAAATTACTTAAAGTTAAAATAAGTGATATTCTATGTTGTTCGTAGGGTTTATTTCTATTACTACACACATGACCATAACTTTTTGTTTGGGACTAAAAATCAAACATTCTATATGTGGGGGGGGGGGAGGGGGGAATACATAAAGGGAAGTTAAATTGTCAGAATTTTCATAACATTTGCGATATTCTATTTTTAATGACGTTTTTTTTAACATAATCAAGCCATTTTTGGTAGTGAGATTATCTAAGACTGGTCACAGTACTTAGAATTTAACAAATATGATTGGTCACCCAGTGATCGTTTTGTTTCTAAAAGAAAAAAAATGTGGAACGCAGTTTGGATTTTTATTGCCTCCCTCAGAGTATCAACTCTTATGAAGAGCATTTTTATGTGGGCGTACAAATAAGATTCAGATCACTGTGACTATTGCTTAGGGTAGCTGAGAATTTCAATTATAGCAACCTGTCATAACACCCCTAATTAATTTCATCGCAAAATAATATGCACTTTTCGTTGACAAATCACAAATAAATTCGAATTCTATTAAAGATTCCTACAAACCAACCCAATGGATACCCACCAGCCTCACTTCAACCTCCATACATCAAAGATGGAGATAACTACCTGCTCACCGCTTATTTTGTGGATCCATGTATGTAACAGGCAAAAATAGCATTTCATTTATTTTTATAGAATAACGCCCTAAACGTTCATAATTGATTTTAATTGAATGAAATAAATAAAATAATCTTTAATTACTACTACTACTACTACTACTACTACTACTACTACTACTACTACTACTACTACTACTACTACTACGACGACGACGACGACTACTACTACTACTACTACTACTACTACTACTACTACTACTACTACTACTACTACTGCTACTGCTACAACAACAACAACATCAACAATAACAACTACTATGACTCTACTACCACTACTACTACTACTACTACTAATACTACTACTACTACTACTACTACTACTACTACTACTACTACTACTACTACTACTACTACAACTACTACTTTTACTACCACTACTACTACTACTACTACTACTACTACTACTACTACTACTTTTACTACTACTACTAGTGCGGCTATGTGGTCTTGTGGTATGACACTCGCTTTCGGATCGGAAGGTCCTGGGTTCGAGCCTCGCTCGGCGCATAGTTGAGTCCTTGGAGAAGGCTCTTTACTCACATTCTCTCACCGGACTCAGGTGTAAAATGAGGACCTGGCCGTTAACAGTGTTGTCTCTTTCTCAAAAATTTGTAATATCGCCTGACAGGCGTCATGTCTCGTCCTACATGTTATGTGTTGTTGTTGGCCAGGGACCCCTTGTAAAGCGCTTTGAGCACGTTCAGTGGATATTGCGCTATATAAAAGCTCAAGTTGTTTTTAACTACTACTACTACTACTACTACTACTACTACTACTACTACTACTACTACTACTACTGAGCGTCCTCCTCATCATCCTTAGCCTTTTCTTCAGTTTTCCTCTTTGGTCTCCTTTTTTTCATTTTTTTAAAATTCACATTGTCCCCAACAAATCGCATCTTATCATTGTATAGTTCTTTTCTTCAATATTAAACTATGAAGCTAAAGATGGAAAGACAGTTTTTTTTTAAAGCATGCATGGTTGAAAATATATCATGATGAATGGATCTGATAACCCATGATAAAAATATTTACAAAAAGGCATTATTAGAAAGGACACTTTAACTCTTGGGTTTTGAATTACTAATGAGTTCCAAACCTCGGCACTACCTTCGAGACAAGTTTAACATGTCGAACCCAAGAGTTTGTGAACCTTAGATCTCTTCAAAAACATTTACCCATTTTTTTGGTTCTAATTAATTGGCTGTGTTTGTATTTAAGGCCGCCTGAATTTTATTTGCCTAAAAAAACAGCTTTAATATAGCACACTAACCACTGTGTCCCAACTAGACAGCACGACTCAAAATGTAGGACAAGACATGCGCATCTGAGACGCTATTACATTTTTTTTCGACAGAGACAATGCTGAAATCTGCCAAGTCTCATTTAGCAACTGAGTGATGTGATTGAGTTAGTAAAGAGACTTTTTGCGAGGTCTAGATTAAAAATCTCAGCAATTGAAGATTGGATATTATCAAAATATCATTAGGCTTCAAAATCATTTTGTAAAGTTGGATGTGTGTAGATATGAATATTTCTTTAACGTCCTTTTATTTACAAAACAATTTTGATTAAAATTATACGAGTATATTGATCAAATCGATGTTTTCTCACAACCAAAAATGACTTTATGTATATTCACGAAATATTTTCTTGCCAGCCATCATCTGCACAACTGGACGAAAGGCAAGTGATTTTGAAACCCAGGGAACAGGCACAAACTTATACATTCAAAATGGAACTTCCCCTGAAAGCGACAGCATTCTTATCCCATATGAACAAAAGGGAATGAAGGGAACTAAATGGACTCTTGGGAAATGTTTCCCCACAATGGGTTAGTTGGAAATTTTGTATTAAATTTATGTTGTCGTGTTTTTTTTCTTTTCATATAGAATTTATATTTCTTTTTATTAAAGAGAGAACTTTTGGCTTCTTCGGACGTACATTTTTAAACAGGTTGGTCATAAATTTTTACCTTAAATATTAATGAATTTAGAGGACCCTTAACCTGTCATAAAAACTTAAATCTTAGAATTTACACAAATGTAATTAATATTATGTGACAAGTTGTGTGTCATCTTAATTCATCAATCGTTGAAGTAAAATTGTGTGACCAAATTGAAAAAGGTTTTTTGTCAGTGTATTATGATACATTCAATATAAATGATGAATAATATTGTGTAGTGTGTTTTTGCACCTGTTTATTACAGGGTGTTTAGATCTCTTCTGCCGCTTTTCTGGATTCTACGTTGAGCAATATCGTTTCTGACGTTTGTTGAATTTATAAAGGAAATGTTCGATGTTAAATATTTTTGAAGCTGTTATATTGGTTATTTCTCAATAAGTTTTAAATGTTGGCAATGGATATTAAAATGGGAAATGTGGCAAATCGTACCTCATGTCTCTATAAATGGAAACCCGAAGATCAGCTGAAAAATCCTGATGTTTGTCTACCAATATGCACCAAATTTGGACGGAGGTTAACTGATGCAACCGGATTATTGAAATGTGAACAATCAGATTTTTAATGTTGAATGCAAAGATGAATAGACAAAATCGATAATTTGTTACACAACAACGCGTTTTGGCTAAAACATATAATAATTGATAGGAACGAGCAGCATTTATATTGTGCAGGATCACGATTTGGCCATACTCGATGTGCACTTTGTTACATTGTATCAGCAATTTTAAATTATATCTCACACACCATTTACAATTTCCCACAACCTCAAACAATATTTATTTAGAAATATATAATAAAAATGACCTATCGATCAAAAATCTCTTCGGATGCCCTTTAAAAGTTTGTACATTTTTTGCTTCCCTAGTTGTTATTGGGGATAGCATTCCATATTATGGGACAAATCTTTGAAAGGATCTCTCGCCTTAATACTTTAGTCTAAATCCTGTTGTTAGTTTGAAGTTGTGTGCTGCCCAGCCTTGACCGGAGGAGTCTTGCTAGTGTGTTGTAATAGACCCACAGTGTCATATGTAAACAATGGCAGTGATTGGTTAAAGTAGAAAATTGCACATAGTTTACTATCGACGGTATGTGTCTAGGTAAAAAACCCACTAATCTACTGCTTGATCAATAGAAACAACACAGAAAACTGTGTAAACTTAAATGCTTATAACATGATCGTGAAAATCATGTGATAACTAGTCACACTAGAGGTCGATATCATTCACGTTATTGTTTATGAACAACCAACCATGCTTGTCCGAGAACGTTTGAAGGTGTGTCACAAATCCCATGTTTTGATTGGTCAAAAAACTACTGGTTAATTGTAATGGACTTGTAAGTAATCTGCGAGGCAAGATAGAGCTCCATCTGCCATGCATTTAAAGAGCAGGGCGCCACTTTTAATAAATCCCTTCAGAAAAATGTAGCAATAACCCAGGAAGTAATATCTTGAAACGAAACAAGTTTTAATAAGCTCAATCTAAACACTTTAACCTGGATTCACGTAATAAGGATGCTATTCCAACAAATCCAACCATTTGAAAATGAACATGTAAGTTTTAAACACGGATCGGCGCAAAATAGGAATAATAAGTCTCCCTTCAAAGTACACTGCAATGGTCGTTAAAAGATTCAAACAACCTCCTCAACATATTGAGATGTTTAATCAATCAAAGAAGACTGCCTCTGCGATAGAGCTCAGGAAGTAGTTCTGGATGGACATAGAAGTGAGAAATGCAACGTTTTATTGGGGGTATCTCAAGGAACTGTCCTTGGACAGCTCTGCTTTCTAACATTCATTAACGGCTTAGGAAAAAGCATATCAACTCTTACCAAGCTCAAACTGTTCGTCGATGACAGTCTCTTGTTTCGAGTCATTAAAACCCAGAATGACGCAGAAATATTACAGAATGATGGTGACTCACTTCTGTCATGGGCACAAACCTGGCAGATGAAATTCTACTCCGATAAATGTTTTGTAATGTCAAGAACAAACAAAAAAAAACAGCAAATTAAATATGACTACCAAATAAGGGGTTAGTTATTAAAACACGTGGACACAATACCCAACTTGGGAATCCAAATAAACAAATCACTGAAATGGAACCAACATACTGATAATATTGTGGCAAAATCAAACCGTACCTTCTGTTCCAGTGCCCCTAGAGGTGAAAGAACAGGCCTACAATGCTTTAGTCAGACCCGTATTGGAATATGCGTGCACAGTGTGGGATCCTTATCAGCAAGGGCACATCAAGAAAATCGAACGAGTTCAAAGGGCAGCTTCGAGGTTTGTCACCAAAAATAGGGTTTAATAGTCTGATGTCATGTCAGCCCAGCAACGAGCATCTTGGTTTTAAACAAAGTAAATAGGCACTTTTTATTCTTCATGCTGGCTAGAACTTTTTCACATGTCATGTTATCAGAATATATAGAAGTCCAAACATGATCATATTTATACTGTTTTTCCTCCTCTGGATACACTTTTATGCTCGTCGGAGAAGTATTTCATTAGAGCGTCCGCCATTGTCCGATAGTTTCCGATAGTTTAGAACCATTTACAAAGTTACTATGCGTCATTACGAGGGAAGTGGTGTCACGACTGTTGAAGCCTATTAGTTGAGCCAACCAGATGCGTTATTGCGGCCTTGAGATTGTTGCAGTGGAAAACACTGAAGACTAGGCGGAGAGAAAAACGCCTCCAACTTCTCCACAGAACAGTACATTCCAACAAAAAGCAGTGAATCTACCACAATATTTCACAAAATAACACCATGCATTCAAAAGAAATTATCACAGCAGTAAGTTCACAATTCCAACACACAGAACCAACACATATAAAATCAGTTCCTTCCCAAGAACCATCAAGGAATGGAACACTCTCCCACCAGAAATCCTAGATATTAACAACAACAAATTTGATCAACTATTAAAGATTTATCTTTCAACTCAATAACACAATAATGGAGAAAGTTACCACATAATTGTAGAAAATCTGTAGTGATGGTAATTCGCCTTTGCAGATAAAGACGTTGATCTTGAACTTGAAGAACGAAGCATATAAAAAAAGAAATCAATTTGACAAATGTTCTTTAGCTTAACAGTTAGTTAGTGATAAGAATAATGAGGGATGGACATAAGCCGATCCCTGATGTATTTCAAGTGCATCAGATCCTTACAGTAACCCAGGCAGAAGAGATAATTGTGATGTGTCATCGGATGCTTGAGAAAATTGAAAGAGACAAAACGTTTTCAATGAACATTTAGTTTTCAGCTGTTGCCCTTTAAAAAAACGTAAATTGCTATATAAACAACAACCGATGTAATATCTATTTTTATTGGCGCTCTCAAAAACAGTATGAACTGATGCAAAGGGGTCGCATGACAAAAATCTAACGTGCTCATTACGTTTTCAATGATTATTGAGCTTTTCTTTATTATGAATGAAAACAAGATGACGGTTAATCTGAGCGCTGAGTGATACGAAGACATATTGAACTGATTTTGCAGTCTTTCAGCATCGTGTGGAACCTAACTGTCGAAGGATTCATTGAATACAACAAGACCTCATACCGCCAATGTTAGCATGCAATGAATGATGAGCATTTCGGGACACGAATAATTAGTCGACGAACACGACATGAATGGGAAAGTCATAGCCCAGATCTTACCCATATGATTCCTTCTTGTGGGGATTCTTACAAGATTTCATGTTGTATGAACATTTACCTATACATCACAGTTAAGAAGGGGATTTTAAAGCAACTCGAGAGAAATCAAATGGAATGTGATAAACAACGTGCATTGAGAGAAAAGGGAATCATCTAAGTCATGTGCTTTAAAATTTACAGTTATTGCCATACGTTCATGGAAGTTTCACATTATATATCCAAATTGATGCTTTTTAGCAAAACTACTCATAATTATATTACATGTTTTATATTTTTCCTGATATTAGCCAACATTTTTCAGCTATTAACTCTTCTTTGAGTGTCCACTTTTTGGATCACCACGTACATGGTTGAATTCAGATTATTTTTGTTTTCTTCAAACGTTTATCCTCTTTAGTTTGTGGGCCTAATTTAAAAAAATATATTTGGTTTTAAAAAGCAGTTGTCGGAGATGTTGAGTATATAAACATATGGATTAAGTTTTGACCATGGTATAAACTGGTTCTTTAAACAAAGGGATAACAGATAATTTTACATTTGGTATATTGATGCTTTCGTCTAAATAAGATACTCACCAGAGGGATATCACGTACCAAGACACAAAGCTATGTGCAACCTTGCACGTTTTTAATAGTCTGATTGACACAATTGAGTAAGAAATACGTACTTTATAAAAATGGTTGGCTAAAAATAGTACAAAGCTCTTAGTGGCGTAAATTTCGTTCCTTCTATAAAGATGAGCACTGTATTTATAATATCATGAGCAGTGCAATTTGACCAATAACTGTTCACGTGATAAAAGTGCTAAACTCCAATCAACACATATCATATTCGGTATCAAAACTAACGTGTACTAGAATTAGCTAAAGTGTATTTGACTTAGTCGATACATATTCGATTCTGACATTTAAATTTGATTCTTGCCAGTACCCGTTTGCGAATTGCCGCCCCAACTGGGAACTCCGCGAATATTAATATAGTCAAATCCCTTCACTTTGTAATCACATTGCGTGTCCAGATAGATAGTTTGACTTGGGGTTTCTATGAGACCAAGGTAAACTACAATTTTAATGGATTAAATAGTAGACATTTTTGACTAGATCAGTGGCCAATAAATTATACGTTTTAAAGAATAAGAATTACTTCGTTGCATTAATGAAGGGCATCTAAATTTGTAATATTGCTATTACAGGTGTCCATTACTGGTATGACACCAGCAGAGACATGGACTGTGATAATTTCTTCCCCGTGTTCCTCATGTACAACCGTGGGAAACTGACAGGATTTGGCTGGTCGACCGCTGCTGACCTGAAGACAACACGTTTTGAGCATCCCCCAACTTTAGCGTTGCGGGTAAGAAAAATAACATTGCATTTCATCGTAACAGAGTCGACGATATTATGTTTAACTTTAAAACAACAACTACTACTACTCCTACTACTATGTACTGTGCTGGTATGCTGTCTTGCGGTGTGACATTCGCCCTCGGATCGGAAGGTCCAAGGTTTAAAGCCCGCTCTGTGTGGCGCATTGAGTCCAATGAAAAGGCTCTTTAGCCACATTCTCTCACCGCACTCAGGTATAAAATGATTACCTTCCCGTAAATAGCGTCTCTCCGTCGGAATAAATTGTAATATCGCCTAACGGGCGTCATGTCGCGTACTATGTGTTAATTGTTGCTGTTGGAAAGAGACCCGTTGTAAAGCGCTTTGTGGACTTTTAGTGGATATTGCTCTATATAAATGCTCAAGTTTTTACTACTACTACTACTACTACTACTACTACTACTACTACTACTACTACTACTACTACTACTACTACTACTACTACTACTACTACTACTACTACTACTACTACTACTACTACTACTTCTACTACTACTACTACTTCTCCTACTACTACTACTACTACTACTACTACTACTACTACTACTACTACTATTACTACTAGTAGTACTACAGTGCGGCTATGTGGTCTTTTAGTATGACACTCGCTTTCGGATCGGAAGATCATGGGTTGTTGCCTCGCTGGGCGCATAATATATGAGTACTTGGAAAAAGCTCTTCACCCATATTATCTCACCGTATTCAGGTGTAAAATAAGTACCTGGCCCTTAACAGCGCTGTCTCTGTCCGAAACAAATTGCAATATCACCTAACAGGCGGCATGTGTCGTTCTATATGTTACGTGTTACTGTTGTTCAGGGACCCTTTGTAAAGCACTTTGAACACGTTTAGGGGATATTGCTTAATGTGGGGAGGGGGGGGGGAGTTGACTACAACAAATACTACTAGGACAACAACAACAACAACTACTACTACTACTACTACTACTACTACTACTACTACTACTACTACTACTACTACTACTACTACTACTACTACTACCACGACTACTACTTTATCCTTCCATTTTCATTCTCATCATTTTCAGGGTAATCATTGTCATTTTACTCTTTTTCTTCGAGATACAATTGTTATCCATTCTCTAAATCTGTAAGTCATAGAGCTTCTAAGACGCTGATGGTTACCTATTTTTTATGTTTTCTCCACAGCTGTTTTTCAAAACGGTGCCAAAATGCTTAGTGGAGGCAAAAGTCAGATCAACAATGCATATTTATCTTAATGGTAACGTCCTGTCGGACCTGTGTTAGACTACCCAGATGGCCACCTCGTCCTGTGATTGTGATTAAACGTTTCGTTTTTAAATGTCATTTGGTATTCTTCTAAAATCACTTTTCGGAAATCGGTTATCTTTTGGAAACTGGTTACTTGTTTCGAGTTCCTGATCAAAGGCAAACAATAACTGCAATATTGTTGCATATGAATGGGAACTGAGGCGTGTAAGAGATGCAACTATAACCAACAAGCTGATCAATTGGGCTTTGATTATCGAGATTCGAGGGAATACTAAATTTTAAAAGAAATTGAAAAGTGAAATAAAAATTCTTAGCATTGCAAAAGTTTTCCTTTTATTTGGTCGGTCTGATTTGATGAACGGAGAATATTTTAGATTTTAGAATGTTTGTCTGGTTGGTATGTTTTAGGCAATCTCTGTGGGATGGATATGGTGTCTTTCAATGATATCGTGAATATAGATAGACGGTTCATAAACGTAAGGAATATTTTCCACGGCACAAGACCTGTTAGACATCAAATTTTTGACAAGTCCATGAAAGCCTACAATCTGTCGTACAGTGACAGAAAGCCTTCTTACGTTTCGGCCATAACACTTTACTTACTTGTGACGTTTGGCCTTATACCCAGAAAGTGGTAGAGCAAATATATAGCCGAAAACATCAACATAAGGAAAAGATAGAGTAGGGCTAGAAAAATAGTAGAGAGTGAGGACTCGTTGATAGGTTTCCCTCCAGATCAGGCCGGTGCACTAAAAATAGCCTGGGTAGAGAAAATAGTAGTAGTTGTAGTAGTAGTAGTAGTAGTAGTAGTAGTAGTAGTAGTAGTAGTAGTAGTAGTAGTAGTAGTAGTAGTAATAGTAATAGTGGTAGTAGCAGTAGTAGTAGTAGTAG
The DNA here is from genome assembly GCF_034508935.2 of Berghia stephanieae. Lineage (NCBI taxonomy): Eukaryota > Metazoa > Mollusca > Gastropoda > Nudibranchia > Aeolidiidae > Berghia > Berghia stephanieae. The sequence goes on from NC_088361.1 coordinate 70,018,676, forward strand.
TAGTAGTAGTAGTAGTAGTAGTAGTAGTAGTAGTAGTAGTAGTAGTAGTAGTAGTATCGTTCGGCTACACTTCTATGTTCAAGGTATCAATCCAGGTTCGGAAGCCATCATCACATTTGTTGATGGTTTCAAATCCCCCTTCCAGTTTTGTCTCTGAGCAATCTAGTACGAGGTGGTTTGCATCTTGTGGTGCTTGGTTGCACTTTGGGCATGTTGGTGATTCTTGGAGCCCCCATTTGCACATGTTGGCAGCTGTTCTTGAATGTTTTGACCGTAGTCTATTTGCAGCTACCCATTAGTTTCTTAGTTGATCCTGTAGACCTGGGAGACTTTTACAGGGCTCTTCAATTAGTTCCCCTCCTGTTTGAATAGTAGTAGTAGTAGTAGTAGTAGTAGTAGTAGTAGTAGTAGTAGTAGTAGTAGTAGTAGAGAATGTGAGTAAAGAGCCTTCTCCAAGGACTCAACTATGCGCCGAGCGAGGCTCGAACCCAGGACCTTCCGATCCGAAAGCGAGTGTCATACCACAAGACCACATAGCCGCACTAGTAGTAGAAGTAGTAGTTGTTGTTGTTGTAGTAGTAGTTGTAGTAGTAGCAGTAGTAGTATTAGTCAGTCGCAAAAGAAACAATATGAATAAACGATTGTTATAAGAAAAATATACTGTACACAAAAGCCGATTGTGGGAAATTCTATAAGAAAACTGTGTCACAAGATCATGAGTTATTTTCAAGTAAAATTAAAATATAGTAAATACACATAAAAACATAAACGGATATGCGTGGTTTGCTTAATTTTGAGGTACTGAGTTCGATTTAAATATCATCTTTTTAGATCTGAACACAGAAAGTGTTGTTTTTTTATAAATCTGAAGGAAGTGGCTGATGACTCATCAAACGGTCTGTCTAAAATAGTCCATGAACTACACCCAATGCCTTGCCGGAAATGGGCTAAAGCTGTATCCTTCCAGATAGGTGTCAGTGGACACGGGTTGCTTGGTGTTTAGTAGTCGGTTACAGAAAAATGATGATGTCCCATTTTTTTCGAAAGACTGACGACTTTTAGTCGGTTTGACTCTATGTTTGGTGGACACGAGACCTAACGGAAAGGGAATCAAGCTTAAAAATAACGATACATTTATTACAGAATCTAGTTTTACATCTACAACATAAAGTGGAACGACACATCTATACTTATCATTCTTGATCTTGTATTTCTCCTTCCATCCACGAATAAAGAACACCATGGCACATAAAAATAATAAATTAAAATAAAACAACCGATTTACGAGGTATCGTGTCAAGTCAAGAAAACTATCAGAACTCTCTCTCTCTCTCTCTCTCTCTCTCTCTCTCTCTCTCTCTCTCTCTCTCTCTCTCTCTCTCTCTCTCTCTCTCTGTGTGTGTGTGTGTGTGTGTGTGCCGCTCTCTTTCTCTTTCTTTCTTTCTTTCTTTCTCTCTATCTGTCTATCTATCTTCCTCCTCTTGCATCGCTTTTTATAGTGACGGTTTGAATCCCCTGATTGGGTGGTCGGGAAGTTCAGATTAACTAGCAACCAGAGGAGGCGTGTCATGTCCTAGCAACCAGTGCCAAGATAACACACCCCCTCCTCCGAATGAGGGTGAAATGGAAAAGTAATGAGGACCCAACAAGGTTTTAAGTGAAATATAGTAATGTAAAAGGGACTCATAAGGAGTTTAATTAAATATATATATATATATATATATATATATATATATATATATATATATATATATATATCAAAGTAGGCCTCTCTTTTATAATGATGAAATGGCATTTACATATCAAAATCTTTTTGAGAAAGAAAAACATATTTAGGTCGTGAGTGTGTATAACAATATGATTTTTCATTAATAACAATAAGAGGCACGGGATAACGCATCGGCCAGGACATTGTCCTTGCGACGGATATTCAAGTTGTATCTCTGTAAAGTCAGATAACATCTCGTCAATCTCTGGTTACAGGTTTTCATCCTTGTGAGAAAAGCCAGATGGCTGTGATCACAGAGGAGGATGGTAACCCAAGGACATGACGAGACGTAAATATCAAAGTGCTCCAGAGAAGCGAGCACGAGAGAAAAGCATTCTGGAAGATGTATCAGTTGCCAATATGAAAACTTTATCATAGTCAGGACTTCTGAGTACGGGTGCTGTTCCCAGGAGTAGTTTAAGGGCAACAAACGCCTTGTCGCATTCCTCCTCCCACTGAAAAACAAAATCATTTTTCAGTAGATGTGAGGAAAAGTGTGGACAAAACAGGCAATAGTAACCCACCATTCCAAGTATTCGCACAGGTAAAATGTTGTCTGTATTTGGTTTCACGCGTCCCTATATATATATATATATATATATATATATATATATATATATATATATATATATATATATATATATATATATATAATGCAAATTTTCACTCACATTTTTGTGGCTGAGACGACTCGTTTCTTTGTTTTTTACACTTCTTCAGTCGGGGTAATCCATTGTAATGTCCGTAGAAAAGTTCTTACTCCAAACTAAAGTTGTTTCGTTGTGGAGTGGTGATTAGTGTTGATGTGTATTGTGATGTGCTCTCATGTTTATATTATGAGTGTGTGTGTGTGTATGTGTGTGTATGCGTGTAGGTGTGTTGTGTGTTGTGTGTACATGTGTGTGTGATAGTGTTGTGGAATGTGGTTGCGGCGGGGGGGGGGGGGGAGGGAAGAGGGGGAGGAGGGGTATAATGGGGAAAGGAAAGGGGGGGGGGGGGGGGGGGGGGAGGGGGTTATTTGGCCTTTTGCGTTTTGAGCTTGAATTTGTTAGAGTGTCTGCACATTGTCATCAGTTCAGATCTTTTGTTTAAGGTGCTATTGTTTCTGTGGTTGTGTAATAAAATCTCCAGTTTCTCTGTCAGGCATAAATTGCATTTTCTAGCACCGCATCTGTAGGGGCTGCTTTGCCTGATGACCTCCCAGGTTATTGTTGGTGTTATTTTTTTGTATATATATATCACTGGATGGTCGACGGTTCAAACCTCTGAAGTCCCAATTTTCACGATCAGCGGATTAAAACTGAAGTCCACATACGAGCTTTGAGCATCATGTTTTCTTTAATTTTGGGCGGATCAGACCTCTGAGGACAATTAAATAAAACATGGTGCGCAAAGCTCGTATGTAGACTTCAGAGATGTGATCCTCCTATTGTGAAAATCGAGGCTTCATAGGTTTGATCCAACCATCGATATACAGTTAGAGTTAAATTTGTTCACTGTATTTTAGGGAAGGATCACATTTTGATACTTTGGTCATTATGAATTTAATTTCCGACGTCCAACTGGCAACATTTTTTTTTAAAATAATAAAAGTTAAAGCCATTAAGCTCTTTCTTAATATTTTTAGACAGCCTGTTGTGGTAAGTTCTCACTAAATTCCATCAATCTTATTAAAGGTTACAAATTTATGTGTGTTGGTATGTTTGATTTGGCTGGCGGATGTTGTGGGTATTTTACCTAAACACATAGCATCAATAGATGATGACATGAATTCACGCAACTAAATTTTACCTACAGTCAACAATTTGAGAAGTTCACACAACTCATAAACAGATATTCATAATGCCACTCATTGTTGAGGGTGCATAGTTACTGAACTAATAGAATGTTAGATTGACGAAGTAACGGTTCAGATTAAGTCCAAACTTCCCAGTGATCTATGAAAATGTTGGAATAAGGTAGATGATAAATCCATGTCTTGGAAACTGACGAGAGATAAATGCATATGCAAATTATACTACATACAACATCCGTATATTTCTCTGCCGTGGATCTGTTTTTTAGTAATGTATTTATGTTTTGATTGGTTTTTGTTGTTGGCTGAAGAGTCCGAAACGTTCCGTGTTTAGTGTTTTGTTATTTTTAGGCTGTTATATTCATTTTTGCTTATTACTTTTACAAGCCACAGCTTCTAGTTGCTGAATATTACTTTGACTAATTAACATACAGGATTTTCACGGTTTTTACTTATACTTTAAAATGCTGTATAGATTACTAAAGCACGCAATTTGAAACAAGATTACAATTTCGATTCCAAGTTGCCTTGATAGGCGTCCTGGTTTAGTTATAGAAGTCTCTCATAGGATTCGTTACTTTCACTATTATATTCATTTACACGACTGACTTGAGTGAGATTAATCTCAATCACCAGGGTCGTGCCCACGCACAGCATAGCTTGATTTTGATTCAAGTCATGTCGCTTGTTCATTAAAAAATATTGATGCCATTCCAGTTATAAATAAACAACTAAGACGTCTTGGCTGTTTTCACTATCTCTTTTTCATAGAGTCATGTTAAAATAAGTGACCTCGGTTCCCCTATTTTCTATTCCTTACCTAAGATTCACAAAATGAAAACTCCTTCAGACTTTTTCCCCCAGGCGGGCCCATTGTCTCTGTGTGTTACTTGCTCATGTCCTACAGAAAGAATTTATATTTCAACCGTATGTTCAGAAACTTCCAACTTAGATATGTTAAAGACACTAATCATGATCTTACTATTTTTAGAGATTATACTATTTCGGACTCCCAGCCGCGCCTTCTATTGACCATGGATGTTTTGTCTTTAAGACCTCTATTCCCCACTCTGGTGGTCTTAAAGCCATTCAGTACTTTCTTGACCATAACCCTTCCACAGATATTGACGTTAACATCTCTTGTACTTAGCAGCTTTAAATTTACACTGTTATAAACAATTTTACAAACAAGCGGTGTAGCCATTGGCACTAAAATGGGACATTGTTATGCTTGTTTATTCACGGGATATCTCGAAAAACAAATATAGGACTCATTCCCTGGTCCCAAACATGGATTGATTTTGAGATACAAAGACGACATTGTCGGTATCACTGTATTGTCCGAATCGGAATTCGCAAACTTTTTTGATTTCTCCAACAACTTTCAGCCTCAAATTAAGTTTACCAGCTCTATCTCATCTACCAATGTCACCTTTCTGGATATTCATTTACACATCACTCCCTTCTGCCTCTGCACTTCCGTTCACTATAAAGACACGGGCAGTCACTGTTACTGCGCTACTCATTCTCTCACCTTACATCCTGTTCCTCCGACTTAGACGTCTTATATATATATCTACCCATCTCTCTCTCTATCTCTCTCACTCTCTCACTCTTTCCTTCTCTCTTCTGTCCCCCCCCCCCCTCAAATAATTCTTTCTTTATTTCTTTTTTCTTTTTTTATATATCTTAACAAGGTAGGTAAGGGGTCAATAATAATACTATCGCCGTCTAGTATTCTTTAATAAACCCCGCCCCTTTCCGGCCCCTATCTTATGATTGATTTATATAGTTTTGATCTAAGTTTACATTTCATCTCATTACTTCATCTCATTGTCAATCTCTCTCTCTCTCTTACTAACTCACTCTATCTCTTACTCTCTCTCTCTCTATCTCTCTCTCTCTCTGTCTCTCTCCCCCCCCCCCCCTTCCCTTGCATGGACACACACACACGCACACACTTACACATACACACACATTTTTGCCTTTAACGTTTTAACTTTAATGCCAATTTAATATAACATATTAAATTTTCTTGTTTACCCGAAGAGGGCCAAAGGCAGAAACGTCTTTTACTTTGTTTTGTATCTTTTATAAGAGTCTTATCTTGAACAGGGGAAAAATCGGTTGAAAATGTATTCTATTCTCTCGCAGAATTATCAAAACACCTTTGTTTCACTAAAGCTAAGAAAACCCTTTTAACTTATACATCGATGAATTAATAATAATAATGATAATAATAATAATAATAATAATAATAATAATAATAATAATAATAATAATAATAATAATAATAATAATAATAATAATAATAATAATAATAATAATAATAATAATATTAATAATAATAATAATATTAATAATAATAATAATAATAATAATAATAATAATAATATTAATATAATAATAATAATAATAATAATAATAATAATAATAATAATAATAATAATAATAATAATAATAATAATAATAATAATCTTAATTGTCCAAATAGGCAATTATTGTTAAACAATTAATAACTGAATTAAATGTCTTAAACCTGATTATGATGTCTCTACTATGCATCAATTTTATTTAAAGGCGTAAAGAATGAAAATCAAACTATTTTCAACAAATGTATTTTTCAAACAATTGCACATAGATAAGCTATAATACATGATATCGTATCGTATCCAATAATTTTGCACACAAAAACCACATCCATTGAAACAAATCTCATCTGACTATTTAGCACAAATCAGCCGTCACACTGTCCGTCATGTAAATGTGCATTGTTGACAGTGTAGCATAGTTCGACAGGCATTTCGGCACTGGGTCCATAAACAACTGAGGGATGAAAAAAATCAGATTTATTGCTTATCATTACTCTAGCGCATAAAATAGAAGGGGTGGGGGGGGGGGGGTAAAAAAAAGAGGTGAGGGGTGTACTTTGACCGAACTTAAATAGAAAAGGGAGGGGGGGGGGTGTCCGGAATGCAAAGGTGTGGGGTTCGCAATTTGACAATGAAGGAGGGGAGGGTGGCGCAATATGAAGGGGAGAAGGCATGCGCATTTTTGACATTTTCTAATTTAAAGCGAAGCGAGTTGTGATTTAAAAATGATTTTCTTTCAATCGAATATACATATACTGAAAGTAAACCATGTAAAATAACAGCTACAGCATAGGCAGTGTATATTTTTTTATCATTTTATTATTTTGGTTTGGTTTTGTTTTCCCTTTTAGTGAATTTTTACTGGCACATTCCGTGAGTTGAAATCTAATAGAATGAGGTGTGGGGGGGGGGGGGGGGGGGGGACTCTAATTGATACAGTTGAGTAGTAAATTGTGTCTGAAGGCGATGAGTAGCATCCCGAAAGTGAATTTGGAACACATGATAAGATTTATGAGCTTAAAGGTATTTAAAATCTAAGACATTGAATTTATCATTTATAGTGCAATATCCACTAAGCGTGTTCAAAGCGCTTTACAAGGGGTCCCTGGCCAACAGCAAACACTTAATATTTAGGACTGAACATGTTGCCTGTTAAGCGATATTACACTTTATTCAGACAGATACAACGCTGTTAACGGCCAGGTACTCATTTTACACCTGAGTACGGAGAGAGAATGTGAGTAAAGAGCCTTTTCCAAGGACTCAACTATCCCAGAGATAGCGAGGCTCGAACCCAGGACCTTTCTAACAGAAGGCGAGTATCATGCCACTAGACCACTAGACCACTAGACCACTAGAGCGCTATATTTTTGTTTGTCTAGCACTATTCAGTATCTGATACTGAATCGTGGTTTTGCACTATAATACGGTGTTGTTTTTTTCCGAAACCTGACAAAGTTATGGGAAGAGGGCAGCTGTTTGAGTGAATATGGGACTCAGAGAAGTGTACACCAGAGGGGAGTGAACCTGGGACTGGGTTTCGGCGGGTTTCGTAATAAAAAGCAATTACTTTTTTACGAAACCCGACGACACCTGGCAATATCCGACAAAGTTATAGGAGGTAGACAGCAGCGTGTGTGTGTGTGCGTGTGTGTGTAGGGGGGGGGGGGGGGAAGGAGGGGATGAACCTGAGATTCAGGGAAGTGTACACCGGTGGGGAGTGAACCTGGGACTCTGGGTTTTGTAAAAAACCAATAACAAAATGGGGGGGGGGGGGGATTACTTTTTTACGAAACCCGACAATATGCGGCAAAGTTGTGGAAAGTAGGCAAAGCGTGGGGAGTGAACCTGAGACTCAGTGAAGTGTACACCAGTGGGGAGTGAACCTGAGACTATGGTTTTCGGCGGGCTTCAGCTAGTTTCATATAAAAGCAATTACTTTTTTTACGAAACCCGACGAAACCTGGCAATATCCGAGAAAGTTCTGGGTAGTAGGTAACAGTGGGGAGTGAACCTGACATTCGGGGAAGTGTACACCAGTGGGGAGTGAACCTGAGACTGGGTTTCGGCTGTTTTGAAAAAAAAAAGCAATTACTTTTTGTTTACGAAATGCGCCAAATCCCAACAAAATCGGGCAAAGTTATGGAAAGTAGGCTAATAATGGGGAGTGAACCTGAGACTAAGGGAAGTGTACACCAGTGGGGAGTGAACCTGAGACTATAGTTTTCGGCGGGTTTCAGCCAGTTTCACATAAAAGCAATTACTTTTTTACGAAACCCGGCAATATCCGACAAAGTTATGGGAAGTAGGCAACATACGCAAATTTACCCATTGGGGGGTTTGAATGAATTACTGTTAAAGAGGCAATGTGCTGGGTCAACGACACATTATGGTGAGATAACTGGTTCCTGCCTACGTCACTACTACTTTGCCAGATCTAAAGAGATTTGGACAAGTATTTATTGAACAATGAACGCGTCAAAGGTGAAAAAAAAAAAAAACACACGCTTTCTCGGTTTGGTTTTGGTTCTTTGTTTTTACGTAGGCAAACATAATCTGTATTACTGCGGTTCAAACCATTGAAATTGAACCAAAAGAAAAAAAAAAGAACTTTGGATGATTAAAGCTAATTTCTATATTTTAGCGGAGGATCCCGATATCTCAGTTGGTAGAGCACTTGCTTCACAAGCAGGGGGACCGAGATTAATTCCAGGGACAGTCGATATTTTTCCCTGACACCCCCCCCTGTCCAACCAGCAGTCATTGGCTAGCTGAATATGTTAGACCATGTGGTAAGGACTTGAGATAGACTAGTGTCCTATCCAAAGGGTAGCGAGCAATTGCTATTGTCCGTTTCACGCTAATGAAATCAGGATAAACTCCCACTCCATTGGCCAAATGGCTCCGAAGAACTACTCTTTTTTTCTGTAGTTTAGTATCTTGAGGTTCCATATTGTCATGGTCTCAAGTGAGTAAAGAGCTACTCGACTATGCATAAAATATATGTAGAATGAGGCCCCAGAATTTACTAGTTACTATAAATGAAAAACAATTAACGATTTGTTTACAATGAAATAAAAATGATGATGAAATTTAATTAAAAGAGATAAACAGTGATCGTGGCAGTTACAAATAGAGATATGAATATTTTACGTAACTTATAATAATATGTCAGGTTCATAAGTTTACGTTTCCAGGCAGTTGATGGGCTTGGATGATCTATTCCTCTGATAACAGGATTGGACTCGTAAAATTCCACTTCCAGGCAACTGGTAAGGAGTTATAATGTAGTACAGCGGGCTTGGGTTTGATCCTTGAAGATTATACAATCAAAGTTAAAAGCTCCGGCGTCTTAATGGTGTAGATATAATATCTACAAAGTCCCAAAAGATAAAAATCTTACAATATATATATAGGAATAGAGTGACTGGCCGTCCGGCATAGATTGTGGAGAGAAAGTGAGTCTCGAATGTTAGACCTATCAGCTTTTATAATAAGTGGCTACGTGACAGAATGTAGAACGAAAAGTATTCACTAATTAGAAATTAATTCGAGGGAAGGCTATAAAAGGAAAGACGATCTAATATTAGAAGGTAAAGTTTATCTAGGCCTACCGAAATATAACTGGAGTGAGATGAATTCAGTTCTTAATAAAATAAAATTTAATAAGATAATTGTGAACAATCTTTACTGTGACACCCCCCACCCACGTTTAAAATATACTCTTTAACCATTATGGGAAAGATAGATTTTACAAACGGAAGTAAATTTACTATCATGATACTCTAGCATTAATCCATTGTTATGATTTGTGCTACAATTAAATTATTTATTAACTAGACATGGAAATGTTTATATTAACGTAGGTATATGAATGGGTGACAATAACAATGAAAGATTGTGATTACAAATCATTATGATGAACAACATGATGGCAATGTGATTACAAATCATTGTGATAAACAATAGTGATGGCAATGAAGCATGATTTAAGTCGATGATATGAAGGTAATTTACTGAATGAAATGAATGAAAATGTAAATGGAATATTGACATTTTAATTATTAATCATAAATGAGTGAAAATTCATAACAATGATAGATAAAGAGAAGATTTCCCAAATCATGAATGGGTATGGTATATATATCCAAACAATACTCAATGTTACATTAAGTTGGGTCATCATGTTTACAAATAAAATTATCGAAATTGTGCGTTCTGATTTGGCATAGTTTGCGAGGTAACTAACAGTATGCATGGGAGGTTAAGTTATACCCTTCTCACGTGTTTATACTAATCGAGAAAGTAGGTCGGCGTGAATATTTTCACAGCCTGGTATGTGAGAGATACTGAAAGTGTAATTTTGCAAAAATAGACTCCACCTTAGTACTCTACTGTTATTCATTCTGTTATTTCTTATGTACGTGAGTGGTTTATGGTCCGTTTCGACCACAAACTCTTTTAGCAGTAGATATCTGCTGAATGTCTTTAAAGCAAAGACGATGGCCAGTCCTTCACGCTCTATTACAGAGTATCGTGATTCTCTGTCCAATAATTTTCTGCTTGCATATAAGCAAGGCATTAGAGTTCCCTCATGCTCCTGTAATAGTACACCTGCGATGCCCTTATCAGACGCGTCAGTTCTTACAACAAATTCTTTTGATATGTCGGGTAATTTAAGAATTGGTTCTGAACAGAGTAATGCCTTTAATTGGTTAAAGCTATTCTGACACGCTTCTGTCCAAACAATTTTGTTCGGTGACCCATTCTTTGTCAGATTTGTTAGCGGTGTCGCGATGTGCGCGAAGTTGTAAATGTATTTCCTGTAAAAATTTAGGAGCCCAAGTACTTTGCGTACTTCTTTTTTTGTCTTAGGTGGTTGCAATTTTGCGATTTTTGTTTGTTTTTCTGTCTCGGGTGTCTGTGTCCCATGACCAACGGTATGATTGATCCTGCATTTGAAGCTTCGATATTAGTAAACATAGGTTGCGACACTATGTCTCTATCAAAATACTTTTTTAGCATATTTGCATGGAATGTCTTTGTTGTGTTGTTAATTTTAATCTCGTAATTAACATTAGATTTTACTGCTGTTATTTTGAATGGTCCTTTCCATGTAGCTAAAAGTTTACTCGAGTCATCGGGTAAGAGTATTAGTACTTTGTCACCAATCTCAAATTTTCTTGACTTGCTTTTTCGATCGGAGTATTCCTTGTATTTCTCTGCTTTTTTAGTGACGGATTCCTGTGCTAGCTTACATGTATCCTCTATTCTGTCTTTCAGGTTTCTTACATATTCGTAAGCAAACATAATTTCGTTATTGTCCTCCTCATTCCCTTTACAAATGTCGGCTACTATATTGATCGGGCCGCGAGGTGATCGTCCATACATCAACTCAAATGGGGAGTAGCCTGTAGATTCTTGGGGTATTTCTCTATATGCAAATAGGATTGCTGGTAAGTATCTGTCCCAATCATCTGGTTTTTCTGCTGACACTTTTCTTAACATATTCTTTAGAGTGCCATTAAATCTTTCACAAAGACCATTTGCTTGGGGGTGGTAGGGAGTTGTGAATGAGTGTTGGATTCCCATGAGTTTCATGGTTTCATGCATCATATGTGATGTAAATTGGGGTCCATTGTCCGACAGTATCTCATTTGGTATGCCTATTCTAGTAAAAATTGTCTTCAATGCTTCAGCTATGTGATCCGATGTAGTTGATTTCAATGCTATCGCTTCTGGCCACCTGGTTGCGTAATCGACTAGTGTTAGTATGTGTGTATGGTTTCTATCTGATTTTGTTAAAGGGCCTATAATGTCAATTGCAACTTTTTGAAAAACTTTTTCAATAACTGGGGTTGTCTCTAATGGCAATCTCGGTATTCTGCCTTTTGCGACTCTTCTTTGGCATGTGTCACACGATTTCACATATTCTCGGACGTCTTTAGTAATTCCAGGCCATGTGAAATTCTCGGATATTCTCTTCAATGTGGAAGAGCTCCCAAGATGTCCAGAAGTTATTGAATCGTGCGCTATTCCAAGGATTTTGTTTCTGTAAATACTTGGCGTGACCAGTTGTTTAGCTATTTTGTTTCTTTTCCTATGTAACCTGAACAGAATATCTTTTTCAATGATGTATTCAACTTTTGATTTCGTCCCTTTGTTTGCGATATTGAAATATGAAGTTAAAGTCGGGTCCTTTTTCTGTTCTTCAATGAACGTGTTCCTGTCGAATTGTTGTGGTTCAAGAGAAATAGTCATTGTCTTCTCTGTTGTCTTAGTCATCTTTCTTGTTTCTGCTAGACAAGCTGTTTCTTGGGTCAATGACCATTCTTTTACATCTGTTGGGTTGTCTTTAAGACCTTTTATATTGCCAACAATAACATCAGCGACGGGGTTGGGAAGTATACAGCATTCCACTATTCCTGTATAGTATGGGGTTTCTATGTACACATTAGCTGTTTCAAAGGTTTCGACTGTGCCACTGAATGTGATGCATTGTACCGTTTTTCCAGTTTTGTCTTCGTCATTGATCAAAGATGCTTTTATTCCTACTGTACTGCATCCTGTGTCTCTCAATATTTTGCAATCAGTTCCATTAGCTTTGCCTTCACAAAAAAATAGCGATCCTGATTTGTGAGTTTGTGTTAAAAGTGACATACCTTTCACGCAATACACATTTATATTTTCTCCTGACATTACTCGTGTCTGATTGTTTACACCTGTTTGGAGTGATGCATTTGCAGTTTCTTTTGGATATCCCACGATTTTGTAACATTTGTCTGCTGTGTGGCCTTTCATTCCACAATATTGACATTTAATTATAGGTTTGTTGGTTTTCTTATACTCAGTATTATTGTCAGTGCTATTTCTTGTTTTGTTTTGATAGGGTCGGCTATGGTCTCTATTGAACTGTTTGTTCCATGGTTTGTTACTATGGTCATCCTGTTTCACTTGCGTGTTCCGAGTGATTGATCGGCTCGTCCTATTTGAGTACTGAACTTTAGGTGTACCTGGACTCTGAGCAGCAGCAGCGTAGTATGGTTCCTTCAATGTTCTGCTAAGGGGTGTCAATGGATGTGCGCTGTTAAAGTTTTCTGCGTAGATTTTTAATTTGTCCAAGTTTTCTGGCTTTCTTTCTTTAAAGAATGCGACTAAATCTGGGTTGCAAGCTTGATAGATTCGATTCTTCAGCGTGAGATAGTAAAGGCCTGCAAAGTCGTCTTGTTTTACGTTTGCCAACTCAAGCCACCGATTTAGAAATTGAGTAATTCGGTTCACGAATGTATTAAAGTCTTCTCCACTTTCCGGTTTTGCAGTGTGAAACCTTTCCTGGTAACCATCTTCCGTTAATCTAAATCTTTTTAGTAGAGCGTCTTTAATTTTACCATAATCATCTGCATCTTCAGTTGTTAAGGTATAGAAAACTTTTAGCGGTTCTCCAGATAAGCAGTTAATCAAGGCTGTGGCCCATTTGCTTTCTGGCCAACGATAACCTTTAGCCTGAACTTCGAATCGGTGTAAGAAGGATTCTAGACAGTCTGAGCGTTCATCGTATGTTGGCATGCGTGGAAGTTTCACGAAAAATTCATCACTATTATTATGTTTTCTTTCATGACCGGTTTTTGTTTTTTCAATTTCCAGCATCATTTGGGTCCTTTTGGTTTCTTCTTCTGCTAAAGCTATTTGTCTTTTTAGTTCCCTTTCTTGGGCTCTTTCTTCTCGTTCTTCTCTGCGTATTCTTTCTTCGTGCTCTTTTTCTTCTCTACGAATTCTTTCTTCGTTTTCTTCTCTACGAATTCTTTCTTCATTTTCTTCTCTACGAATTCTTTCTTCATTTTCTTCTCTACGAATTCTTTCTTCTTTTTCTTCTTTTATTTTCTCTTCGCACCATGAAAATATCCTTTCCTGGGGTATTTCTAAGTCCTTTGCGAGACTTAAGTATCTTTTATATGCTTCCATTTTTGCAATAAATTAGTTACGATGTTTTATATATATTATATTGACAGGATACTGTTACTGACTGTTTTATTTATTTACACTTACTGGAACGAACTGTTCTATTTTTAGAAATCTCTCTCTCTTATTTCAACTTATTATGTATGTTGAATTTGATGCCTTTTATTGTTATATCTTATAAAGCAATGTGTCAATACAATGCGGAGTTATTATGACTTGTGTCAATAACAATGTGTCAATCGCGTGTACTCTAAACTATGTTACTACGAAAAAGGTATCACCAATGTGTGTGACTCGTCGTTAGTTTGTGTACAATTATTCGCAATGATGCTAATATACTAGAGTATGATAACAATAATAGGATGCCAAAATAATCCCAAGTTATCTATCACTAAATATAACACGACGGCTAGTAGACTCCTTTTATTATTATTTAGTTTTTAAAGACTCACTTTTCAGAACATAATATATAAGTGGTTTTCGGTAACAGTAATATGCCAAAAATGCATTTAAAACAAATCACTATGCAAAACAAATCACGATGTCTATAGTTACTATGTGATGCCCAACTCATGTAAAAGAGAATAATGAAGGATATATTTACCAACTCAGTTCGTGGCTGGGACCTCTCTCTTGTTCAATGGTTGTTCAACAATTGTAATTAGGCATTGAAGAGTGTTTAACAGTGATGTCTGAAATACAAAACAATAAAATATCGTAAGATTTACAATAGTTACAAAATGTGTTCACAACACTGAGTGATTGGATGATAGGTGAATGAATCGTTATGGAATGTAAACATATTGAAAACAATTCATGAATGAGGCAAACAACAAAATGAAATGAGTGATATAATAACAAAGTGGACAAGGAATGAATGAATGAATGAAAAACTGAGTGAATAGATGAATGAATGAATGGATAATGTATGAATGAAAGAATGAAGGGAGGAATAAATGTATGAATGATTGGATAAATGAGTGAATAAACGAATGAATGGATGAATGAATGAATGAATGAATGAATAAATAAATGAATGAACAATGAATGGATGAATGATTTATAAATGAATAAATGGATGAAGGAATGAATCAATAAAATGCTATTCAATTTGAATGAAAGAATGAATGGATAAATTGCTATTCCATTTAAATGAAGAAATGAAAAAGAAGAAAAAAAAAATTAATCCTGTAAATAGGGAGTTCAATTAAAATATGATCAAGTGGGGCAATTAAGAGTTTTACAATTTAAACTTTAAAGTTAGATGAAATAGATATAAGTAACTAAATAAATTCAATTCTTTATATGTGTCCCCTCCAAAATGTCATGGTCTCAAGTGAGTAAAGAGCTACTCGACTATGCATAAAATATATGTAGAATGAGGCCCCAGAATTTACTAGTTACTATAAATGAAAAACAATTAACGATTTGTTTACAATGAAATAAAAATGATGATGAAATTTAATTAAAAGAGATAAACAGTGATCGTGGCAGTTACAAATAGAGATATGAATATTTTACGTAACTTATAATAATATGTCAGGTTCATAAGTTTACGTTTCCAGGCAGTTGATGGGCTTGGATGATCTATTCCTCTGATAACAGGATTGGACTCGTAAAATTCCACTTCCAGGCAACTGGTAAGGAGTTATAATGTAGTACAGCGGGCTTGGGTTTGATCCTTGAAGATTATACAATCAAAGTTAAAAGCTCCGGCGTCTTAATGGTGTAGATATAATATCTACAAAGTCCCAAAAGATAAAAATCTTACAATATATATATAGGAATAGAGTGACTGGCCGTCCGGCATAGATTGTGGAGAGAAAGTGAGTCTCGAATGTTAGACCTATCAGCTTTTATAATAAGTGGCTACGTGACAGAATGTAGAACGAAAAGTATTCACTAATTAGAAATTAATTCGAGGGAAGGCTATAAAAGGAAAGACGATCTAATATTAGAAGGTAAAGTTTATCTAGGCCTACCGAAATATAACTGGAGTGAGATGAATTCAGTTCTTAATAAAATAAAATTTAATAAGATAATTGTGAACAATCTTTACTGTGACACATATTATAATAGCTCAATAGATTAATACCTGGATCTATGAAATATGCTGAGAGTATGAAATTATTTCCGTCCTTTACAAAAGGTGGCTGAATATTGGTCTTAGGGTAATCGTCTTGTTGTCCTTGTGGGACCTACAATAAGAAACATTTCAATTTAAAAAATCTAATTTATATATATATATATATATATATATATATATATATATATATATATATATATATATAATGCTTTCGGATTCTTACATGTTGGATAGACTCCCAAGTTTTGTACGTAACGAAATTGAGCTTTTACATAGCGCAATATCCACTAAACGTGCTCAAGGCCTAACAACGCCTAACATTTAGGACGGGACATGACGCTTGTTAGGCGCTATTACATTTTTTTAGGACAGAGACAACGGTGTTAATGGCCATGTACTCATTTTACACCTGAGTACGGTGAGAGAATGTGAGTAAAGAGCCTTTTCCAAGGACTCAACTATGCGCCGAGCGAAGCTCGAACTCTGGACCATCCGATCCGAAAGCGAGTGTCATACCACTAGACCACATAGGTGCACGTACCATGATCCTTTTATATTTGTCATCTCAGTTAGGAGGAATATAATTTAACAGACATTTTACGATTATTTTCGTGAAAATGGCCAACACTTCGACATTATGAATCACAATTTCTCGATAAGTGTTTGTATGTCAGTTAGGAATGTGCATTCCAAAGGTTCATATCCACAAATGTATTCCATCGAAGAAGAATATGTATCGTTTTTAATAATGGTTTTACTGTTGAAATACAAATTTTATCTTTTTAAAACGTTATTTAATAACGTTTTATGGTTTGACTCAATCTTTTATTTAAAATTCAACAGCAAGATGAAAGTCCATAGATTTATGTATGTCAATTATTGTATAATTTGAAGAAAGTGAGAGTAAAAAATAAACTTTAAACCACGACAAACTCACTACGTTAGTTGTTTTGTTATTTTTTCATAAATAAGGTTCAATTTTTACACAAATTTGGCACTTTTGGAGAGAAAGGACCCTTGATGGCGACGCTATCTTAACTAGCGTCTTGTTAATGTTTTTTAGGCTGTCAAAAAAGCCAAATTGTATAAAAGACAATTTAAAAGGACCAAATTTGTTTATCCCCCCCTCCCCCCCCCCCCCCCCCCCCCCCCCCGCTAAGGATAACAAATCTATAGAATAGTGAGAGCACACATTTAGCGATATACTGGGCTTTAGACCCGCCACCTTAGACATTACCTCGAATAGGTGGGACTCCAACACGGATCTTAAATTTCTATATTTTCATTAATTTCCAACACCCGAAATCTTAACAATCCAAATTCTCAATTCCGCTAAAAAAGATTAATAGACTTGCTATCACCCTGTACCTAAAATAAATGAAAAATCAATTAATTTCGAAAGACCCGGATATCAGAACTGAATTTCCATGTCGATGAAGAGGCCAAGATGTCGATAGAATGGGGACAAAAAAAGTGTGACGTCACACCTGCCTAGCAACGGCCCTTCTGGTTCCACACTCAACAGAAAGAATCAAGCTGTGGCCTTTACTACGCGGACAGTTGCTTTTAAAAAATCAAATTGATCGAATATTGTTTTGCTACAATGGGTCAATGCTTTGCACCTGATCGTGGACATCGCTCGGAGAGTAAGGCCTGTCGGTTTTATCGATTTCCAAGGAGAACCGCTATCGGTTGCTGTGGGCGCTGAAAAAGATCTTTCTTTCGTTATAATGGCAGACTTAACTTTTTCAACAGGACAGTAATGTTATCAATACGAATTGTGTTTTATAGAGCATTATGGTATGATGGATAACAGATTAGAATAAAATCAAATATCTCGATCTAGTAAAAAGGGTACCAATATAACCCCAGAGGAAATAAACGCTTTTTTCTTTGTTTTGTCAAGACATCTTATATCTCGTATGTCGATGCTGTCTGATGACCTTAACTTTGTCAAAAAAAACGTCTCGAACAGAATCTATTAATACGTAATAAAAGATTTCTACTGACCATTAAAAAAAACATTTTATGGTTGAAGGACAGAATGCTCACCGTTGTTTGGATACCAGCGATGTAACCATTAACATCAAACAACAAAACGAGAGCATAATCACCATCTTTGATATAACGTGCCCCTCTCCAATTGGCGTTTACTGGAGATACAGACATGTGGATTATAAAACATGACGATACATGGCAAATCATTATAAAAAGAAGAAAAAAGTCGATATATTCTTTCGAATTTATAAATGACAAGTTGATGTCAATGGCAATGGTGATGGTACTAGATGAAGCATTTTGATTTTGAATCTGTAGAGCAAAGAATACTTTTGTTTTGTCTTTCGAGGGTTTTTTTTATTTTTACATTAAGTTTAAATTTGTTTTGTTTTCTTGTTGTTTATTTTTTTGTTTGTTTGTTTGTTTTGATTTTTTGTTGTTTTTTTTTTTTTTTTTTTTTTTGGGGGGGGGGGGGGGGAGTTGTCATCCAGGAATTGAAAGGCTCTCCAAGAACGTTTCTGTATCTGCGAAGTCCTGCGAAAACCTTCTAGTGGAATAGCAAAATTATATATGTCCTCAATTCATTATGTATTTTGTATACCTTACTCTAATGTTATGAAATAA
>NC_088361.1:70042277-70072277 GCF_034508935.2 Berghia stephanieae
TTTTTAAATGCAATTAATCGATAGATATATGAAGTTAAGTTTTCCAACCAAAATGAAAAGTCTTATTGTCAGAGTACACTCGAATACAGATGACTTGGTTCACATCGTGTCATAATACCATTTAGAATTATACATCTCTTCCGCTGATGCCACGGGATTACGATGTTTCTATCACAGTTGATGACCGTTTCATAAATCACTAATAATGTTTTGCTGTAAAACTATAAAACTGAAGCTGTTATATTATGCAATATCCGCAAATGTTGCGCTCAAAGCGCATCAAAGGAGGTCCAAAGCCAACAGCAACACTCACCATGTAGGACTTTAGACAGATACTGCGTTGTTACCGGCCAGGTCATCTGAGTGCCATGACAGAATGATAATAAGAGCTTTCTCCATGGATACAACTTTGCGCCACCTTGAGCAGGACATGAACCAGGGATTGTAATAATTCTATAAGTTTAGATAGGGTAAACTTGTAGGTGTTTTCGAACTCGTGGAAATTCAAACTGTTGACGGTTTATGGAATAATTGAGTGGTAATGTTACAGACGATGAAAAGCCGACGGAATCCCATAAATTTTCAAATCATGGCACAACTTCTGTTATTTACATTTCTGTCGATTCTTTACTGCATCAGGGCATCGCCTTTGTAAACCCATAGCCTGAACTGACCATAATTACGTCACACTACATTACGATGACCATCAAAAGAAGGTGTTTTTGTGTGTTATATTCAGCAGTCCAAGCAATAAAAGGGTTAAATGATAAATTTAAGTATCTAAACACATTTTGTTTACTTAGCACTACTAACGAAAACTTGCTTTTCACTTTCGTTGAAGATCGTCGCTTTGTAATTTGACGTAAATCTTAGGACAGATTCAGGTTGTAAGTTAAAGAAGACTACGATCAGCGCCAGAAACTTTCATGGACGTGGAAATAGTCTCAGGTTCGATTCCATGGTATGATGAAATGAATATAGGAAACAGTTTTACAAAAGACTGGTGATCTTTCCAAATTGACTCATTCTGTGGAAACCTTGATTATTTCCGGCCTTATGTTCACTAGCACTTTAAAGAAAAAAATACATTAAATTAATAAGAATGAAAATGTGCGATCAAATCATCACACGCATTCTCGTTTGCTCAACATCTCCTCCTAATATCTCTATAGATTACAAAAGAGCTTATTATCGGAATGTGCCAGTAAGCCAAAAAAAAACCAACAAAAAACGGGAGACACCCTGGATGTGCTAAGTTCATTTATCCCAGGCTATAACAGAGACATTGAACAAAAAACGTTGGCGAGTTTCATAAATGAGCAGATATAAGACCATTTCAAATCTTTATCTTAAATTGTATGCCTGTATCCTAAATTGTCTTTTTCATTTTCAAAAGAAATGAAGCATAATCGTCCCCCGAGCTTGTGCAGTTGTTGGGAACACGTCCGGACTTCCAAAAAGCAAGAGTGTAAGAATCGTATATTATAACACCCCTTTAGATATCTCTAATAAAAAAATAATGCGGTCAAGCTAAAAATGCATTAAAGACCGCTAGTGGCGTAATCGTGTCATTGGCTTAAATAATTTAAATCGAAGGTCAAGGTAAGCAGGCATTATCGAAAAATGATAAATTCAGACTTTCAACCTTTTAAAAAATGTCCCTGCTCTGTACAGAATTGAACTTGTATTGAGTTGGGTTAGATATAACTTGTTGCGTCACTTAAATGATAAAAACGAAATGAAATAATACGGAACAATGTGATTGTTTTGTTTGTTGGCACTTTAAATTAAACTAAAATTTACTTCTAATCTCATCTTTAAAAACTCTACTTACTCTTATGATATTTTTAATATTTACTGACTTTAACTATGTTTATGTAGGAATCCATACAACTGGGGTAATATATTACAGATTGTATTTCTTTATCTAGGAGAAAGCCCTCCCAAGCTCGGGCTTGTCTTGCATCCGAAAATTCAATAAGGGTCAAAAACGGTATACTCTTGTAAAGAATATACGCATTTAATCGTCAAAATATGGACTAACCTCTAATTTAGCAGGACCTCCGATCGGTAAATCAGAAGGTCTGAGATTCGATTAGCAGCAGTCGAATCAGGCTGTTTATTTAAGGATGACATTTTCCGGTATTTTTCTACCTGCAATGCCTGGTAGATTTTCGCACATACATCTTCTGATTTAAAAGAAAGCAGATAGAAAAGCCAGAGTCACGAGTCGTCCATTTTAAAACTCTCATTCAGTCTTCTAAAAATGCATATTAGTTCAGGTTTTTTTAAAAAATTAGTTTAACGGTTTAATATACTTCTCAGTTAGACATTATGCGTTTTATCGTTTGATCTAGAAATGACCAAATTGGGGGAATTGCGAAGTAAAAACCATAATTAGCGCCTCGATTAGACATATTTAAATGTAATTAAAGGAGTGAGGGTTTCTGATATTGTATACTTTTGTGTTAAGCTGATGAAAAGTACTGATAACTAATGACCATAAATGACCTAAATATACAAAGAATTTTAAAACTTCATTAATGGGTTGTGTTTTATTTTTCTTTGTTTTGTTTTCTTTTTTTTTTTTTTGGTTTGTGTGTTGTTTTTTGTGTTTTTTGTTTGTTTTTTTTTTTTGTTGTTTTTTTTTTGTTGTTGTAAATTCCACAGTTAACGTTAGCTATACGATTTTTTACCAACCATTTTCAAATGTAGTCATAATTTAAATATTCCTATATCCGAATAGTTTAGATTCTTGAAAATATTTTTTCGGAACTCGAGGCCAGGAGTTATTTCTATAAGATTGATGATATTTGTAAATTATATCATCTTATAAATTGGTTCACATCATAATGATATGTCACTTGGTTGGGCTTTTTTTCGAATTTTAGAAATAGGAAAGTTTTGTGTTTCATACTTTAAGAAACGTTCTGATTATTATTGTGTTATTATCTATTTTAAAAGCATGTAAACATGGCTCGGTCAAGGCTTGTATGATTGGCGATTATTCAATTTGAAACATCTAAGTCAGCCCGATACAATACCCATTCGAAATGATGGATCACAAGTGTCAATCAAAAGGGTCGGTTCCAAATCAAGGTGGAGATATGTCTATTCACCCATCAGTCATCGGGCTGCTAAGGCTGTAAACTGAGCGCATTCATTTTTACTTTATTTTCAGTTTGACCTTTCCTCTCAGTCGGTCTCTTTTTTTATAATAGCAAAGTGAATTAACACTTTTAGCTCTCAGTTGCCGACGCGAACGTTTTTTATCGGAATTAAAATTTGTTTCAGTTTTCTACCAGCAAAGTAAAACTTCACTCGTATTTTCTTCGTTATTGTTTACAGAGAACATTTTCTCACTAAATTAATGTATAAATAGTAATATAAACGTTTTAGGTTACACGTAGTTTTGCGTGCTGGTATGTTTCGTATGTTAGTTGTGAGTAAATTACAGAAATGGATAGCGTATACGACACGAACTGGAACCGAACAGAGACAAACATGGATGCACTCAGTTTACAGCCTAAGTATGTTAGTTTGATAAGACTATCGTTTTATTCATACTGCCGAACACTGGAGAGAGAAAAACACGCCCCCTACGTATTTTTTAAAAGTGGCCAGAAAATCGTACTTCAATTTTCTTCTCAAAAATTATCAAACCTGGGGCTTTTTGTGCATGTCCCAGATTTGACAGTGTTTGCCAAGATAGTTTGGGGGTGGGGGGGGGGGGGGGTAATAATCAATATATATATATTTGAAGGAAGAGATTTTTAGCCAAAAATTTTAATGCGTGGGTTTATTTTTCAGAGTTGGGCAGCATAAGGTAGCAATCAATATTTTTCAGTATCCGTAAAATGATGTATTCACACGCAAAAAAATAAACCCATCCCAAAATCACACACGAAAAACATCGGACTCCTTGATAATTAAGGCTCCATATTCTTACATACTAATCATAACACAAACATTATCGTAAAATTATGGTCGCAATAAAGAAACTCAGCTCTTTGTTTTATCATTTTTAGACGGCCTGCTTAATTAGTAATTAGTAATTAGTTCTCACTAAATTATATCGATCAGACTATAAAGGTTAAAGTTTACACACAGTTTCGTGTGTCAGTATGTTTAATTTGGCTGGCGGATTGTGTGAGTAATTTACCTAAAGGCATAGCCTCAATAGAGATATTATATGAAGCTGTATATGAAGGTTCACACTACCAGGTGACAAAGGTTGGCCATAACCTGAAGGCAAGCAAAGAGTGTCCGTGGACCACGGGCAACAACCATTTCACGGTGTCGCCCTGTCCAGGCACCCTACGAAGTTTTCTTGGTTTATTACACAGTCTTGTAAAGCGATCAGAGGTATATTATGACATTAATGTTTTCTCTTTGATCTCAATGCATGTTATAAATCCAGACTCGTTCATTTCAAATGGCTATACATTACAGTTAATGCGACAATAAAAACTCGAGTCGGACGCCAGTCCATTCTTCGACAGTTCGGTGGCGTTAGTAGCAAGTAGTATAAGTGCTTTGTTATGAGTGGATAAAAATGTGAAGAATGGGAATAAAGAAAGACGTCGTTTGTTCCCGGATGGTTTGTGGCTGGTACTAACATGTTAAAGGAAAACGGTTACACACGCTGTACTGTGTATTGCCAGAGTTGATCTATAAAATTAGTTTCTCGGGGATTGGGTAGTCCTGGAATAGGGGAATTGTTATTATCATTATCATCATCATCATCATCATCATCATCATCATCATCATCATCATCATCATCATCATCATCATTTTTAATTATTATTATTATTATTATCATTATTATTATTATTATTATTATTATTATTATTATTATTATTATTATTATTATTATTATTATTATTATTATTATTATTATCATAATTATTATTATTATTATTATTATTATTATTATTATTATTATTATTATTATTATTATTATTATTATTATTATTATTATTATTATTATTATCACCATCATCATCCTCATCATCATCATTATTATTATTGTTGTTATTATTCTTCTTCTTATTATTATTATTATCATTATTATTATTATCATCATTATCATTTTCATTATCATTATTATTATTATTATTATTATTATTATTATTATTATTATTATTATTATTATTATTATTATTATTATTATCATTATCATTATCATTATTATTATTATTATTATTATTATTATTATTATTATTATTATTATTATTATTATTATTATTATCATTATTATTATTATCATTATTATTATAATTTAGTCCTGATTAAAAACGACCCGTTTTCTGGTCGTCATTCAGTATCACTAATCTAAGCTTACGCTCCATCGTTGCCTCAAGCTATGAACCTTTTTGTCCACATGAACGACAAATCAGCTTATCTACATATATGTGTGATTATTAAACTGCTAGAAGCTGTGGCTTGTAAAGAGAATTGAACAAAACAAGGATATATTAGCTCCAAAGATAACACATCACATAAGATGGGACGTTTTGAGATCAAAATCCTTTCACTTTCCGCCATCGCTAATCCCAAGTGATCTTAGAGAGACCTATTCTCAATTTTGATCGGATTTTAGGCAAAGTATTATCGTTTTAAACGGTTTTGAAGTTGACGGAAGAAGGATATGAGCCTGAAACTTTCAGTATAAAGCAGAATGTTCTTTCTTGAACCCTTTATATTCAGTCTTGTTCTATACTAACTCGTATTTTAAAATTTGGCCAGAAAACTCGTCATTTAAAAATATCGACCGATTTAAATGCCCCTCATCAGAGCAAAAACTCTCAAACCTGGGACCTCGCGGGGGTCATTTAAATTGATGGGTTTTTGAAGGATGAGTTTTCAAATTTTTAAATACCGAGTTTTTTCAGAGTACGGCAGTTAACTGGTTAACGTGTCAGTTAGTGAGAACGTCATTGAAACGGTCATGGAATAAGTGACGTTTTAAAAACCTGAATTCCAAGGGATATTTGACGGAGCTGCGTTGGGATGCGCTGCATCTTAACGATCCATCTGGTAGTTGCTGTTCTCCAAAATTTTGTTCACAATCTATCAGTTTGTAAAAATACCTTCCACATAAAACCATAAATACAATTCTTATGCATTGTTCAGAAAAACATGGATGTATGCAAATGTTTAACACTTAGATAATGTCTCAACGATTTTGTGAGAAATTCTTCGCAACAGAAATAGATTTAGCGTCATCTCGAATAAAAAAAGATTTTTCTAAATCAGAAAATATGTTTCAGTCCAATCTTTGATTCATAATTAGAGTGCTTATTTTCACAAAACAGAAGTAATTAGACAATCCGTACTATCCTCAGTAAAAGGGTCCACGCTTGATGTATCAAAGATTGTCATGCACCGACAATTGCAGTCAGTTGCGGAGACAAAGATAGTGAATGAATAAGGAAATCAGACCCATTTATCTCATCTACGAATTTTCGTGGGTTTTTAACCCCCCCCCCCCCCCCCCCCCCCCCCCCATCAAGTAGGTAAGCCTGTGTTAAGCTGTTAAGTCAAAGAAAGTGGAAAATTGACAGGGCAGACATCTTCAGTTAGACGCTCTTCATTACGTCCAATTTGGCCGCTGAACTTATAACTCTTGGTTTTGTTATCGGCAATTTTCAGTGATCTCGGTCAATACGTGCAATTACGGAAAGGCGTTTACTCGATTGACCCTTTTCGTCCGGGTTTCGGTTTTACACAAACTTACTCTCGTTTTCACCTCGAACGCAGTAACAGCAATTGCCACTGAATGCTCATTGAAAATCTAGTCATATAACAATCACTTATCTCTTAGTGAAAACGGTTAGGTCTTGAGTCAGGGCCAAGTAAATTATGGGAACAAAATAATTATTTGAAAGAGATTTAGTTTCACTGTTAATGGGTTAACGATATTTCTATCAATCAGGTTGTCGCAATTCTGCAAATTTAGGAGTGCTAGAACTCAGCACGACTTGTGAGCAATTTGTTCCGCTTGTAGCAATAACGACATTTATTATAAAAGCAACTATTGCCGCTGTTCGTATAATAAAACGAACGTTTTTGCGTCCGACTGCGTCTATTTTACATATCCCCCTTACTGTGCTTTACAGACTAAAATTTTTGCTATCAAATCAAAAGGAAAAAAATTATTTGTTTAGAATGGAAACAACTTTGGAGACTGAATAATTGAGAGAATGCCAATGCCTTGTTTGAGAATATATTCAGTTCGGTTTTACCCAAAGGTTTTATTGAGAAACAACAAGATATGAAGTGAGTAGAAAAGTGCCAGAAGACAATAGAGAATTAAAAATTTTCGCGGCGGTAGTGGGGTTTGAACCTGCGACCTTATTGGTACGACAACTCCGCCTGGCAGGTGAGAGCGTGACTCTACCGTGTGAGCTATCCACGAACACAAAAATATTCGTATCAAACCCAAGTCATTTCTGGAGCCATCTCTCACCCACTTCTGGAGACCGCCGATTCGTTCGCACACAACCATCGCGAAGTTATTTTTGACCAGCAGTTAAGCTTAATAGCCAATATTCTCAACACAAACATATAACATAGAAACGATTGAGACATTGAGTATGCTCCGGTATATGGGGTGAATTTTTAATTCAGAAAAATGAGTGGAGCAGGCACTTATGTTGGTAACAACAAGATATGAAGTGAGTAGAAAAGTGCCAGAAGACAATAGAGAATAAATTATTTTTTTTCGCGGCGGTGGTAGGGTCTTTTATTGAGAAACAAGCTCAGTTTCACGAGATTTTAAAAATATTTTTTTTCGTACACTACATAAATCTGCTTATCCAAAGATGATATTTCCGATAGGAAACTATAATTCAAAATGGGTTTATACCCTATAAAAGGCAGGACAAAATGGAAAAAATGAAAACAGAATAAAATAGAGATCTTGGGAATAAGTAAAACTGGAAAGACGGAAGTCGAGTCAGGGGAAGCAATGTTATAATTAGGCAGAAGAGGTAGCATCCACACTTAGAGTATCTTTTATACTATATCAAAGAGCAGCAGCAGAAGCAGCAGTGATCGATCGGACAGTCAAAAGTGAATTCCGCATCCACAATCAAAGCTGACGAAGCAGTAAAAGGAAATCTTTATGAACAACTTACGGAAGCGGGAGAAAAAAAAAACAACACAAACTTGACCTACTGGTTATACCCTTAGACTTAGATTAAATGCAAAAGTAAGAAAGCTCATAATATGATAAGCCTGTGGAGACTCCACTCCACCCTGATTATGGAAGATCTTGGCGCCTGACCCTAAGTCGTCTACCTTATCTACCTATTTATTATTTCTCTCCTTCTCGAGTAGTAGTCCGTTTCCAAGTAGTTTTCAACATGCCTCTTTTTAAATCTTCTCTTCAGGGGTCCCAAGTCATTGCTGTAACAATCATTGGCTGGTTCTTTCCTCAGGATGTTTTCTTTACATCTACTTATATCATTTTTTTTGCTTGTGCCAGTTTTTCTAGGACATCTTTATGGCTGATATGATCTTTCCATTTTATTTTCAATATGCCTTTATAGGAATTGGAATAGATCTAGGTCTATTTTTTTTGTTGGTGGTGGTATTTTATGAGTTTTGTGTTTCATACATTAATAGTGTGTTGGATGTCGATCTTGCTTTTTTCATTCTGTTCTGAAAGTCCATTGCTCCTCCTCTACTATCTGAAAAGAAATTACTTGACATTCACATGTATTGGGCCTACCATATCATTATGGAATATTCCAAGAAGACATTATATTAGTATTAGTTCAATAGCAAAGCATGACAAGGACAAGTCACTCGAACTTTTAAGTATCTAACTTAATGAGACTTGGAAAAATAATAAGTAAAATTTAGTTAATCCGCCGGTATAGCATAATGTCCTATTTCAATGGTTGCAAACAATTGCTACTGTTCATTAAACGTTAGAGAAATCAGGATACACTCCAGATCTCTGGGCATTTTGATTCTGAAATACTAACTAATAAAGTGTAATGTTTGGGATTGAAGCAGATTTTTTAGAGTAACACATTAATTTATCATTAATGTGACATAGTCTGTATTCGCCATCGCGGTTGTCGATAGAAGAGAGAGCAATTCACAGTTTTAAAATACGCAGAGTGAAACTGAGTTATCAATTTTAATAATCATTTTCAAAACTATATTTAGATCTAAACAATAATAATATTACTAA
Organism: Berghia stephanieae; assembly: GCF_034508935.2. Classification (NCBI taxonomy): domain Eukaryota; kingdom Metazoa; phylum Mollusca; class Gastropoda; order Nudibranchia; family Aeolidiidae; genus Berghia; species Berghia stephanieae. The sequence continues at coordinate 70,051,486 of NC_088361.1, forward strand.
AAATAATACCTACAATAATAATAATAATAATAATAATAATAATAATAATAATAATAATAATAATAATAAATATGTTTATTATTGTTTCTGTTATTATTATTATTAATAGTATCATTATTATTACTACTACTACTATTATTATTATCATTATTATTATTATTATTATTATCATTATTATTATTATTATTATTATTATTATTATTATTATTATTGTTGTTGTTGTTGTTGTTGTTGTGGTGGTGGTGGTTATTATTATTATTATTATTATTATTATTATTATTATTATTATTATTATTATTATTATTATTATTATTATTATCATCATCATTATTATTATTATTATTAAATATCATCTATCTCATCCATTATATGTAACACTTGTTTAGATTTTCCAGAATAATTGTAACCAAACATGTATAAAATCACTTCAAAGCAGTATTATTCCCTTTCTCATTTTCAAGACGACCCCCTCCGATGCCATTGGCCGACAAGGCCCGCCTTTGGGCAATCAAGTCGTGCGGAAAAATAGCAGGATACAATGAACGTCCCTGTGTCTTTCCTCCTGTTCCCTTTCTATACCTTCATCCTATACTCTCTTGTCATTGTCAATTTTTTAAAGGCTGACGTTAACATAGAAACATGTGCATCAAGTAGAATGGAAGATTTGTGAAATTTAAATATCTTAATAGGATTAACGGTTATTTTTCATGCAAATTATAAGTATATAGGCAGAGAGCACATGATGTACTGCAGGCCGAAACAAAATAAATTTAAATCGTAATTTTTTAGAAGAAAAAAATCTAGTCGCTATGGTAAACTTTTAAAATCAACAGTTTACCATAACAAGAATTAATGACACACCAAAGGCCTTAGAATGATGTAGTTTGCCATCAACTTTCATCTATAAGTTTTAATTACCTAGAGATATAGTCAAAAAGTTCTGAAATTGGATCCAAAATTTCGAAATTCTACGAATTTTTCGTAATAGTAGGCAGGTCTGACGCTGCAGATCGTCACATCTCTTCTTAATATGACTGCTATCTTGCAAATAGGATTGAATTGCCTGTAAGCAGAACAATGTCAAATATTAAAAAAGAACGATGCGAATTTGTGAGCAATCGTCTCAAAATGGTATTATGTCGAGATGAACTTGACTTACTTGACTTAAAACTGAAAAGTGAGTGGAGCAGGCACTTATGTTGGTAACAACAAGATATGAAGTGAATAGAAAAGTGCCAGAAGACAATAGAGAATAAAAATTTTTCGCGGCGGTGGTGGGGTTTGAACCTGCGACCTTATTGGTACGACAACTGGGATCTAGTAATGACTTTGAGTTTGAAACGAATATTTTTGTGTTCGTGGATAGCTCACACGGTAGAGCCACGCTCTCACCTGCCAGGCGGAGTTGTCGTACCAATAAGGTCGCAGGTTCAAACCCCACCACCGCCGCGAAAAATTTTTATTCTCTATTGTCTTCTGGCACTTTTCTATTCACTTCATATCTTGTTGACTTAAAACTGTTGGTTGACACAATCGACAGACTTTGCAGTCTCAGTGGCGGCCTTTATACTTTCTGTGTAGGGGAATCTCCATTCCTGTCGGTTTTATACCATGTCTCTGATGTTGTTGAGGTATATAGTTGATGTTAAGCGGAGGTTGATGTTTGGCAATCTTTTGTGATCGTTGTTCAGTGTTATTGACAGTGAGCTGACTGGGCGTTCTTTTTGTGAACTTGATACTTAGAATTGAATTTTAAGCTTTACTTTGAAACTTTGAATTTATATTTATGTGCCTTAACTTCATTGATTAGAACGAATTTTGTTTCATATACTTCCATAGACTTAAATGTGCTAACTCTAAATGTTTTGTCTGTTAACTCAATTTTCTTCTTCTATTTAATTTCAAAATAATACCGGATTGACGCGACAAGTCACATTTTGATTTTAACAACCAGCCTTTATTCTTCCCCCTTTCTAAAAAAATGTTTTGACATCATCTCCATTTTAACTAAACTACTAATAACATTACTAGTTTCCTGTCCATTTTTTACCAAGCTCACAGAGTTACCGGCACTCCCGCTACCATTTGCCAGGTAATTCTATCTCCCGGGAAATTTTATTTCTCCCTTAATAAAAGATTTAGCGTGGTGCCCTGTCGTGCTTAAGATGTTGACAATGAAAACCTCGTTTGACGCGACGCTTAATGTGCCGATTTCCACGCCCCGATAAACGGTTGATGGGTCCTAAATGCCTTTAAAAATAAATACAATAAAGTCTGTCTGCTTTCCTTTCATAATTCCATGGAATGCTTTATCTAAACCACATACGAAACTTCTTTTCAGATACTTAGTTGGTTGTCCATAGAACATAAAATAGCATCGAGTAAACGAAATCCCTAATTGTCTATGATTTTGATTTTAAGCGGGAAAAGTCATGTTTGTTTAGTCATGAGTGTATATGGACTGGACCTGTAATACTTCTCTGATATACTCTAAATTGAGTTTTTTCATTTTATAAAGTAACAGATATATGATAAGTTGGGCGTAACAAACACTCCGACCAACACCAGGTCTTCAACCAATCAAAATGATAGGTGTGGAGTCTGTACCAGATACTGCAGAATTACGGGTTGATATATAAACCGAAATTGTAGTCACTCAGCTCTTTGTTATTGTTTTGGTACAGCCATTTTTATGAGTAATTTTCACAAAATTGTGTCAATCATACTAAATACATGTAAGGTTACACATTGTGTTGTGATTATCACAGAGAAAACTTCCAACATCCGACAGAAACTAGACAACGACAGCGCCACAATATCATCTTATCCACATCCCAGCACGACATCGCTATTTGAAATAACAAGCCACGTGACTTCACCAATGGACATAACAACAATGACTAGGCACGTGACCCCACCTGAAAGAGCAACATCAACTGAAGGGACACTAATGGGGATACAACACTTACACAACCAACTAAAACCATGAACACCCGTTATATAACGTTAACATCGTTTAAACCCTTAACAGAGTAGAGGACGTTAAAAATATAATGTTGTCAGATATGCCTAATAAATCATGCCCGCTAGATAAAACACTAACTTGGCTCATAAATGCATGTGCAAAGTATCTTGCTCCAGCTATTCCATCCATCGTAAGTGAAAGTCTAGTGTTGCCCGATTTTCCAAATATGCTGAAAAATGCCGTGGTTAAACCCCTAAATAATATAAAAGCAATGAGTTAAAGACAGTTCGACCCTTGTGAATTTGATTTCCATTTCAAAATTAATTGTTTGTTTTTGTTTTTAAGGGTTTTACGGCACTTGCAACACATTTAGATTATATCAGCGCCAGTAAAAAGGAAGAAAATGGGATAGTAAAAAGTTCTAGAATTACAATTAAAGCACCCAAGAAATAAAAAGTAAGCCATAGGGGAACTGGGAACAAATAGGGATCAGATGTAGATTCCAAGAGCATACCACCAATGCACCTAGTTTGAGCTCACCTATAAGTCTCATCCAGACACAAGCACAAAATCCAACAAAGAGGAATACACTCAAATGCTTGCATTATACATTAAAAATAACAAATATAATAACACATAACAGAGAGATGATTTACAAGGAAAGAAATATCATCTCCCAAAACAATAACTATGCATTTGACTGTTTCCCTCCCAGCTAGGACTCCAGCCAGGGCCAGGACAAAACCAAGTGATCTCATGCCAAGACAAAGACAGAAAGCATGTTGGAAAACATATAAGGGGATAGAAGACACAGTATGTACCCCCCTGCCCACATGGGAGGTCAGGATCCCCACCCAGCAAAATTAATTGAAAAAGTCGTTGCTGCTCGAATTATTAACTATATATCAAAAACAACTCAGTCAAATTAAAATGCAATAATTTAAATTCTACTAATAACAATGACGGAAGGCAACGGAAAACCACCGTCACTAACAAATTTTCCCAGGACATCAGCTGTCCCCAACACGTTGAACGTTTCAAACTGATGAGAAATGAAACATTGGCCACGTGGAATATACGTACATTAAACCACTTAGTAAAATTGGAAAACGTTATTCAAGAAATGAAAAAGTTCCAAATTAACATCCTTGGATCTCAGAAACGAAGTGGAAATGAGAAGGAGTAGTTAAAGAATATTATGATTTTGTATTATATTATGAAGGTGGAAAACATCATGAGAAAGGAGTTGGAATTATTTTAGACAAATCAACATCAGAGTGCTATTTAGATCATGTTTCAATCTCAGAAAGAGTTATTTTACCGCGTGTGGTCTCCGGGGTCCCTCAACTGAGAGGGAAAAGAATTGAGCCACCGTAAGCTCATGCGTGTCGTAGAAGGCGACTAAAAGAGCCATTCTGGTTTGGTGGTAACCAACGAAAAACCACCCGACTGGTGAGAGAAAAATGGAGAGACACAGTGGCTCCACAGACCCCCACACCCCAGCCCTTTTTATGAGAATGGCTTCATTCACCCATTTTGCTATTTTTCTTGTCCTGGCAATCATCCCCAAACTTTTTCTCCCCCCAAATCCCAAGAACGTAGTATATAAAAGATGTTTTGAGGAATGACGGTTTCAGTTTAAAGAGAGCAATGGAAGGCGATGGCATAGCACAAATCCCACCCCCTTTTACCATATTTGAGCTATGATTTCCATTCCATACCCCATTTCCCCAATGATTCCAAATTTCCCTTCCTTATCAAAATTGAGTTGCCAGGACAGAGAGAGAGAAAGAACGGAGGAAAACAAGCCTTCTTAACTGTCTTCTATCCCCCAGTATCTCTATACCCTGTACCGTTGAAATAGGTTCAACGAGGAGATATTCCTTTCCAAATCCTGCACAGCAGGCACCTTTCTGCTGAGGGTGCGCAGTTCCGAGAGGACCCCGATAAGGAGGAGCTATTGATCCTGGAGGCTGAGGGGGGTTCACCTTGCGAGGTGTTTCTACCCCAACACTCCTCTTTGGCTTGACGCTTCTCTAAAGACGGGTGGGTAGCCTACCTTGTAGATGGCCCGAGCTACCCAACGCAGAGATGCCAAATCTATTTTTTGGCACTCCCCTCCATTTAGGCAAAGAGATTGGAAGGACTAGATTTAAAACCATATCTAGTTCCTGTCCCCCATGAAATTTCTTTTTAATCATGGTTTGTCATCTCTGAATCAGCAGACAGTCTTTGTGCAACGCAAAGATTAGGGTCAATCCGAGAGAAAGGCCTGGAGGCGGGACGTCCCCCAACTCCACCCCTCGAGTCCTTTTTTTTTTTTTTTTTCCCAAGGACCATGGAAGGACAAGAGGAGGCCAGACTTGAGGAGTATAGCTTCGGTGAGTGCCTTACCCCCCAAGTGTGGGACTGAGCCGTGCTAGTGGGCACAATATAGCCGGGTTGAATAAAAATTTATATATATCATGGCCAAAAATATGAAAAACTCTCCCCTTAAAGCCCCACCCCAGACAGGTAAAAAAAGAAAGATAACTGCCCCAATGACTCTTGATGACTTACCAGGAATGGCAACCCCAAAATTCTCGCCGTTCCTGGTAATTCAACCGAATGAGGAAAACATCAAACTGAACACTTTGAGTATCTTCACCATCAGCAAGGCACTCAAAGCAAATGGCGCCGGTACACCAAAGGCAGTGAACAGGAACAACTCTGGCACTTTAATGATACAAGTGCAGGGTCGACAAGAGAGTGAGAACCTCTTGAAATGTACCAGATTCTCTGACATCCCAGTCACCGTTGAGGCTCACAGGAGCCTCAATAGGTCAAAAGGTGTCATAAGAAGCAGAGATCTGGTAGGCTGTTCGGAGCAGGAGATGGTTGAGGAACTGGAGGGTGTTGTCGAAGCTCGGCGGGTTAGCATCCGCCGCGGCGACAGCACAATCCAGACCAACACCTGGATCCTGACTTTTGACAGCCCGAGACCCCCGTCGAGAATAAGAATTGAATACCTCGACTTGGAGGTTCGGCCTTACGTCCCGAACCCCATGAGATGTTTTAACTGCCACCGGTACGGCCATACTAAAACAAACTGCCGCCGTAAAGCTACATGCCCCCGCTGCGGCAAAGAAGACCACAATGAGGAAAACTGCAAAGTGGACCCTTGTCTGAACTGCCAAGGCAAGCATGCAGCACATTCGAAAGATTGTCCTAAGTGGCAAGAAGAAAAGGCAATCTTGACATACAGAGCCACTTACGGCGGTACGTTTGCTCAGGCAAAAGCAGTGATCTACCCCCCTCGGCAGGTCGCTGCTTCTGCCAAGAGTTATGCAGAAGTTGCCAGGGCTGCTGGTAATAACCAAAACAGCCATGGCAAAATCGCACAGACTAGAAAAGACAGTCCTCAAAAGAAAAAGCCATCAAGACCTAAAAACAAGGTCGCAAATGTGTCAAAAAATCTTTTTGACACATTGGAGGTTCAAGATGTGGAACCTGCAGCCCCCTCCACATCCACCTCCAAGGCGACCTCCACCCCCCCTCCTTCCCCAAACAAAAAAATTCTCCCCCTCATGGGCGTGGATGTTGGACCCACCCCCCATCTCCATTCCCGTGAGCCCTCTCTATCCCCCCAAAAACAAAACTCCACCCCTTCCCAGAATATGGAGCCACCAACACCAGTCGGGGGATCCACAAATCCCCCTGAGGGGCCTCAAAGCCCCAAAAAATCTAAGAACCCAGAGGGACCTAAAAATCCCAAGGGTTCAAAAAAACTCAGCCCTAAAAAAACCGAGAGGCCCTCCACAGGGCCTCCTTCTCCTATGGAAGTCTCTCCTCCTAGGAGAATAAAAGTAAAAGGGTTGAAGGCAGGCATACTGCCTAACCTCCCCACAAAAAATTAGGATACCTAGTCAGACAAGATTAATTTCCTGGAACATCAGAGGGATCAGATCAAATAGAACAGAATTGGACCTCCTCCTCCAGAGGAATCCTGATGTAGTCTGTCTGCAGGAAACAAAATTACCAGCAGACGACTACACAGTAAAAGGATATACGGCCAATCATCTGATTCACTCTGATGGCCAGATAGCGTGTGGGGGAGTTTCAATTCTCACGAAGAAGAGCACCCCCCACCGCTTGATACCAATGAAAACAAATCTACAGGCAATAGCAGTGAGAGTGACATTGCACAGACCAATCACCATCTGCTCTGTGTACATCCCACCAGATCATCGCCTCCAGTCTGCCGAGCTAGAGGGAGTTCTAAACCAACTCCCCCTCCCTATGTGATAATGGGAGATTTCAATGCTCACAGTCCTCTCTGGGGAAACACAGACACAAACCAGAGGGGAAAGGCAGTGGAGGCTTTCATAATGAAAATGGATGTATACTTGGCAAACGGTCTCGAGGCAACACGGGTAAATATTCACAATCTTACCACGTCTGCCATCGATCTCACTTTCTGTGATCCTACATTAGCTCCAGATCTCTCCTGGACTGTGATCGATGACGATCACGGTTCTGACCATTTTCCAGTCTGCCTCGACATCACCCCGACTTCAAGGGCCCCACAGCCCAAACGTTGGAGTGTACGGCGAGCAGATTGGGAAACTTTCTCACAGGAGTGTCACAGACTCCTTACGACAGAGGTGGACAGCTATGACAAATTCAAAAATATTTTAACAAATATCTGCAGCTCGACAATACCAACAACCTCTGGTAGACCGAGAAAACACAATCCCTGGTTTTCAGAGGAATGTCGAGCGGCCCTACGGGAGAAGAAAAAAGCATACAGGAAAGCGATGAGATTCCCAATCCCTGAGAATTTCGCAACATTTAGGAAACTACGAGCAAAGTGTAGGAAGATCTTCCGAGAAAACAAACGGAGATCCTTCAAAACTTTGTCTCAAAAAAAATAGCCAGACACCCCTGAATAGGGTGTGGAAGATGTTACGGAAACTGAAGGGATCCGATAGTGATTCACTAAATCACTTGACACGTCCCGATGGATCCGTGGCTGAAACAGAACAAGAAATTGCCAACACTCTGGCCGAGAGGCTGGCGCACAACTCCTCGTCTGCACACCACACACCACAATTTCTGCGCCATAAACAAAACGCAGAAAACACACCAATAAACTTTACATCTACAAACACTGAAGACTACAACAAACCATTTACACTTGAGGAGTTGGGTGCCTGCCTCCGTGACACAAATGTCACAGCACCGGGTCCTGACAACATCAGTTATGAAATACTCCGACATCTTCCACAAGATAGTCTGGTTGTCCTTTTGAATATCTATAACAAGATATGGACAACACAGACTTTTCCACCTAGTTGGAATCTGGCCACCGTGATTCCAATCCCAAAACCTGGGAAAGACCATTCGGACGCTTCAAACTACCGACCAATCTCCCTCACCAGCTGCCTATGCAAGCTGATGGAGAAAATGGTCAACAAGCGTCTGATGTTCTACTTGGAACACAACAACTCCCTCTCCGACCTCCAATGTGGCTTTCGAAAGAACAGATCAACTGTTGATCACCTTGTTCGACTAGAGAGCTTCATTCGTGAGGCCTTTGCCAAAGGTGAGCACTTGGTAGCAATCTTCTTTGACCTTGAGAAGGCCTTTGACACAACTTGGAAATTCGGAATCCTCAAAGATCTGCACAAACTTGGTCTACGAGGAAACCTTCCAATGTTTGTCAGAGCATTTTTAAACAACAGATCCTTTCAGGTCAAAGCAGGATCCACCTTTTCTGATCCATTTGATCAGGAAGAGGGAGTTCCACAGGGTAGCATTCTGTCTCCCATTCTGTTTGAGATTAAAATAAACTCAATAGTGAATGCAATGAGACAGAATGTTGACTGTTCCTTATATGTTGATGACTTTCTTGTATGCTATCGAAGTAAATCGAGTATGGACACCATTGAGAGACAGTTACAACTCCAACTAAACAAACTGTCGGAGTGGGCAAATCTCAATGGTTTCTCCTTCTCCCCATCAAAAACAGTAGCTGTCCACTTCTGCCGAAAACGCACCTGCATTAGACAGCCTGACCTTTATCTCAACAATTCCAGAATTGAGGTAAAGGACGAAGCCCGATTCCTGGGTTTGATCTTTGATAGGAAACTAAATTTCCTCGCCCATATCAAAGATCTCAGACTGCGATGCATGAAAACAATGAGAATAATGAGAGTTCTGTCGAGCATGGAATGGGGTTCGGACACAAACACTCTTCTAAAGATATACCGAACCCTTATTCGATCAAAACTGGACTACGCATCTTTTGTATACGGCTCTGCAAAACCATCCTACTTAGGCATGCTGGACCCAATTCATCATCAGGGACTGCGCTTGGCACTCGGGGCTTTCCGCACTTCTCCAGTGGCAAGCCTTTATGCTGAGGCAGATGAGCCACCTCTCCATCTCAGGAGGAAAAAACTGGCTCTCCAGTATGTTACTAAGGTCACATCGCTGCACGACAACCCAGCACACAAACATGTACACTACACGAATAGGACACTAGAAGAAAAATTTCGCAAGCACCCAAAAATGACACCACCATTAGGTTGCAGAATAAAAAAAGACATCGCAGACATGAACATCAGTCTAGATAGGATACATCCATACGTCCAGGCAAAGACACCACCATGGTCCATACATAGACCAAACATAAATTTGGACCTAACAAAACTGGAAAAATCACAAACAGACCCACATATTTACAAACAGACACTAAAAGCAATATTACAAACATACAAAAACCATACTCACATATTTACGGATGGTTCAAAGAGCGCAGATGCAGTAGGATGTGCCTATCACTCATCGGAAGGCACAGGATCACTTCGCCTGGATAGAAATGTTTCGATCTTTACAGCGGAATCGAGAGCAATCCTAAATGCTCTCCGTTTGGCTGAGAGATCGAATAAAAATAAATTCTTGATCTTGTCTGACTCGCTGTCCGTACTTAAGGGGATCTCAAATTTTTATTGCACCGATCCAAGACTCATAAGTATCTTGGAAGGTGCAAATAAATTATTTATTAAGAAAAAGAAAGTTTGTTTTCTCTGGGTACCTAGTCATGTGGGTATCCAGGGGAACGAAGAAGCGGATCGACTGGCAAAAGAGGCGGTGAGCCAAGAATTACAAGAGGGCAGTAAAATCCCACACGCGGATTTAAAGATCAATATAAAAAAACATGTCCGAAAGGAATGGGAACGATCCTGGAGTCGAGATGTACATAACAAATTAAAACAAATTAAAAGTAACCTCGGCCCCAGACCCAACTCGGGGCTAAAAAGAAGAGACGAGGTAAAAATAACTCGACTCCGGATCGGACATACTGCCCTCACTCACCGTTTCCTTCTGGAGAGGGATGAAAAACCCCTCTGCAGAACATGTAACTGTGACCTGACAGTTCAACACATTTTAATTGAATGTACAGAATTAGAACAGATAAGGTCACAACATTATGATAACAGAGACTTGAAGTCTCTGTTCCAGTCGGTCGATCCGCTTACAATTTTAAAGTATCTGCAGGAATGTGAACTCCTGCAGAAATTGTAAATAGATATTTTTATTTAACAAACATGTAACTATTATGATTTTATAACGATTTTATTACAACAGTACACGTTTTGATCAGCTATGGCCCCTCAGGGCCGATAAAAGATTGATAAAAGACAGAAACGGGCGCTTAAATGACCTAAATAGTGTCGAAAGCGCCGTTAAACACCTAAAAACAAACAAAACAAAGAGTTATTTTAGTAAAGTTGAAAGGAAACCCGCTTAATGTTAATATTATTCAGAAATACGCCCCAACATCAGACAGTGACGAAAACACAATTGACACATTCTATCAAGATATGGAACAGGTATTAAAACGATGTAAATCTGGTGAAATCCGTTTAATAATTGGTGATTTCAATACAAAGGTTGGCAACGAGAGAGTTGAAAATATCGTTGGCCCCCACGGACTAGGTACCAAAAATGATAGAGGGGAAAGACTTGTCGACTGGTGCAGATTGGAAAACGTTACTATTGTCAATACATGGTTTAAAAACCACGATAGAAAGAAGTGGACATGGATAAGCCCAGGTGGCCTTTAAAATAAATTGATAGACTTTATTCTGGTCCAACATCGATTCATAAATTTCGTACGCAACGCAACAACTATTTCAAGCGCAGATTGTAATAGTGACCACCGACCTGTCAAGCCACGCTAAAAATAAAACTTAAACAAATAAAGATAAAGAAAGTGGAACCAAAATTGCAATTTGATCTATTGAGAATTAACGATCAAATAAAAAATGATTACAAAGAATGCGTGAAAGAAAAAAGTGAAAAATTGACCTCAGATATAAACATAGATGAGTACTGGAATCAAATATTGAACTGCATCACAGAATTCGAAAGAGAAACTATTCCATCTCTGAAAAAACAACAATTTTTTTTTTGGATGACAAGATCTCGAAACTGATGAATGCAATACGAAAACTAGAACGCAACAGCAATGAATATAAAGAAGCTAATAAGATAATAAATCGTGAGTCTAAGAGAGCAAAGGAAGATTATATTGAACATGAATGTCACAGAATTGAAAGACTAAAACAATCTAACACCAAACAATCTACCAGTCAATACAAGATCTAAGTGGAAAACGACCAGCCATGGCAAGAAAATGCGTTAAAGACGCAAACGGTAATATACTTATCGACAACACCGAAATTTTGGAACGTTGGGCAGTATACATAAAAAATCTTTACGCGGATGACAAAAGAGGGACGTGCTTGGATAAAGAAATCTCTACTGTGAACACGGGTCCCCAGATTATGCGAGAAGAAGTAAAAGCTGCTTGCAAAGAGATGAAAAGGGGGAAAGCGGTAGGCCAAGATAGTTTCTCAATATAATTGATTGACGCCCTCGACGATCTGGGAATAGATATTCTGACCAAAGCCTTCAATGGCATATACGAAAAGGGTGAATTGCCTAATGTTTTGAGACAATCGGCATTCAAAACGATACCCAAAAAACAAGAAACTATTGACTGTGACCAACACAGAACAATCAGCATAATGTGCCAGGCCACAAAAATTATATTAAGAATACTTATGAAAAGAATGAGGAGCAAGATCTCTCCAGAGATAAGTGACTAGCAGTTTGGTTTTGTTAAAGAAAATGGTACGGTAAATGCAATCTTTACATTGAAAACAATAATGCAACGGTCAATTGAAAAACAAAAATCTATGCTTCATTGATTATTCCAAAGCTTTTGATTCAGCACAGCATGAAACGCTACTCAACATCTTAAAAAAGATCGGTGTAGACAGTAAAGACCTTCGACTTGTGAAAAACGTATACTGGAATCAAACCGCATGTGTCAAACTTGATAATGAAACATCGGACTTCTTTAATATCGGGAAGGGAGTAAGACAAGGTTGCGTCTTATCACCGGACCTTTTTGACATATATAGTCAATTAATATTCAAAGAAATTGAATATATGAAAGGCGTCGTCGTTGGAGGGCAGAATATGAATAGCATAAGACATGCAGACGATGGTACTCTGATGGCATACTCTCCAGAACACGTGCAGAAAATGTTAGATATACTGGTGTGCACAAGTGAAGAGATAGGACTGAAACTAAATGTTAAGAAAACCGAATGCATGGTGGTCTCAAAGAATGACAACTACACGATCTTCCACTTGTCAAGCAAAGGAGAGACCATCAAACAAGTAAAGAACTTTAAATATTTAGGCACTATCGTTACCCATGACGCACGTGACATAGAGGATATAAAACAAAGAATAGCAATAGCTAAAAACGTGTTCCATAAAATGCGACCAGTTGTGTCAAAAAGTTGAAGTTGAAGACAAGAATGAAAGTAGTAGAAACTTATGTTATAAGTACCCTTTTATAAGGTTGTGAAACTTGGACGCTTGACAAAGAATGTACGAGGAGGTTAGAGGCATTTGAGATGTGGGTGTATAGAAGAATGTTGAGGCTATCATTGACAAGCAGGTATACGAACAAGGAAGTGTTAGAGAATGTGAGAAAGGGAAGAATATTGATAGATACCGTCAGAAAAGGGCAGTTACGGTTTCTGGGACATGTGTGGAGAAGAGACGGAATAGAAAAGTTGGTAACTTCTGGGATGATCGAAGGAAAAAGAGCTAGAGGAAGACAAAGAATGACTTATCTAAATAACCCAAGAATGGCCAAATGTGATTTTAAAAGCAACACAGATTTCATGCGCACCGCAGAGGATCGTGATTCGTGGAGACGGCTGACCGGCGTGCTCAAGAGCACAAGCCACGATGGATGATAAGAGATCTTCTTCTTCTTCATCATCTTTCAGCTTATCCCGCATTTTGCAGGGTTGCCATAATGAATACCACATCTCCATGCATCTCGGTTCAGAGCATCATCTTCCTCCAGGCCCAGTTCCTTCATATCGTCCTTTAGCTTATCAAACCATCTAGTCTTTGTGCGTCCCTTTTCCTCTTTCCCTCCAATTGCAAGTCAGATACTTCCAACAAACTCCCTCTCTCTTCTCTTTACATGTCCGAACCATTTCAATATATCTTCTCTCATCTTTATTGATACATTCTTCACTTCAGTCAACCTTCGAATTCGTTCATTTCTCACTTATCTTTTCTTGTCCAGCAAGTGACCATCTCAACATCCTCATTTCCGCCACCTCAACTTCTTTATCTGTGTTGTAGCTGCTGTCTCTAGTCCATATAACATAGCTGGTCTGACAACAGTTGTATATAATTTCCCCTTTAGCTTTGCGGAAATTCGTTTGTCACACATAACTCCTGTTACCTTCCTCCAATTAATCCAGCCTGCCTGTATACTCTTCTTAACCTCCATCTCTTTGCTCTCATCTCCCTGTACAGTTGTTTCTAAGTATATGAACTGGTTTGTCTCTGGCACATCCTCTTCTCCTATCTTTATTGGTGGTCCTGCTCTCTGTTGTCCGATGCACAAACACCCTGTCTTCGATCTGCTTACTTTTAACCTCCTCCTTTCCAACACCCGTCTCCAATCCTCCAGTTCCTTTTCCGCCTCAGCTTTTGTATCGTTCAAAAGTACTACGTCATCCGCATATTCAATGGTGCCTCTCGCCGAATGGGTTCTGTTAGAACATCCATTACTATTGGAAACAGCAGTGGGCTGAGATCCCTGGTTTAATCCAACTCTTACATTAAATGGATCAGTTGAATCAACAGCTGTCCTTACCACTGTTTTGTTTCCTGTGTACATATCTTGGATAACTTTGATATATGTCTCTGTTACCCTCTTTGCTCTTAGACAGTATCATATTTCTTCTATTGGTACCATTTCATATGCTTTCTCCAGGTTAATGAACACACATGTAATTCTCTTTGCTTTTCTCTATACTTCTCTGCGGTCATTTTTAAAGCAAATATAGCACCCGTTGTACTTTTACCTGCAACAAATCCAAACTGTTCTTCACTTATGTCTACATCTTTTCTAATCCTCTTATCGATTAATCTTACCCATATCTTCATTGTATGGCTCATTAACTTGATGCCCCTATAGTTGCCACATTCTTGAACATCTCCTTAATTTTTATATATTCTCTGCCTACAAAGCCTCACATAGCACAGAAACGGCATTTCTTAAAGTTTTTAATGATATTGTAAATGATTTAGATAATAAAATTGCTGCAATGCTCGTTCTATTACATTTAAGTGCCGCATTCGACACTATCGATCAAAATTTACTTCTGATTAGACTACGTGATCAATTTTAAATAAGTGGCACAGCTTTAGACTGGTTAAAGGAATATTTTTTTGAAAGAACTCAGTCAGTAAATATAGAAAACCATGTGTCAACTCCGCCCATATTAACGTGTGGAGTGCCCCATGGATCTATTCTCGGTTCCTTCCTTTTTACAATGTATACTGCTCCCCGTTCTGATATGTTATCCACCTTTGCCATTGATTTTCATTTTTATGCTGATGACACTCAGTTGTATACAAAACTTATCTATGATTCAGAGCTGTCATCAGTATCAGTTATGGAAAATTGTATTGCTGAAATAACGGATTGGATGAAACTAAACAAACTTAAATTTAACCCCTTCCTTACCACCCATAGGAAAATCGTCACATTTGTTACGATGCAGCCAACATTTTTCTCATTCTGATTTCTTTTGTACATCATAATATTTTAACAAAAGTGTTTGCTATAGTTAAAGTATATTAACACTGTGTTGAAGAACTCGGATAGCAGAAAAAAATATGTAAGTATAGCAAGAACTAACAGCGTTTGTGTTTGAGTGAAATAAATCTATTTCTGTATCGGTTGTGTGTGAAGTTTTGTGGACAATCCGAAAAATTGCCGGTAAGGAGAGAGTTAATGATGTTTCAAGACAGAAATGATAATTTTTGGAAATAGGTATCAACTTTCAAATATATCAACAAATGAGATACTAGTGGGTGAAAATACTATTAAACCCAGTTCGTTTGTGAGAAATCTTGGGGTTTACTTAAATCAACGATTATCCATGGAAGACCATGTTTAAATAACTTTGGAAGAAACAGACATTGTATTAATGAGAATATTACAAAGATGCTTGTGAATTCTTTTATTACTAGCAGATTAGATTATTGTAATGCCCTTCTCATTGGCTGTCAAAACAGATTAATTAATCAACTACAAAAAAATTCAAAATAAAACGGCTAGACTTATAAAATTAACGAAAAAAGAGACTTCCTGTGATGTTTATGATAGAATTTAAGTTATTGTGCTATGTTTTTAGATATTTGCAGGAACGAATTTAAACATTTGAACCCACTCGTAATTTAAGATCATCTGAGTCCCAACTTCTAAAGGTTACCAGTTTAAAATCCACTTTGGTAAAAAAAAAAAAGAAAGGAAAAAAAAGCTTTTTCATCCATTACTCCACTCCTAAGGAACGCACTCAGTCCTCGGACAAAGTCCTGTGAAAATTTATCATCTTTCAGGAAAATGTCTGAAGACTGAGTTGTTTCGTAAGGCTTTTTTTTTTATAAAATGGATGTTGCTTATATTTCGTTTCTGTCTTCATGAATTTTACGTAATGGCCTAAAAATATTTTTTAAAATATTATATAAAGCGCCGCAGAGCACGATTAACGTGGATGTTTAGGTCCTATATAAGCGCATAACAATGATTTTAAGTTCTGTTGAGTGTGTCGTCAGATTCCCGTGAGCTATCGACACAGAATATTCACCAATCCTTTTTGTTTGGTATTCGGACTATTTAAAAAATGAACATCCTACCTAGGCTGAGTTAAAGAGAATCCTTAGTCATCATGCCACTGTCACAATAAAATCACTTTACTTAGAGACTACCATGTACCGTCCAGCTACCGACGATGGAAGGTTCCAGAAAGGAAATTAATAATAAATATGACGCAAAATATTGTTCATTAAACTAGGATCGTAAGTGAATTCGGATATCAGACCTGCATATATGAACACGTCGCTCTAAGAGAATCATTTGGTAAGGGAAACAAGTATACTAACACCTGCCAGCTTTTATGTATAAAAGGATTGTCTTTCCTTCATAGGAGACGCCAAAATCTGTTATCAATTCCTATATTTGGACACGTTTAATTCAAGATATTATATTATAGTTATCGTCACACCACTAGACACATTTATTGATTCCCTCCTTATTATTTTTGTTACTATCGTTTTCTAATATTAAGCCTAGTAGAGTGGTGTCGTCTGCATATTTTAATAAAGGGACAAATATTGAATGATCTGCTTATTGGCCCATTTTATATTTTATTCTTCCTGTCATAACATTTCTTCATGTACCTATGTGTTTCCCTGTTGATTTCATAATTTAACCTCTGCATCTAAATGTAATGAAAATGTTGTTGCTTGAAGCTCAAAGAAATAAAGATCAATAGCACATGGAAAGGAAGCTTCTTATCGCCTCCTCGCAAGACATGAAACTGTATGTGCAAACATAAGAGGATGGACTTTACAAGAATCCGATGCCTGCCGTTACTGCCAAGAAGGTCCTAAGACAGCAGATCACATTGTCCTTCATTGCCCAGTCACAAGCTCGACATCATCATCATCATCATCATCATCATCATCATCATCATCATCATCATCATTGCTCAAAATAACGCAGCCAGGCTCATTGTACGCAATAACAAAAAATACCCGTCAGCAACTCTTCTTCTCCGTGAGTTACATTGGCTTCCTGTTGAAAAAAGAGTTGCCTATAAGATTTGTACTGTTGTCTACAAATCCCTGAGCACGAACAGTCCCTCCTATATTAAAGACCTTCTAAACATATATGTCCCCAATAGAAACTTGAGGTCAAGCAATGACCAATCAATCCTTGTCAAACCTAAGCCATTGCGTAAAATAGGTGAACAGTCTTTTCAATTTTCGGCCCCCCATTTTTTGGAACTCTCTCCCATCACACGTGAGATGCTCGGATTCGTTGACAACGTTCAAATCTAGCTTAAAGTTTTATCTTTTTACGTCATAATGTAGCAATATTATTTTCATATTTTGTTGTTGTTAAATTGAATTCGTATCACGTTTCCTTCACACTTGTCTCACTGTAATATGTTTTGTTTTATATCACTGTAAAGCGCTTAGAGCCTGTGACAACGGGGTAAAGCGCTATATAAATGCCATTTATTATTATTATATTATCATCATCATCATCATCTTCAACATTAATATTATTATATTATTATTATTATTATTATTATTATTATTATTATTATTATTATTATTATCATTATTATTATTATTATTATTATTATTATTATTATTATTATTATTATTATATTATTATTATTATTATTATTATTATTATTATTATTATCAGTATTATTATTATTATTACTATTATCATCATCATCATCATCACTATTATTATTTTTATCATCATCATCATCATCATCATCATCATCATCATTATCATCTTCAACATTATTATTATTATTATTATTATTATTATTATTATTATTATTATTATTATTATTATTATTATTATTATTATATGGAATAATGCAAAAATATATAAATTCAATTTTTCTATTCTTTCTCCTATTATCCACCTCATCATCATCAGCATTATCATCATCATCATCATCATCATCATCATCATCATCATTATCATCATCATCATCATCATCATCATCATGTCACACAGATCATAATAGTTGAATGATGAATGACCAGTAATGCCATATAATTTCTTCAAATTACTTGGTCATTAACCCTCACCCTTTCTGTGACGTGATTACCTGTGATTCATTATTTTCCCCTTACAGGCGAGATACGAATTTCAGTGATGTCCTTTACCAACACAAAAAGACTGATTTTGTGTGTGTGTGTGTGTGTGTGTGTGTGTGTGTGTGTGTGTGTGTGTAAGAACCTATAAAAATATCTCATGCAAAGCTTCTTGTTTGGGTATGACGTATCACATCAGGGCGAACGCTGCCATACACACAGATGAAGTGAAAAACGAGAACGTTGTTGTTGATAAAGTTGAAGACGATGTTTTAGATGATGGACGATTGAAGAAAACGATGCAGTGGGATATAACAGGACAACGGTAGAAAAACATGTAGAGTAGAAGTTTACAGTAGTAGCATGTACGGAAGGTCGACTGCAAAATATAATATTTAGAAATGTATTTTTATAAACATAATAAAATACGTGTAATGATAATTAATATGCTTAATAAACATGGAATGTCTCCCCATTTGACAATTAAATCATAATCAAATGGAAATATAGAAAGAAAAATAAAAGTAGTACGTTAACACATGAATACTACTCAAATGACATGAGAATAAATATCTATTAAACAGACTAATGTCTTTACATGATGGTTGGAACATACCGAATGACAACCGATTATTTGATACAATGAAAACGAGTATATCTCATGAAATATGGATGGAACATAATATGGAAATATAACAGATTATTAAATACAATGAATACGAGTATATCTTATGAAATGTGGATGGAACATATGGAATGATAGATTATTAAATACAATGAATATAAGTATATAGACCTGCGAACAAATGGGGCTACATATTTAAGACAATTTACGCACGAATTATAAAAACTAAAATTAGAAATAAAAACTTAGACGGTCTACATTTCTGGTGCGTTAAGTTCTCGAAAATGTGAGGACAATCCAGTATAGGAAATAACATGGACTATAACCTGAAACTTTCAAGAATATATAGAAACGATATTTTAAAATAGGCAGTTAAAACGGTATAGATGTAAATTGGGAGGGTTACAACATTCACTTTCAACGTTTGGAGAGAAACTGCCAAGAATGTCGAATCAGTTTACCAATACTCATTAAAGGCGCGAAAATGTTATATCAGTTCACACCATAAATAACAATAACAATGACGATCGTGGAAATAATTATAAATAACAACAAGTTATAACAATAAAGTAGCGGGTGACGACTACTGACAAAGAGTGACAACTTAGCAACGAGCAATACAAAACAATAAAAACAATTCTAGTCTCACCAGAACAGCTTCTTTTCCACTAATGTTATTACCTTTTAATCATAAAAAGGTTAAATATCCACCTAACTCCCCCTTTAACTAAAAAAGACACAACATAAAACAAAGAACAATTCAAGTCTCTAGCAAATATCTAAATGATAGCCGGAAGATATAAAAAGCCGATTTTATGGCTTTAACCGGAAAATGGCCACCCTTTTATTCAAAGAGCGATGTGAGTCAGTCTTCATTGCATTTGGCAAGCTTTTAACTTTTGACCGCCGTATTACATTTGTAACATCCTACATGCAAAGAACAATCCAGTAAAACTTAAAATGTGCTCGCTTGTACAAGCTTGTAAGACTTTATTGGATGGGCCAACTTGGAAATTAAAATGTTCTTGTCGCCAACAAACTGGCTTTGTACAGTATTCATTTCAAACCTTGCTGCTAACAATTAAACAGTAAATGCAATTCAATCAATGCATCTCGGTTTGTTGTTAATTTTTTTAATTTGTTGTTGTTGTTGTTGTTGTTTTAGTTTTTTTTTAATTTTTGTTTTGTCCTTTTATTTTGATTCTTTTTCGTTTCCTACTTTTTTTTCCTTTCTCTTTTTTCGGTCATTTTCTATAACAATTTTTGAGCTCTCTTGAGTGTAGCTTAAAGAGGGCCGCTGAGGGCAGAGCAAAGTGGAGTTCTTGGAAAATGCTCTTTACTTACATCCCTTCACCCTACTCAAGAGGAAAAGGATTGTGTGTAGTCGCAATACATGTAAAGTGTGCAGCTTTTAGAGCGTTAAGTCGATTTTGCGCTATGTAATTAAAAAGTTCACGTGATTAAGGGCATATTATTATTATTATTATTATTATTATTATTATTATTATTTTTATTATTATTATTATTATTATTATTATTATTATTATTATTATTATTATTATTATTATTATTATTATTATTATTATTATTATTATTATTATTATACATTATTATTATTAATATTATTATTATTATTATTAGTAGTAGTAGTAGTAGTAGTAGTAGTAGTAGTAGTAGTAGTAGTAGTAGTAGTAGTAGTAGTAGTAGTAGTAGTAGTAGTAGTAGTAGTAGTAATAGAATTATTATTAATGATATTATTATCATTAATATTATTATTATTATTATTATTATTATTATTATTATTATTATTATTATTATTATTATTATTATTATTATTATTATTATTATTATTATTATTATTATTAAGATTATTATTATTATCATTATTATTTTTATTATTATTATTATTATTAT
>NC_088361.1:70077277-70079777 GCF_034508935.2 Berghia stephanieae
ATTGGAGGATCAGTGTTCCCCCATAAGAGGATCCACAAAGCAACTTGGGTCTCACCAGATGGTGTGACAGAGAATCAGATTGATCATTTTTGTATCTCTCGTAGATTCAGACGTTCATTGGAAGATGTGACAGTACGGAGAGGGGCAGATGTTGGATCAGACCACCATCTGCTATTGGCAAAGCTTAAGCTCCGACTCAGAAAACACGGGGCCAGATCACATACAAGAAGAAAATTCGAGGTGAATGCACTTGATGGGGAAAAGAATGAGGAATTCAAACTACAATTGAGTAATAGATTCCAACCTCTTACTGAGCTCGAGGAGGACATAGATGTAGAGTCACATTGGGCAAAGATCAAGGAAGTTTACATAACAACTTGCCACGAGGTATTGGGGGTAAAGAAATCGGAACATAAAGAATGGATAAGTCCAACCACCTTGGACCTTATTGAAAAGAGGAGAACAAGGAAGGAACAAGTGAATGCAAGCCGAACAAGGGCTTCAAGACTGGATGCACAAGAGCAGTATCGAGCCATAGCTAAGGAAGTCAAAAGATCTGTGAAGAAAGACAAGGAAGCATTCATGAACAGACTTGCAGAGAAAGCAGAAGCAGCAGCGACTGGAGGACACATGAGGATCCTTTATCAAACTACCAAGACACTTGCTGGAAAATATGGGAAACCAGAGGTACCAGTCAAAGACAAAGATGGGAAAACTATTTTTGGAAAAGAGGCTCAATCTGAACGATGGAGGGAACATTTCAACTGCCTTCTGAACAGACCACCACCAGACAACCAGCCAGAAATTTTGCCTGCAAGGAATGAGCTACCAATTAGCTGTGATCCACCATCGATAGCAGAGATTGTGGGTGCCATTAACAAGATGAAAAGGGGGAAAGCTGCTGGACCAGACCAGATTCCACCGGAGGCTCTAAAAGTTGATGCGGAAAGAAATGCTGAGGCCCTGCACCCACTATTTGAGAGAATCTGGAATGACGGGATATTCCCAAAGGATTGGAAGGAAGGACATCTTATCAAGCTTCCAAAGAAAGGGGACCTCAGTAATTGTAATAATTATCGAGGCATCACTCTTCTTTCTATCCCAGGAAAGGTTTTCAACCGTATTATTTTAGAGAGAATTAAGAATGCAACAGATGCTAAACTGCGGGACGAACAGGCAGGTTTTCGGAAAAACCGTTCAACCACCGACCAGATTGCCTCTCTGCGAGTCATAGTGGAACAGTCTATAGAATGGAACTCTCCTCTTATTGTCAACTTTCTGGATTACGAGAAGGCTTTCGACAGTATTGACAGAGCAACATTGTGGAAAATTCTGGCACATTATGGACTCCCTGAAAAGATAGTAAACCTCATTAAGGAAATGTATGAAGGATCAAGTTGCAGGGTTGTACATGAAGATCAGCTGACTGACAGCTTTGAAATTAAGACTGGTGTCAAGCAGGGATGCTTGCTCTCTCCATTCCTGTTCATCCTTGCCATTGATTGGCTAATGAAGGAAACCTCCAAAGGGAGAAGAAATGGGATACAGTGGACCCCCTGGACACAGTTGGATGATCTGGATTTTGCAGATGATCTGGCTCTTTTGTCCCACACCCAGGACCAGATGCAAACAAAAACCACAATTATAAACAGCCTCTCGGAATCAATTGGTCTAAGAATACACCCTGCAAAGTCAAAGGTCTTGAGGATAGGTACGCGTCAAAGGGAGCAGATCAAAGTAAAAGATCAGGAACTCGAAGATATAGACACTTTCTGCTATCTCGGAAGTATAATTGACAAGGATGGAGGCACGGAAGCAGAGGTGAAAGCACGAATAGGAAAGGCACAGGCTGCATTCACATCTTTGAACAGAGTTTGGAGAACTAAAGATATCTCCCTTCAACTAAAGCTAAGACTTTTCAACTCAAACGTGAAGTCTGTCCTACTGTATGGATGTGAAACTTGGAACGCATCACAGGCATGTATAAGGAGGGTACAGATTTTTGTAAACAGGTGCATGCGTAAGCTACTCAGAATAAAATGGATGGATAGAATAAAAAATGAAGAAGTATGGAAAAGAACACAGCAGAAACCAGTAGGAGAGGATATAGGAAGAAGACGATGGAGGTGGATTGGACACACGCTTAGAAAGAATGACTCAACTATAACAAAGAAAGTATTGGACTGGAACCCTCAGGGCAGAAGATCAAGGGGAAGGCCACGAGGAACATGGAGAAGAATTAAAGAAGCTGATATACAGAGAAGTGGTAAGACCTGGAATGAGATAAAAAAGTTGGCTCAGGATAGAGAAGGATGGAAACTGTTTGTCTGTGGCCTATACCCTGACCCAGGGTGAAAAAAAAGGCAATGATCCGTAACATTGAAAGACGGACAACTAACCCACAATGGACAAAGACGTATGAATTATAACCCAGCTACATTTGACCCATCGTGTCAATACGGTTTTATTTTGGGGTGAACCGGATGCTTAAAAAATGAAT
>NC_088361.1:70082277-70092277 GCF_034508935.2 Berghia stephanieae
CCTTTCGACCACGATATCGGCATGGAAGTAACGGTCCCCTTGGTTTTACCAGATCGGATCCAAAAGAAATTGCCAAGTGAACAGATTTATTTCACTTCCCAAACAAGGTAGGGTTTGAAAAATAAATTAGATAAACGTGTTAGAGCTGCGTGGATCCTATAATGATTAATTCAAAGGATCAGTATCAATTTTACAAATATTGAACCCATGTTTCGTCCCATCTAACTTCAGTAATCTTCATTGTTCAGGGGACATGCGGAGGCAATTTTTATCAATTTTATCAATTTCGGCACCAAATATAAAAATTGACTTGTTTATATTTTATTTGATACTTCAAACATGAAAATTTCAATTTATACAAGTTATAGCGTGAAAAATTGTTACAATTATTTAATTTCACGACATATCCACAGGCGGGTAAATTTCAAACCCATCAAACAAATCTTCAAATACCAAATTATTCGTTCTATGAAATCATCACTTCCATGTCACATATTGTTGGAAAGCTTAAGTAAGCCCTAAAAGATGGCATAAAACATTAGTGTATTTATCTACACTGCATGTGTGTGTGTGTATACATTATGATAGGTATCAGTCGCAGCGCAGCGCCGCATATTGAGCTATGGAGGAAAGGCTTGCTGCTGAAGGCCATATAATGCTATGGATATCGAACTAGGTATATTTTAGGTGGGTAACAAAATCTATACTGCCGAGCCTCATTGCCCCCTACCCCGTTTCCATCGAATCGTTACGGCAAGGTACGGTTTCCTCGAACTTGTTTTTGCTTGTCCCGGGGACAATGTTTTTGTTTATCTATGAGTTTGATTAAAACACGCGGTGATTTTATAAAAAAAAAAAAATATATATATATATATATACTAGTGATCAAAAGAAAGTATACACTTGTTTTATCTACAGAATTGGTATAAAATATTGTTCTGGTTTATTTAAAACCGATATAATGTAATCATAGTACTATCATTTATCTTTCATTTTGTTAGAATTTGTAACGTTTATGATTGATCTTGTATGCAACATAGACTTTTTAAAACATGCTCTTCAAAAAGGGAAATAACAAGTCAAAACATACACTATAATTTTGACAAACAATGACATTTTAATAAAATTACTTGCGTTCATTTCATTTGAAGTGAAGGTGAATCTAATTCAATCAGTAACGAGTATGTCCTCCGTTCGCTCTAATCACAGCATTACATCTCCTACGCATGGAATTGGTCAATTTGACCAGCTGGTATTGAGGAATGTTATCCCAAGCTATTCTTATGGCGAGGAACAGTTGTTCATTTTGCGGGTCTAATGAACTGACTTGGCGGTCGATTATGTTCCACATAATATGTTCTATTGGATTTAGATCGGGGGATATTGCAGGCCACAGGCTGATAACGTTCACTTTATTTGCTGCTATAAAATCCCTTGTTACATTAGCTCGGTGGGGTGGTGCATAGTCGTGATGGAATGAAAAATTAGGATGTTCATGAAAAACTGGAATTACATGGGGTTGTAAAATGTGTTGGATGTACCTTGCATCGGTTAGGGATGCATTTACTTGGACTAGAGGTGTCTTGTGTCTTATAGTCTCTGCTTATTCCACCCCACACCATCACTTGTCCATATCCTCTGTTTGGGGATTCCACGACACAAGAATCGTGAAATCACTCGTGTAATCTTCGGTAACAACGTAATCTACCGTCATTTCTTCCAATCACAAAGCGTAATTCATCTGAGAAGAGAACAAATCACCACGCATGCATTGTCCAGCTCAGATGAGCACGGCCCACTGAAGACGGGCCAGCCAGAAGAGAACAAATCACCACGCATGCATTGTCCAGCTCAGATGAGTACATGCCCACTGAAAACGGGCCAACCGGTGATGTTGTCTCATCCACGGACGTTTACGATAATGTCATGCTCTCTAAGTTTGCAACGAACAGTCTGTCGACTAATTCGTGTACCTGGGAACTCTAGCGCAGTTTCAGTCGCCGTCCTAAAACAATCCCGTAGATGTAGGGTGTGTATAAAACGGTCCTCACCTTGTGTTGTTACTCGTGGTCTGCCAGTTCGATTTCGGTCCCTTACCGTTTGTGTCATTTCAAATCGATCCACTTAGGAATATACAGTTCTCCTCGTGATATTAAATATTCTTGCAACATTGGTCACAGACTGTCCAGCTTGAAGATGACCAATGGCACGTGCATGTTGTTCTAAACTAAGTCGTGGCATCGCGTAGATTAATGGATGGTATTTTGTATTGTGTTTTCCTGACTTGAAAATAGTTCAAGAAGACACGGATGACAAAAAAATTAATCTACACACGTCCTGGTAAGGGGCTAAAAGGTTATTTTAGCACGTGCGCGACGTGGTGAGCGAATTTCAGGTCAAAAACAAAAACATCGAAAAAAGATATCAATTTTTAGAATAATATCGACATATTTAGACCATAGGCGGGTTCATCTACGATAATGTTTTGAGACGCATGTTGAATGCAAAAAAATATCTCTGTGCACAAGAAATAAAGCGCAGTGGAGTTATCTTACGACATTAAAAACGTAATCATACATAAATTAGAAAATAGATATTGAGTTCAAATTGTTTTCATAAACACTTGAATTATAAATTATTGTTGTTCGGCCTCTCATCCCATTCATTTAACGGGCACCTATGTTTGTATATACATGTTCACTTTATCTATCACTCTATGTCTGATCTAACTTTCAACCTATTTCTATATCAAAATATATATCAGACACACCGGCGTACACACACATACACACACTGAGAGAGAGAGAGAGAGAAAGAGAGAGAGAGAGAGAGAGAGAGAGAGAGAGAGAGAGAGAGAGAGAGAGAGAGAGAGAGAGAGAGAGAGAGAGAGAGAGCTTTGTGAACGTTGACTCTTTTATACAGTCTATAGAAATAGAAGCCAAGGTGAGAATTTAAATACATGTTAATATCTTGATAATTTCAAATCGATTTTTATGTAATTTCCAGATTCTGGTGTAACAGGCTAGGAAATTTCGACCCTGTGACGCCTGAATTCGGTAATAGATGTACACTTCAATGCCAGGCTAATGGTATGAACATCTCGCACATATATATCAGCAAAAAGACATCGACTAATAGAATCACCAAGTTTGTATCGGGATCTTACGTTCTCCATGACAAAGCTGCGGCCATTTTGGACGTTGGACCTTCAAATGATGATATAGATGGGGAGTATGAATGCACCGTCGTCAACAAACAAGGAGAAACCAGAAAAAATAATCTAAAATTGTATACACGTCTGTTTACCAAGATAAATAATTTCAAACTTGAGAGTAACGACACAGAGACAGCCCTTGTAACTTGCAATGCTTTCGGTGACCAGAGCGTCAATATGTCCATCCTAGTCTGTGGCGGAGACTGTGAAAATAAAGAACAACTACACTTCAGTGAGAGTATTAACCATGAAATGGTTGTCAGTGTCAGTGACTCTGAACACTACAAAAATATATCTGTATCCATTCCATGGCGTGACCTCCGATTTCCTAAAAAGAAATTATTCTGTGAAGCTGAAGGAGAACGTGGTAAAGACTTTCTATGGATAAATCTTAAGGGCCATTACCAGAACACGTATGGAATTTTCCCATCTGTAAATAAATCTGAAATGCATGTGGTGAAGTTGAAAAATAGTTCTCTGTTAGCCAGTTGCACTGCTACTGGTGAGAGACCTTTGGAAACTGTGATGTACTTAAATAAACCTTTTCAGCGTGACCATTTGGAATTGTTGAACAAGGTAACAAAAAGCGGAAAAGGAAGCGAAAAAGTTGTAATCACTCGTCTACTTGCACGTTCAGACCCAGGTTTTGATTTTAGTGACCTGTATGTCTCTCATCTCATATGCGAGGCAAGAAATAGTCACGGAACAGACACTAAAGAATTGAGGGACGTTTTCTATTATATTTTACGTTGATTAGTTGGTCCGAACCGATTCCGAGATCACATTATGCAATAGTTTCATTTATGTATCTTCTCATAACTAATCAGATTATTACCATTACTATTATTAAAATAAGTACTCTAATCGTAGCCCTTTATAATAACAGCTTTGGAAATAAAATCAACCTGATATACATACATGTATGTATGTATGTATGTATGTATGTATGTATGTATGTATGTATGTGTGTGTGTGTATTTGTGTTTTGGGTGTAATTCCAGTCATGTCTGTTGGATGAGTGGACATCGATGTTATTCCAGGTTAGGCCAGCCTCTTTAAGTCAATCCTTCATGGATATTCTCTTGGTCTCTCTCTCTCTCTCTCTCTCTCTCTCTCTCTCTCTCTCTCTCTCTCTCTCTCTCTCTCTCTCTCTCTCTCTCTTTCTTTCTCTCTCCATGCATCCAGCAGACAAAAATGGAAGTCTTTAGTAGATGCCTTATGCGTCCCATGGCTCCATAAGGGTAAAATAGATATCATCATTATTATTACAGATTGTTATTATTATTATTATTATTATTATTATTATTATTATTATTATTATTATTATTATTATTATTATGACATTATGAAGATATTTGAATGTTCGTCACTGTCATGTCGAAGATCAACTAACTGTTCATTACTTTTATTTCTGCAAGCAATATGATGCTGCATGCTATAAAACAGCTAAATGAAAAACACAATATTAAAGAGAATTATGGCATTATTTATTATCACTTAAAATCAACAAATTTAGGAGGATTTTGTTTGTTTTTGATTTTAAGGGTTTTACGCGCTTGCAACACATTGCTTATGTTTTTGTTTTTGAGGGTTATCCGGCGCTTGCAACGCATTAAGGTCATATCAGCGCCAGTAAAAAGGAAGAATATGGGATAGTAAAAAGTTCTAGAATTACAATTAAAGCAGCCAAGGAAATATAGGACACAGGGAAATTGTTCAAATAGGAAACAGATGTAAATTCCAAGAGCACACCATCAAAGTACTTAGTTTGAGATCACCTAAAAGTCTCATCCAGACACAAGAACAGGTCCCAACTAAGAGGGATACACTCAAATGTTTACAAATCATAATGTATAATATGTAAATAAAACAATATAGTGCATAACAGAGAGATGATTTACAAGAAAAACATATCATCTCCCAAAACTCAAACTAAACAATTGACTGTTTCCCTCCCAGCCGGGGTATCCGGCCAGGGCCTGGACAAAACCAAGTAATCTCATTCCAAGACAAAGATAGAAAGCAAATTGGAAAAAAGGTATAAGGAGATAGAAGACACGGTAAGTACCTCCCTGCCCACCAGTTGCATTTGGGTCATAACAGCGCCAGTAAAAAGGAAGAAAATGGGATAGTAAAAAGTTATAAAATTACAATTAAAGCAACCAAGAAAAGGTAAGACAACGGGGCATTTGTTCAAATTGGAAAAAGATGTAGATTCCAAGAGCACACTATCAAAGTACTTAGTTTGAGATCACCTAAAAGTCTTATCCAGACACAGGCACAGGTCCCAAATGAGATGGATACACTCAAATGTTTACAGATCACATACTATATGTAAACAAAACAAGACTACATAACAGAGAGATGATTTACAATTTTAAAAATGTCAGCTCCCAAAATTCTAACAATACATTTGACTGTTTCCCTTCCAGCTTAGGTATCCGGCCAGGGCCTGGACAAAACCAAGTAATCTCAGTCAAATGTTTGTTTGTTTGTTTTTAAGGGTTTTACCGCGCTTGCAACACATTTAAGTCATATCAGCACCAGTAAAAAGGAAGAAAATTGGATAGTAAAAACATTCTAGATATACAATTAAAAGGACTTGAGGAAAACGTAGGACAAGGAGAAATGATTTAAATAGAGAATAGATGTAGATTCCAAGAACACACTATAAGCGTACTTAGTTTGAGATCACCAAAAAGTCTCACCGAGACACCAGCACAAGTCCCCACTAAGAGGAATACACTCACATGTTTACAAATCATATGTTAATAATAATAAAGTACATAACATAGAGATGATTTACAAGGAAAAAATTATCATATCCCAAAATAATCATTTGATGTTTCCCTCCCAGCCAAGGACTCTGGCCAGGGCCAGGACAAAACCAAGTAATCTCATTCCAAGACAAAGACAGAAAGCAAATTGGAAAAACAGCTATAAGGGGATAGAAGACACAGTAAGTGCCACCGGGCCCACTATGGGAGGTAAGGAACCCCACTCAGTATCGGGTGGACTCAAGAACGACTCAACACCTATACAACATCATATGCTGCAAAACGTGAGACGAGGACTGCCATAAAATCATTTGAGATTAAAGTTGCTTTGAATACTTTTGGATATGTGTTAATACCAGGTTAAAAAGAGGAATAGGTGCTTTGAAAAATGATAATGGCAATGTTACAACAGATGATATGAGTATTTAAAGCAAACACATGACTGTCTGATC
This sequence comes from Berghia stephanieae, assembly GCF_034508935.2. Lineage (NCBI taxonomy): Eukaryota > Metazoa > Mollusca > Gastropoda > Nudibranchia > Aeolidiidae > Berghia > Berghia stephanieae. The sequence continues at coordinate 70,088,721 of NC_088361.1, forward strand.
CTGGAAAAGTAGTAAGAAAGAGTGTGTGTGTGTGTGTGTGTGTGTGAAAGGGAGGAAGGTAGAGAGTGAAAAAGAGAGGTGAGTGGAGAGAAAGAAAAAAAAAAAAAAAGAGAGAGAGAGAGAGAGAGAGAGAGAGAGAGAGAGAGAGAGAGAGAGAGAGAGAGAGAGAGAGAGAGAGAGAGAGAGAGAGAGAGAGAGAGAGATGTTTTGCTTTTGTTTTCTAGGTTTTTACGGCGTTTGCAACACATTGCTGCCACTTTAAAAATATGAGCTTAAAGATAAGGGCCATGTTCTACTACATACAGTCAAAGTGCTCTACCAGGTCAAACGCAACACTTAATAAGTATGAAGGGACATGTCAATTGAGAGACTCTTTTATAATTCCTTTTCAACTAAGATAGTATTGGCACTAATTTTGAGCGGAGTATGGTAAGAAAATGTGAGAAAGAGGCCTTTGTTTTTGTTTTTAAGGGTTTTACGGCACTTGCAACACATTAAGGTCATATCAGCGCCAGTAAAAAGGAAGAAAATGGGATAGTAAAAAGTTCTAGAATTACAATTAAAGCATCCAAGAATAAGGCAGAAAAGGGAAATTGGTTCAAATAGGGAATAGATGTAGATTCCAAGAGCACACTATCAGTGTATTTAGTTTGAGATCACCCAAAAGTCTCATCCAGACACAAGCACGGGTCACCACTAAAATACACTCAAATGTTTACAAAACATATATAATACATAAAACATAATACAGTGCATAACAGAGGATGATTTACAAGGAAAAAAATATCATCTCCCAAAACTAACCATACATTTGACTGTTTCCCTCCCAACCAGCGCCAGCACAAAACCAAGTAATCTCATTCCAAGACAAAGACAGAAAGCATGTTGGAAAACAGACATAGGGGGATAGAAGACATAGTATGTACCTCCCTGCCCACTATAGGAGAAAGAGGCCTTTCCAAGGACTAAATTTTGCTTCGTTCAAAAGATCTTTCCTTATACGGTGCCTGCAACACATTTATGTTATATCAGCGCCAATAAAAAGGAAGAAAAAGGGATAGTCAAATTCTAGAATTGCAATTAAAGCACCCAAGAAAAGGTAAAGGGGAACTGGGAACAAATAGGGGTCAGATGTAGATTCCAAGAAAATACCGCCAATGTGCTTAGTTTGAGATCACCTATAAGTCTCAACAGAACACAAACACAAGATCCAACAAAGAGAAACACACTCAAATGCTTACATTATCCATTCAAAATCACAAATATAATATATAACAGAGAAATGAATTAAAAGGGAAAAAAATATCATCTCTCAAAACAGTAACTATGCATTTGACTGTTTCCCTCTCAGCCAAGGATTCTGGCCAGGGCCAGGACAAAACCAAGTAAACTCATTCGCAAACAAAGACAGAAAGCAAATTGGAAAACAGAAATAAGGCGAAATAAGACAGTGAGTGCCACCCTGTCCACTATGTTTGTTTGTTTGTTTTTAAGGGTTTTACGGCGCTTGCAACACATTTAGGTTATATCAGCGCCAGTAAAAAGGAAGAAAATGGGACAGTAAAAGTTCTAGAATTACAATTAAAGCACCCAAGAAAAAGTAAGACATAGGGGAACTGGGAACAAATAGGGATCAGATGTAGATTCCAAGAGCATACCACCAATGCACCTAGTTTGAGATCACCTATAAGTCTCATCCAGACACAAGCACAAAATCCAACAAAGAGGAATACGCTCAAACGCCTACATTATACATTAAAATAACAATAATACATTACAGAGAGATGATTTACAAGGAAAAAAATATTATCTCCCAAACCAATAACTATGCATTTGACTGTTTCCCTCCCATCTAGGACTCCGGCCAGGGCCAGGACAAAACCAAGTAATCTCATGCCAAGACAAAGACAGAAAGCAAGTTGGAAAACAGATATAAGGGGATATAAGACACAGTATGTACCCCCCTGCCCACTATGGGAGGTCAGGATCCCCACCCAGCCTGTCCACTATGGAAGGCTAGGAACCCCACCCAGAAGGGGGGAGGGGAGAGAGAGAATTGTTGGTGATTTTTTTAATCAAAAGGAAGTTGTGATAAAGTACAAAATCTATATTTACAAAAAGGAAAAAAAAAAAAAAAAAAAGGAAATGAGGAAAAAAAGAAAAAAAAATACACGCACAGATCACATGTAAGATCGATAAAAGTGTACTATCATGCTGTAGCTACAAATAATCCCTTTAGACCATGAACTCAGCCAGGACCAGTCATTGGTCTTCTGTCACATTTGACACCAGTCTGTCTAGACTGACATGGAAAATAATATCTGGTTCCCCGATAAGCAAGACTCCGAGCGGGAAGCAGGTGAGACGTAATTGTCTCATTACGAACAATGAAGGGGGATAGAAGAGACAGTAAGAGTGAGAATTTATGTTGAATCAATTAGCCCAACAAGCCAAGGATTCACCATTCTACCCCAATAATGCCATCAACTATTCATGTTCAACCCCCCCCCCCCCCTACCTTTCCAAAGAAAAGAAAAAAGACTTTCACAGGTAAGAATATAATAATAATTATTATTATTAATCTTAAAAACATAACAGTTTAAATAAACAATGATATATATATATACAGTTAAATTATAAAAGTTTGAAAATGTAAATATGCAGTTATTTCAAAAAGAGTGCCAGTTGTTATCATGCCTGTTCTCTTGATCAAACATTTTTCAATTTCATCTAAATGATAGTCATCATTTAAATAGAACATTTGCCTCATCACATTTTAAAAAGGTAAAAAAGAACCTTCATAGAACTAAGCGGTAGCAGCCAGTTAATATGTACGATTGTCTTTTCTGTCAACTTAATACCAATAAAAGAGGGCATGGAGGGAAAGTCATAAGACTAAGACTAGAGTTTGTTTTTATGGAGTGTTACTGCGCTTGTGACACTACTATAAGCTAATTTCAGCGCCAGTAAAAAAAAAAGAAGATGACAGAAGAAAAGTTGAAGATCTGAAGTTAAACGCACCAAAGGAAAAGCAAGACAAAGGGAATTGGTTTAAATAGGGAACAGAAGAATCCATGAGCAATCCACCGATGTGCCATTTTGACATTGCCTAAAAGAGTGTCCTATCCAGGCACTAGCAAATCACCCAGCTATGAAGGATACACTCAAATGTTTACAACATACAATATATTAAAGACTAATAAATAGTATATAACAGTAAGATGATTTACAAAGGGAAAAAAATCATTTCTCAAAACAAAAAAAGGCACTATACATTTTGACTGTCTCCCTCCCAGGACCAGGAAAAAACAGAGCAATCTCAATACAGAACAAAGACAGAGGGCAACCTGGAAAGGAAAAACAGATAAAGACAGGTAGAAGACACTCAGCAAGTGAGCTCCTTATTCACCAAAGGAGATCAGAAGACCCCAACCAGTGAATAGAATTCATGCGAGCTGAAAAGCAGCAAAACTGTAAGACGTCTGGATTAATTCAAACAAAAAAACTGAAGATTCCAGAACAATTTATTTGTGCATTTTGTATTTAAAAAACGTTTA
>NC_088361.1:70097277-70137277 GCF_034508935.2 Berghia stephanieae
ATGTTTATTATTATAATCATCATCAATATTATTAATATCATCATCATTATTATTATTATTATTATTAATTATTATTATTATCATTATTAACTTCATAATCATCGCCATTATTACTATTATTATTATAACCATTAATAATAATAAACTGTTTCAGTTTAGATCTTAGATACCAAGCTGAAGGTTTTGGGTGCTCTCTCACTTTGCCAAGGGAGAACTCTTGAATGAGATAAAATATGGAAAAAAAAGCAGCCTCTTACCTTCGGAGTCAATAAGAAATATTGAGAGGTGTTTCTCCGACAGACTGTCCGAACAACAAGTTCAAAAACTTTTCTCTCATTTTTAGGATCCATTCCCTGAAATTATATTTTAACAAGTTGAAATCTGCTGTATTCCAATCAAAGTCTGAGTGTCAAAAAGTCCCTGCTTCCATTGTTCTAATTTAAGAATTATTCATAGCACAAACATAAAACCAGACCTGCCACTCAGGCAATAATAAAATCAGTATGAAAATCTGAAAAAAATCAGTATAACGTATATTGACTGACCAGTAACTCACAGTGACCAACGGTGACGTCAGCAATGATGAATAAATGCCGACTTTCCGTATATACATATACGAAACAGTTTTTGTTATTCCCCAATAGATAAATTAAAACTTTAGGTACACAATAACTCTATTAATACTAAACACACTGTTTACAAGTAGCTAATGACACTTTTTAATGTACACGGCTCTTTCCACTCACAGCCACCTTGAAAGTCATACAATCTGCTTCTCGACCAAATAGTCAGGAGGGCAGAAGAGAGACAGTACTCATTTTGAGAGATCATCTTGGTTTTGAGTTGGAGAGCAAATCCTTAGACATGTTTACAAATCATATGTAATATGTAAACAAAACAAAACAGTGCATAACAGAGATATGATTTACATCATCTCCCAAAACTCTAACTACACATTTGACTGTTTACCTCCCAGCTAGGGTATGGATAAAACCAAGTAACCTCATTCCAAAGCAAAGACAGAAAGCATATTGGAAAACATATATAGGGGGATAGAAGACACAGTAAGTGCCTCCCTGCCCACTATGGGAGGTAAGGAACCCCACCCAGTCCAATTTTTTTACAACTTTACAGTCTTGCTGGACACCCTGGGAAAGAACCGCAATGTGTGTCTTTATTTATGTATATTGATATGACAGAGATGGATTACTAAATTGTCTTTGTCTCGAGATACAAGATCTCTAAGAGTAAGGAGCCACAGGTTACATGTCAAACGTTGGGTCATGAGTGAGGTTCGGGTTCGACACAAAGGTCTTCGTGATCCGGGTCATCCACCGACATGACTTCATTTTTTAATATTTAAAAAAAACATCTCTTTTAAAAATCGGAATGGCAAGAGTTGAAATCTGTATATCGAAATTTTTGCCTCCAAAAATCGTTATGACCGACAGGTCTGTAAAACATAACAAAAGAGAGCATGAGACATCAGATTAAATATGATATACCTCTATTTTTCCACCCCCTTTGTCATATCTTGTGACATAAATGTGCAAACACGCAATTGGTCTTATGTCTGCTGTCAATGAAAAATGCTACGTTTTTGCTTTACACCATTGGTGCTCTATGACCAATCCTAGTCATAGTGATGACCCATAAAATGATTTCTTAGCTTGATAAAGGGACAAAATTCTGGACTATACACAGCAAATGACAAATGACAAAAAATATGAAATTTGAGCCACCCTAATGGCATCCTGTGTTCTTTGTCTGCTGTATGAATGGGTTTTGTGATTCCGAAAGGTGCATCCGCTTATAAAGAAAATCACCGTTCAACCATAGGTAAATCACCCTGACTTTGATTAAAAATGTGTCTAACAAACAAATTTAACCTATCACATTTAACATTATTCTTTACCTGGTTTATCTCGTCCACAATCCTAAAAGGACACTTGATGAGCTCTTGCATAGCCAGCATGTATAAGACTGTGGACACACTCCTTTCCCCTCCACTTTGGTGATGAGCTGTCAACTCCCTCAAGTTTTCATCATCTCTGAATTTCACTTTGATACAGATGCCATACTTATCGTAATCTTCCTGGAATTTTGAAATATGACACGGAAATTTAATACCACAGATCAGCCAATTGTTATATTTTTAAAAATCTGAACCTGGAGGATAAAATCAATGCATGATTTGAAACCTGATCAATATGAATGTGGGCATGTCAATGCTATAGAATGATGTAGCGTGGCTCTAATTTGGTCACATATCTATTTCTGAGTAATATCAATATTCTCATCAACTTTCCTGTTAAACTTTGATTTTAAAAATGAACCAGAAAATTTGATTTTCATCAATTTGGTACAAAAAAGATGGTATATGAGGCTGTGTGAAAACATAGACAGACATCATTATCAACTTATATTGTAAAAATATGAAAGGATTTCGTGTCCATTAGTTTCACAGAGTTAAATAATGAAAATAAATAATAAAACTGATAGTCTAGCATAAAACAAAAATAGCAGAATCATCATTTAAAAGGATTGGAAAACAGTGTACAAAGGATAAACTTTGTCCATAACTTTTTAAACATTTGGAAAAACTATTCCCACCTTGAGGTTGGATGCCGGTCGTTAATTTTAGAAATTATTTTTCATTATATTCTCATAACAAAAACAGTGAAAATTTAGATACCTTTAAAAAGAAATTGAAAACCGAATTATTTAGAAGAAGCTTATTTTGACAATTAATATGCATTATGTTTTAATTTAGGGTAAATGGTATAGTAATCTGTATGTAAAGATTTTGCATATGTAGATGCAGAGAAGTTTCCGTATGTGGATTTGAGTGAACGGGTGTATGTGTGTAGTTGTGTATTCTAGTCCATATAGTCTGAGTGATTGTTAAGCGCCATAGAGCACTTGTCAGTGGATTAATGGGCGCTAAATAAGTATATTATATTATTAAAATTATTATTATTATTATTATTATTATTATTATTATTACTATTATTACTATTATTATTATTATTATTATTATTATTATTATTATTATTATTATTATTATTATTATTAATATTATCATTATTATTATTATTATTATTATTTGACCTCAGTGAAACCTCCAGAAAATAATAGATCAACTTTCTGAAAAAAAAAATACTGGGGATATAATTCTAAAAACCTGACAAAGTTATAGGAAGTGTACAGCAGTGGGGAGTGAACGTGGAACTATGGGACATGTGGAGACAAAAGTTTTTTTCCTTTAAATGACAGCAAAATATACTTTTGCATAAGAAAGAGGTCTAAAGAGAGGAGAGAGACGTTTTATGAGTACTGAAAGTCGTTGCAATAATTAATGACAGTGAGCTATTGTTATAAAATAATTTCGCCTTTCATCATAATTACTGATTGTATCAACTTACAACATTTTCTGGTACATTCAATGCAACTTCACCACAACATTGTATACATGAGAAGAAGTAACTGAAGTTGGTGTTTATTTTAGCAATAAGTTCATTCAATGGGGATAACCACTGTCTCTCAATGGCTGCGATGTCATCCTGGTGACTTTGTTTTCTTGATTCTCTCTCTTTGAGAACTTTTTCCATCTCCTCAATTTCTTTCTGTCTTTCTTCATACTCTTGAACAACCTATAAGATATGGTTTAAAACAATCATTGAACAACCTATGTGATATGATCTAAAACAATCATTGAAAAACCTATGTGATATGATTTAACACAATCATTGAACCTATGAGATATTAAAAATGATCATTAAACAACCTATGTGATCTGATTTAAAACTCATTGAACCATCCATGATTTGAAACTATCAGTGATATTTAAATTGATCCTTTACCTGTTCTTAAAATGAATGAAAATGACACCTCCAACCTATTTCAGACAAAGTATCAATTTAAACCGATAGAGAACAGGTTTCATGTAGATTGATGTGGAATCTAGTCCTCTTGGAAGCAAAAACCAATTATTACATTCCTTTGAAATAGGATGCTAAATACTGAACAAATATTGCGATTGGACAATTTTCCAGGAAAAAAAATTGAAACTAAAGCAGGCACCTCTCTCATTAAATTGTAAAAGTAATTCTTTTAAATTGCTGTGTGTTAAAGGTTCAATTTTTTTTATTGAAAAAAAAAAAAAAAAGGTTCACTTATTTTTATATTGTATAAGATCATTTAAGATGATGAACTCTGATTATGCTAAGAAATAAGAAAAAGTGAACAAAAAGTACATTGGTTGATCTTTATGAGCAGAACATCAGAACAAATATGTTCTCAAACTGTTTCTGTTTGTGATTGTGTATTGCTGCCCTCCTCTGATACTCTGATTAATTTATTCATGACATTGACATTTTAAAAAAATCTAGCCATGAAAGTAAACAGATTAGAAAGGAAAAGCTATAGTATTTAAATAATTCTTTTCTCTTGACTCTGTTTTCTTTCGTTTATTGTTGGGTTTTTGTTTTTTTAAAACTATAAATTAATTTTGGAGTGGACACCTAATGAGAAAGGCAGTTTCTTTAATTTCACCTTCATTTTTGCATTACCTTTTCATCAACTTGAAACATTGACTCTGCTCTTGCCTGCATGCTATGAATTTCAACATCAAGCTCTTCTATGGTTGAAGGAGCGTTGGAAAACACTCCCCAAATGTTGCGCTAAAAAAGAAAAGAAAAAACTAAAAATAAACATGATTTTAGTCAAAGTAATAAAATTTAAGAGAGAGAGAGAGAGAGAGAGAGAGAGAGAGAGAGAGAGAGAGAGAGAGAGAGAGAGAGAGAGAGAGAGAGAGAGAGAGAGAGAGAGATAAAGGAATGAATGAAATATAAACAAGTTATAATAATGTAGGGAGAAATTTCAGAAGAGACTGCAAAGAACAAATTAATAATATGCCCATAAAAATATTAGGCCAATTCTTAAAAACTGAGCGAGTTCATTTTGTTTTATTGAGAGAGGGTGGACAATTACTGAATTCCTTAGTATTTTCCATCGTTTATTTCAAATGTTATTTAGAAATATGAATAGTGCCAGACAAACACACTAGTTGTATAAATTCATGTTTAAAAATGTGTTTACTTTATCACAACAACCAAGCGATGTCACAGGTTTCCTATCACCCCTGGCATTACGGCTCATCATATCTTGAATGGTGTAACTGAGCAATGTGTGTCAATGTTAGTGACGGGTGTGGTGGAAGGGAGGAGGGAAGGAGACTAGGCTCTTTGTTCTAGATTTTTTAAAATGGTAGATGAGTTGATGTCTGATGTTTCCAATGTCCAACAGAAAAAAGTATTTATGCTACAGGTCTAAAATTTGGAAATAATAGAGAACAGATGTCAACTTCTACCAGTTCTAAAAATGATACGAACTCGAACTCGTAAGCTGGGATGAGGATAGATTGACCTCTTTTCTTGTATGCTAAGTTTGCTAAGTTCCATTCAATTTTTCTTTCATTATTATTCTTAACAGAAAAAAACCATACCACTCCCGTAATGGTCCAATTTTTTTTTTTTTAAATAGGCCCTATCGGTAGGCCATTTCTGGGTCAGCGTACGTTGTGGAAGATGGAGTGGTTGAATTTAAAGTCTTGTTTTTGATGCACTCAGAGCAGTTGATCCAAAATTTAAAGGAAGTAATCAATAAACCTTATTGCTGGTCAATAACCAATATTGACAGTTGGAGTAAAAAGTTGACATGGATATGGAAACCGCTCGCATAATCGTAAATTTTAAAAAATCGAATTTTAAATAATAAATATTATTTTTCCCGGTATCGATAATCCAGGAATATCACCTCAATTCCGTAGTGCCAGGATTTTGGCTTGAATCCGTGATATCTGACAGGTCTGGATGACTATATCAGGCAAATACCTGTGTTATGCATGTATTGATACAAGGACAACTATCGATCTTCATGCTAGACTCTCCTGCATTGCCAGTTTCAGACTTTTTGAATATTTAATTTTTTTACTTTAGAAAATTTAACCATCAAAAATCAACTTTCCCTGGACACCCTGAACAACATGCAATTAATACTTTTGTTAGTTCTGGCTCCAAGTTTTCTTGTGATTTAATAGATGCAGCATTTAATGCTTCCAACAATTTGTTCCTGGCCTCTTGCTTTTTGTCATTCGTGATCTGCTTAAGCTGTTCAACCTCTCTCTGTAGTGAAAAGAGAAAAGACATTAAAAAAAAAACAATTAACAAAATGTGTCTTTTCTTGTGGCTTATTTGCATCTAATATGAATGAAAATTCTTTAAAAATATTATGTGTTTCTATTTTAAGCACTTCAAAAGTTTATTTATTATGGGTAAGATCTAAAACTTATTTCCAACAATCAGATCAATTAGTATCAAGTTTTTAAAATTATTGGTTAAGAAAGTACCAAAATTTTACCTCCAATGCTTCAGATTTTTGTCTGGCATTACGAAGCTCATTCACAAGGGCATTGTATTTTACATTGTGTTCATGTAACTTTAAACTGCTTCGTACTCGATTCTTTGCCATTGTAAGACATTCCTGAAATAAATTTTATATTGATATTTTTTTTTTTAACAAAAACATAGATAAACATTATAGTTTATTTCATCCATTTTTGAATTTGCACATAATTGGTCTCAGGCTACTGGTAATTTGACATTATTGAAATATACTATGAAATTTTACAAATTCGAATTTGTATGGGGGAGGGGGAAGACAAAAAATTCAAAAGTGGAACAATCAATTGGTATTACATTGTTTTGTTTGGTTTTTTTTTTTGGTTTTTTTTTTTTTTTTTTGCAACACATTTAGGTCATTTCAATATAAAAAGGAAGAAAATAAGATAGTCAAAAAATTGTAGATTTACAATTGAAAGCACACGCAAAAAAGACAAAGGAGAATTTACTTCTTTTTTTTTTTTTAAGGGTTTTACGGCACTTGCAAAAATTTCTAAAATAACAATTAAAGCACCCAAGAAAAGGTAAGACAAAGGGGAATTGGTTCAAATAAGAAACATATGTAGATTCCAAGAGCACACTATCAAAGTACTTAGTTTGAGATCACTAAAAGTCTCATCCAAAGACAAGCACAGGTTCCTACTAAAAGGAATACACTCAAATGTTTACAAATCATATAATATGTAAACAAAACAAAATACAGTGCATAACAGAGAGATGATTTACAAGAAAAAAAATATCATCTCCCAAAACCAATTATACATTTGACTGTTTCCCTCTCAGTCAGGGTTCTGGCCAGGGCCAGGACAAAACCAAGTACAGTAGAACATGAAAGTAACGTACTCGGATCGGAAATAGCGAGTAAAATCTAAATCCCCGTTTTTTTCTCTTATTTGAGTCAATAAAATTAGCATGAAAGTAGCGAGTATGAAAAAGAGGTCAACTCGGAAATAACGAGCATTTCCTGCCCCAGCCTAGGACTTCGAACGAAGTAAAGCAAAACAACAGACAATGGTGATTTAAATATTTTTAGCCTAGCTTCTTTCCTTTTCTTATTTCTCGTTACGAGTAATATTACATAGTAGCCTAGTCTGTAGTAGTACATAGGAGGAGAAACAAATTTGGGTGGGGGTTGGGTGAGTGTGTTTGTGTGCGTGTGTGTGCATTGGGGGTGGGGGTCAATTATTCACTCAATGTGGTGACACGCGACGCGCGAGGTAAGCACTGGCAGCCAACATGTCAACATGCCTCACTTAGCAGCATCGGTCAGCGACGAACGACACGATCAGCGAGAGAAGGGAGCGTGGAACCATCATTTCAGTGGGTCAGTGATTGAGTGATGCGCTTGCTTACCTCATCAAACATGCCTAGTGCATACAAACACTCGCACACACACACACACACACACACACACACACACACACACACACACACACACACATGAAATCTTGATGGAAATGGAAGGGGTGGGTTTTAGGGGTGGATCAACTTCAACCCGTGGCCATCATTACATAGTTAACGAAGGCCGTGTTCAACCCCGCCCCCACCCCACTTTATCCACACACAGTCATTTGCGGCACACACGCACAAACACACACACACATTGTCTTTTCATCTTTTTGTACAGCCGAGTGACCTTTCGGAAATAGCGAGTAATCAGGAGTGGACCCGTCGAACTCGCTATTTCCGAGTTCTACTGTAATCTCATTCCAAGACAAAGACAGAAAGCAATTGGAAAACAGATATAGGGATATAGAAGAAATTGCAAGTACCTCCCTGCCCACTATGGGAGGTCAGGATCCCCGCACAGACAAAGGAGAATGCATAGTGGCCAATTTTTCAAGGAGCGAAAACTCACTTATGGGCCTAGTTTAACATTGTTGTAATGGACAATATTTTGGGTCCTTATTTGAGATTTCCATCACAACAAAAAGCCCATAAGGAATTGGGCTATCAGACCTGCAAATAAGTGCACATCGGTCATGATCCAAACTGGCAGTATGTTTGGACTTTTTACTATAAAAATATATTCTAGATTGAGATTGTATAGTTACTGCAAACAAGTCCCAAACAGGCATAATTACTGGAAACATGTTCTATATCCAAACCGACCATCCAACATTTGTCCAAAAAAAAAGAAGAAAAATTTATAAGTCCATCTGCCAAACTTAAACCTAATCAAAAATGACACATTATACCATATTTAGGTGATATCACATAATAGTAGTAGTAGTAGTAGAAAGCTTCGAAGTACGAATGACGCTTGCTGAGAATTGTGTGATTCAGTCATGGCTGATAAGTATAGCTGCTCTCTCCATCCATGTTGTTAATTGTTTCCATTGGTCACGGTCCTGGGCCAGAGTTTTGAGGCTGTCAAGATCTTGTTGTGACTTTAGTGCGGAGGGCACTGCAGGATTTCTTAGTTCTTCAGGGATTAATTCGGCCTCATCTGAATCCAGAAATTTATGATATGTAGAGAGGTCCTGGTTCAGGGTAGTTACTATTGATGTTGGTGGTCTCCCTACATATTTGTTGCCATGAAGAAAATATTCTGTCATTGCAGTTTGGGCTGGGATGTTATCTTCTCGACGTAAGATGTGACCAAGTAGCCTCCATCACTGTTCTTTTATTATTTTACTCAGGCGTTGGACCCTGGCTTTTTCATAGAGATCAGTATTTGTAATTGTCTCTGGCCAATAGATTCCGATTACGCGATGTAATTGTTTGCGGTGGTATGAATTGAGACTTTCTAAGTTCTTTTTTGTGAGGCCCAGGTTCCACAATTATATGTCAATATCGGAATAATCAGTGCCTTGTAAATCTGCATTCGTTTATTCTCACTGATTATGTTATTTCTATTCCATAAATTTTGGAGCTGGTTGAATGCATTGGTGGCCAGCTACTTTCGTTTTCTGATGTCTTCATTTTCGTTGATCAAATTGCCTAGTTGATGTACACTTTTCCATTCATTTAAATTTCTGTTGATTTTTGTATATTCTGTTTTGGATTGATTCACTTTCAGATTCCATGCTTCTAGGGTAGTTGATATTATTGGCAAGTATAGTTTTGCTTGATGTTCTGATTCAAAGATTAGGTCTGTATCATCTGCGTATATCAATTCACAAGTGATCTTCTTTACTGGTGGTAATTTTGGTCTTAGATCTTTCATGGCCGATTTGAGGTATATCGTGAATAAAACTGGATTCAAGCTGTCTCCTTGAGGGGATCCAATTACGGTTGATATTGTTAATTCTCTGCCGGATTCAAATTGTAATGTAGTAAATATCACGTAATATGCACTATTATATTCAGATCCATTCCAAGCAAAGGATATCACTTAAATTTTAATGAGTATATATATATACGTTGCAATTACCCCTACTACAAAACAATTCACAGTGCCTACATTAGACAACATTGTCACTCCAAAAATGAAAGAGAAAAAAAAAAAAAAGAAAGATTTGAGTTAAAGAGTAGCCTTTGAAAATATATTTGTTTCCTAAGTTGATTACATTTCATTATTGTTAACTTATTATTTTACTTTAATCAGAGAGAGAGAGAGAGAGAGAGAGAGAGAGAGAGAGAGAGAGAGAGAGAGAGAGAGAGAGAGAGAGAGAGAGAGAGAGAGAGAGACAGAGAGAGAGACAGAGAGAGAGAGAGACAGAGAGAGAGAGAGAGAGGGGAGAGAGAGAGGAGAGAGAGAGAGAGAGAGAAAGAGAGAGAGAGAGAAGAGAGAGAGAGAGAGAGAAGAGAGAGAGAGAGAGAGAGAGAGAGAGAGAGAGAGAGAGAGAGAGAGCGCACTCTAACAATAAATTTTTGCTTTAAAAAGTCTATATTTAATTATTTTCATTATAAATAAATAAATAAATAGATAATTCAAAATATAAAAAGAAACAAAACCTCAAATTTTAAAGTCTCTCTAACATAATAAAGACCAATCAGCACCATCCCTATCCCATACCCTGTCGACCATCATTTTATCCAAGACCACCAATTGTATTGTGTCACTTTTGACATTTGGAAGCATGTTTGGGCTGACGTCATAAACCTGGGAGCATCCACAGAATCCATGACACGTGTGTCTAATTATGACGCAACACAAGATGTCATGAATTTTTCCATTAAACCTGGATTTCTGGGTCACAAAACTATAATCAATGATTTTTATCCATTCTCTTTTTTTCCCTCCAGATTGACAAATTGGGACAGTCCCTTTATCGGGACAGTTGACTGCTATGGGAATGGTTCAAATGGGGAACATGTAGATTCCAATCGCTTACTATCAGTTTTCTTAGTTTGAGATCACCTAAAAATCTCATCCAGACACAAGAACAGGTCCCCTCTAAAAGGAATACACTCACATGTTTACAAATCATGTTATATGTAAAAGAAAAAATAATACAGTATATAACAGAGATGATTTACAAGGAAAAAAATATAATCTCCAAAAACCAACTATACATTTGACTGCTTCCCTCCCAGTCAAGGTATCTGGTCAGGGCCAGTTAAAAAAAAACCCAATTAATCAAATTCCAAGACAAAGACAAAAAGCACTTTGGAAAACAGATATAGAGGGATGGAAGATACAATAATTACCTCCCTGCCCACAGACCACCCAGAATTTGTATCATAAAACCTTGATATTTCTAAATAGTGCTTATATGCTTGAAAAAAACAAGGAAAATATCTAGTGATAAAAACGGTAAACCAGAGCCATTGGATCATAAAGTCAATGGTCAGACTGGTTTCTCTAGTGTTAAGCGGATAGTTCTATCACTTGCAATACTTTAAATAGGATTTAATTTTATTGCCAAGAACTTTCCACCAGATCTAATAGACCAACCTTCAGTATTCTTGTTAACGAGTGTGAAATAAAACTCAATTCTATGCAGATCTTGACTATTTGAGTAAATGGTATTCATCGCTTAATATGAATGACTTCACATGAGCCCAAATTCGATTTTGATAAACTACAGATTTAAATTGATGCAAAACTGATTGGAGAATAAAAGGTTCCAAAGACATTTTATGAAAGGAAGAGAGAACTAACAGAGACCAGTCTGTGTTCGTTTACCATATTCATAACTTTTACCTTCAATTTCAGCACACACACACATACAGAAAAAATAACTGCTCACAGTCATAAAACAATACAAAAGATCATAAAGTGCATCAATATCTTAAATATAAGGACCTGATTTTAATATGTTCATTTTAGTGTATGTTAGCTTATCACATTAATATAACTAACACCCAATAAAAAAAAAACAATTTTAATTTATTGTGCCATTTTTAAATAGAGCCTCTTGATTTTAGGTCTTTTTTTTTTTCTCCCTCCAAATAAATCTCATATGCAAAAAGTGTTTGCACCATAGGAAGCTTAATTTAACTTTAATAAAAAAAATATATATACTTACTGCTGTAGATACTTTGCTCTGGTTAAGACATTGACACTTTTCTTTGATAATCTGACACAATTGCCCAGATAAAATTTCTTTCTCAGCCTCTAAGTCGATTGTGTCTCTTTTGATTTGTTCAATTCTAAAGGAAAAAAAAAAGAAAGAAAATAAGAAAGAAAGAAAGAAAATCAGTGACATCAAACAACGCATGTGACACTTATAGGTAATAATATATGTGCCATGAAAATCGGAGGAAAATCACATAGCAAACTCTAGCCTGCTCTCATGAAAACAGTCAAAGAGGAAAAGTGTCATTTGGAAATGGGCAAAGAACCTTAACCAAAAAAAAAAAAAAAACAACGATATCAAATGAATAAATTATATTAGCAACTAGCAATGACCTGTATATTCACTAATTGCTTGTAGTGAATGATAAAATCTAGCACCACTTTATTTTTGCTTTGAATGGTTTTAAGGCGCTTTTAGCACATTTAGATCACTTCAGCACCAGTAAAAAGACAGAAAATGGGATGGTAAAAAAAAAGTCTAGACTTATTAAAAGAAGACAAAGGGGACTGCTTCAAACAGGAATTGATGTACATTCCAAGAGCACACTATCAGTGTACATAACTTGAGATCACCTAAAAGTCTCATCCAGACAGAAGAACGGGATCCCACTAAAATGCTTACAAAACATGATATTCAAAACAAAAAAAATATTGCAGTACATAAGAGACAGAAACAACAAGATATGAAGTGAATAGAAAAGTGCCAGAAGACAATAGAGAATAAAAATTTTTTCGCGGCGGTGGTGGGGTTCGAACCTGCGACCTTATTGGTACGACAACTCCGCCTGGCAGGTGAGAGCGTGGCTCTACCGTGTGAGCTATCCACGAACACAAAAATATTCGTTTCAAACCCAAAGTCATTACTAGATCCCTCTCTCACCCACTTCTTGAGACCGCCGATTCGTTCGTACACCACCATCGCGAATAATTTTGACCAGCAGTTAAGCTTAATAGCCAATATTCTCAACACAAACATATAACATAGAAACGATTGAGACATTGAGTATGCTCCGGTGTATGGGGTGAATTTTTAATTCAGAAAAGTGAGTGGAGCAGGCACTTATGTTGGTAACAACAAGATATGAAGTGAATAGAAAAGTGCCAGAAGACAATAGAGAATAAAAATTTTTATTCTCTATTGTCTTCTGGCACTTTTCTATTCACTTCATATCTTGTTGTTACCAACATAAGTGCCTGCTCCACTCACTTTTCTGAATTAAAAATTCACCCCATACACCGGAGCATACTCAATGTCTCAATCGTTTCTATGTTATATGTTTGTGTTGAGAATATTGGCTATTAAGCTTAACTGCTGGTCAAAATTATTCGCGATGGTGGTGTACGAACGAATCGGCGGTCTCAAGAAGTGGGTGAGAGAGGGATCTAGTAATGACTTTGGGTTTGAAACGAATATTTTTGTGTTCGTGGATAGCTCACACGGTAGAGCCACGCTCTCACCTGCCAGGCGGAGTTGTCGTACCAATAAGGTCGCAGGTTCGAACCCCACCACCGCCGCGAAAAAATTTTTATTCTCTATTGTCTTCTGGCACTTTTCTATTCACTTCATATCTTGTTGTTACCAACATAAGTGCCTGCTCCACTCACTTTTCTGAATTAAGAGACAGAAAGCAACTCGGTAAACAGATGTAGGGGATAAGACACAGCAAGTGACTTCCTGCCCACAATGGGAGGGAGATCAGAAGACCCCATCCAGCTAGCATTACAATAATTCATACAGTGATACCAATTCAATGCCAATAAAAAAAAATAAAAATAGAAACAGAATATAAGAAGGAATTTGAACAGTCAAGAAACCAAAAGTTCACCTAATTGGATTAAGACCTCAACTGACTAAAATACTGGTGTAATCTTATGAAATGAAAAGACAAGGAAATACCTTTGCTTCTTTGTGACGATTTGATTTTCTATATTTTTTCTTTGATCCCTCTGCTTGAGTAAACTTCTCTGTAAAACATTTGATAAAAACAAAACAAGAAGTTTATTTGAAATTGTATTAGTTGAAAATTCCCTTCTTACACAGGAATTCGGAGTATAATTTGAAGTAGTGAAAATAAACAGAAAAGCAATACGCTTCAACAGTCGTGACATCACTTCCCCCGTAATGACGCAGAGTAACTTAGTAACTGGTTAACTATTGGAACAATGGCGGACCTTATGGAATATTTCTCCGACGAGCATAAAAGGGTATCCAGAGGAAAAAAACATTATAAATCTGATCATATTTTGACTTTCATACATTCTGATCACAAGACATATGAAAAGTTCTAACCAGCATGAAGAATAAAAAGTACCGATTTTCTTTGTTTAGAACCACGATGGTCGCCGTTGCTGGGCGCGTGACATCAGACTATTGAATCCAAATATCAATATCAACTATACCCTGAAATATCTTTTGAAAATCTGTCTAAAATTACCTTACTGGTGTGGTAGATAATGTCTTATGCATTACATAGTCTCTATCACCTTAGAATCAAAGGATTTTTGTTGTTGTTGTCTCATAGGTAGAGCCAATAAATCAAAAACACATTATTTATCCTGCCATAGGGCAGTGTCTCACAAAAATCATAAAATCGCTTTTTTTCACTTAATCAAAACTCTGGGACATAGAAAAGCTTACAAAGTATTCAAAATGATCATATCTCAAGTATTTTTTTTTAATTAGAGGCGATTAAAAATTTTACTTGATATAGACTTGTTTAGGACCAGCCAACAGCAATAAATTATTACCATCAGAGGGACAATTATGTCAAGAGATATTGCATTTGCGGTTAACGATTGGCGAACAGTATGTGAGACAATGTTATAGGATACTGTCTTTTCTTGGTTACAGCTGGAGTTATTTGCATGGCTTTAACTAAGTCAGAACAGTATCTAAAAATATTATGCAACATATTACATGAATGAAATCGCCGACAAACAGAAAAAAGCAAGTTATCATTAGCTATTATTTAATGTTAGAAGACTTCCATCATGTAATAGAATTAAAGCGTTATGAATGAAAAAAGCTAAATGAGTTGATTGCGGCAAAACTGGTTGGTTCAGCGTCAGCCAGATTCTGTCCCTTTGTTGGTTAGGACAGTATAGATGATGACTTTAAAACAAAAGAAAAGTGAAATTTTGATATTGCTAAACCAGGGTTATGACACAAAAATAATAAAGTTCTTTCCCACTTTCTTTGAATGCAAAAAAACAAAGATTTGATGTTATTCTTTCTTTAGCTTACTTACCTTTTTGTCTCTTAGCTCACTTACCTTTTTCTCTCTTAGCTCATTGATTGTGGCTTCATATTCCCCCGACTTTTCCTGTAAAACTTTGTATTCCTCTGTCTTTTGTCCAATGTCTTGCTTAAAAATCTATTGTTTAAAAAATGAGGAGGGAAAATAATAAGCGAAGTGCAGCTTTAAATATAAAAATTCAACAGAAAATG
Source organism: Berghia stephanieae (assembly GCF_034508935.2). NCBI lineage: Eukaryota > Metazoa > Mollusca > Gastropoda > Nudibranchia > Aeolidiidae > Berghia > Berghia stephanieae. Next base: position 70,112,654 of record NC_088361.1, read on the forward strand.
ATATTGAAAGAATTTTCGCTATCAAAATTTAATAAATTTAGATATAGAATTTGGAAAATATTCTTTGGTTACAGACACAGTAAATACAGCAGTCTGGTTTTTAAATAAAATGTCAAACAAAAAAAAAACCCAAAAAAACCTCAACCCCCCCCCCCCCCCCCCCCCGCCAAAAACAAACAAAGACCAAAAAAGAAAAAAAAAACACAACAATACAAAATATTAGCCATACCTTGATTTGATCTGAAAGTTCTTGCTCTTTTTGACTGTTGACTGAATCCGTGAGTGCTTTGGCTTCCCTGAAATGCAAAATATTAAATACAGGTTAGAAAATCATTCACCCTGGTATTATTTTAACAATATATAATAACACAGAAATCAACACGTTTCCTTTTATATCTTAACCCACTCAATCCTAGAGATTTTTGCTACTTTCCTAAATTGGAAAAAAATATATTAAAAATGAGCATGTACATAGATAGTTTTATTCAACTTTCATTAACATGCACAAACTAAAAACAATAGCTTTGAAACTATGCCTATAATTTTTCTAAGAAAAAGAAAAATGTAATAAATAGGTATGGGGTAAAAGTAACCCGGGTAAACTACGGGTATAGTCGTCGGTGTTAGGGTTGAGTGAGTTAAAGCAATCAGAAGGTTGCTTGAATCCAAACAAATAAAGTAGTGTTTATTTTTTATGAAGCAGAATTTTTCTTTCAACTGCTTGGAAAAAGGTGCCACTAACTCTGGCAAACTAGGAAAAAAAAAGTGCAAAATTTATTGTTGTTTTCATAGACAGAACTGCGAATTTGTAAATAATTTGTATCACAAAGTTAGTTAATAGTTTTACAGAACAGCTTTGAAAAGTTTACACGAAATGTGATGATGATGATGATAATAATAATAATAATAATAATAATAATAATAATAATAATAATAATAATAATAATAATAATAATAATAATAATAAATAATAATAATAATAATAATAATAATATAATAATAATAATAATAATATAATAATAATAATAATAATAATAATAATAATAATAATAATAATAATAATAATAATAATAATAAATAATAATATAATAATAATAATAATAATAATAATAATAATAATAATAATAATAATAATAATAATAATAATAATAATAATAATAATAATAATAATATAATAATAATAATAATAATAATAATAATAATAATAATAATAATAATAATAATAATAATAATAATAAATAAATAATAATAATAAAATAATAATAATAATAAAATAATAATAATAATAATAATAATAATAATATAATAATAATAATAATAATAATAACGACAATATCGATTACAATTACAGAATTATCATTGTTAATATCATATTAAGTGAAAAGTGACTTACTTGAGGGCTGTATTTCTGGATGAAGTAGCATTGCTGTATCTTGATTTTTTTATGTGATACTATAAACGAAAGGATAAAGGAGTTTTAAAATAGTCATTGAACTTTTAAAAATGTGAGTAGAAACTAAGTAACCTATGTGTGGCTATGTGGCCTTTAGACCGGAATGTCCTGGATTCGAGTCCTGCTCTGATCGGTGCATAATTGAGTCCTTGGAAAAGGATCTTTATTTACAATCTCTCACCATACTCAGGTATAAATTGACTACCGACACTGTAACACACACACACACACAACAGCATCGTCTTCAATGAAAAATAATTGTAATAAATAATTGTAATATTGCCTCATCTCGTCCTACATGTTAAGTGTTGTTGTTGGCTAGGGATCTCTTGTAAAGCGCTTTGAGCATGTTTAGTAGATTTGGCGCTATATAATGCTCATAAAGGCTAAAGGCTCTAGAGATTTATAAAGAGACCTGTACTTTTTTCATTGTTAAGGGTTTTATGGCGCTTACATTATGTGAAAAATCATTACTGACAACAACATGGGGAGCAACTGATATATGAACAGTTGTTTTGTCTTTTTTTGTCCTCACATACCAATTGGCAAGTTAACTCTTCTCCCATTCTTTGGAAAACACATTGTTTGAGGAAAAGAATTTAATATATACAGTCGACGATTATGAGAGGACCACAGTGCTTATTAAAACTTGCATCCCACCATAAGACTTTCGAAAAACAAAAAATTAAGCATTTATATAACGCAATATCCATACAATATGCTCAAACGCATTACAAGAGGTCCCTACCCAGCAACAACACTTAACAGGTAGGTCGAGACATGATGCTTATTAGTTGATATTAGTTTTTTCTCAACAGAGACGATGCTGAGTACACCTGAGTACAGTTTGAGAATAAAAAGCCTTTTCTCAGGACTCAACGATGCTCCGCTTGGAGAGGGACTTGAACTGTAGATCTTCCAATCCAAAGGTGAGTGTCATACAACTAGACCACATAGGTGCGCAAGGAATGTTTATCAGACAAAACCTTATTTCGTGTAGTCATCCTTGCTCATGTCACATTATTGAGAAATATCTTGGATAAAACAAAAAAATTGAAGTACGAAATTGAACAACTATCTTTTTAAAATATAAATTTAACTCCAACAATGTTTTTCATACCTGCCTTAGGCAACAATCGCTTATATATCGTTCTTCTGACAAAATACTTTAATCAATATATGTAAAATACATTGTTATACAAAGGAATCCATTCACTTCTATTTTAAGATCCCTCCCGCCATCAATATTCCTATTATATTAGGTACTTTGGTAAATGTCCATTTGGCACTCAAGCAGTGAGCTGATAAATGGTCAAGTGGCTGTGAACCGATTTTTTTTACTTTTGAATGATGAGTCTCAGAAAAAGTTCCATAGATTTGTTGTTTATGGATGGATTTTAATTATTTATGTCTTATTTAATTTTCTCCAGGAGGAATTACCTAATCGTGTGGTGTTGTTTATGTTTAAATCAATGCCAATTTAGTTTATCTTTTGATCGTGGATAAAAAAAGGGTATAATTTAGCTTTGGATAATGAAAATTAGAAATTTGTTAATCAAAATTCCAGTGTGGGCACGTGATTTAACACATTAAATTTGTAATTTAATTAACTCAGGGCAAAGTTGTATACCGTATCCCTGAAATTCATTCCAACAAATTCCTCACTCAATCTTAGCAGCCATTTTAGACCAATTTGAAATCCAAATGGTGGTTACTACCGGAAATGCAACTGTTTCAGGTGACAAAGTCCGTCCGTAAATAACAGAGGCAAATAGAAGAACATTTTTCATCCTCTAAACTAAAATAACTTTTCTTCTGTCTATCTGATTTTCAAAATTTTGGTGTCATTAGAATCGTGTTGAAAAGCACATTATAATGGTATACGAAAGTATCTAATTAAATTTTCATTTTTTTAAGATCACATCTTGACCGAAATTTTAAATTTGTCTGCTGCTGTTAATATCTGCACATCCAATAATTTTATTTGTATAAGAAGCAGATCTGTTACTTGTATAGGAGCATATTTTATGAACTATACCTGAACTTCAGGGGTATAAAATGTGGTCAACTCTGGACATTCAGCGGTGATGATTTCAGAATTGTTTTTCACTCGACTGTCTCCAATGGGTATATTATGCACTTTATACATCAAACACAAATAACGCATGATGCCTTCAGGACATGTGAACAAGTCTTGCATAAATCTTGAAAAACCATATTTTCTGTAACAGATAATAAACAGAAGATAATCAATGACTGGCTTTTATTACGATTTTATTTAACGAATTATGTCAAAACCTGTATATTGATGCAATTTTAACAAGCATCGATACAAGGTTTTAATATAACAAAGGAACAAAAAAAATCGTCATAAAAGACGCAAATTTGTTATTTGTTTTATCCCACACTAAAAGTTTTAAAACTAAAAATCTAAGGTAAAAAACCATGGACTTAAACATTCTTTGTTATCAACATTGATGCTTTTCAGACAAAACCTTCCACAAAATGGATCAATTCAAGCTTCACCACAATGATCAAAGTGATTTTTAGCAATAAAATTTCAAATATCTAAAATACGTACAAGAAAGCCTGACATTAAAAAAATGATAAGTGAGAAATATAAGCTTTAAAATTTTAACAATTGATTCTCAAGTGGGGAGCGAGTCTGTATACTGGTAAGCTTAAATAGCTTTTGACTATTGGAGGCAAAAATTTTATATCGATCGAAGCTAACTATCTTTGTCAATTTTGTGTTGGTGAGAAGTGGCTTTTGTTAGTGCTTTTATTCTATATTTCTTTACTTTTGATGAATTTCATTTTTAGTCCTCACAGTAACCTGACTTTCTTTGCAATGACGTTGACAGTTGACATTCAAAAGCGTCCCTGTATTTTCATCCTTGACATTATTAATTGGGATCTCCAACTCAACTTTCGACAGAGTTAAGAAAAGAAAAAAAGATAGAATGCAATGTGGTATTGTTCAAGTCAATGTGCACATCAGTCCAAGCCGAGGCTTTTTCTTTGCAAATATCTTTACTTATTTCTATAAACTAAACTTTGGGAACTTTGTATTATGTCTTAAGATCCAATTGCAATTTTTTTTTAATGCTCGCATATGAATTTTGTTTTGTTTATGTTATTTCACATGTTAAATACAGATTATTATTCAACACCTTTTACATCTCTTTGACTGGTATGGGATAAATCTCCAAAAAAAATACACTGAATTGAATTCAGCAGCTTCCCCCTCCCCTTTTTAAACAATTTTATTTTCAATTTTTGAATTTGGACAAATAGTCATTCAGAGTCATTAAGCTGATTGAGCCAGAATTTGACCTGGTTTTCATGACATTAAACTGACAAAAACAATTGCTCGCTAACCTTTGAATGGGACATTACTCTTTTGCAAAGCCACTAGATCTTACAGATCCAGCTACCCAACCCAAGGAGGGTCAGAAAAAAATCTCGACTGCAGTCATTATCAATACCAGTCTATTTGCTTGTGTAACAAGTGCTCTAACAACTGAGCTATCAGAACTCTCTTCCAAAGGGGAAACAACTGCTCTTTGAATTAATTATTTAACCCTTTTGACAGACCTTTAAAAAGTTACAAAATTATGCTGAAAACAAAGATCTAACAGATTGATGGGTATTTTTAGGAGCTTAACAATGCTTATGTCACTTCAAAGACAAATTATTGTCATAACTAAGCACCCACGAAAATGTAAAAATATTTAGTGGGGTGAATATATAATGGATATAATCTATAGGCAAGAAGATTGCCTTTCTTTTTATTTCAACCAGACCTGGGAAATACAACCATGCATAATCAAATGAAATTCAACATTCTTACTTGTAATGAGAAATTGGGTGATTTGGCTTGAAGGAACTGGATGGTTGGTCAGGCACTTTTATCGTGTTGACCTTGAGTTTTTGCTCATTTTTCATCTTAGACATAAAGAGTTTCAAATCTTCTGGATCTTCACATATAAAGGATCGAAGGTCATTGAAAGAGATGTGAGTCTCCACCAGCTTGGCATCTGCAGGATTCATCACATTTAACTGACAAGAGATAGACAAGAGAAAAAATTTAAGAGGGTTGTTGTAAATCATTGTTTCAGCAATGAAATGCATATGAGCGTCAAAGGTGTAATCTCAAGATGTGCAGATCCATGTTACTTTAAAAATGCAATGCAAAATAATGCAATCTTGGCATAACTTTAATCAAATATTCTATGGAGCCTGGAGTCCATAACTGTGAGGGATGTATCTTAGGATGCATCTTATTGTGTGATATGTTTTCATTTTCCCCCCTGATAAATCATTTTTTTAGTATACCATCATTTAGCAGATGGTTAATGGTTAATGAAAAAAGAAGATCAAGAACAAGAACAAGAAGAACAAGAAGAACAAGACAAAAAAGACGAAGAAGAAGAAAAGAAGAACAAGAAGAAGAAGAAGAAGAAGACGAAGAAGAAGAAGAAGAAGAAGAAGAAGAAGAAGAAGAAGAAGAAGAAGAAGAAGAAGAAGAAGAAGAAGAAGAAGAAGAAGAAGAAGAAGAAGAAGAAGAAGAAGAAGAAGAAGAAGAAGAAGAAGAAGAAGAAGAAGAAGAAGAAGAAGAAGAGGAGGAGGAAGTGGTGCGGTCGTATGTGAAGGAGGAAAAAGAGAAAAATTTAAACAATCACGGATGTGAGGAAAGAAACCTTATGCTGAGAGCAGTCAATCACCTTTCGAAGAAAAATATATATTTCGAAGAAAACTGTTTATTTCACATTTATCTTGACTTTCAAACGGAAACAAAGAAAGCGGATGAACGGAGATAGTCAACAGGAAAATTGTGTGTCGGTAGCAAAATAGAGAGAAATGGCCCAGCTCGACATGCGCTGAGTGTGTTAGTTGATTACTGACTACACGCGTTCGAACGCGCTGAGTGTGTTAGTTGATTACTGACTACACGCGTTCGAACGCGCTGAGTGTGTTAGTTGATTACTGACTACATGTGTTCGATATCTCGCGACAAGTCACAACACTGTCACCCCTCTCTCTCTTGTTTGTGGCATAGTAGGCAGTGAATACATCCCATCCGCCGGAAATTCAGACAGTGATAATTGATAAGATGGAATGATAATATACCTCGCTGACTAGTTTGTTTTGTCTTTGACGCAACAAATAAAAAGTTTCTTCTTTTTTTTTAAGTCGACGCTCGAAGCAAAATAGAAAATTATTTTTTCGAGGCACGAAATAAAACTCATTTATTTTCTTTTTTGTTGGTTCTGTCTTTTGAAGTTACGAATTTTATTTTTACTTTTAATTTTTGTTGTTTTTTAAAATGTCAGCACTTAACAGAACTTATCGAGCAAAGACATAATATATACATACATATATATATATATATATATATATATATATATATATATATATATTGGAAATTAATATTTATAAACATACAGTCACATCTCCATAATCCGAACACCATCGTTTCCAGCATATTGTCCGGATATCTGGATAGTGGAATCAGTACCTAAAGTGGCATATGTTGTTTTGACCTCAGACCATAGCTCCCTAGACTAAAGAGCTAAGCCTCAGACCATGGCAATCTAAGAATAAAATACAGCAAACAGCTTTTTTTATCTTTGTTGAAGGTCCTGACATGTTGTAGAAAAATTACAAGAAATGTAACATGTGTATTATTGTATTACTTTGTTATCAAGGTGAGTGTTCGCTGTACAAATAACGAAAGAAAAATCCGTCCCTAGGTGACCTGGCTGGATAATGGAGACATCCGGATTAAAGAAATATATAAATTATTAAATTTTAAACAAAAGTATTTAAATGAGATTGTCTGTGTGCAACCTATATGAAACTCAGAAAACCCTAAACTCTTTTATAAAAGATAAAACAAATTCAAGCATATATATGTCAGATAAATAAATTTAAGAAAAATAGTAACAGTAACAGCTTGTGTAATATGATATTCTTCATCCTTTATCAGAAGGAATTTTTTTCGTTTTTAAATGTTTGATTAACTTTACCCTTCCTTACTGATATTATCATTGGTTCGAAGATTTTCTTCTTAAATAGATGGTCATTTGCCCTCAACCAGACAACTGCCTCATATGTGTTTTGATGCAGAGAGCGTAATGTTTCCAGTCTCCTGTTGCCTACATCCTTGATCTGGCGCAACTGAATTTCTTGCCCTACAAAAAACATGGCATTTGGAAATGAAATTATAAATTATAATTTTTAAAATTCAAAAATCTTATTAAAAATCATGTTTGCAGAAGTAAAAATTAATCCACTTGGTTGAGGTCACAAAGCCCCCAAGCTTTCAAGGGCGGTATAAAATTGAAAATATGATGAAAACTAGTTAATTCTAGGTATACTTTGGGTTCAATATAAAAATATTTAACTGTGAATATTTTTTCTCTATGACATGTGAAACTTAAACCAAAAACAAACAAAAATTGTTTTCAATGCAATCATGTTATAATATATATGCAAAGAAAAAAAGTTAAGTGGTAGCTAAAATGGTTTAATGGATGGATTATACTTATAAGCGTCAACTCCTGATCTGTAAATAGTTTAGAACTTTGTGACTTAAGCATATGTTTTTGTTAGATATGTACAAATAGTTTATTTTTCAGACGTGGCATATTTTAACCATTGTGACAGTAAAACTTAGGAGACTGCACTTAGCAGAAGAAACATGGTATTTTAAGAGTTCTGAGAAAACAAACCGGTGAATACGTCAAAACTAACATTTGTTTAGCAAATAAAGAAATAAGATGTAGCCGAACAAAGCAATGTCATTTTTAAAAATGAAAAATGGTATGATAAAAATATTCATATCTCACCAAACAGATATCCTCAAAACCGAAATTGTTTAAAAGTCTAATCTATTACTATTTTTATTTCAATATTTGGGAATTACTGTGTATTAATAATTTTTAAGCATTTGTTTTCACAACTAAGGCACACTTGAGAAAGATTTGTGACAATGTAAAACTGCTTTTAAAAAGGATGTTTAAAGAAAAAAGATTAAAAGGCACTAGTTTTTAATCTTATAAATGACGGCTTTAAAATATCATTTTTTGAGATGTTTAATTGATCAATTTTGTATACTTTCCTGACCGTTGTAAAAATCTTCAATCAAAAATCCCTAAGGACAAGTTTTAAAGATATACACCTATATTGAAGAAAACAGAATAATGAGATAATAATTCAGTTTACCTCTCAACTCTCCATTGAGAATTTTGATTTCTCTTTGTAGTGTTTCGCCATCATTCTGGACAGTGTTCATTTTTTCCCCAACAGCACGAAGATTAGATGCAATTATCTCTATGTTTTTCTGTATATAGTAGAATGAATTAATAAAAATTGGACAATATCTTTTTTTTAAAAATTAATTAATTAATTAAAATAATTTAAAACATTTATACTGTCGTGTAATCTTTCATAATAATTCATTGAATCACACAAGCATCTGCATTTTCTTTGCAAAAAATTGGAATTGTTTTTCTGAAGATGTGCTAGAAACCGAAATCCGGAATATTCCAGAGATCTCGCATCCATGGCAAAAAACAAAAATGAACAAAAAACCCAGGTGCATACAAAATAACAATTATAAAATTAAAATCTATCAAGGACATAATCTATAGTGAAGAGACAATTCACAAGGAAAGAATATATCATATCTCATAATGATATATACATATGACTTTCTCTCACAGCAGAAAAAACAATTTTAAAAAACAGGCAGCGCCAGCCAGAATCAAATGATCTTAGTCCAGAATAAAGATAAAAAATCAAATGGAAAGGACAAGAGGCTGTGGACTGATAGAGAATCCACTAGCCTAGGAGCAACCAATGTTTCCCTGCTCTTTGGAGAAATTCTACATTGGCACATCAAATATGCTATTGATTCAGCAACTTTCACTCTGTTCTCTACTGTCTTTTTTTTTCTCTCACCCCTCAATAGAGAGTAAAATAAAGCTTTATTACAGTGCAGCAAGCCAGATTCAGATTTATCTGCCAAAACGTATGGCCTGCTAGAGGAATAGATGAGGTATCATGATGTGCACTGTACATGGTGAATTTGTGAAAATATGCTCTATAAATGTTAACACTTACACTTCAGCACGGTTTCCTTGAAAATGGATTCCTCAAACACACGGTTTCCTCGAACTCATTCAAATTTCCTAAAGTTTTTCCTTATTATTCTTTGTTATCATTCCATTCCTTCCTTGAACTAATTTTAACCTCGAACACGGTTTCCTGAACTAACTTCACCCAAAAAAAAAGGTTAATTAAAGGGTTTATTTTTTAATGCGACTGATGATTTACTGTGACATTGGCAGTTACATATATGTGTATCTATCTACACCTCATGTGTGTGTATACAACAATATGATACACACACACAGCCACTCGCAGACTCTATAGCTGTTTTGCATAACATACCCCTCTCTTCTTATTCTCATTATTTCACCATTCGTTCTAATTTCAATGCCACGGGCCATGATTTTGATGATGGTTGGCTACGACGGTAAATGAATGTTGTGAAACAGTACTCCACCCCCCATTCACACACACACATACCAACCCTTTGTAACATGCCATGTAGTTGTTATCTCACTCAACATATCAATAAAGTAAATAAATAATAGCATTCCCTTTATTCATCCTCAAGTGGAGATTTGTCTTAGCGTCTATTCCAAGAAAAGACTGAATAACCATGGTATCAGCGGCAGCTCATCACCACAAATTGAGCTTGGGAGAGATGGCTTGCTTCGCCAGGCCACATGACGCGGTGAATATTCGAACTAAGTATCTTTCGGGTAGGAAGCAAATACCACATCGCTGTGTTACACTGCCCTCAAGTCGTTTTTGGCAAGGCACGGTTTCCTCGAACGTTTTTGCGTGTCCCGAGGAGTTCGAGGAAACCGTGCTGGAGTGTATTTAAAATAGGCATGAAAGAATGTTAATAGCAGTTTGATCAGAACTCCTTCAAATTCATCAAGATTGAAAATCGAACATATTTTTTTGATTTTCTATTCATATGAACTCAAGAGAATTAAGTGGCATGTCTAAACCTGATCCATTGAGTAATTACAATACTGACAGAATAGTTATTTGCTTCTCTCTGAGATGATTTCAAACTTAATATTTAAACCTGAGCTCTTGAGCTGTTAAATAAATCACAGTTAAATAACAATTCAGATCAAACCATAGTCAAAGTCATAATTGGTTGAAGTTTGAGCGAGTTTATAGCTCTGCATATTAAGCCACTGGCATTCCAGTCTATGTAAGATTTTAAAGATTAGTGGTAACTGTAAATGACAATCTGAATATTTTTATAGTAATTTAATCAGGTAATTGGTAACCTTAAGAACTCTCCATTAACTACAAAGGGGCAATGATAAATCTAGGCCGTAAAAATTTGTAATTAATAATTTTATTTGATAAATTCTTCACCAAGGCCTATTTAATTTCCTCGAAAGATTTTGTGTGACAATATGAAGGTCTGCATACAGCTCTTTAAGACAACCATTCTGAGTATTAGGTGATATCTTGGATTTCCTCTGCTTTATCAAAACACAGTGAATATGCGAGATGTGATTGAGGACAAGGATGTAAATTTCCAATTATATAATTTTACTTTAATTACAGTATATTAAAATGAAGCAGATACAAACACTAAAATATCTACTTACAGCAATTTTATGATTGTCACAGCTTTCTATTTGAGCCAATCCAGCTTCTAAAGCATTTATTTGTTCCTGAAGGTCATTTATCCTGTGAGTGTAGATTTATTAAATAAACATTAGTACATTAATACACATCTGTGTGATGGTATGTACATTAATAAATTCCATCATAAGCTATTTAATTAGACAAAAACGCAAACAAATGTATTGAAACTCACACATGTTATCAGATGTTTTAGGTATAACAGTTTTTTCTCATAGTTTTTAATATTTAAAAATGAAACATATAACATGAAATAATGTTCAATCTCTCAACTATACATTGATATAATTATTATTTTGATATCTCAACATCTCAGCAAGATATTTCAAGTAAAATGATGCAAGGTACGATTGCATGCAGAGTTATCTCCCTGTCACTAGGCATAGGTTGAAGTAAATTCAAGGAAGTGCTTGGATTCTAAGGATTAATTGAAAACAACAGCCTTTGTATGCCCAATGACATCAATATCAAGTGACGAATGTTGTATTTGTGTCCATCAGATAGTGTAAACTGACCAGTCACACATGAGTGAGGCTTGCTAATTTTTGAACTAGCACAGTACATCTCCACGTTGATTTAGCAGGCAAGACTGTCTGTCAAGGACTGGACTGGACAGACAAATAAGTTACAAACCTGAAATTAATTGGATTTGACAAATCGCTTTAAATCGAATCATACTTCAATTATTTGTTTATTGATTGAACTAGAGTAGGCGGACCAATGGTGTTGGTCAGTGTGAAATTCAAATTATAGTGTCATAAATCCTCTATAAAACAATGGCTTGTTCCTAAAATGAGTAATCCAATCCGGAATCGAGAATTTCTAGATTACAGTGTACAAATAAAGAAGAAAAAATCCGTCCCCAGGCCACCTGCCCAGCTAATGGAGACTTTCGGATTGTGGAGTTCCAGAATAGAGACGACACACACACATGAAAGGCATGTATAAGGAGGGTATAGATTTTCGTAAACAGGTGCATGTGTAAGCTACTCAGAATAAAATGGATGGATAGAACTAAAAATGAAGAAGTATGGAAAAGAACACAGCAGAAACCAGTGGGAGAGGAAATAGGAAGAAGACGATGGAGGTGGATTGGACACACCCTTAGAAAGAATGACTCCACTATAACAAAGAAAGTATTGGACTGGAACCCTCAGGCAGAAGATCAAGTCAAGGGGGAGGCCACTAGGAACATGGAGAAGAATTAAAGAAGCTGATATACGGAGAAGTGATAACACATGGAACGAGATAAAAAAGTTAGCTCAGGATAGGGAAGGATGTGGCCAAAACCCTGACCCAGGGTGAAAAAGGCAATGAAGATGACACACATGACTGTACAAAGAATCAATCAGTGGACACTTGGAGATTCACTGACAAGTACAAGTTACTTTCCAAAAAAGAGTTGATCATTGAAATCTGCTTGCACACCTTTTAACTCACTAAACCATAACACCAAGTATATCCGTGGTTTACCCAGGTTACTTTTACCCCATGCCTATTTATTACAATTTTTTGAGACAAATTATAGGCGTAGTATCAAAGTTAATATTTTTCATTTATGTATGTTAGTGGTAGTTGTATAAAACTATCTATGTACATGCTCCTTTTAAATACATTTCTTCCAATTTTGAAAAGTAGCAAAAATGTCTAGGATTGAGTGAGTTAATAGATTGACACCTAACCCTAACAAAACTATGTATATATCAGGTGGTCACAAAAAACTTGCTACTGTTTATTTCTTTTTACTGTAAAAAGTTGTAAAGATTTTTTTTCTCCAAATTTTCACTACTATTAGAACTCTTCTTTGTTAATAGAACTGCAAAATATCAAAATAATTGGATGAGCGGATTTTGAATAATATAAAATCTTGTATCACCACCGAAAAAATGTCGATATTGGTGAAAAGATGACACAAGTTGGAAAAAGAAACTATGTGCGTCATTAAAGAGGACTACAGTGCTAATGATCACTTAAAGTCCTAACTTTGTAATTGTTGGACCAAAATAAGTATATTAGTGTACTACACAGACAATTTTTTACATGATAAGGAGAATTATGATGAAAATAACGTTTATGATGACATAATTAATGTCTGCTAAAAATGGCAACAAAAGTTAAGATCAATGCCATTTTACTCTCTGAAACAGCAAGAGGTGCCTAAATGAGCGAATAAGATGGAGAGAAAAATAAATTGAGAAAATGTGGCTCATATTAAAGGGAACAATACAAAACAAACAATTTTGGCCATAGGCCTTCGTCAGGGGACAAACAAGACACAAAGGGCTGAAACGTTATTTGTTTTGTATTGTTCCCTTTAACATGAGCCACATTTACTAACTCTATTATTCTCTCCATTTTACTCTCTGCAGTGTTGCGTCATTATTCTCTGATATTGCATTTCTGAACACAGTTTACAGTTTTGAAAAATCACTATCTTTTTCTTTTCTCAATTCATATTAATAAAATTTTGACTATGTACATATAAGAATTTGCTTTATTTGTGTTTTGAATTTGAAAGAAATCTGATGAAGAGTCTCAGAGATACAAGCCGACAAGGAGCGACATATTTTTTGTGATCACCTGATATATTACTAAGATCAAATTTGCCTTGGATGAATAAAGGAATTAACCTGCTCAATCTGATTAATATTGTGTCATCATTCTAAACCATTTGCTACTAATAGAATCAACCTTAAATAACTAAGAAAAAGCATATCTTAAAAAAAACATATGACTCAGAACAAACAGGTGGCATAGTCAATTGGCTTTCTTATGGTCGGGAGAACAGGATGAAGTATACCAGAGGAGACACAGAATTTTTCATTGTAGGCTCAAAATTCTTCAATTGTAGAGGGGTCACCCCTTAAATATAACAAAATGTGTTGAAAATGGTATCAAATCACTCAATCTTATCCTTCTACCTCCATCCTAGAGATTTTTGGCACTTTTCAAAGGAAAAAATTATATATATATTTGAGTGATCCATCTATAAAACATTAGCATGTACACAGCTTCATCCCACTATACAATATCATGTTAAAAAAAACAAAAACAAAACCTTTAAAAATGCTTATACAATTCGTCTCAGAAAAATGTAAATAACGATGGGATAAAAGTAGTCACAGCAAAATTCATAATGGGTCACTGTAGAAATACTAGCATGGCACGCCTTCTAATATTAAATTTCGTTTTACAGCCTTTGGACCAAACAAAGAAAGTAAAGCCTGTTTATGATGAAAAATGGTTAACCTTTCTTTAGAACTTTAGTGTGTCAATTTTTATAGACTAAAAAAAGTTAACAAGATCACTCAATGCAAAGTTTAATTTTTTAAAATAAGTTATTTACAGTTAGTAAGAGTTAAGTAAGATCACCTTTTGCCTCTGGATTCCTCTTCATTAACTTTGGATTCATACACCGATTTCGCTTCTTCAATCTGAAACAAAACAATGAAAATACTAGCATGAGACAATCATTGATAAAAATGTTCTTTCTATTATTCATAGAAAAGAAAAATGATAAAACCGTAATGGTGCAATATAGAATTATTTGTGACATGGAGAATTTTTACCAAAAAAATCCCGGACTCCATTAGACTCCAAGGCAAGATATTCGACAATACACCATCGGTTCACATACTGAGACTTTCAACAAATAAAGATACTAGTAGGAGGAATTAGGTCCAAAATACCCTTGAATTGTGCAAACAGGGTTGAAAGCATGAAAATTACATATGTTGTAGAATATGAAAAACCCTATAATTTATGATATAGAACCACTCTGAGAGATCAGTATCAGTTGAGATACAAGGTTTTTAAGATTAGAAAATTTTGAAATGGACGACAATAATTTCTTTCATTTTTATTGTGTTAACATTCGAGGCAAGCCGACCAAAGGTTGTTTTACGTCATCCTTTGGATTCCCATTGGTGAATATTTTTAGCGTCGAAGCGGATGTTTTCTTTTCCCTTTACTTTCGATTCACGAACCATACAAATTATTTAATCGTAAATATTATTCGATTTCACTTGTTTTAAAGGACGTCTAGCAAGCAATATTCTATAATATGAAATTTTTTCTGCATCTGATTTAATAAGTATAATCAATTGCTCTAAAACGGACGGGCAGACGGGAATAGTAGCAGAGGGGTAGACAAAACAGATAAACAGAACACAGCTCAATAAATGCCGATAACCGGTGTTGACAAAAGACAGTGCTCATTCTCCTCTCCTCCTATTTTCTTTTCTTTCCATAAATACTGCTATAATCATTTTACGTGAGTTAAAACCTATTTCGGTCAAACTTGATGACAGTAAAGAGTCAGCATACCACTTTCATTGCTTTAACACAATTCAATTCTTTGGTTTGTGATGAAAACAAGTTGGATGTATCTATTTTTTAAATTCATCAGAAAGAAATGAGATTATTGAAAGCTTAAAACAAAATGATGCTAAGTGGCATAAGTACTGTCGTGTAAAATTTAATGCCAACAAAATTAGGCGATTAGAATTAAAGAAATCTAAAAGAATTGCCCCACAAGAATTCCAAACTTCGTCATTTAACTTGGAGGAGTCACCGAATGAATTTATTTCGCAACCCACGAGAATAATGAGACAACGTTCAAAATTAGAGATTGGCTATAATAAACAAACATGCTTTTTTGTAAAAATATGGAATCGGGAGTACTCCATTCTGTAATGACAACAGATATGGAAGAAAATATTCGTGAAATAGCGTTATCTATAAAAGATTCTGATATGTTGTCATTTATTGCCGGAGGAGATTTAGTCGCTCAGGAGGCACACTACCGCTCTATACCATAAAATTTGTCATGTACGATACTTAAAAAAACAAGCTTTAAAAGATGTCACTGCTGATGATAATGATGATGTCACAGTTCTTGAAAGAAGTCGAGCTTTTGCTAGCATTATATCGTTTATAGAAGAGAACCCTGCAACAAATGTGGCGATCGATATGAACCACTGTGGAGCTTATTTCCAGAATTGTCAAAAGTGTCCCAAAAACTCACCAAGTGTTCATGTAAGAGAGAATGTATCGGCATCCGATGCAAGTGTTTAAGGCCCGGTTTGCCTTGCACGGACTTGTGTAGATACGGGGTGTGTGTGTGTGTGGGGGGGGGGGGGGGGGGGTGTTAGGTCAGTACAGTAATGAGTAAAATTCTCTCTCTCTCTCTCTCTGTGTCTCTCTCTCTCTCTCTCTCTCTCTTCCTCTCTCTCTCCGTCTCTCCCTCTCTCCCTCTTTTATCTACTAGTTAGGTATGTACAGTAATGAGTAAAATTCTCTCTCTCTCTCTCTCTCCGTCTCTCCCGCTCCCCCTCTCAGCTTTTATCTACTAGTTACAACACGAAATAACCATCAGTTAGCTACCGTAAATGGTTATCGGTGTATTTAAAGTTTTAGATCGCACATTGTATTGTCGTGGTTATTTCCTCGGATAAGTAATGCTATATAGGAAAAAATAAAAGTGCTAAAAACGCACTGTTCTAATAAATTGCCAGATTGGTTCTATATCAGCTGTTATTTATATGGGTCATAGCTACCTATATGCCAATTTTCAGGATTTCAACCCCAATGTGCACGGTTTTAGCATAATTTTCCCTAATACAATGAATATGAAGAAAATATTTTTTTTTACGCAGTTATTTCCCTTGTTTATTATAGTTGTAATAGGTAAAATCGAAGGCCTTAAACCGATAAGTTATGATTGATTGCCAGAGTGGTTCTATATCAGATGTTTTTTTAATGGGTCTTAGCAACCTGTATGCAAATTTTCATGCTTTCAACCCGAATTTGCACGGTTTTAGCCTAATTCCCCCTACTATACAACATTCACAACATTCCATCACAAACTCCAATTTTCAGACCAATCCTGACTCAGGATGTGAGGATATATCAAGTATAAAAAAATCCGACCTCACTATAAACAATCTCACCAGTTACAAACTTGTATAAATCTCATTTTTACTGTTAACCATCATGTAGAATGTCCCTAGCAAATGACTCCTCGTTGATATTCATATAATAATAATAATTATTATTATTATTAGATGCCCTTTTAGCTGATAGCCTTTAGTAGCTACTCACAACTAACTGTAAACTCACATAATGCTGGATGTGGTAGAAGTAATATTAATAATGATTAAACTGGTGATAATGGTGATACTATGGTGGTGGTAATACTGATGATAATGTACTAGTGGTGAAAGTGATAATGGGGTTTATGTAGTAGAGAATAGAAGTATTGTGGTGGTATGACCACGCTGATATTGGGGCCTGCTGTAGAATACATTGTGCTTTGATGGCGAAAATGATAATATTGTATTAATGGTGTTGGTGTTGCAGGTAATAATAATAGGGATGTTTGGTAATGGTAATGATACTATAAAAGTAATGGATAATGATGATGCTGATGCTGTTATGTTGAATTTTTTTGAACAACAAAGATCAGATTATTATTATTATTATTATTATTATTATTATTATTATTATTATTATTATTGTTATTATTATTATTATTATTATTATTATTATTATTATTATATTATTATTATTGCTACTATTATTATTATTATTGCAATTATTATTATTATTATTATTATTATTATTATTATTATTATTATTATTATTATTATTATTATTATTATTATTAATATATTATAGTGAGAATAATAATACTGACGTAGAGATCATGATGGAGAGTGGAATAAGTACTTAATAATAATAATAATAATAATAATAATAATAATAATAATAATAATAATAATAATAATAATAATAATAATAATAATAATAATAATTATAATAATAATAATAATAATAATAATAATAATAATAATAATAATAATAATAATAATAATAATAATAATAATAATAATAATAATAATAATAATAATAATAAAGTGTTCTTTTATAGCGCTAAACGCCACTGCCTCAAAGCGCTTACAATATACTTATCAAACCATAAACACATTTGTACCGAGCCAAACAGACACATACAACAGTCGCACACACTATCTATGCAAGTTTTACAAAATGAAATTGATATTCAACAAAATGGAATCAAGAAATAAAACGTATAATTATAACTACTTATGATGTAGTGGTGGTTTTAGTTGTGATGAATTGGTGGTGGGATTGATGATGGTGCTTTGGTGGTGGTGCAGTGACAGTGATGTTGTGGAGTCAATGAATATTCTGTTGTAGTGTCAGTAATGACGCTGTTGTGGTGGTACTACAATGATCATGCTGATATGGTGGTTATGCTAGTGACAATATTCCTGTAAAGGATGTGGTGACGATTATTCATTGGTGGTGGTACAAATGATGATGATGTTCTGGTTGTAATTCAAATGGTCATACTGAGGTGGTTATAGCAGTGATCAGGATGAGGTTTGATGATAAAGCTACGTTTGTCTTATTACAGGCTTGTCAACCAAGCTCAACCATTTGTTAAAAAATTCAAAATATCCAAATTTAACAAGCATCGAATTTATGGAGACTTATCAAGCTAGTAGAGGGTAGGAAAACCCTGCTATTCCTATGACAATCATATGCATGGCTGCTCAGATTCTCATCAAGGAGGAGACGATTTTTAATTACCTTCACCTCTTCAATTTTTATCATTTTCCCCCCTTTTTATTACAAACTCTGACTTTTTGCATTCAGCATATTTCAGTCAACATTCCCATATTTCATATTTTGGACCTTAAAGCATATCAAAATATGAGAAACCATACCAGATGGCAAGCCTGTTATTACGTTTCAGCATGGCTTCATCGAACTTCTCCAGACATGCAAAATAGTCTGAGGAAATTGTAGTTCAAGGAAACCGTGCCTTGCCATAACAACTTGATGGATAGGGGAGGAATGGGACTGTGTGGCTCAGCAGTTAGGTTTTTGCTCGTTCGAATATTTACCAGTCAGCCCCTGGAATAGACTTTAATACAATAGTGTATCATATTATATACACACACATACAATGTAGATAGATACACACACATGTAACTATCAAAGGCACAGTAAATAATCAATAGTCGAAATAACCAGCCACATTAAAATACCTTCTAATCAATTTAATTATCATCTTTTTTTCTATATTGGCTGGGTGAAAATAATTTGAGGAAACCTTTACTGCAATCAACTTTTCAACTTTGCTGGACACCCTATATCTATATCTGGTCACCACAATGTTATTCATTCAAAAAATCACATTCAAAGATGTGTATTATATCCTGTAATATTTTATCAAAAGCAGGTCCACAACAAGACTTACTTTATCAGATTTCTGATTCATTTTATGTATCTGATCCTCTGTCTTCTTCATCTTATCCCGTATTACTTGAGACTGAAAATAAAATTATTGCAATGGATTGTGAATCAAGGTATAAAGTAACAGTCAGAAAGAAATGTTTAGAATTTTTTTTTCATTTTAATTTTGCTTACTTTTTGACACATACAAGACACTATCCTATCATATCATAATAAATGTTGCTTAGGTCAAAGGCTTTTAAGTACCCTGAGAAAAAGAAAAAGGTTCACGGCAAAAATTCCCATATATAACTATCATAACTAGGATATCATTTTCACCATAACCAAAAAAAAATAAATCAATTAAAAACATTCATCAAAGTCATTTATTAACCTGCATTCTGAGAGATTGTCAACAAATGTTGTACTGGCAAAAATATATGAATATAATGAGTTATAATGTGTCACCACTAGAGTTATCTGTATAATTATCCTCAATCATGAGTAAACATTATCAGACGGTTATTAATCCACATTGTTGTCGCTTTAATTAAATGTTTGATTTTTTTATTTTTTTGGGTCTTGCTTTTGTTGTAGTGACAAAAATATGTAAGGATTGGTCAAATTTACCATTTCTCTGGTATCCTGCTCCAGTTTTTCTTTCCCAACCTTCAATGTCTCCTGCTGCCGCTCTAGAGGTGCATACCTCCTTTTCTCAGCTTTCAATTCCTCTGACCTTCTATCCTTCTCTGCCTTGACCTCCATATACTGTTCTTTCAGAAAGTCATATTCCTATGGAGCATAGAGTGGAAAGTGATCATTAAAAGTAAAAAGATAAGATTAATGTTAAAACTCGTCTAGGCAGGCATTAAATTCATTTATCAGTTTGACACTGTCCTTTGACAACATATAGCCTAACCTTATACCTACCATCACAATCCCTCCAATCCCCATTATTTTGAGTAAAGTCAAAAACAAGACATCTGTTATGACATTTTGATTCCTGATTTTCTTCACTCCATAAAATGTATATACTAATGGAGCTAAGATCATGTAACCACAAAATAAAGTACATTTAAAAGATATTTTAAAGGACAGGTAAAATTCTAACAGGTTTTGACATTGTTAGGGATAGGTACTTTTTGAAATGCATTTTGGAGTCTTTATTTTCATTGAAAAATACTTTTGCATCCTAATTTTGATGACAAAGTAAAGAGTCTATCCATAAAACAAAGAAACACGGAGGGAATGGGTGCTGTACTTGACAGTGTATTTAGATCCCTTGTAATCGAGCATAATGTTTATTTCTAAAGTGTTAAATCCCATTCAAATGAAGAAAAATTAGATTTTTAAAAATGTGACCAAACCATACTATCACAGAAAGATGCTCTCTTCCCCCCCCCCCCCCCCCCTCTCTCCCTCTCTCTCATACATACACATAAAAGCGCTCATGCTACACATCCAATCTTCCTCCATCTATCACTCTCCATTTTGGTCCAACTGAAATCAAACACACCAACTTGAAAGCAAACGTTTAAAACTTGCAATCAAAACTTGAGCTTTGAGCTTTTATATAGTGCAATATCCACTAAACATGCTCAAAGCGCTTAACAAATGGTCCCTGACCAACAGCAACACGTAACGTCTAGAATGAGACATGGTGCTAATTGCACTAATACAAGAAACATGAAGATTAAATTGTGTCATATTTCTGACGAAAGCAAACAATAACAGTTTGTCAAACGTAAAAGAAACGAATAACTCCCTGGTAAATGAAAGCTGCACAATTTAAAAATCTGCAAAATCAAATCATTTGGGACGACATGAAAAATCACTGAAGCTTCAGCGATTTATATCTTTTGTCTCAAGGAAACTATCTGAATGGATCAAGATATCTGAGTTGTTTGGGGTTTTGTGCACAAAGAATGGAAACAACATATTATGGATATTCATCAGTATGCTCAATTTTCATGTATGATAGGGAGCACTGGCATTGGTCCAAAGGTGTGAAAGATTTCTTGAAAAAAAAGCATTTCAACAATGAATTCTCCTGGAAAATGTCCAACCTTCATCCAGTCAAAAGTTTCTGGGAAGTGTTTGCAGACAGAGGTCCCATCATTGCAAGCTACTCAAAATCCAAGATAAACCAACAATTCAAATAACAGATACCACCTTTTGATCAAGTTTTTTTTCAAATCTTATAAATCTCCTCTTCTCTAAGTAATTTGGACAAAAACGTTTATCAAAATATGCGATTTATCAAGCCTACATACACATCTCATGACCAAAATGTATTCTGTATTGAGAGAAGTTTCTTACCAACCATGGCTTCTTCATTTTCAGAACCTCTACTTTTTCCAAAAAAGCTTTCCGGTCATTAAAACACTTGACATCCTGCTCTAGACGGGCATTCTTTTGCTTTTCTTGATCAAGACGTTCTTCTGTGGTGGATAGATCTTGCTGAAGTGATTTCGCTTCCTGCCTTGCTTGCTTTAGTTTTTGATGGTTCTCATACAGATCATCAATGCCAACCTTAAAAAATAAAATGAAATTGGAGAGAAATTAAATGGAGTAAAGATATTGAACTAAAGCTCAATTTCATTAATCATAGCCTTTACCCCACTGTGAATTCTTAAAACTAGGTTTGAAATATTCAAAGCAAAAGAACTTCAAGTGTCTCAAAGATAATAAAGCGGAATCCTGATAAAGTCAACACTGCCGGACCAGATAGTTTGATTGACTATCCATTATCAAAGGAAAACATAGATAAAGAACAGAAAATTTGGGGCCAACAAGAGGTGTTTACTTTAAGCAAAAGTTGGCTTTATGCCTTTATGTGGAATGGAGGAATACTGCCCTTTCACTTTTTAAGACAAATTGAGAGACTCATAATGTAATATCGATCGGTATCAATAATCAGTATTAACAATCAATGGAAACATAGCACATAGCACCAGAGCACAGACGTTATATCAATAGAATTATGAAGAGAGAGAGAGAGAGAGAGAGAGAGAGAGAGAGAGAGAGAGAGAGAGAGAGAGAGAGAGAGAGAGTGAGAGAGAGAGAGTGAGAGAGAGAGAGAGTGAGAGAGAGAGAGAGAGAGAGAGAGAGAGAGAGAGAGAGAGAGAGAGAGAGAGAAATGAAGTGAGATGAGAGGGAATATTTGTCTTAAGTTAAAAGATTTGAAAAACTGATTCATGAACATCTTAATATTGCATATCAATTTAATCTTGAAACCGAAAACTAACAGACTTCTCTGTATTTTCCAATAATTCTTGCTGACTCATCTTGGCAAAATCTGCCACTTTTTCCTGTGGTAAAACTTGACATAGATTACCAACTTGGATTTTCAGCCTTGAAACAGCCTGTTCCACCTAGAAAATAGTAATGTTACAATTAAGTAAAATCGCTGCTGGACTGAGAATAAGCTTCAGCACTGACTCTATGAAATCTCACTGTTTACCTAAGATGATATTGTTCCTTGATATCAACCTCAAATACTAGAAAAGGTTTCACTAAACAACAAAATTTTTTGTTCATTTTCAGTATATAATCACTTCAGGTTCAATTAATTGATATTCAGTTCTGAAACATATTGACTACTATCATTCATAATATTAAGAATTAACATTAATTACTTGGTTTAACTCTTATCCAGACCAAACTCTCCAAGACAATAGCTGTTCTAATTTTATTTTTTAAAGTCATTATAAAGAGTCAATTCTTTGAATAAATCCACACATATTTTATTGACTGAGTAATTTCAATAGCATTATTTTAAATCTATATATAAACAAAATCTCTATAAACTTATACAATTCTATTCTCCGACATGTAAAGTTTGTCTAGACACATCACAGGTAAGAACTTACTGCTTTCTGAGTAGCAGGTCTTCCATTTACAGACCATTTGGATGTGTTGGATTTACTTATCTCCCTTGTTATTATGTAATTTTGGGGTACTGAATATCTGTTTTAGAGGGAGAGAAAAAAATACAATTAATAAAAAGTTAACTCATTCTGCCAAATATTTTTTTCTTTGATTACGGAGAGAAAAAAATACAATTAATAAAAAGTTAACTCATTCTGCCAAATATTTTTTTCTTTGATTACACAAGCTTCCAAGCCCATTGCACTCCACCAATTATATTAAAGCAAATTGATGTATCAACAAAATGTAAAAAATAAGTACAATTATAATACGCAATCAAAAACTACTTATGAAAATAATCAAACACTTCTCCTTAGAAGCCATAGGGCTTATGGTAGGATGCTAGTTTAATAACAAGTACTTTCTATCAAATCTAATAGGCCCAGCAATCCAATAACTGCTGGGGAGACCTCATTTCAACCGGTTTCGAAATTGGGTTATGTGATTGA
Organism: Berghia stephanieae; assembly: GCF_034508935.2. Taxonomy (NCBI): domain Eukaryota; kingdom Metazoa; phylum Mollusca; class Gastropoda; order Nudibranchia; family Aeolidiidae; genus Berghia; species Berghia stephanieae. The sequence goes on from NC_088361.1 coordinate 70,136,501, forward strand.
CAAAATTGTGAGTCAAATGCTCCCTCATTGAGTTATTTCAACCCCAAAGTTAAAATGTAGTTCTGATCTATTGTGAAATAAATCTGTAACAGAATCAAATCAATGAGGATCATAGCACATTCACTTGCTTAACACTACCGCGACAATAAAAAGTATGATCGCATATATGCATATTAGTCTATAGCCACTTGATCATGATTAAAATCATGTAACTTGTTTCATTGAAACTATCTACAGTGATATTTTGTTTCTGTTTGTTTATTTTTAGGGTTTCATAATGCTTCTTAGCAGACACACATGCCAAAGTAAAAAACAAAATATATATATTTTAAGTCTACCTATTTAATATCCTATATTCATCCAATTTAAACTATCTTTTTAAATTTAAAAAAAAAAAAATTATGAAAAAATCATTTTTTTAAAAAAGCAATCATCTAAAACAGATAATGAACGTCATTCTCATTTGGTTGATTTAAAAGTGTAATTCAGACTTTATTTATATATCAAGATTTGAACACGGATCAAATAAAAAAATTATATAATGATTAATGAAACAGATGAAATCAGTAAACAACTTATTATTTATTAAAGTTAAGATGGATACAAAAGGGGGAGAGGGAATTACTCCATTGGTAGCTAACTTATAATCTGCGTGTATCCAGAAGAAGATTTAAGAATATGTCCGAAAATATGATTTGGGATTAATATGAGTGTCTACACTAAGGAGGCACTACAACTAGTGCAGAACTTAATCTGTGCTTATGACAGGATTGTGTG
>NC_088361.1:70142277-70144777 GCF_034508935.2 Berghia stephanieae
GAATCTCTACTTTAATGACGAGAACAATTCTTCATAATATTGCGCACGTCATGTTTCAAAATAAAGATCTGAACAAGTGTGTATGTTTCAAACGCACACGTAATCAATTAGTTAAAGTATAAAAATCGATGCTCCAAATTTTCTTTCGTAGAGCAAAATATCCAAAATGTGTATGAATCCAGTATATTTATTTACAAGGGTTAGCACTTTCCCCGCGACATTTTCCAAGTTGCCACACTACAGATAAATTCTATTTAAAATGCCAAACAAGTCATATGGGCAGAAAAGAAAAAAATAGTCAAATGGTTGGAGGGGGGGGGGTTAATGCTCTCGTCATTGTTTTTAACTTTTCTACTTTTAATGCCGAAACTATTTTGTTTGACATAGCGTTCCAGTCCCGTGTGGTTTTAAGCAAGAGACATGTTGTCTGAAGAAGGGTTTTGAGCAGGAAACGTAGTGTTTGGTGTTTTGTTCTTTTTTTTAAAGCTGTTATATTCATTGTTGTTTTTTACTGTCTCTAAGCGTGATTGTTTCATGCGAGGTGTATTTATTTGCAGGTATGATAATCCAAATTGTTATGGTCTTAGGGTTGTAATGGCAATACTCTCAAACCAACGCAAAATATTGTCCATTACAACAATGTTAAAACAAGTCATTAAATATGTTTGGTTTTCAGACCTGCACATACACGGAGGTTTCATGTCAAAGATGTGAGAATGGCCTATGCAATTGATGTAATGTTTGAGTTTTGATGTGTCATTTTATGTGAACGTAAGAAACAATATCTTTTTATGCTGTCATGGATGAGGGTCTTATAAATCTATTTCTTTTTTCTTTTACTGCTATCATTGATAATGGCTTCAATCGACGTGTACTTATTTGAAAATATCAAACCCTTTAAAAAATCCATACCAAAACTGATTTACCAAAACTGCCAAGTTTATTGAATTTTTACAAACGCCAAACTGACATCACAATGAAACTTGTCAGTGAAAGACGTGTTTCGGTACATTCAAGACTGATAAAAGAAAATAAGTAAAGCACGAGTAAATTCATTTTTTATACAATATATTTTTCAAGGCACGCAGTTATAAAATTAGACTTAGGATACTGGAGAGAATAGTACATAATAATAATAATAATAATAATAATAATAATAATAATAATAATAATAATAATAATAATAATAATAATAATAATAATAATAATAATAATAATAATAATAATAATAATAATAATATTATTATTATTATTATTATTATTATTATTATTATTATTATTATTATTATTATTATTATTATTATTATTATTATTATTATTATTATTATTATTATTATTATTATTATTATTATTATTATGTACTATTCTCTCCAGTATCCTAAGTCTAATTTTATAACTGCGTGCCTTGAAAAATATATTGTATAAAAAATGAATTTACTCGTGCTTTACTTATTTTCTTTTATCAGTCTTGAATGTACCGAAACACGTCTTTCACTGACAAATAAATAAATAAATAAATAAATAAATAAATAAATAAATAAATAAATAAATTAATTAATATGGCTGCGCAGTCTTTATGGACGCTTGCCGTGAATGTGTGCGTCACTTCGAGTTTGTCAGTCTGTTTCTATTAATCCAGTTAGTAATCTGACTCCATAAATCTCTGTCTAGTGCAAGTGTTCTAGCTTTAGAATGTCATCATGTGTGTTAAGATGCTGAGGCAGTTGGATGTTTCCTTGTCTTGTTGAAATCAGTTCTTCGGTTGTCGTTTCTAAATGTATGTGATATTTTTGAGATCTTGATTCAATGTTGTTGGAAGTGAAGTTGGTTTACGCCCTCTGTATTTGGCTCCTTGTTTGAAGTTATCATCCATTGAGGTTTGTGATGGAATATTTTCATCTCGCCAGAGCACGTTTCCGAACAGTTTCCATCTTTGTTTCTTTATACGCGTACTGACTGGTTGTACTCTGCATCTGTCATAAACATCCTCATTACTAAGTTGTATATATAAGGATTGGCAGCACCAGCGCTTCGTAAAGGCGTTTTCTTTTATTTTCATGAATGATGTTTGTCCTGTTCCAAACGTTGTGTAGTTCTCTGAATGCAGTTTGAGCTAGTATTTTTCTCCGTTTGATGTCTTCATTCTCATTAATCAAGTTTCCGAGTTTTCTGACACTTTTCCATTCCGCCTGTTTCTTGCTAACCACTGTAAGCATGGAATCTGAAAGTGAATCAATCCAAAACAGAATGTACAAAAATCAACAGCAATTTAAATGAATGGAATTTGATCAACGAAAATGAAGACATCAGAAAACGAAAGCAGCTGGCCACCAATGCATTAAACCAACTCCAAAATTTATCGAATAGAAATAACATAATCAGTGAGAATAAACGAATACAGATTTAAGAGCCACTGATTATTCCGATATTGGCATATAATTGTGGAACCTGGGGCCTCACAAAAAAAAAGAACTTAGAAAGTCTCGATTCATACCACCGC
>NC_088361.1:70149777-70184777 GCF_034508935.2 Berghia stephanieae
TATCGCCCTTCTCAGGAAACCCTAGAGACCTAAACAACCGCATCACAACAACTGAAGTTAGAAATAGCATAAAGTGCCTAAACAATAACAGATCCCCAGGCGAAGATGAAATTCCCGCTGAATTGCTGAAATGCGGTACCCTCTCCCTGGATCTGAGCATTGCAAACATAATGAACAAAACATTCTCAACACACAAAGACTGGGACATAAACAGCGGTGTCCTAATTACAATACAAAAACCAGGAAAAACGAAAGGACCCGTAAACAACCTGCGCCCAATAACATTACTGAATACCATAAGAAAAACACTGTCAACTATTATCCTCAACAGAATTAGACCGAAAATAGAAAATTATCTATCACATAGCCAATGCGGGTTTCGCCAAGACCGAAGCACATCGGACGTTGTATGGACACATAAATGGTTGGCAGCAAAGGCACTCAAAGAAAACATATCCATAACAATAACCGGAATCGATATGTCCGCAGCCTTTGATACGATCGACAGAGGAAAACTTTTGGAGATATTAACAGAAATAGTAGACAAAGACGAGCTCCGAATAATCCGATTTCTCCTCAGCAACACAAAGATACAACCAAGGATATACGGGGCCACAAAACAGACGCAGTTCGAAAGTAACATCGGAACCCCCCAAGGAGATAGTCTGAGCCCGATTCTGTTCACAATATACTTAGAACACGCTCTGAAAGAAGTTCGAAAAGTCATTCCAAAACCAACGACTCATATTGAGAATGCAATCCCTAGAGAAATCGCCTATGCAGATGATGTCGATTTTATTGGATCAACACCAGCAAATATAGACATCATACAAAATACCCTCATGAAATATAACCTCCAAGTCAATGCCAATAAAACCGAATTTACAACAATATCGAGGAACAAAGAGGAATGGAAAAGAACAAAGAAAGTCGGCTCACTAATTGGAGACACCGAGGATGTACAAAGAAGAAAACAGCTATCAAACGCCGCACTCAGTAAACTCACCAATGTATGGATTAGAGGTGACAAAATAAAGAGAAAAACCAAACTGAAACTGTACCATGCTCTTGTAAAACCGGTACTTCTGTATAACTGCGGCACTTGGGCGTTGACAAAATCCGAAGAAGAACATCTGGATGCCTTCCATCGCACACAGCTAAGAAGGGTACTGGACATCAAATACCCCAAAAAGATCTCAAATGAATCACTCTATAAGATCACAAAAGAAAGACCAATCTCCCTTGACATTTTACAACAACGATGGCAACTTTTCGGTCACATACTACGCAGGGACAAAAACATACCAGCAAACCAAGCCATGTCGGGATACTTCCAAAAACACGGGAACCTTTTCAGAGGAAGACCGATCACAACACTCCCTGTGATCCTAAACAAAAACCTCACAACACTTGGACAAAGCATTAGTCTCATAACGGCAGGGGACCTTGAAAATCTGAGAACCCTAGCAGAGGACCGGCAATATTGGAGACACCTCACACAGGAAATACTGGAAACAGCCAAGGCGACCCGATCTTTCGGTCGAGACGCGAAAGGCATCTAAGTAAGTAAGTAATCAAAGTTTGATACCTTTTTGTTTCTCCATCCGCATAGCCGTAGGTGAACTTTTAATCGATGTTAACGTGGCAAAGTTTTATGTTTGATTCTTTCAATAAAAACCACAAATAAGTGACGATGACATCACAAGAGAAATATTGGATATGGGCTGATTGGAGCCATAATGTAGGAATAAAAAATCATAGTTACCGAAGTCAGCAGTAACTACTTCCGGTTTTCGTAACCACAATAAGTAAATAAATAAATAAGTAAATAGAAAAAAGTAAATAAATAGATAATTCATAACTATTTTGGTTATCAGGCCTGCAATTCTGTACACGTTGAAAAGAACCGATAGATTTATCGCAACTCTTGCATCGGACATAAGCAGGAATCAATGACATCATTTGAATTTTTTATGGAAACGGAAATTGTTTACCTCTTCTTTGCCGCTTCATGTCTGAAAGTTATTTTGAATAAAATGGCGGAAGCAACTTCAATAAATCCACAACCAAAATATTTGACGAGGGATCCACTGACGGCGTGGGCAAGACTTTTCAATGATAATGTTGATTCTCTCTCAGGGGTTTGTCATAAAAATTCAGTTAACACTAGGATTAGAATACAAAGAGCGAATTTATTCAATAATCAAGATCGATTTTCAAAACATCATAAAAGTAAAAGTAAATCAAAATCGCCTCCACATCAAGAAAAAAGGCAAGACTCATTGAATGATAAATACAATATTAATGGTGGGCAACGGCTTCAGGAACTGAACAATGATTATGCAGATGGAGGTGGAATTGAATCACCATGCCAAGAACTTGCTCTAAAAAAGAGTAGCTCTGCTATTGAATGTGGAGACCTGATTTTATCAGATAATGGCGTGAAATCGCAGGACAATACACGCCTTGTTTGTTTAAATGATAAAAAACGAAGAGCTAACAAAATAGATGTTGGCGGGGACGGACTTTTTAAAAGTAAGAAAGGGCTAATTTGGGTAGGTTTGGGAAACGGTATGAGACGCCCAATATCTTTTAACTCAGCAGAACACAGACTTTCGATGAAATACATATTATTTTGCTATTCCATTCTAGATTCACATGCTTCAAAAATTATTCTTAAAGTTAAGAATATCAAAGACCCAATGGGACAAATTGAGATTACCGATTGCTCGAATCGTATCTGTTTTAAAAATATTCGATTTAGAGACCCAGAGAGCTTAGAGACAGAATGCAGTGCTAACCGCAGAAATTCCCAAGAGAAAATTCAATCATTTCCTGTCCATGTGGTGAGCAATCCGGATTCATTACATAATTCAATAAGTGTTTACCAAGACAAAATTCCCGAAGAGAATACCACAACCGTTTTTTCACATTCCGATATCAATCAAAGATATTCTTATATTCGAACTTCTCCTAATTCGGAGTGTAACCAACAGGATAATAGATTAACGTGGGACACTTGGTTAGTAAAAACCAACAGTTATATTAATGAAAAGGGCAGAGGAAGGGCTCATGCCGAATCTATTTCCTCAAAAACCCAGCAAAAATCATTGTCCAGAAATCCACACACCCTATGGAAGAGATTATTTGAAGAAAATGTTAACTCTCTTTTCAAAAAAGGATCAAAAACCAACACAGGATGTCATCATCCCCCAAAAAGCAACGTTGAAACTGGTACTTGTATGAAGGATGGAATGTTAAGGGAGTTTTTATGTCCTGATTACGAGGCAAAAGAATTAATTCCACCTCACAGGAAGCTTGGTGAATCATCTTCATCGTGTAACAGTAAGCTAAGAATAAAAAACAAGCCACATACCAGTGATATTTTTCCCCAGGCACTTGATTGCATCCATTTAATGAATAATATTACACCATTAAAAAGAAGTTCGAAAGAACGTGCTTCTCATAAACTGTTAGCAAAAGTAGATCGAAAATATTTTACCACCAAGTTAGACGGATCAAAAATGAATTTGTCTAATAATGTTTTTAATATTACAACCATTAGTTATCTCGATCATCGTCTCTATGGATATTGGATTTTACACCGTTTAAAAATAAATAGAGACACTCCTACAGAAAGCCGTTTTGATAATTTAAACCATCCAGTCAGATTTAAGTGTTCGCGAGAAACTAGAAATAGAAAACGGAATAAATTTACACACGTCTACAAATGTGAATTGAATGAAAATGCCTATAATGTAGACTGTGTGACGGAAAATTTGCTATATCCGAATGAGTTGAGTAACAGATTGATGACTCAAAAGTTTTTTAATGATCATTCAGACAGAGTTTACATATCAAAAATCACCAAAAAAATTAAAACAGACTCAAATGATAACGTTATTTTGAAAACTCTCATAAATTTAGAGGACGGTGGACCTTCGGGGGATGCATCTAATCCAAAAATTTGTAAACTTGAGGGATTTGAGCAATCAAATGAAAAGCCATTAGGTGGCGAAATATTTATCATTTCAGAAAATACTTCAGACGTCAAAGCGGGTGGAGACTACACGCCTGATAGTCAGAAAATCATTAAATTGAAAACATATAAAAACGACTTTGATGAAATTGACCGTGTCAAAAGAAATAAGTATGACTTTTCTCGTTATCGAGAGATTGATACTAAAGATAGCAGGATCTCATTGTCTCAGGAAAATAGAGACCAAGAGGTCACTTATTGTATGACTCCTGGAGCTAAAAGGAGTTTGAAATCGATTACATGCGAAAGAGTACCGATTCCCAGTCACAGTGAATTTGTCACGGATTTTCTAAACCTCCTGCCCTCTTCTGTGTCAAGCAAATCAAATAAAAATCAAGAAGTTAATTATGGGTGTGATAGCATTTATCAACATGCAAATGACGTAAAGAAAGCTGATTGGACGAGAGATCAAAGTGAATCCAATTCAGATTTATCAATTAAGTTTGAATTTCCAACTGATTTCAATTGCACTAGTTTATTCACATCTCTTCATAAAAAACACCACAAAGAAATTAATGTTGCTAGAATCTCAGAGCAAAAAGTTAGTGATGAGCAATGTTTCAATAAAAAATATAAGGTTAAAACGTCACCGGATTATTCAGTTCTCTCCTCTTTCTTTAAATTCACAAATGATTTATTACAAGAGTTTAAGGTTAAGGAACGGACGCACTGCAAAAAGTTCATGATATCTCAAAAAGACCCTTTTGATCTGGTAAATGAGTTTGTGAATGCCAAAACGGTTAAGGAGTCTGATCAAAAGAGGGAGAACGATTTTTTAAATATCGTATTAGACAAAAAGCTTCCAGATCAAAATTGTTATCCAGGACTTGATCCGCTTTATCGAGGAACTGACACAACGAACACAAAATTGCAATTCATTAAACATTCTCAAAGTGACATCGAGTCATTGGTTAATCAGCTTGATCCACTTTATCTCGGAACTGACACAACAGATACAAAATTACAATGTAATAAACATTCTCAAAGTGATATCAAGTCATTTGTTAATCAGACTTCAAGCCAAGAAAACAAAGTTACTGCAACGCGACAACGCATGAGGCAGACGCCACTTATAAACCCTTTCAATAAAATTGCACTTGAAGTCGAGACCGAACCCTTACAAATATTGTCATTAAATAATAAGACGGATACCTATGTTTTGAATACTGAATCAGACGAGAAAAAGGCATTTCAAAATTGTTCTTCAGGTCTCTACCCGCCAGTTTCAGAAATTGAAATTAAAAGTATAAAATTACAATTTGATAAACAAACTCAAGGTGACAGGAAATCATTAATAAATCAGACTTCAGGTCAAGAAAGCAACCATCCTCCACAGCAACAACACACGCAGCAGATCTCACGCATAAACCCTTTCAACAAAACTGCATTTGAAGACAAGATTGAAACTATAAAAAGATTGACATTCAATACTAAAGCGACGAGGAATAATCAAATATTAAGCAGTTATTTCAGACGACAAGAAAAGAACAAGGAAAAACTACCACTTTGTGAAAACGAATCATCTAAGATTGTAAATGAACCAAATAGTTCTGAAACTTTAAAAACCCACAGTTTGATCGTTGATAACGTTTCTATTTCTCCAGTAGCTGAAAAGGAACAGATTGAAAGAGAGAATAGTGGTAATGTAACTGTAAATGTACAAGATCGCGAACCATTAAATGAGAAAAACGTGCTTAATCAAGAATCAAAATGTCAAAGTTTGGATGATTTAAGCGAATCATCCATTGAATGTCTCTTGGAACAACTCATACAACGAGGTGAGTGACAAATAATATTAAACATGTGCCATATGCTTTTAACTCGTATTTGAAATTGAAGATGCTAAAGAGTGAGTGCTGGTATTACATAGAAAGACAAGAAGTAAGAATCAATCCTTTTCAAATGTTATTCATCATCATTTGAGTATAATAATATTCAAAGTTATTATTCAAAATATTATTTTATATCAAAACATTTATAACAAGATAAGTAGAGTTTAGATGAATGCAATCTATTCTTTAAAAATAGGGTTGGAGATCAACATTGTTCCAAACAGCCAATGTAAAATTTAAATAATCGAGCACAGAATTACTGGAAAATCTAAAAATCCTAAAATTATTTTTTACAGATTGATATACAAGTAACTTGCAAACTTTCTTTTTATTTTAGGCTAATTCTATCATCTTTTGACTCAAATTAATACGAAGACAATCTGCTAGGTAGTAATACTCAGTCCTTTTTGATGTTTGACTTTCTTTGTGAGTATAATTTATTCTACGCAATTCTAGCATATCCACAACAAATATTGATGACGTAATTTTAAATATCTCTTGATACTATCGAGTAATAATAATCTCACTCGCAACACAAATGATGACGTAATTTTAATCTTTCTTGATACTATCAAGGAATGATAATCTTTCTAATCTATTCTTTTAAAACATAGGGTTGGGGATCGACATTGCTCCGTAAAGCCAATGTTAATTTTTTTATCATCGAGCACAGAATTACTGGCAAATCTTAATATACAATACAGTAGTATAATAAGTATAATAGATGACAACCTGTTCCTAATAGTCTTTATTTCTCCGCAAATATTGCAGGTTCTCCACTAGATAGAAAGCTATTGTTTCATTGTTTTGATGGAGCCCATCAACAATTTTTTGATAATCACAAATGCGAAAAAAATACCTAATGAATGCCAATTCTAATTTTTTTTTGTTAGAATCAATTATGTCAATGTGCCAGTAATTCTACTCAGTTGACGATTTTTAAAATATATTATTTAAACTAAGGCTGGTAGGGCCTGTGAATAGGGTGCTTAACCTGGTTAATTCACTGATCTGGCACGTACTGCGTAAAACAATGCACGCGTGCAGGCATAGATAACCGTTTAATAAAACACTGACCGATTTTCCGTTAGACCTTATTAGCAAACATCCGAATTCAATATTTGTCAACATTCTATCAGTTAAGTTCCCAGTTTACTTCTCTCATCTTTCATTAAACTTTACCAATAAATAGTATTTGCACTAATAAATAGCCAGGGACAATACTGCGGACTAGCAATTCATAAAATCACTGTTTGTGATAGTAGACTTATTTTAAAATTAAGTATTCTATTTCTATTTCTTTTTTTTTTTCTTTTTTTTTTTCTTCTTTTTTTTTTGTTGTTGTTGTAAAGACCCAAATGCATTCATTGCTTCTTGTAACTTTTGCTTCTATCAGAAGAAAGCTCTAGACCTGCATAACAGAACGCAATTTTGGGCTTGATTTAAGATTATTGTCATGAAGAAAATTTTGCGTGGTTTGAGAATAGTTCGAGTACAACAATGAGACCATAACAAATTGAGCTATCAGCCCTTTAATATAAGAACACGTCGGTCACAATGGTCAATAAAATAAAATGCATATAAGATTATAAAAATCAAAGGAAATATTTAATAGATGTTTGTCAGAAAATAATACCTAACCGTAATTATGTGAGGACAAATTAAATATCGAGCGTACTTTTTGATTACTTTTTGATAACTTAAAAATATTCATTTAAAGAAGTAAAGCAACGGCAGCATAAGGTTTTCCCCCCTATTGCACGAGCAAGGCTCAAGGGTTTCTAAAAATATCGTCTCATCTTTTGTAATCGAGATTCTTTTTGTTTGGCTCCTTTTTCGAAACCGAAAATGTTTTTTAAAATATGTGGTAGGGGTTTCAAGAATGATGCATAATCAAGAAACTTTGTACTTGCACACTGCCCACGTGTAAGAAAGTCTGAAGTTTGATTCCAGTAATAGGGAGACTGACAATCAACTTGGGATTCTATATAGAGCAAAATTGTTTAAAATGCATGTAAGAGGGGACTCAAATGCCGACTGTAAAGCGCTGCTACAATTTGATTAGGACAGGGATGGCACTGTTGTTGGTCAGATGCTCAATTGACACCTAAGTGCGACGTGAGAATCTGAGTAAAAAGCCTTTCCCAAAGGACTCAAGTTTGCGCCTCCAACGGGGACCTACTGATTCGAACCCACACATCCTTTTCCAATTTTACCTCTCTCTCTCTCTATCTCTCTCTCTCTCTCTCTCTTTCTCTCTCTCTCTCTCTCTCTCTCTCTCTCTCTCTCTCCCTCTTTCTCTTTCTCTCCAAAATGAACAAGCTTTTGGATAGGGGGAGGTTTGATTCATCACAGTGAATCAATGCGATATGGTTTGTTAAACCATTAAAGGTGGCTGTAGGTTTTACTCTGTCTGAAGCTGGCCTTTTCACCAAGGAAGTAGTAACAGCTATGTAACTCAGGCTTCATAAAGAGCTGGGAATGCATGGCGGCCATTGATCTTTTGGTGAAAATGATGAGGTATGCAATGATAAACATGCGAAGTCTAAAGATTTTCCCGGTATATGAAGATTTGAAAAGTTGGGTAGCAGGAACTCTTAATTTATTGATAAATGAAGTAAGCGTTTTGTTATTCGATGGCTGGTTTTGTTTTTGTTTTTGCTTTGTTGTCTTTTTTTTTGGGGGGGGGGGGGGCAAAATAAAAAAAAAATCTTTGGCATTCCAGGAAAGTTATTACATATGTATACTCCTTATCTTTTATCACCAGGAACAATCAACAACGCATTTGTGATGGACAACGAAGGGAACGTATTAGCACGAAGTCGGCAGTCTTCCCTAAATGGACGCACTGCGAAATGTTTCTACGACAGTCTACGGGGTCACTACAACGGCCTGATGAAAATTGACAGTGGAGACGGAAACGTTTTCACCTGTTTCAAGTCGGCAGATGGTGCCATGTTTGTTGGCACCAGTGAAAAGTTGGTAACTGTATGCAGGGGAGGCATCAGTGCTATCGTCGTAGGGTTTGCCCAGAGAGAGGCTTCAGGGTCTTCCATCAAAGAAATGACAGAACTTGTTGAGGTCCTGGACAAGCGAGGACTATGAAAGTATATAATTCATCACATATTTAACATCTGGATAAATATGGGGTGGGGGGGGGGGGGGATCCGTAATCGTCATATTTATGATTAATAAGATTGCTAACAATTATTATCTATTGTCTTTGATACGAGCCTTCAAAGTAATAAACCTATAAGAAATGATTGCAATAAATGAAAGAACTAGATATCACATTGTTGTATAAAAATGTTGTATATTAATTACATGAATGATACACAAGACTTTAAAAAAACGTTAGCATTGATATAGAACAATTTCCATTTAATGTACTGAAAGTGCTTTATAATGGGTCCCCAGCCTTCAGCAACACCTAAGTTGCAGGACAAAACATTACGTCTGTTGCAATATTAAATGTGTGTATGTGTGGGGTGGGTGGGGGGGGGGGGCAGAGACATAGTTTTAACGGCCAGACACTCATTGCGGTGAGATAATGTGATTTGAGAGCATTTTCCAAGGACTTAACCATGCGCCACTCAGAGTGGGACTCGTACCCTGGATCCCCGGGTCCGAAGGCGAGTGTCATGTCATATCACTAGACCACATAGCCGCAATGTTTCCCCAGTTTTGGTAACTTTTTTTTCAATACATCTGTTTGGAAAAAAAATAGTTATATAGTCTAAAATGCTTGAATGTGTACTCAAAACGCTTTACATGGGTTTCAAAGCCAACAGAAACATTTAACAGTGGGGACGAGAGACGCCGCTAAGATGCATTTACAATTTTCTTTTAGCTGGGACACGTTGCTAAGTGCTAAATATTCACATTTATACCCGAGTTGGTGAGAAAATGTGAGTAAAGTGCCTTTACCAAGGAATCAAATTTGCTGGCCTTCAGCAAGACTTAAACCAGGGACCTACAGGTTGGAAAGTGAGTATGATAATTATACGACTCTATGTTGTATCACTTTACGCTAAAAATATTTATACAATAAAATGGTTAATTTCGGGATGGAGAGACGCCCTTTCTTTTTTATGGTGATTCCTGAAATCCAATGTATTAAAATGTAATATTAATTAATATAGGGTGAGGACACCATAAAATGCTATAAGGCGCTACATATACAAAGATAATAGGTAACTCAAACCAGAAAAACTATTACTACTCAAATGAAGTGTGAATATATTGGGGGCATCTTTGATTTCTTTGTCTAATTTGTTCCAGTTCCACGTTCGCATTATAGATCCGCAACACCTTCCAATACATTCTAAATCAAAATAATAATGTAATAAGGAGATGGAACAGTTTTTGTAAAGTAGATGAAACTGCAAAACTTCTGCAGTTCAATAATAAATCCATACACGAGCACAGGTGGAATACATTGAAATGTTTACAAATCATATATAATATGTAAACATATTACAGTGAGATGGTTTACAAGGAAAAAATATCATCTCCCAAAACTATCTATACATTTGACTGTTTCCCTCTCTGCAAGAGGATCCGGTCAGGGCCAGGACAAAACCAAGTAATCTCATTCCAAGAAAAAGAAAGCAAGTTGGAAAACAGATATAGGGGGATGAAAGACACAGTAAGTACCTCCCTGACCACTATGGGAGGTCAGGAACCCCACCAAGTGGGTTTGATTTAACATTGTTGTAAAAGACAATATTTTAAGTTTGTTTGAGGGTATTTCCCATTACAACAGTGATGAACCCATAACAAATTGGGGTATCAGATCTGCAAATACGTATCTACACGCCACACGGAGGCAATCAACGTTGATGAAACGTATACAAAAACAAAAGAATATTTTATTTTTATTTATATAAAACATGTTTATTTATCATTTAAAATATTAATGTAAAAACACAAATGTGACCCACAGCTCCAATTTGGCATTATGTCGGGGTGAATCACGCATCGAAAATTGGATTTTAAGATCGTATGAAATGTGTGCTTTACAGTACACGATTTCATGCCCTGGACTCAAATATTATGTTGCTACACACTAGCGATAGAGAGGTTTAGCAGATCATACGTAACACGCATCACGTATCTATCGCATAATCATTCTCATTATACGTAAAAATAGTGCCAAAATGCGATGATTCATTAGATTTCAACATAGACATTTCCTTGACTCACATAAGAATCGCACAGCGGCACAGTTTTTTCGTATATTGAGAATGATCATGTGATAGATATATGATACGTGATGTTTAATACGTTATACGTATGATCTGCTTAACCTCTTAATTGTTTTGTTAATACCGAAACTGTTTTTCAATTTAAGAAGTTTAATTCAGTATTCACAGAAAGCCAAATTAATTCGACTAAATTTCAAATGTCAGAAATAACAAATTCAGTTTTCAGAGACGGTCAATCCGACTTAATACCTGGTTAAGGCTGTGTGTGAGAAATGGAAGGTAAACAATAGGAATAGATACATGTTTATATTCATAATATGGCATTCCAATGGCATCAAAAGGATCGGTGTGTTTAACATTGCGTATTTAGTATCCGATGAGAAAATAATATTAAGGTACCAAATTTCAATTTCATCCAATAAAAGTATCTTCTAAGGAGATGAGATGCGGTAGTGATCACGGTGGTGATTTTGATGGTGATTATGGTAACGATGACGATGGTGATGATAATGATGATGATGATAATGAAATGTTGATATTGATGATGATGATGATGATGATGGTGATAATGTTGTTGATGATGATGATGATGATGATGATGATGATGATGATGATGCTGCTGCTGATGCTGATGATGATCTTATCTCCGAAAATCAAACGGAAACATGTTAAACATTAAACATCAGGCATAAAACACCATTATATATATATATATATATATATATATATATATATATATATATATATATATATATATATATATAAACTGCATTGCATAGCTGGGTAGAAAGAATTTTAGTTTTAGAGAGTTAAATTATCTTTTAATATACATATTCTCCTCCAGCTCCTTCAATAATTTGTGTAACAGCATCGTCAAGCAAATTGAAAAAACAACGGTTTGGTCATTAAATTATAAATATCATATTTCTATGCAGGCAAACGAATATGGACATTCGACGTTATTACACGAGGGATTGTTGACGTTTGACTTCATGGTCGTAACAAATGACTTTACTTGAAAGAACTTGAACATATAATATGGTTTATTTTTAAAGGAATAACATGCAGAGAACACATGCGATGCTTACATTGTCGACAGGATGATAAAACGTTACATGTGTTAAGCTTTTTGTTATAATTTAAAGACATTTGTTTTGAAAAAGGGAACATCCGAAACATTGATCTTATGTGACTTACTGAAGCTTAATATAGGTATCGACACATTCATGAATTTTTGGATCTATAGCTTTAGGCACCTTATCCGAATTATGCCTAAAACAGGTCATTGCTGATGAAGTTTTCTCTCCATAAAAAAAAGTATTTAATAAAAACCGACTCCCCCGAGTATAGGTATATGTTTTTCTATGAAATGGATGAGAAACAATCTTCCATGCGGTGATGAACGTCCAGCCGGAAAATTAAGGATAGCCTACACACACTATTAGAAAAGTTTTGTTTTCAAGTCCTCAGTTTGAGAACTGGGGGAAAAAAGGTAGATCTAAACTTAAATTCATTAGATTTGAAAGTAATTTGATAACTAGGGATCGTGTGCACAAACGACATTAAATAATTTTTAGATTTTCTCAAACATCTGACAAAATTGTGTCAATCATTTACAATAAAATCATAGCTGAAGATTTTGGTTTACGTCAAATATTGAGATAAAGGATATAAGTACTATGCACGCATTTTAAAACATCACATATTCATTATTTCACACATACTATTTATCGGAAGTTGACAAAGACCAGACATATCTTAATACACATTATATGGGCACATTCACTTCAGACCTAGAAGTCTGCAAAGAATTTCAGTGGTGTTCAGCATTCCACCTTATGACACAGAGACGTTGCAATGACATTATAAAATGTGCATCATTTAACAGAAAAATTGTTTCAACTTATCTAATAAAAACCAAGGGAGACAAAGCGCGCAATTCTATTTATAGATAGTATGCGCTTGGCTCAGAAGCTCATAACATTGCCATCCGGAAGTATAACGGACCAACACACAAAACTGTGTGTATCCATGAACGTTTATAGTCTGGTTAATACAGTTCAGTGAGCATTATTCATAAACGCGGATGGCAAAAAACAATAACAAAGACCTGAGTGACGTCATCTTCGAACTATCTATATGATATCAAAATCGTTGAAAGCACAGGGATTTTCCATTGTCCATTTAACTATGGATTGTAGATTTGAGTTGTCAAAACATGTTGACAACACTGCTATTTAATTATTATGTGTAGATGTAATCGCATGAATAACAACATTCTGGGGACGTTTCATATTTGTTTTAAATTTCACTAGCAAGGCACCATAAGGTAGGTTTCAGACAATAAAGACGCTCGATAGACACCGCACGCTATATCTTTTTCGCCTCTTGCCTTCATTCATTTCTGTTCGCCGCTTTACAAGTATGCCCTGTGTTTTCAGACTTGTCATAAAATGCACTTTGTACCAATGGAAAGGAGTTATAAAATTAAAATTTGAGCACTTGTCACACAGAATGATATTCCTGCCAACCGAATTTATAATCCGTCCTGGTCATGAACACTTTTTCACAAAATGTTGGTCAAATTACATGGTGTTGTACAATCTTAGGGCCCATTTTGACATACAGACTTTTCCTACGCGGTACGACGAACATGGATTTGACGAGGTGGACGCGGGTCACCAAGAATCGACAGATGTCGACGAGAAAAGTTGCGTTTAGCCTTACAGATAATTACTCCGCGTCGGATCTGGACAAAACACACACACACACACACACACACACATACACACACATGCAATATACATATAGATAGTATGCGCTTGGCTAAGAAGCTCATAACATTGCCATCCGGAAGTGTAGAAAACGGTAAGGGCTGCCTGAAGCCGGTGATCGTAAAATACTAACGAAAGAGTGAAAATGGAAAGGCTTCGTATGGGAACAAAACAGACAATGGACGTTTCGGGTACAAACCCTTCGTCAGCACAACAATACACAAATAAACGTGGAAAACAAATAAAATATAATGAAAAATAACTTGTATCGTCTGTACTCAATGGTGGTTGCAGTATGAATGAAATGTTAGCGTGGCGTGGGTAGAGGATAGGGTGCCCCAGGGGGGTGATCTAATTGATAAGCAAAGGTCAGCGTCAGGGAACCGAACTTTCCAGACTATAATGGAAGGTAAAAGACATATTGGTAGTAGTAGTAGTAGTAGTAGTAGTAGTAGTAGTAGTAGTAGTAGTAGTAGTAGTAGTAGTAGTAGTAGTAGTAGTAGTAGTAGTAGTAGTAGTAGTAGAACACTGTAGTGGAACAGTAGGGGCGGTGGAGGGGGCGAGGTGAAAGAGTCACGGCGGAGGTGGGGGGGGGGGGGGTGTTGTTGGATGAGCGAAGGTCGAATCTTCGCGAAGGAACGATGCGATAGTAAAGTGGAATACACCGATAAATAGATAGATGGATAGACAGATAGATAGGTAGATAGACAGAAAAGAGGGAGAGAGAGAGAGAGAGAGAGAGAGAGAGAGAGAGAGAGAGAGAGAGAGAGAGAGAGAGAGAGAGAGAGCAGAGAGAGAGAAGAAAAAAAAAAAAAAAAAAAAAAAAGAAAAAAGGGGGGGGGGGGGGGGGGGGGGGTTGGTTTGAGGCGGACCGGCAGGGAGGGGGAATTAGAGAGAGAGGGGGGGGGGGAGAAAGAGAGAGAGAGGGGGGACAAAGAAAGAAAGAGAGAGGGGGGACAAAGAAAGAAAGAAAGAAAGAAAGAGAGAGAGAGAGAGAGAGAGAGAGAGAGAGAGAGAGAGAGAGAGAGAGAAAGGGGGGGGGGGGGGGGAGAGAGGGCGAGAAAACAGACGAGCGATAGCTGGGTATATATTTATATATATAGGTAAAAAAGTGGATGATTGGACACAATGAGAGATAGCTAGGAAGGTAGATGACTATGAATCGGTGGATAATCAGTAGATAGATAGGTAGCTAGCTAGCTAGCTAGATAGATAGATAGATAGATAGATAGATAGATAGATAGATAGATAGATAGATAGATAGATAGGTAGGTAGGTAGGTAGGTAGAGTTGTACTTTTAGTAGTATGAACAGTAGTAGTAGTGGTAGTAGTAGTAGTGGTAGTAGTAGTAGTAGTAGTAGTAGTAGTAGTAGTAGTAGTAGTAGTAGTAGTAGAAGTAGTAGTAGTAGAAGTAGTAGTAGTAGTAGTAGTAGTAGAAGTAGTAGTAGTAGTAGTAGTAGAAGTAGTAGTAGTAGCAGCAGCAGTAGCTGTAGTGGCAGAAGTGAGAGCAGCAGTGGTGATGAATATGGGGGAGGTTGACATCTAGTGGTGGTCAATCCTGGTGTTGAGTCCGCGTGGAGTCAGCGTTCCCAACAACTTGATCAGGTGAGTTTCCCTACGTCGACGGGCGGATGTGTCCGAATGGCAAAAACTGAGCACACACACACGCACACACTGTACATCGCAGTGGTCTGGCAGATTGAAGTGTCTGGCCACTGCTGTGTCTGCACAGTTCGATATGTCACGCAAGTGCTGCACGAATCTGTCACCCAGCCTCTTTCCGGTCTCACCAACGTAAGCAATCCCACACAGGGAGCACGTAATCGCATAGACTAGATTACGGTCAGTGCAAGTAAACGGCCGCCTGATGTCCCAAATCTTGTCTGGAAAGCTGACTCTGTCATACTCCCACAGGTGCCCACAAGTCTTGCATCGGGGTCGCATACACGATCTGGCTTTAGGTCCATCCCTAGGTATGGGTTCCAGGCGGCTTCTGACAAGGAGATCCCTCAGGTTACGATCCCGTCGATATGCTACCAACGGGGGTTCTGAAAAAACTCTGTGGGTGTCTTCGCCCGCCTGGAGGATCCCATAGTTCTGCAATAGGATGTTCCTCACTTGATCGGCATGGGGGTGATGCGTGAGGACTAAAATGGGACGCTGTGTCTCCTGCTTCCTGGCATTACGAGGCCTCATTGCTGCTTCTCTCGACACGAGGCTGGCTTTCCGGACAGCCTTAAGCAAAACCCTTTCGGGATATTCCCGTGCCCTAAAAAAATCTAGCATGCGATCACGTTGAAGCGCAAATTCATCATCTTCCAGACAGAGTCTCCGCAAGCGGAGTATCTGACTGAATGGGATGGAGTCTTTGCACTTCACCGGATGGGATGACCGATAGAGCAGGTAGCTGTGACTGTCCGTTTCCTTGTAGTGTACAGTGGTCCGTACTCCCGTGCTGGTCAATACAGCCTTGATGTCCAAAAAGTTCACCTCAGAGGTTGAAATCTCATAAGTGTACTCTATGGACGGGTGGAAGGAGTCCATCGCTAGGATGAACCCTTTCAACTGGCTGTGGGTCAATGACGTAATGCCGAAACAGTCGTCTTCCATCAGTATAGCGGACCTGCCCCCGAGCTGTTCAAAAGGTACATTGACGACTGTTTCGGCATTACGTCATTGACCCACAGCCAGTTGAAAGGGTTCATCCTAGCGATGGACTCCTTCCACCCGTCCATAGAGTACACTTATGAGATTTCAACCTCTGAGGTGAACTTTTTGGACATCAAGGCTGTATTGACCAGCACGGGAGTACGGACCACTGTACACTACAAGGAAACGGACAGTCACAGCTACCTGCTCTATCGGTCATCCCATCCGGTGAAGTGCAAAGACTCCATCCCATTCAGTCAGATACTCCGCTTGCGGAGACTCTGTCTGGAAGATGATGAATTTGCGCTTCAACGTGATCGCATGCTAGATTTTTTTAGGGCACGGGAATATCCCGAAAGGGTTTTGCTTAAGGCTGTCCGGAAAGCCAGCCTCGTGTCGAGAGAAGCAGCAATGAGGCCTCGTAATGCCAGGAAGCAGGAGACACAGCGTCCCATTTTAGTCCTCACGCATCACCCCCATGCCGATCAAGTGAGGAACATCCTATTGCAGAACTATGGGATCCTCCAGGCGGGCGAAGACACCCACAGAGTTTTTTCAGAACCCCCGTTGGTAGCATATCGACGGGATCGTAACCTGAGGGATCTCCTTGTCAGAAGCCGCCTGGAACCCATACCTAGGGATGGACCTAAAGCCAGATCGTGTATGCGACCCCGATGCAAGACTTGTGGGCACCTGTGGGAGTATGACAGAGTCAGCTTTCCAGACAAGATTTGGGACATCAGGCGGCCGTTTACTTGCACTGACCGTAATCTAGTCTATGCGATTACGTGCTCCCTGTGTGGGATTGCTTACGTTGGTGAGACCGGAAAGAGGCTGGGTGACAGATTCGTGCAGCACTTGCGTGACATATCGAACTGTGCAGACACAGCAGTGGCCAGACACTTCAATCTGCCAGACCACTGCGATGTACAGTGTGTGCGTGTGTGTGTGCTCAGTTTTTGCCATTCGGACACTTCCGCCCGTCGACGTAGGGAAACTCACCTGATCAAGTTGTTGGGAACGCTGACTCCACGCGGACTCAACACCAGGATTGACCACCACTAGATGTCAACCTCCCCCATATTCATCACCACTGCTGCTCTCACTTCTGCCACTACAGCTACTGCTGCTGCTACTACTACTACTTCTACTACTACTACTACTACTACTTCTACTACTACTACTACTACTACTTCTACTACTACTACTTCTACTACTACTACTACTACTACTACTACTACTACTACTACTACTACTACTACTACTACTACCACTACTACTACTACCACTACTACTACTGTTCATACTACTAAAAGTACAACTCTACCTACCTACCTACCTACCTATCTATCTATCTATCTATCTATCTATCTATCTATCTATCTATCTATCTATCTAGCTAGCTAGCTAGCTACCTATCTATCTACTGATTATCCACCGATTCATAGTCATCTACCTTCCTAGCTATCTCTCATTGTGTCCAATCATCCACTTTTTTATCCATTTATATACATATAGACCCAGCTATCACTCGGCTGTTTACTCGCCCTCTCTCACCTCCCCTCCCCCCTTTCTCTCCTCTCTCTCTCTCTCTCTCTCTCTCTCTCTCTCTCTCTCTCTTTCTTTCTTTCTTTCTTTCTTTCTTTGTCCCCCCTCTCTCTTTCTTTCTTTGTCCCCCCTCTCTCTCTCTTTCTCCCTCCCCCCTCTCTCTCTAATTCCCCCTCTCTACCGGTCCGCCTCAAACCAACCCCCCCCCCCCCCCCCCCCCCCCTTTTTTCTTTTTTTTTTCTTTTTTTTTTTTCTTCTCTCTCTCTGTCTCTCTCTCTCTCTCTCTCTCTCTCTCTCTCTCTCTCTCTCTCTCCCCTCTTTTCTGTCTATCTACCTATCTATCTGTCTATCCATCTATCTATTTATCGGTGTATTCCACTTTACTATCGCATCGTTCCTTCGCGAAGATTCGACCTTCGCTCATCCAACAAACACCCCCCCCCCCACCTCCGCCGTGACTCTTTCACCTCGCCCCCTCCACCGCCCCCTACTGTTCCACTACAGTGTTCTACTACTACTACTACTACTACTACTACTACTACTACTACTACTACTACTACTACTACTACTACTACTACTACTACTACTACTACTACCAATATGTCTTTTACCTTCCATTATAGTCTGGAAAGTTCGGTTCCCTGACGCTGACCTTTGCTTATCAATTAGATCACCCCCCTGGGGCACCCTATCCTCTACCCACGCCACGCTAACATCCGGAAGTATAATCGACCAACACACACAACTGTGTGTATCCATGAACGTTTATAGCCGGGTTAATACAGTTCAGTGAGCATTTCTCATAAACGCGGATGGCAAAAAACAATAACAAAGACCTGAGTGACGTCATCTTCGAAATATCTATACACCACCGCCACACACAACCAAACATCACAAATAAATGAGTGATCTTCACTCACAGTAATAGGGGCTTCAGTGAAAACTAATCACCCGCGATGATCCGTCAACACGACGACAGGAAAATATCAGGCGGCTCCTGATATCACGGGGTTGGTCGGACATCCGTCGGATGAGATTGAAATTTATTGTTTACACTCCAAGTTTTCATGAGTTTTGGTCAATTACCACAATTAGTGGAAAACCGTCGGACCGCGTAAGAAAAGTCTGTAAGTCGAAATGGGCCATTCGAGAAGAAGCCCACACATGATCGGTGTTGAGCTGCGAATGACGAATACGTTTTTCTATGTGACAGGTATGATACACAGCGAACGTCTTTATCTGTATGACGCCTGTCTTGAGAAATCATTCAATATTAACTTTATATTTTTGTCAGAATCGGTAAGTTTCGAAATTCATAACTACCATGTTCAATCCACTTGTATTTTGTCCTTGATTATATTTTGACACACCACCTAATAGGTACATTAGTTATCAAAAGGGTTTATTTATTAATGATACTAGTCATCATAACATTGTCGATAAGTTTCTCACATGGTTGTAGTATGTATCTGAAGTCGTTATAAACGGGTCAGTTTGAGTATTCAAAAAACAATGAAGCCATTTTTTCATCTTGTCATGGTTGAATCACTAGTAAAACACTGGCGTTTATATCTTTGGTATTCAAAATCATTACCGTACCAAACATTTGGGATCCTTTGGTCTAGCGCATCACAAACGTTTAAGGCAGTTATGATCTGCCACGATATTGAAAGAATACCGAATGATTAGAGTTAATACTAGCGTGCTCGATCCTCGTTTTCTACCAGGATAGTGTCATTTCTAGAGAACTCTTTATTATCATTATCTTCCTCCTGTAGCGAATTCCTGTCAGAGGAGCATGCAGAGTTATCTTGAGACTCATCAGAGTGATCGCTGTTGCAAAGCAGATAGTTTATGGCGTCTTCGTATCTCGGAAGTAAATCGTCGTATTTTGGAGGTGCTGAAATATAAATATAGATTAGTGATTAAGGGGATGCAGCTATACAGTTACCCTTTTTGTAACAAAATCAAGCAATAATTAGCAGGGTCAGTGAATTGACGATTGACAATGATTTTAAAAGATCCAACGTGGGGTCGATCCTTGGGTACGGTAGGCGACTTAGCGAACATTACCTCGAGCTACGAAATGTTAATGAGTGTTTAGCTATAGACACTGACGGATATAGTAATATGGGAAATACACTGTGTACCGTGTACCTACTTGCTGATAACATCAGAAACTATGCATCGAGCAATGGGAGCGATAGAAAATAGCCCAAGCCATCGCTACGTTTCGCCGGGCTTCTGTTCGCTTTACTTCGCTGGTGACCCAGTCACCTCTTTATCTCTTAATATTTTTGATGTCCTCACTTTGCTTCGGCCCGACCGCATCGCCCTCTTCGCTTTGCATCGCTCGCAGTGTTGTCTGGACCATAGAAACCTATTGCTTGATGTCTTGGTTTTAAATTGAATAGCCTAGTTAGTGAGAAACACATTTAAACACTGAGCTGTTTTGAAATGATCGTCGCCTGATGACATAGTACATAAGACTGTGTCGTGCAGTTAGTTTAACAGAGCCTTAACAAAGCCACTATCACACATTATCTCATTCATCTGTAGCCTTTCATTCATCATGTTTTGATGATAGAGGGGAAACCCGAAACGTCCACATTAACTGTTTTCTTTTATTAAATTGAAGCTTACATTCAATTTCACATTATTATTTATTTCCTTGAGCTTCGAGCAGCAAGCTTGACATCACAATGTCTCAGAAATTTGTGTGACCAGACGATGAACAATGTGGTGTATGTTGAATTTGTCACTTTTGTAAATGAAGATTTACTTTATGAGAATGTACATTGTTACTAGCCCTATAAGTCTTCAACCGGCTTCCACCATTCTACCCCCCCCCCCCACCTCCTTTCCAAGAATGCTACGATTCTTATTGAACTGCATACGGACTCAACGGTATTGTCTCCTTCGAGATGAATCATTATATTCTTATAGACCATAATATTATCTCCTGTCCAATATTTTCAGCGTTGCTGTTGGCCTGGGACCGCCTTGTAAAACGAGTTGGGCATATGTAGGGGACAATGCACTGTATAAAATCTCACATATCTGTTTCAAAATAGTTCTTGTACTGCTTCAAAGCCATAAGGGCCACAGAGCTTGAGTTTACAACAGACTACTTTCTACCTTTCTAACACAAACAACCACCCAATTGCTGCTAGGTGGACAGAGGAGCAGACGAAAATCTCAGCTCAATCTGGGATCGAACACGGTTCTATTGAGCTTGACCATTTTTTTAGAGCGCAATATCCACTAAACGTGCTCAAAGCGCTCTACAAAGGGTCTCTGACCAACAACAGCACGTACCATGTAGAACAAGACATAGCGCTATTAGGCGATATTACAATATCTTTCGACAAAGAAAACGATGTTAACGGTCGGGTATTCATTTTACACCTAAGTACGATGAGAGAATGTGAGTAAAGAAACTTTTCGAAGGACTCAACTATGTGCCAAGCGAGGCTCGAACCCAGGACCTTCCGATCCGAAAGCGAGTGTTATACCACAAGACCACATGACCGCTTGTGAATCGAGTACTATTTTTAATTCGTCAACAACTGGGAAATGAAAAGCTTGTCAACTGCATCCAATAACGTACAAGATTTGCAAGACTTATGCAGATGATAATAAATGTAGCGTGACAGACAAAGCATTTTATTATTTGTTTCTTAAAAATAGGACGGTGATCTAATGCAAATGACTTTCTATTAGATTTAAATAAACCCAGCAACCCAATGACAGCTTGATTGAACTCATGCTATTATCCTAAACCGCTAATAAACATCAATTTATCTAATTAATATTTCAAAGAGTATATATACTTACGTTCTCTTAAAATAAGAGAGGCCGTTAACCTCTCCGCGTTAATAGGCACCGTACCAACTTCTATCTTTGCACACAGTTTAAGTCTATCCAGACTGAGTAAAGAAGGCTGCATGAATAGCTGGGGAAAATGATTTGAATAAATTCTTCAGGTTGAAGATAAATCTCAAAAACGTAATGCAATTGTGGTAAGGTGTCTATATAAAACTACACCTATCTCATGTACAAGGACGTCACACCTACTTTTCTGGTTCCAAAATCCTTGGAAGTGAGAAAGTAACCAGCTTTTCGGAGGACTAATAATAATAGAATGCAAATTGAATCTTAAGGTGGCATAAATATTTTAGCAGCAGGATGTATAGGCATATTCTTAGGATTATTATTATTATTATTATTATTATTATTATTATTATTATTATTATTATTATTATTATTATTATTATTATTATTATTATTATTATTATTATTATTATTATTAAACTATAAAATGTATCAATTACGGATATCAATATCATTAATATCACACCGCCCTTGCCCAAGTGATCCAAGTTTAAAATGTCCCATTGAAACCATTCATAAAAACACGAGAGCGTGACGACACAGAGACATGTTATTTTGAAAAACATAATATTCAAGCTGACGTGATAGAACTTGAATCTGGTATAACATATCATAACATAACATAACATAACATGTGGTATAATGCGAGATAGGAAAAAATCCTTTGAATGCCCTTAATATTAATAGTAATGCTAGAAATCTATTGACTGAAAGATTACAATAGTGATACACGTGGTAAAGATAATATATCACCTTAAATGTACTCATGTATGTGTGATGTACAAACATATATCTTTAACTGGGACATGCAAAGCACGCACACGCACACACATACACACACACACACACGCGCGCGCGCGCGCACTGATGCATCAATGCATATAGAAGATAAACATAATAAGATAACAATGAATGGTATTTACATACACGTTTGAAAACCATGCCAACAGCACTGGAATCAAGTATTATTCGTCATATTTAAATCTCCCATCATATAATTCCCTGTCTACTAACAACTTGAAATAATCCATAGATTTTACATTCTTTGTTTCAAATTTCAAATTGTTCCATCTCTTAACAATAAGAATACCGAACCAGTTTTGTCTTATGTTTGTTTTGCATCTTGTGACATACATCTTAAACTTGTCCCATCTAGTAAAAGTAATATTAGGATATGAAAAAAATCAGAAAAGTCTATCATATCCAGACCATGTACTAATCTATAAACCTGAATTACATCTCCAGGAATTCTTCTATATTTTAAACTTGGTAAGTAAAAAAATCTTACCTTTCCTTATACGATAAATATTTTTGGTAGCTTTCATCTGTACACTTTCAATACTAATAGATTGTCTTTTATATAATGGGCTCCAGATGCAATTTCCGTATTCCCGAATTGGTCGAACAAATACACAAATATGGTTTTATCAAGTCTTATAAACGTTTTATATTTATATTATTCCCACCATTCTGTTTCACGGCTTACACCATTATCAATATGTAGAACAAAATTAAAAAATCAAGTTTACTTATTAAAATGCGTGTGAACCGTATCTACTTGGCAGTTTAAGCCAAGAAGACTAGCTACTTGGGTTTAAGTTTAGTGCCTTCCAAACAAGCAACACGGCTGATTTGAGAAACATTCAAAGCTAAACTATTGTGAAACTCGTGATTTTTTTGTTTGTTTGTTTTTTTTTTTAGTTCAGGGAATTGTCCTAATCGGTGCATGAATTTGGGTGCGTCGAATAAAGCAAAGTTTAGATTGTAAAACCAACCAATGCAAGATTTCCATTAGCTCTATCTATCTAGAGTGCATCGAACGATTTTGATTTTATTATTTTTGATTGGAAGAACTTTTTAGAAAACAATATTATTCATATTACTTAACATCAGTCTCATTCTCATAAAATCAGAAGCCTTGAAAATTTGATGTCATAAAGTATTTTGTAAACTTACGCTTAACTGTCGTGTAAAAAGTTCCTATTTTTAGCAGTTACCAACATATAATGCACCAGTCTCTTTTATGCCTAAATATGTTACCAAAACGATGATAATAACGAAAGTGAAGATTTATTTTGACATGTCAAAGAAATATCAAAATCAGCATAAGAACAACAAAAAACTTCCAACAAAAAAACCCAACAAAAACAAAAAACAATAACAGAAACAAAACAACAACAACAATCAAAAATAAAAAAAACAAACAAACAAAAAAAGCCAACAAAACCCTCGCCCACCCTCCCTCCCACCCCCAAAAAAACAAAAAACAAAGCAAAATAAAACAAAACGAAAAAACAAAAACAAACAAATCTAAAACAAAGATTTATGAAAATTCGATTTAATTTTTAAAAGTGAAAGTTGACCAATTGATAATGACAGAATATAAATGATAGTCCCAAACGCAAAAATATGAAATTTAAATGATTTAGAAAATGTAATCATTTCACTATAAGGTATAATTCAAAACAAGACACATAACATGCCGAAAAGTTAATTTAAATGAGTAGAAGTTTCCTCATTATGATGGCAATGCTTCAATTGAATAGTTGGATTTTAAAAAATATATTTATTTGTTTGTCAATTCTATTGTTTCAATTGAAAATGTCATCTTGACACACTGTATATTTTCAAAGTTATCGGACAGTGACTCAGAGGCCTGCATTAATATTGCAATGTATTTTTTCCGCTCCCCATTGTGGTCCACTTAAAAACAAAAATAATGAGCTCTTTCCTAACAATCAGGATTTTTGATATATACAATTTTACAAGCTTTCGTTTTGTATCTAGATCTATTTCGTGACTGAGTTACAGCTCTCCGTTGATGGATAATGCATATATAACTAAATTATGCTGTTCAATGTATTCATGTGTAGGTTGGAATAGTGTAAAATTATTTTAAAATTTTCCAACGGGAACCGAATTAGGGATCTCTCTTTCTTTTGGTATTTAAATGTATCTAGTCTACACTTATTCCTTTTATTTTGATCTTTTCTGTTAGTAAACATGATAAGCCTTTAAGTCAGCGTTTTGAAATCTATCCTTATATTTAAAAAATGTTGTACAGAAAATCATAAATAAATGATCAAAGACACAAATTCATGAATATATCTTTCATGATGTTAAAAAGCATAATAAGGCATTTAGCCATGGATGCAACTAGAACGATGACAAATACGACAATTCTGTTGATAGGAATTACAATTTATAAATATAATGTAAGTACTTTTTCTTTTCAACGCAAACAACTTTAACAAGTGAAAATTGATTTGCGATGTCTCTGCAATTAATTCCACCTTTCTCACTTTCAATTTTTTTTCCTCCATATTATTTATATAAGCAGTCAAATCTAACTTCTCAGTGGAACAGAAACACAATTATTAGAAAAACAAATAAATAAGATCTTGACTTCTGTGGCCGAAGGAAAAGATAGAATAATAATAATAATAATAATAATAATAATAATAATAATAATAATAATAATAATAATAATAATAATAATAATAATAATAATAATAATAATGATAATAATAATAATAATACACATTTATACAGCGCCCATTCTCGTGTAAAACACAAGCTTGGGTACTTTACAATATAAATTATCAATTTTAAGTGAAAAAAAAATTCATAGCCAAATCAAGGGTTCATAGAGTCAATAAAAACAAATACAGTAAAGATGTGTCTTGAGAATCTTTTCAAAGGTAGGTAAAGACTTACACTCCCTCAGACCACGTGGTAGTTCATTCCAAATCTTGAGGCCGAAATAAGCAAACGATCTATCACCAAATTTTGTTCTTGATCTTTTTTCCGAAATTTTCGTTTGGTCATTACATGATCTTAAAGTGTAATTTTCAAATTTACACATGACCACGTGATCTGTGAGATATGCCGGTGCTATACCAGTCAAACACTTATAAACAAGACACGCTGCTTTGTAATATGTGCGCTTTTCAATGGGCAACCAGTGGAGAGAGGCCAACAAAGGGGTTGCATGATCACATTTTTTTTGCCAAAAACTAATCTTGCTGCACTGTTTTGCAGTAGTTGTAATTGTTTAATAGAAGCCCAAGGCAAGTTGACAAGCAGGGAGTTACAATAATCTAGTTTCGAAAAAATGAGGGAAACAACCAATGTTTTACACGTTCCAATTGCAATATACTGACGGATAGAACTGATTTTCTTCAATTGAAAGTATAAAGATTTACAGAGAGCAGAAATGTGAGCGGACATTCTCATTTCTGAATCAAAATAGACACCCACATTTTTCACAGTCTTTGAAACTTTGATCTTTTCACCCCCAATCAACACCTCAAGACCATCATTCACCTTCAACTGCCCTCTATTTCCCACAATCATCACTTCTGTTTTTGACTCATTCATTTTCAACTTGTTTGCATCCATCCAATAGAAAAGAATTTTACTGAGGCCTGAGTTAGTTTTGATGACTCGTTTGCCTAAAAAAATAATTTTAATATAGTCAAACGTGTGCTTGCGGCTTCTAACACAGCGGCTTCAACTTGAGTTCTTGGAAAGCATCTTTACATGCATTTACTTACCATTCTTGGTATAAACTAACTGTATATTCGATAACAGCAATGTTTCTGTCAAAATGTGGTTCTAATCTTAAAGAAAATCATGTGTATGCAAGTTCTCGGTAACAAATAAGCTGACTTACTTCAACAAAGTACTCAACATTTATATATCTGTAGGTATATTCATTGCTGACAGGCGCTTCTTTTGGGATACGTAGGTTTCTGTCACATCCATGAAATGTGTACCCTGCATCAATAGGGGATAGTTTGCTGGTACATAACACGTTTTCTGTCTGACGAAATTGATGCTTGGTTCGATAGGTCGTTACCTGTATAATTAATTGGAGATAAACAACAAACAGTTAATGAAATCAAGCTAAAATGACTATAGTCTACAGTATTCAATAAGTTTAACTTTTCATTTTGATCAATTAATCTCACGAAAAAATATTGACACGTTCAAATTTTTTGTTTTTCAGAAAATAGGGTCGGTGGTCTCCCCACCCCTTCCCCGTAATACTATTCCATTTCTATGTTCCCGGCTTGACTCAGTTCTGAGAAGTGTCCACTATTGTAAATGTATACAAGCAAAAAGGAAAGCTCCCACGTCATTTCTATCTATTATTAAAAATAGGGTTAGAGATCAACATTGTTAGTACAGACAATTTTAAATTTTCATCATTGGGCACACATAATTACTTGCAAATCTAGAAGTTACCATTTTGAGTTTAAGAACTGCTCTTGTGATGTGCTTGATTGTGTCATTGTGGATCTCCAACTGCACGTAAAGAACATCCCCTGGAACATATCCTCTTTTATAGAGGGACATCTTTGCTCGGTAAGATCCTATTGATTTAAAAAATGTATATATTTCTGCCTCAGTCTGTTCTTCTACATGGCACTGAAATAAACCAAAAAATACAAAAACAAATGAAAAGATTACATATTTATTGTCTCTGGTGAAATTGATTCTATCGGTTTTATAACTGTATAAAATCAATTATTTAGAGCCATAAAGCCCAAGCGGCTGGGGTTTTATCAAGTTTTCGTAGCGTTAAACTAGATCTAACAGATGTAAACATCTAGCTACATAATCACTCCTAGATGGACAAGGTGTCCTGAAGAAAATCACGACTGTACCCGATTTTGATAATGTTCCCATTGTTTGGGAAGTTAGTACTCTACCAAATAAACTATCGTGACCCCAAAGTCACGTATACAAATTCAGAAATCGATGGCTAAAGAGTTTTTTGATGCAGTTGGACAGACCTACGAAAGGTGTGTAGAGTTAAGATAATTTCACTATCAATTATCATGCTATCGTTCTACGCCAATTTACCTCAATATCTGACAAACAGTTCAGATCCACGACAGGGATGACCTTGAAGTCCCGTGTATTGTATTCGATGCCGCGAGGACATTGGACCTGAGCTCTCATGAAGTATCGAGTGTAACCAAATTCCCCGTCAAAGGATGCGGGCAAATTGTGGGAAACGTTTACATTGAAATCAAAAACATGCATGCCCTTTGAAAGTATTTTGGTGGGAGGAGTAGTTGTTGAAGATAATTCTACTGGTTCATCTGAAGGGAAGTATTGTATAATCATTTAAGTCACATTTATTGCAAGACAATAAAGAACCCCCCCCCCCCCCCCGCCAAAAAAAATAAATAAATAAAAAAAATTTAAAATAAAAAGAAAGAAAAGATTATGTTTTTTTTTATTCTGTCAGGATATTTGCATGTCTACATTGATGGTCACTCAACAAATATTTAAAAAAAGAAATCCTTTATTTCTTTTTCAACGTAAAGAATTGGTGGGGATACCTTCCAAAATTTGTTGACTTTAAAAAAAAAAGATTTTTTTTTTCAATATTTAGTAAGACGATTTTGTTCGTTCCCTGATTTGGGTTGACGTGATCAACAATTATTTGTATTTCTGTTATGTGGTGGCGATGATGGTGATGATGATGATGATGATGATGATGATGATGATGATGATAATGATGATGATGATGATGATGATGATGATTATGATCATGACGGCGACGACGACGACGACGACGACGACGACGATGATGATGATGATGATGATGATGATGATGATGATGATGATGATGATGATGATGATGATAACGAAAATTATGATGATGATGATGATGAGGATAAGGAAAATTATGATGATGATGATGATGATGATGATGGTGATGAAGGTTATGATTGTGGTGAAACTCATAAAGAAAGGCTATTTGACATCATGTGATATTGAAATAAGAAGTAAAATATTTCTCGTCTAATGTAAAAAAGGTAATTAGTGAATGCACTACAGAATTGTACCCCACACTATATTTACTGCTGATCACAAATTTAAAAAAGAAATGTGTTCATTGTCTTAAAATAGCAGAAATGTGATTCAAGCGTGGAAATCACGAATAACGCGATCTAAACATATTTTTTCATTGTGGTTATCGAAACATTTTTATGTTTTCATATTATTTAAATTACTCTCCGAAAGCTTTGGGCATTGAACTATATTTTCTTGTCACGCACGATCTAATCCTTAAAACGTGGAAAAGAGAGGACCGTGATGGAAAATAACAGAGCTATGCTTCTTAACCTTGAAATATAAAAAAAATCCTAATAACTATGGTCATATTTAATAAGATGAACAAGTTGCAATGAATTTAGCTTAATCAATTTAATGCTTAAACAGCCGGTCCAAATATGTGTTGTGCAACAGTACATATATCAACCATAGCAGTTTCTAAGCTCGTACCAAAAAGTAAATACATAGTCGTCTCAAAAAAATAAAAATGGAAAAAAATATTAAATTATCATCGTTCATGAGAAACAACAAATCAGAAATGTTGATAATATTATATCACATTATTACCAACAATGATCATTGATGCTTTGCATTTAGATAAAATACTCACAACATTCGTCAGCCGGATAAAACGAGCCAACACATAAAACTATATGCAATCTTAAACGTATGTAGTCTGATTGATATTATAATTCAGTTTGAACTTGTAATTACCATTGCTGTCCAATAACAAAGACAACGAGCTGAGTGACGTCAATTTCGTTCCTTCTATAGTGCAATATTCGGAATCGATACTTCTTAACTCAATGACAACGTGCCTATAATTATAGGAAACTTTTCTATCAATAACTGTATCATCCATTTTAAGCTCAAATATGAATAAAATGTCTTCGTCAGGCACACAAAATACAGTTTTAACTTAACATTACACTAAACAACATAGTGCATGGGGTCAAATTATTTGTAGGGTTGTTTGTTCCTTCTCAAGGATTGAATTTCCAAGATAAAGGACAATTGATTTTGTTGTCGTAAGATGTTGACAATACGAGTAGAATTCCCCCATCCTTGAGATTTTATGTTAATATCAAAATATCATTCAACTATTTGATTCAAAATAATTATCTAATTAGTTATATTGTCATTGAATTCAGTTTTATAAACTTAAAATGCCAAAATTTTTCCCAAGCCATTAAATATATTGTACAATATACGGGCATTTATCTTCATCCAATAAGCTTCATTGTTTTCAAGCCATTCATTTGAAACACAATGATTACCAAAATTGTGCATGTTCGCGAGAACCTGCGATGAAAAGATAAATTCGTTTCAATTAGTCTTTATAGAAGATTATGATCGTTTGGCACAGCATTGAAAAGAAATGATGTGCTGGGTCAACTTTTAGTTTTGTTTCATTTCAAATTATTTTGAGATATTAAGCAAGGAAACATTCCTTTGAGAGAAACCGTATCTTTTTATTTTCCATTTTACAGTCATCAACTCACCTGGGGAAAAGCACAGTGCGACTTCATGCATGAATGTTTCGTTAACCAAGAAAGATGCAAGGGCAGACCCATGTACATCTATCAACGAAATTGTGCACACCCTGTGGTCAAACAGCTCAACTCGACACCGTCCATAAAAATGAACACTTATTTCTGGTTTGGAAAAGAAAATGCATGGTGGAACATAAAACGAGGCAAATGATAACACCGGGATCAAAACCTATCTATAATAATATTTTGAGAGCATTAAGTACTGTATTCCGACCTAAGTATTCGTAAAGTAAATTTTGTACAATGTCCATTTGTTTCATCAACAATCATTCATGCTGTCCAGTTGGTTAAAATGAGTGAAATAAATCATCTTGTGTTGGTGAAAAACAATAGCGTTAGTCAGGTTGGAAAATGGGTCGCTAAAATTATAAACAAAACAATGGTTTACATCAACCGGCTTATCTTCTCAAATAAGGAACGTCACTTTATGAGCAAGTTTTGTTCAAAAGTTACCTTTTGCTTGACAATTCATGTGTCTAAAAAAGTATAACGTTTTAGAATTTTTGACAAGTTGGGGTTATCTTAATGGGCAAATATAAAAGGTGTTTTGTACGTGTATATAGTTCACAATTTGTAGGCCACTCTCCTAAGATATAAAAAGAGTGAAAAAATACGGGAAAGGAACTGACCACTCAACAACAGTGTGCTTTTGACTCAGATCATTGTTCCGGCAACGAGGCAGTCCAGTGTCAGTTTTAGACATGGGTCTCATATTCACATCTATTCCTACATGACAATCATTGAAGCGAGCTCATTTTGTGAAAAAAGTAGGATATAAAGTCTTATATGTACTTATGATGAAACTCAAATGCACGTTACTTCCTAATGTTAAAATTCAAAGTGCTTGGAGCATGATATCAATAGTGATACCAAATAAGTGCTATATGAATGCCATATTTATTTTGTTTATAAATGATACATGATTAATAATAGATATAACATTAATGGTTTGAGTTGTATATGGACCTACTTTTTAGATACCCAAATCTTATCGGTCAAACGTTGACCGAGAATTGTTTTGAATCATGTCGACCACAATTTTGATCTTGTATCGTCGGCGTCAAAAACGATCAAGAATATGCGGGCAAACACATTTTGCAGCAAATTAATTATTTATAGTACCAGTTTATATATTACTACGTATAATCATATGGACACCCCCCCCCCCCATACACATACACACACACACACACACACACACACACACACACACACAAACGAATACACGCGTTTATTCCAGTAAAATATATACTCATAAATGTTTTTGACCTTAAGGGCCTCCCTTCCTCCATTTTGCGAATGCCATCATTTAACGTAACTTTATGGCAACAGCCAGTTATTTGGGATATTAAGGCGAGAGGGGTGCAAAGTTATATCCATGATTAACGGCTCTTTTACTCACATTTCCACACAGTACTCAGGTGTAAAATGACTACCTAGTTGGTAACAGTGTTGTCCCCTGTCGAAAAGAAATTACAAAAGAACCCCACATGTTGGATGCCTTATTGCACATGTTTCGAGATGCATTTAGCATAGCGCCCTGTAACCGCTTGGGGATCACATAATGCAGACGGCCATGACTTGTTACGGTTAAGGTAATTTTGCATGACGTAGCATCAAGTTGTTGTTTCAAAACCTGTGTTTTTGTTATATGGTATCGATTCCTTTTCAATTTGATTTTATCCATTAGTAATGAATCTTTATATTTTCAAAATGTCTTGTTGTCGATGAGAGCTAAAATGTCTTTAATATGTTTCCTATTCGTGCTCTCCATGGAAAAATTGACGAAGCAGATACTTTACATTTTCCATAAGCACCTGACCATTTGATCATTTTCACTCTTTTTGTTAACTTTTGAAATTAATGTATTTTGATTGCTTTACAAGTATTAAATAGTAACGTTTACTAAAATAATGAGCGTGTGGGTTTTGGAGACCTTAAACATCATTTATAAAACTAAAAACGTGGATGAAACTGTTTCACTCTATATAATATGCTTGTCACGGTATAATGCATTTATGATGAGATACTACTTTTGTGCTGCTTTTCTTAACTGCAACAGTACCAGTTGTTTATCCCCGCCATAGTATAGGACACCCCTTTTGTCAATAAAATATAATAATGATACACCAATGATTTTAACGATGAATTTAGACTTCAAAGGGACATTCTGGTATTGAAATGTTAATAAGGAAATAAACAGTATATAAATAAATAAATGAATCCCATGTGTTCAGATTTCAAATTGGCTCTAACAATTTGTATAATGCCATATCTCGATAATAGGATTCGCACTTTATTACTACGTACCATTAACTTCCATATCCTCGGAACAATCCAGAACTACCTGGCCGCAAAGAGTAGAGCCACACGGAACCTCACTATATTGGTTGAATATAAAGATCTCAAAGGTATTCAACATACCCGTCATCTTGAATATATTTCGAGTTTTTAACCTGTAATTAAAAAAAAAGTAACATTAAGTGACCTTATGATAAATAATAGTCATAGCAGCAATTACCAATAGTTGCTTTTGTCAGGTCATTTTCTGAAAATCTATGGGAGTTCTGGCTTGGCATTGCTCGATGCGCTTGCATGCATACATTATTTACCAAGATTATTCGTGTTTACAAACATGACCCACATGGGGATAGTGTGGAAAAGTACCGAGTACAGATAACTGCTGCACTTTGTGACATTGAGCAAGTTACCTTGCCCTAGCTCCGTTTGCAGCTGACGCCTGGGTTAATCCAATCTTCCCTTGGAAAAAAAAACCTAAAGACAAATTTCCCCTATGGGATAAATAAAGGGATTAAAACATTGTTTTTTTGAGGTTTGCGTTCGAGACGCACCTCAAACGCAAAACAATCGAATTGCACAAACCTCCTTTTTTCTGCTTCTTCTGGCCAGCCAGTAGCGATTGGGTAAATTGATGAACGCTCCACTCTTACTTCCACTTTGTATACACACTTCGGAATTGACCTCCTCAAGCAGCTGCAGGTAGTCGGGCATATTCGGGCATAGTCTTTCAAAGCCATTAGGCCTATGGTGCCGGAGTTTATCACGGTTTCTATAGCGCGAAACGGACAATACTAATTGCTGACTATCCTCTTGATAGGACGCTAGTCTATCGCAAAGTACTCCCCGCCATACGAAGCTACCAAATCAGTGTTTGGTGAACAGGGAAACCTATTTCAAATAGTATCAAAGCGTTATATACTAGTGATCAAAAGAAGGTATACACTTGTTTTACCAACATAATTGGTATAAAATATTATTATAGATTATTTAAAAGCAATGTGAGATCAAAGTACTAACATTTATCTTTCAATTTGTAGGAATATGTAACGTTTAGGGTTGATCTTGAGTGCAACATAGACTTTTAAAAACATGATCTTCAAAAAGGGAAGTAACAAGTCACTATAATTTTGAAAAACTATGACATTTTAATACATTTACTTGTGTTCATTTAATTAGGAGTGAAGGTGAATCTAATTCAATCAGTAACGAGTATGTCCCCCTACGCTCCAATCATAGCAGTGCATCTCCAACGCATGGAATTGGTCAATCTGACCAGTTAGTGTTGAGGTATGGCATCCCAAGCTGTTCTTATGGTGTGGAACAGTTGTCGTTCATTTTGTGGTGCCGGTTCTAATGAACGAACTTGGCGGCCGATTATGTTCAACACATGTTCTATCGGGTTTAGATCGGGGGATATTGCAGGCCACGGGCTGATAATGTTCACATTATTTGCTGCTATAAAATCCCTTGTTACAATAGCTTGGTGGGATGGTGCATTATCGGGTTGGAATGAAAAATTAGGATGCTCATGAAAAAAATGGAATAACACGGGGTTGTAACATGTATCGGATGTACCTTGCACCGGTTAGAGATACATTTATTTGGACTAGAGGTGTTCTTCAGTCTCTACTCATTACACCCCACACAATGACTTGTCTATATCCTCTGTTTGGGGATTCCAAGACACAAGAATCGTGAAATCTACCGTCATTTCTTCCAATCACAAAGCGTGATTCATCTTAGAAGAGAACACGTATGCATTGTCCAACACAGATGAGCACGGCCCACTGAAGACCGGCCAACCGGTGATGTTCTCTTAGAAGTGGTCGCATCAATCGACGTCTTGCAGTATGTCGACTAATTCGTGTACATGGGAACGCTCGTGCAGTTTCACTCGCCGTCCTAAAACGATCTCGTAGATGTAGGGTGCGCATAAAAGGGTCCCCACCTTGTGTTGTTTCTCGTGATTTTCCAGT
The DNA here is from genome assembly GCF_034508935.2 of Berghia stephanieae. Classification (NCBI taxonomy): domain Eukaryota; kingdom Metazoa; phylum Mollusca; class Gastropoda; order Nudibranchia; family Aeolidiidae; genus Berghia; species Berghia stephanieae. The sequence goes on from NC_088361.1 coordinate 70,184,407, forward strand.
TTGATCTCGGTCCCTTACCGTTTGTGTCATTCCAAATCGATCCACTAAGGAATATACAGTTCTCCTTGTGATAGTAAACAGTCTTGCGACATAGGTCACAGACTATCCAGCTTGAAGATGACCAATGGCACGCGGTTCTAAACTAAGTCGTGGCATCGCGCAGATTAATTGATTGTATTTTTCATTGTGTTTTCCTGCCTTGAAAATGATTCCAGAAGACTCCGATGGTAAAAATAATTAATTTACACACTTCCTGTCCACAGTAAGCGGCTTAAAGGTTATTTTAGCACATGCGCAACGTGGTGAGCGAATTTCAGGTCAAAAACATCGACTATCGGCACACAGAAAGGCTAATGGTAAACAACTCAATG
>NC_088361.1:70187277-70204777 GCF_034508935.2 Berghia stephanieae
GAGTGAGAGAGAGAGAGAGAGAGAGAGAGAGAGAGAGAGAGAGAGAGAGAGAGAGAGAGAGAGAGAGATACATGTGTGTGTGTGTGTGTGTGTGTGAAATATATATATATATATATATATATATATATATATAAATCTATAAAGATAAATAGAAATAGATAGGCAGATATATATATATATATATATATATATATATATATATATTATTTTATAAAGATAGATAGGGAAAAAGGGAGGGAGAGAGAGAGGGAGAGAGAGAGAGAGAGAGAGAGAGAGAGAGAGAGAGAGAGAGAGAGAGAGAGAGAGAGAGAGAGAGAGAGTCTCTGAATAAATAGGTACACTATTATATTATGTTAAGTGGATCAATGTTGCCCAAAATCTGAGCATCATCATAATCCATCTTTACCTACCCTCAGTCAAAACGAATCAATGTCGTAATCTTGTTTGCATGACAGCTACTATGCACTATTCCGAAAAAAGACACTGTCTATTGTTATTCCTGCTCCCATTTATTTTGAATGTTAACTGAAGAATCTCATGATAAACAAGCAATTAATTATTTATTGTTTAACGACGTTTAGTTCAGTTAAACAAAACATGTTGACCAGCACCATCCACTATTATATCCATAATGAACTGTTGTTTGATAAACGATGTTAATTCAGGTCGTACACTATCAAAGCAAGCCTCCAGATTCTAACTATAATAAATGACCCAAATATAAAACTGACAAACTACTCAATTAGAGCATGTCAACAAATCTTGATTTGTATTTTTGTGTGTGATAAGTCGAAATTCTTATCTGCTTTCATGAATAAACACAAGTAATGATTTACATGGAATTACAACCTATTCTACTTTCACGACTAAACACAAATAATGATTTAAACTAACAGGTAAAAAAACCCAAACAAAATAAACTTCACAGACTGAAAGCAATGATTCACAATGATTAAAGTCGCGATAAATGCTAGCAGTGATCTAATGGAAATAAATTAGATGTGACAGCGGCCGATGGTGAATCATTCGTCTGACTGACAAAACGCGAATACATAGTATCGCCACTACCATAACAATAATATTATTAAGCGTATATCTATAATATTTCTTCCTTTTTTGCATTCCATTGCGTTTACCATAGTCGTGGAAAATTCCGTTTATTAACACATGCCACTTGTTCAAACAATTAAAGTTCAGCGACATCTGGCTTGTTGCCATAAATGTTTAGGATACACCTGACGATGCACACAATAACAAAGGCTGTATAGTTGTGTTAATTCATTCTATGGCATACTCGTAACTATTATTTTTGACCGTCATGCATTTATTTGTCGGTCTGATAATCCAATCTAATGGTGTAATAAATTTTTTTTCATGGCAACAATGTTAAACTAGGCCCATAAGTGGGTTCGGAAGTATGACCTACATATGTGTACAAGTCGTTTTTGACCCATCTATCAGCTGACGTTCAAGGTCAAATGAATTTATTCTTTTTATTTATTTCTAGTCATAAGGTCAATTGACATTAACCAAATTAAGAGAAAAAATAATAAAATGAAAATTACAATAAATAATGAGGATTCAACATTGTCTGCAAAAGATTGTCTATTGTTATAACGTTTACTTAAAATCATTTGAAACGACGAAGAGTGGTATGGGTTAAACATCGGTTACTGTTCATACATTCATACACGTTTTCATTATATTTACATTTTATTACGCTAAAGAAAATTAAAAAGAAAATTAAAAATAGAAAAACAAAAGAAAAAATAATTAAACAAAACGAAATACAAAACAGAACACACTAAACAAATCAATCCGATTTTTAAGATAAATTTTTAGAAATCAACATAAAGACAAAAGGAAACAACAGCTCTGAAATGTTTCTATTCATTTCTCGGTCAAATATACGGGTCAAACTAGATAATTAAAATAGATTAGATCAAGAGTGCTCTGCTATGATCCTGTCCGTGTTGATAATGTGGGTCAAAAATTGGAGATTCGATATCATGTCAAATGATGGGGGGGGGGGGGGGGGGGGGGGGGATGCATGATTCAGGCTTATGCTATTTTTAAAATCCAGAATAAAAGCAAAAACAGATCCTATTTCTGACCGTTTTGACCATTTAAATGGTCATTTTAAACCAGAAGTGGTGAACTGAACTTAACTGTCGTTGCAAAACTGTCATAGTATCCCATTAATTACCTCTGTATAGATATGTAAGGGCCAGACGCTATAAATAATGTAAAATAGGCCAAAGAAATACAAAATAGATTTAGCCACCCGCAACTCACTCAAGCAAGGCAATATATTCTTTAACAAAATAGGGTTGGGAGTTAGTATTGTTCCGTACAGCCCATTTAAAATTTTCGCCAACTGGCATAGAATTACTGACAAATCTAAACATTATAAAACTATTTTTTAGACAATGTTATACGAGTAACTTGCAAACCTTTCTAAATAAAGGGTAATTCTGTAAACCATGGGTTCAATTGGTTATTTCGAATATCTGCTTGCCATAATGATCGGTCCTTTGATTATTTAATTTATTTTCACCACATAAGTCTGTGATTTTCACACATGAGAGAACGTAAAAACGGTGTCTACATTCGCTAGGGCATAATAATAGGTAGTTTGATTTTGGGAATTGTTATCTGGCCGCCCGGTTGTTGAATTCCTTTGCGCGCACCTATAGACGTTATTACCGGACCGATTTTGATCGTTGATAACTCAAAAGATTTGTCTCGGTGTATGTTAATTTACACAATACTGTGGTGTTATAATTAAAATAGCTGCGTTCTTGTTCGTGAAAGCCTTTATTTCACCGCAAATATTGCGAGTCTCTACTAGAATTTAAAAAGGAGTGTCAAAATAATTCGGAAAAAGTCTCAGGAGTACGACGACTCGTCTTCTTGTCCAACGATGCTGGGCGTGGTCACTGTAACCTCTATTTTGTGTCCTTGGGAATGAACTTTATTCAAATAACCTCACTAGACTAGATGTGCGACCCGCAATATGTAAAGTACAAAATCATTGTTTTACATGAAGGTGATTCTTATTTCTTGATTTAAACAGAAATTGTTTACAGTTCTTAATTAATCATATCGCGTAAACAATCAGATAATAGTTGTTTTTTAATATTTTAAATGGTTTTTCGGCGCTTGCAACACATTTAGGTCATATCAGCGCCAGTAAAGCGGAAGCAAATTGGAAAGTAAAAACATTCTAGATGTACAGTTAAAAGGACGTGAGGAAAAAGTAAGACATAAGGGAAATGGTTCAAATAGGAAACAGATGTAGATTCCAAGAGAACACTATCAGTGTACTTAGTTTGAGATCACCTACAAGTTTCACCCAGACACCAGCACAAGATCCCACTAAGAGGAATACACTCAAATGTTTAAAAATCATATGTTAAAAAAAAATAACAGTACAGTATATCAGAGAGAAATGATTTACAAGGAAAAAAATTATGATCTCTCAAAACTATAACCATACATTCGACTGCTTCCCTCCGAACCAAACACTCCGGCCAGTGTCAGGGCAAAACCAAGTAATCTCATTCAAAGACAAAGACAGAAAGCAATTGAAAAACAGATACAGGGGGATAGAAGACACAGCAAGTCCCTCCCTGCCTTGAGGTCGGGAACTCCATCCAGTCAGATGGTTGTTCATGCCTTGTTGTCTTAACAGTAATTCTCAAACGAATTTGCAACAAATGAACAGCTCAAGTTTGTTATCAATTTTAACAAGTTCAAGTTCAAGTTAGAATCTAAAATTTCATATGCTGGTGTTCGTCAATATCATTTGCGATCAGAGACTTTTATGACAATTAGATGAATAAGTAAATAAATAAATAATTTGTCATTGACTGAAGAAGTGGTTTGAGCCCGAAACATTTCGTTATTGGTATTTTGTTCTTTTTAAACTACTGAAGTGAGTGATAATTTGCCTAAAGCTAGATACTATGAATTTTTCTTACGTTACATGTGATAATAAATATATGATTTCTGGTTGGTGTGAAGTATCGATAAATCACACGGAGAGGAATGGACTTTTTATAATCCCTCTTTTTCGTTAAAAAAAAAATCAATCTACCTCTATGGTTTTGCACCGACTGCATGCATTCGTTTGGTTTTCGAAACAGAAAGACCAAAAAGTCGGGGAATTACAATAATATAACCGTAGTTTAGAGAACATAAGGACTGTGGACTAATCTCTTTATTGCTGCGTAAAATAGACACCGAGATAACCACGCCTCTCGGACAGTAATCATAATATATACAGCGACAGTGATTGGTAACCAGAGCGAACTACACAGGCTTTACTATCGATGGCACGTGACTAGATAAATTACCCTCTGTTCTTCGTATTGATCAATAGAACCAACACAGAAAACTATGTGTAAGCTTAAATGTTCTGATCGAGAAAATCGTGTGATAACACATATGGTATATACAAAAAAATAAGAATAATCAGAGAAAGGTTTATGTATGTTTGTCCTAGCACGTGTGAAAGGGCAGCGTGGCTCAGCGGTACGGTCTTTGCTTCGTACCCGAAAGGTACCGAGTTCGATCACCCGCCGCTGCTCTGTGTGGCCTTGAGCAAGTCGCCTCGCTCTAGCTCAATTTGCAGCACTGCACTGCGGTTGACGCTTGGGTTATTCCAGTCTTCCCTTGGATAGACCCTAGAGACAAATTTCCCCTATGGGATAAATAAAGGGAAGTTTATTATTATTTTTTTAAATTGTTTTTTTTTTTTGTCAGTCATAAATTCCATGTTTAGATTGGTCAAAAATCTACTACTATAGAGGGCCTCCTATGAGATATTTTTCTCATGTCAAAAATAATAAGTCCTTTGCTTATTGCGTTCATATGGAAGTACATACACAGTGATTAGCCAAGAATTGTTCCTCGCTTTCTAACTTTTGTAACAGGACTAAAAATACTTCTCAAATTTGCACCACGATCTTGCTTGTGACCCATTTTGTGAAAAATGTTCACAGCTTTTTAAATATCTAACATCACGATTGGTCATTTGATTCAGCTTGACACATGGGTATATAACATTTGTAAACAAAGCAGCGTGTTTGCATTTGTTAAGAAATATCCAATCATTGGACAGCAACAAATCATGTGATTGATGACCTGGTTGGATGAAAACATGAATATAGATCGCTTCCATTGAATCTCTTGCCTCAAATACAAAACTTTAGGTTATTTCAATCTAATGGGCATGATTTATATTACCTTTCCATGTGCTCGAAGTCATTGGTCATATTGCAAAGTGTGCTCAAAATGACCCACAAAGTGAAAAGTATTCACAGCTTTTGAAATATCTAGAATCACAATTGGTCATTTTGTTCAGAATGACATATGAGTATGTGTACAATTTTCATTAACAAAACAGCGTGTTTACATTTGTTAAGAAGCATCCAAACGTTGGACAGCAACAAATCATGTGATTGATGACTGGGTTAAACGAAAACATGAATATAGATCGCTCCCATTGTTATGGTGGAGAATAAATACAATTCTACATTGCAAAAGCATCAAAGAAAGTATTTCTTATCATTTAATTCTAAATTCAGTTTTGGAGGTCAGGTTCATCCCTACAAAATACCGTTTTGATACGATAGGTCACATAAACCTGAGGTTTTATATACCATAATGTCCACTAATCGTGCTCAAAGCTCTTTACAAGGAGTCCGGAGTCAACAGCATCACTTAACATGTAGGACGAGATAGGACGCCTGTTAGGCGATATTACCTTTTTTCTCTCACACAGACAAAGCTGTTAACAGACATGTACTCATTTTACACCTGAGTACGGTGAGAGAATGTGAGTAAAGAGACGTGACGCTAAATTACTGAAAAATCTTATAAAAATTAAATTAGTCCTTCGTCAGATGTCGTCGTCTAGGCATGTCAATGAGGAATATAGATATTCCATCAAACAAACTTCTGATGTTGACAGAATTCACTCGTGTTGTCTGAAGTGAGAATTTGGGATCTAATGATTTTGCCCAAGGAAAAAAATGGAAGTGTCTGAAGTGGGCCCAACCAGGGACTTAGCGGGTCACAATGAAATGCTTTAACCCCCCCCCCCCCCCCCCCCAAATAATTGAAAACATAAGTCGTGACGTAATTTCTTCGTTGTCTTCATTTCTCAATTATTTTTTGGACAAAAATAAATATACATAAATATGGATATTTATATAGCTCATTTCCACGAATTAATAATATTTCCATTTCATACACTGAGCCCAAATGTGTCTTTAGAGTAAAGAATCACTTTAAATAGTCTCTTGATAACAAGTCTTTATGTAGATTGCATCATGTCATGAAAAATTCATGCTAAATTGTTGAAAAAATGGAGCTTAAAATCGGAAGTGAGGAAGATTTTACGTCATACTATTGTTCTCGGTCATTTCTTTTTTTTGTTCCCTATTAGAGATACCTAAGCGCTGAGCTTTTTAAAATTCCCTATTAGATATATCTGCTAAGCGCTGAGCTTTTTAGTTCCCAAATATATTACCAGTCTTTGAAGTGCAGCACTTTCATTTGCCTTTCCAGCGTGGCTCCAGGCAGAAAAGGTAAGTTGAACTTTGGTGTCATCTCTATTTTACATTGTCACAAGCAACACTTGATATTGGATATTACAAAGTACAACCAAAAAATTATGTTTTCAGCTGTTATTCTATTTACAAATATGATACCTCACATAAGACTGTGATTTTGACACAATTAATTATTTCCTTGTAATTCTAACTTTTTATGTTTCAGGGTTGTATCAATCAAGAAAAAGACAAAACTCAAGCTTTTGACGAATCCAGATAAAAGAAGGGTTGTCAAGAAATTTGATTTGATTTACTATTAACACACTAAATTACTACAAACTAGCAGATTTGAGCAGTAGGGTGATGGTTACCGTATGGTTACATGAATTCATTACCATGGCTGATATTTATCTAGTGTTTGTGTGACTTCTGGTACTTTTTGTGACCATTGGTGTCATCGGTTAAAATGTCACAGGTGACACTTAAGTTTGAAGTTTCTAATGTATTTCTGTTTTCATGTTCTTCAAAGCTTGAAATGTCATTTAACAGGCTATATTACATGTGCTCAGTTGCTATTCTTGATTTATTGAGGGAAATTGCGTTCTAGTGCCGATTTTGACCAAAGTAATAGCAACAATGGTATTACTAATTTCTAAGTATATTTCCAAGTTGAAAGTATTTAGTTTCTTAACATATTATTGAATTTCATTTTAGAGTAGGTTATTGTGCTTTTTTGACTGAAAATAATGATATATTATGGACGAAAGTGTGATTTGGTGTTGCTTGTGACATAAGTAATGGTGTCACCGGTCTTATGTCACAAGTCACATTCAGATGCTCTAATTTCCATGCATATTTCTATTTTTGAAGTCTTTGATTTCTGAATATATTATTAAATTTCATATTTAACTGTGATTATTACACTGGTTTGACTGAAATCAATGATATATTGTCGAAATTGCAATTTGGTATTGCTTGTGACATAAGTAATGGTGTCATCGGTCTAATGTCACAAGTGACACAATGCGGCTAAATAAGATATGCTTTGGTCACATTATTTCCCAACATTTTATTCCAAAACTTTCTGGACATTGCTGGTAATAAACATATGCAATATTGTTGTTTTTGTTAATGTATAAACATTTTTATGAAATAATATATTTGCATTCTATGTTGCTTGTGACCGATGACACCAAAAAGAAACATTTTCTCCAATAGTTGGTAATATTATTGTACTGTGATTGTTGTTGATTGTGTCTTTTTGTCTATAACTTACTAAATAAAGTTTGATACTCAACAAAAATCATTTGGTTATAGAGTTTTTTGTTTCATTTTGGTGTCACCGGGCACAGGTGACACCGACAACCTATAGGTATTGTTGACGATATTATGCTGCGTTAGACCTTAAAGTTATCTAAAGGGCCTTTGATTCATGAAGTACAGGGTTTTTGCTACACATATAGAAACATGAATGGACTATTATGTCACTTTTATTTTGAGAAAAAAAATTGGCACCTTTTGACCTTGGCTCATATATATATATATATATATATATATATATATATATATATATATATATATATATTATAAGCGCTAAGCTTTTTCTTTCCCTCTTGGGTATTAAGCGCTAAGTTTTTTCATTCTCTCTTGGATTTATCAAAGCATTAAGCTTCTGTGTTTCCTCTTGGATATATCTAGGCGCTAAGCTTTTTTGTGTGTTCCTTCTTGGATATATCCAGGCGCTAAGCTTTTTTTGTGTGTTTCCTCTTGGATATATCTAGGCGCTAGGCTTTTTTGTGTGCTCCCTCTTGGATATATCTTATCTAGGCTTTTTTTTGTTCCCTCTTAGATATCTTTAAGCGCTAAACATTTTTGTTTCCTCTTGGTTTTATCTAAGCGCTAAGCTTTTTGCTCCCTCTTGGTTAAATCTAACGCTAAGCTCTTTATTTCCTCTTTTATAAATCTAAGCGCTAGGCTTTTTGCTCCCTCTTGGTTAAATCTAACGCTAAGCTCTTTATTTCCTCTTTTATAAATCTAAACGCAAAGCTTTTTGTTTCCTCTTGAATAAACCTAAAGCTAAACTTTTTGTTCCCTCTAGGATATTATATACGCTAAGCTTTTTGTTTCCTCTTGGATAAATCCGAACTCCGTCCCATTTGCCACCATGATTAAACGGACTCTTTGGGATCTTTTGTTACCCATGTTTTTTGTCATAGATCTATAATGGGGATGCATGGCATTGGTCATTTATTTGACTTGCATGGGTCCAGCCTGGGATCTTTTGTCAGAAAGGAGACATTGAGATGAAGGAATTTTAGATCCACTTACCCCAGGTAAATTGCCTTTCTTTTGTATAGTGATGTTTCACAATTGAAATTCGAAAGAGAATTGCAATGGCAACATCAATGATGACTCAAACTGTATAAATCACTGGTGTTGTCAACCTTGTTGTACGGATGCGAAGCCTGGACACTTACAATGGATGCACAACGGCGCATAAGGGCGTTTGAAAGCAAGTGCTGTAGAAGACTGCTACGCGTGTCATATACGGAGCATCGCACAAACGAAGACGTCCTGGAAGAAATAGAAGCTCGGGCAGGCCCACAAGAACCTCTTCTAGTGACTGTGAAGCGCAGAAAACTGTCTTGGTTTGGACACCATACTCGACACGATAGCCTGAGCAGGACAGTCCTAGAGGGCACAGTCGAAGGCCAGCGCAGAAGAGAGCGCCAAAGGAAGATGTGGCTGGACAATATAAAGAATGGACAGAGATGTCGGTTCCGGAGCTGCTACATAGGGCTAGAAACAGACAGGCATGGAGGAAGACTGTAACTTCTGCTTCACGCAAGTCCCCCGGACGACCATCCGGTCATGGGATTGAGTGAAGTGAGTGAGTAATTCATTACCATATATAGCAATGTAGAACACCAAGACGACTACATTTGCGACAATAAACCAGAAGTTGTTTGTAAATTAAGAGAAGAAAGAAAGAAAGGACAACCCAGAAACGTTCACATCATGTTTCTTTGTAAATAAAAGGAAGTGCCAACTCCATTTTAAAATTGTTATCTACTCCTTTCTTAAAACGTGTCCCACGTTGTCATTTTTTCTGGATGGTTTTTTAAGAGTAGTCAAAACATCATGCAGTATTTTGGTAACGCGATCTTTGAAACTAGAGTCTTGTGGGTGTTCTTGCTCTCTTGGTGAAAACAACAAAGTCTCCAACTTGAAAGAGAATTATAATTTGAGAAATTAGCCTATGGATTGAATGAAATTCACTAATGATTTTAAATATCAGTTTATTCAGGTATGCAGTCGAAGTAGAAACACAATTGTTAAAATAATTTATAGTACCTATGTGACTCACCAACTACAAAAAAGTTTTTTGGGTGGGGTGCTCAAATTCGGAGAGTGTTCCAATTCGAACACCCTACCGTATTCACCATCTGTTTTAACGCCTAAATTTAATTAATAAGAATTGTGACATCGAGCTGAGCTCCAATTTAACACAGCCATAAATAACTACATGATATATTTAAGTTAATTTCAGAGATTTTCCGTTATTTCTAATTAAATAAATCGTCTCTTAAACTCCTTGTCTCACTCGGAAGATCGGGTACGAGCCTCTCCCATCGCTTTTTCACGAATTCGAGGCATCTTAAGTCGAAGTAGCAATATGAAGCAACAATATTTGCAATATAAATTCGTACAATTGAAAAGGATTTTTCTCATTTTGTTTTGAATTTTGTGAGGTCGAACATCATCTGGAATCAATAAATGAGTATTTATCGAATATCTATATATTTAAAATGTTTATTAAAATAGACATTGAAAACGTTTGCTACCAAATCACCACTAGTTCTAATTCAGACAGCCAGTTGTTCCAATTCAGACACCCAGTTGTTCCAATTCAGACACCCAGTTGTTTCAATTCGAACACCCAGTTGTTCAAATTCTGACACCCAGTTGATCAAATTCAGACACCCTGCTGTTCAAAATCAGACATCGTGTTGTTGCAATTCAGATATTTTTTCCTTATCTTTTTTCCATTTCGATTAGCCTAAACATGGAATTGATGACGCTAAATGCTTGACTTTCTGTAACTTAGAGGTCTACTCTCCTAGCCAAACTTCTATTACGTATTTAATGTTACGTTTATACTAACTTTTTGACGAATTGATGGCTCGTTAATGGAAGAAATTTATAAGAGAAAGGAAACCGGCTTTAGTGAATAAGTTAAGAACTCCCTTTTGTACGTATTCTTTTTAGTGTTTCTTCCACTAAACACTACATAGTCCACATGGTCCAGGCTCCTGCACTAGGATTAGCAATAGGCTAGGCCTACCACTGCTCAGCCACTCTGTCCCCAGGGATATTGTAAATGGTGCTGCTCGAAGCTCGAAGAAATAAATAACAATGTGAAATTGAATGTAAGCTTCAATATAATATACGAAAACATATAAAATGGGTTTCCCCTTTATCAACAAAACAACAGGATGAATGAAACACTACAGACAAATGAGATAATGTGGTAGTGGCGTTGTTAAGATGAATAAACAAAAACATTGATGGACAGGGAATAGTATACTCCTTTGTAAGGAAGCACAAATTAAAATAGAACAATAGATATTTAGGGAGACCTTCCATAAGCTAGGGGGGCAAGAGATAAAGGTAGTATATTATATTACCTTTATCTCTTGCCCCCCCCCCCCCCCCCCTTAGCACGAGGAGCTTTCGGAACGCCTCCCAATAAAATTGGCACATCTAAAGTAGCGAAGAAATTATATATCTGACATGCGATGGAATTTGTTTATTGCAACTGGGTTGTTTAGGAAGGGGGGGGGGGGGGGGGCAATAAAAAATTTAAGTTCTTAATTTTTCACTAACTCCTCTTTTTATTCTTAGGTTGACCCATATTTTATGTCAGTTTGCATTGGCAAGTATGTAGAAATATAGGTCAGGGGTAAGTGTACCTAAGGGTAAGTCAAGAACCTCATTCGATTTCCTTCTCCTGAATTTTCCTGAGCAAAGGCCTACAAGTGCTGTTCCTATCCTTATCCCAGGGCACAAATAACAATGTAAAATTGAATGTAAGCTTCAAATTAATATATGAAAACAGATAGAATAGACGTTTCGGTTTTCCGCTTTATCAACAAAACTGGATGAATGAAACACTACAGACGAATGAGATAATGTGATAGTGGCGTAGTTAAGATGAATAAACAAAATATTGATGGGCAGGAAATTAGTATGCTCCTTAGTAAGGAAGCACGAATTAAAATAGAACAATAGACATTTATAAAAGGTGCGTAATTAATTAAGTCAAAAGAGGGGAGGCGGGGAGGAACTGTGTAATGCAGTATAGAAAGTGAAATATAATAAAGTGGAGACAATTGTTGGAAAATAAATACAATGGAATTGGGAATTACTTTATAAAAGGTCGCCATCTGAATATTCTAGGCTGATGAGAGTCGAGAGATGGCGACGTCAGGATATGACTGGAAATGTTTAATAAATATTATATGATGATGACCTTAAAAACAAAACAAAAACCCCCACTGATATCTGTGCTTAAATAAGTCGGACCGGTTTCGGCAAATTCGCTTGCAAATGTGTGGGGTCAGGGCGTTTCTCCTAAATTAGGTTTCATCTCTGTCAAAATCATACACTTCAATTGCTCAAACCGAAATTGAAATTATGTTAGATCCTAACATTCATATTAGCAGTTTTCTCTCTTTTATTTTTGTTTTTCAGAATGGGAAAAGTAAAGGCCATCAAGCCTTATTCAGAGGATAACCTCAAGTCGGCTTTGGAACATATCCACAGTTCCGTTTTATCTACAAAAAAAAAAAAGCTTCCAAACTGTTTAATATATCACGCAGTACACTCATTACCTGCAAACAAGGCAAAAACAAAATTGGAATCAAACCGGGGGGGGGGGGGGGGGGGGGGGTTGACCTTTCCCTATGAGGTAGAGTCAGCGATGGTTGACAAAATAAATCGTGTTCTCATCGATAGCTGGATTCCCAATCATAAAACAGCAGCTGCTGTATAAAGTCGGGAGACTGGTGAGGTCTCTAGAGATGACAGGAAATCAATTCAAAGACGGTATTCCCTCAAAGGAATATTGGCGCTCGCTAAAATCAGGATTTCCCGAGTAAACCATAAGATAAAAAATGGACAATATAACCGACACATATAATTATTCTCTATCATCCATGCTCATTCCAACCGTATATAAAATGATGATGCTGATGCTGATGATGATGATGATGATGATGATGATGATGATGATGATGATGATGATGATGAAGATGATGATGATAATGATGATGATGATGATTTACAAGGCACCTGGCTCTTGCATTAAAACTATGAGTCGTAAAAGTTGTATCTGTTTAATTGCATAAGTTTCACACTTTTACAAGATGTGCTTCATTTAGAAACCCTTATTCTTTTCGTTAAAGGAAACCAGAGGCATGTGCTGCCAATAGGTTGCTAACAATGCGTTCAGTAGTCGTGGGAAATTATTTCCAGGGCTGTGACTTGTGTTGGACAAACTTGATCTTCACGACAAGCCACATGCAATTTGGAACTGCGACGAAACTGGATTGCAATTTTCTCATGTTCCTGCACATGCCATTGCCGTCAAAGGTACACAAACATTGCAGCCAAAAACGTCAAACAACAAGGATAAAATTAATACGCTTGTCTGTACAAATGCGACAGGTACGGCTATGCATCCATTTTGTATAGTAAAGGGTAACACCTTGCAGTCTGTACAGTCTTTTGCTGTACAAGATGCTCCGCTAAACACGCTATGGACTTTTCAAGAAAACGCATGGATGTGCGACATTTTGTGGGAAGAATGGTTTAGAAACGTCTTCCTACCCAATTGCCGCCCTCATTGACCACAACTACTTCTCCTTGATTCACACAGTAGCCATGAAGTTGTGGAGCACCTGCAACTGGCAAGACAGGAAAATATTGTCATTTTAGCTCTCCCTCCTCACATCACACAGGTGCTGCAACCTTTGGACAAAGTTGTTTTCGGGGCCTTACAAACATTACAGGAGAGATGTACGGAATTCATATCTGAAAATCATTAGAGTGTTATTAATAAAACAACTTGGCCCAAGCTTTTCAACAAAATGTTGGAAAAAACCAATGAGGCCAGATTTGATTACAACAGCCTTTGAAGCAACGGGTATTTTCCCCTTTAATGCCGACCTTGTCGACAACACAATACTTCTCCCATCAATCAGAGTGGCGTCAGACGAGGTCTATCTATGTCTGAAGATGACGGTGTCATTACTACTCCTGTGGAACATCTACACCCTTGCTGGTCCCCAAAGCTATACCTACACCCTTACAAATATCAAAACCGTCATCAACGTGGAATGCCTGTCTTTCTGAGTTATTTGATGTCCCCAATGGTTCTTCATCGAGCCCCGTTAGACCCAGTAATAGCTAACACCGAATCTTTACGTCAGATGCTGTAATCAAAGAAACATTGGATAAGTTTTTGAAAGTATGTTATAGGATGAGAAGAAAAAAAAAGGAATAAATTAGAAAGGACTCAGAAAGGGAAAGAAAATTTTGAGAAGAAAAGTAGGAGGAAGCAACCTAATGCCTTGGTCCAGAAAATAATGAAATATCATTATAAATCATCGTTTGTTTCGATTTGCGCTCTTTTGTTGTTGTTGTCGTTGTCGTTGTTGTTGTTGTTGTTGTTTTACTTTTGATTCTAATTTTTTAAAAAATTTGAAGGTTCTTCGGAATATAAATAATTGTTTTCTTTACAAACAATGAATTTGAATAATTAACAGAATTGCAACTAAAATATTCATAGTTTCATTTTAAATATAGTCCTTAAGAGCCATCAAACACACTTAGCAAGAGTTCATCCTGGTTGCCATATTGTTCAACTGGCACTTGCGCTATCCTTTTTATAGGACGCAAATCTTTCGCGAAGTACTTTCCGCCAGATGTAACAGACCCATCTACCCAATTATTGCTAAGGTCAGTTAGCGAATCACTTCTGAATAAACAGAGGGGTTCGAATTAAAACTCAACTGTAACCGTGATCGATACCAGTCTCCTTGTGGCTGAGTTATCGGAAGTGGCTTTGCACTTGGCTGGTTAGGCTAGTCTAGTGGAACACTAAACCACTGGAAGCTGTGTACTGTAAAGAAGTAGTATTGTACAAAAATGAGGAAAAGAACTTCTAAAAATATTTTTGAAGCCGTTTTACTCGTTTTTGTTCAATGCCTTTAGGTTCGTCTACTTAGTCGATTGCATTTTAAGTATTTTTGAATGCCTCAGATGATCATGTCAGATTTGTTACAAGGGGTGTCTTAATTTTCAAAGAGGGGTCCGAATTGGGACAACGGGGTGTCTGAATTGCCACAACGGGGTGTTTGAATTGGATCACAGGGTGTCCGAACTGGAACACAGGCTGTTTGAATTGGAACAAGTGACTAGGCCCCATAAATCGAGGCCTAACACATAAATTAAGGCTGATAATGGACACGTATTTTATCTAAAACTTTAGCTTAATGGCGTTTGAAACATATGCAACAGTTATTTTCACAATTACTCTCGGTGTGCGGCCATTAGAGGTCATTAAACCGAGAGGGCCATTTTGGGTGTCGGAATTGGAACACCCTACCCTATGTCGGCTTTATAGTAATAGTGATAGTAATAGTAATAGTAATAAATCTTTACTGTCCCAAATATAAAATCTTTAGTGGTCAACCTAATCTTTTTTTTAAAAATCTTAATAATACGACATATACATATATGCAAGTCTGACACCCGAACCCAATTATGGAATTCATATATTAAATCTTAGCTTTAAAATGGCGTTTCCGCAATTGGTTGGCCCGAAGATGATTCTGAGATTGAAACGAGGAGTCACATAATAAACTTAGTTCCATCGGAATAAATACTTTTTAATTTATGGCAGTCAAAGGTGAGCTTTGTTACTGTTGTAAAAATTGTTTGTCATCTTTTATGGCGACGGCGTTAGAGAGGAATGGAGCCTGTACGTTATATTTGCTAGCGATGTTATGAATGCAGGAAATGAGATAGGAAAACTTCGCTTAACGTTGCGTCACTGAATAATTCTTTCAACACGCATTACCCTGGAAGACTTCCCACAATAGACTGAGACGGATAATGTTGACATAGCACACAATCACACAAAAAAAGTAGCTAAGTAGGCGTCTCTTGCGCAGTTTTACGTTGAGATTTTGCTCCACATGACATGTTCCTAGAAGAAAAGAAGACATAGAAGCAGAAGTAATGACGTCACACCTTCCTTTCCCCCTTTCAAAACTCCTTGGAAGTAGGTAACCAGTTCTCGGCACAAACACATAAACAATGAATAGGTTACATATTGAATCGTAAGGTGGCCTAACTAATTTTAGTAGCAGGATGTGTAGGCAGAGTTTTATGATTAGGGGAAGTAAAAGAGCGAGGATGGATGATCTTTATTGACGACCAGCATTTATTTAAGATAGAAAATAAGATGCAATCACTCTGAAACCAGAAGATATGTTGCAAAATGTATGTATCCAGTCCTCCGGATGATTGGTTTTACACTTCCAAGGATATTGGAACCATCATTTTGACAACACACTATTGTTCCCTATTGAATATGTTAAAACTGTACGCGAGTATCAATTTACATTTTACAGTTACATTCAATGGCAATGTCAAGGTCGGGGGGTGGAGGGATTCATGATTATTTCCAAATAATTGATTTGCGTATCAAACATTCTTTATGCTTTAAAATGAGTCCATCAACATTTAAAACTTTCCACCTCTTCGTCCTTTTGAAAAGCACTGCTACTACCGTATGCCAGAATGAATTTCTCATGGCCATATTTGGTATTCCGTCTGTAATATCTATCCACACTGTGATATGGCCAAAGCGTAAAGTCAACAGACCCAAATGTTGAATATGAAGGCGTATTGTCATTTCCTTGTTCAGACGTGTGGCTGTTCTGTCCTTTTCTTTGCTCAAAACTACTGCTTCGGCCAACTTTTCGAAAACCTGCACCTTTCGTTTTCTCACTGTTAGCTCGATGGAAAGGGGAAAGAACTGGTGATGTGTTGACGTAGGCTGCGTTAAGACACGAGTAATCGTCCCTGTCTCGCATATTAAAGGTAGTGTGGACAGTGTCGATTTCAATCTCAGTATTTAGACAAACTGGTTCTTTTACAGAACTGTTCTTGTCTTTAAAGCTGGCAATACGGTTTATGGGTAACGTTGCCGAGTTGCTGTTGTCGTCATGTTTGTTATTGGCCGTGGCTTGAAGTATTGGTCTTCGTATATGTATTTGAACGTCCTCTATCTCAATAGGGGAATGCAAGCTGTTGCTTGTATCTGTGTTTGTATTGGTGTTTATGCTTGTGCCCGACGAGGTAGCAGATGACAGTATAAATCGTCTCTCAGCCAACACAGAACGTGCTGAAATAGAGCAGATAAAAATAAAAATTACAAACAAAAAGAAAAAAAAAGAGAAAAGATTGTAATAAAATTGTCATCCCCACCCTGGTCTGCATACACTTTTTGCTACGTTCTAGACGCTTTGAATTTCAGTTATGTAAATGTTGCTCAAAGCTCGACGAAATAAATAACAATGTAAAATTGAATGTGAGCTTCAATTTAATAAACGAAAACAGATAAGGTGGACGTTTCGGGTTTCCCCTTTATCATACAAATCAGGATGAATGAAACAGTACAGACGAATGAGATAATGTGATAGTGGTGTTGTTAAGGTGAATAAACAAAAACATTGATGGGACAGGAAGTAGTGTGCTCCTTTATAAGGAGGGGTGAATATTAAATACAAAGGAATACACTACTTACTGCCCCATCAATGTTTTTGTGTATTCACATTAACAATGCCACTATCTCATTTGTCTGTAGT
>NC_088361.1:70209777-70219777 GCF_034508935.2 Berghia stephanieae
TTCATTTAGAGCAATATCCACTAAAACGCTCAAAGCACTTTACAAGTTGTCCCTAGCCAACAGCAGCAATTAACATGCAGAACAAGACATGACGCATGTGTGGCAATATTACATTTTTTTCCGACAGGGACAATGCTGTTAACCTCCAAGTACTCATTTTACACTTGAGTTCAGTGAAAGATTGTGAGTAAAGCGCCTTTTCTGACTCAACAATGCGCCGCTCAGAGCGGGACTCGATCCTGGACCTTCCGATCCGAAGGTGAGTGTCATACCACGAGACCACAGAGTCTCACAATGTTCTCAAAATGATAAAAGTCAATCGTACATTATGTATATCTATCGCTTTCACACGAGGTTTGTCATACATTTTTGTTATTTGATGGAACGTGAGATAATATAAATAGACTATTAAGTTTGTCTCTGATATATCTAATAAAAGACAATTTCAATCCAAACGACGGTCCTTCTCGATGGACGGAAGGCTATCATGAATGTTTACAACAGATGTCGAGAACCATGTTGATTTTTATGAAAATATGATATTGGCATTAATTTATAATAATATTATGACAATTTGTTTTTTTTTATGCTCCAGATATGGGTGAAAAACTAATGATACAAGAAAGAGTTACATTGGTTTTTATGTTCGGAAAAAATGGGACAACATACTGCTCGATAGCTGAATAATTCAACCATATTCATCCTGAGAGAGAATAGCCACTGCGCTATACTGACTGTCGTTTGATTAAACGTTTCCAAGAAACCGTTTTAAACAGAGAACTGATGCACGTATTGATGCAGAAGGTGAACAGTGAGAGCATCTATAGACACTTTGATAACCACGCCTCTCGGATAGTTTGTCATAATGTAAACAATGACAGTGATTGGTAAACATCGCAAACCACATGTTTTAATATCGATGGTAAAATACCCACTGTTCTACCGCTTGATCAATAGAACTAACACAGAAAACAATGTGTAAATTTAAACGTTTCAATCCGATCGAGCAAATAGTTGATAACTAGTCACCAATTTGGCGGTATAAAAACAATAACAATGATCAGAGAGAAGTCGATTTCATTCACAATATTGTTTATAAACAACCATGTTTGTCCGACCACGTGTGAAGGTGTGTCACAAATTCCATTTGTTTAATTGGTCAAAAATCTACTAGTTAATTATGAGTACTAATAAAATCGCTATCCACACACACACACACACACACACACACGCACACACACACACACACATATATATATATATATAATATACATATATATGTATGTATATGTGGATAGTGAGAAAATAACATACACATATACATACAAACACACGCAGGGGGGGGGGTGCGAGAGAGAGAGAGAGAGAGAGAGAGAGAGAGAGAGAGAGAGGGAGAGAGAGAAAGAGAGAGAGAAAGAGAAAGAGAGAGAGAGAGAGAGAGAGAGAGAGAGAGAGAGAGAGAGAGAGAGAGAGAGAGTGAGTCAATCAAAGCCATCTCTCAAAAATATACCTGTTTGTGTCAGACAGTTGACAAAGACTTCGTAATGAATTGTACTCAAACGATTGGCAGTTGAATTCAGGAATAGTAATACAAGTATTCTGACAAGTGGCCAAGTTCACCTCATTGTAAAACGTCCGAGAAAAGCCAATTAGACTACTTTCTTGTTGAACTTTGAAGTCACAAACATTGCCTGTTTGGAAATGTCACATAAAATAACGGTCAAATGATGGTACGCCCGTTAATAAGCATTAATCTATCAGAATATTTCCTGTCATTTACCCCGTTTCTTCCCCTTGACTATTTATTTCCTGTATGAAAAAGCCCGAAATACCCTCAATGCATGTCAAACATACAAATAGCTCAGGCTCAGTTAGTGAGTATTTTTCACAATATTTTGACACACTGATAAAGGAATTACTTTGCAAAACCTGACAACACGAGGCATTAAAAAAAATCATCTGTGTTAAAATTGTGAGTGATACTCAGGGTCTGTGGACTGTTTATTCCGGGTGATAGGTAAGCACTTAAGGTAGCTATTGGTCTTCAGCTCACGGTGGTTTCAGGGCCCAAATATATTTTATTTTAAATTTTCGAGTCAATGTTTTTTTTAATTGAGCTTTTATATAGCGCAATATCCACTAAATGTGCTAAAGCGCTTTACAAAGGGTCCCTGAGAAACATCAACGCGTAACATGTAGAACAAGACGCCTGTTAGGCGATAATATAATTTTTTCGACAGATACAACGCTGTTGACGGTCAGATACTCATTTTACACCTGAGTGCGGTGAGAGAATGTGGGTAAAGAGCCTTTTTCCAAGGACTCAACTATGCGCCGAGCGAGGCTCGAACCCAGGACCTTCTGATCCGAAAGCGAGTGTCATACCACAAGACCACATAGCCGCATAAAATTAAAACAACTGAAATGTTTACTTGACTAGTTTTAATGAAATATACGATAACTAACGTAATTTTCATTTTACACCTGAGTGCGGTGAGAGAATGTGGGTAAAGAGCCTTTTTCCAAGGACTCAACTATGCGCCGAGCGAGGCTCGAACCCAGGACCTTCTGATCCGAAAGCGAGTGTCCTACCACAAGACCACATAGCCGCACAAAATTAAAACAACTGAAATGTTTACTCGACTAGTTTTAATGAAATATATGATAACTAACGTAATTTTCAAAAGTGTATGCACTGTATGTTGATTGAAGAACAGAAGGCTCATTCTGTATGATAATAGTTAAAAAGGCATCCATGTCATTAGCTTGACGAGCATAGAAACAAGAGATCACAGAGGAACCATCAATTGTGGCGACGTATTGTTCTTTCTCATAATACAGGATGGTTCAATAACGTGTGAAGCATCATATAATATTAGCATCTTGGCAAATCATAAAGGTAATATAAGTGCCTCAATATGGTTGCAAGGAAAAGATCACATTTTATTTAATCACAGTGACGATATCGCTCAAGAGTGTCAGCAGCAAATGTTTTTTTTGTTGAAGAGTCATTGATATCTAAAAAATTGCATATCGGCAATTAATAGTTTGACATCATCATTTAGACTCTCTAAAAATTTTGATTTGTGACATTGCAAAACAGAAGCAGCAACGTGCGTGTTAGAACTGCGCTCGGAAAGTGCTTTGCGATAAACGTGCGTCTTATACAAAGGGTGGCAAGCAATTGCTATCGTCTGCTATGCGCTATAGAAACAGGGATAACTCCGGCTTCAGGGGCCCAATGGATGTGAAGGTATACTAATAGCCCACAATTGCATTTAGTTACCAGACCTGTAAATATGTGCACGTAGGTTTTGGGGCGATGAGTCATAAAATAATGTTCAATACGATAATGAAGAACGATTATTTTAACACACCTGTGTATGTTTCACACAAAGACGGAAGCTTTGAAGAGCAATTCTGTTTGGTCCACCAGAACGGGGAGGTTGTTTCAATTGAAGTGCAATGAGGTACAGTGCTGCTCTCGGGAGATTGTGTGGACGGAATCCAATTTGTCCACGACACTGGGACACCGGAATGCCACGCAGAGGAAGTACCATTTGTCTTAATACCAACCCAAATAATCCACCTCCTGAAGAAAGAAATACAACGATATGTACATATATACATTCCGTATAAACATTCTTGACACGATATTGTAAACACATTTGACACCAACAATACTACTAATTTACAATACTATCCTCACCCTTCAATATCTAAGTCGTACATGGTAGCAGTATCGGTGATTGTCAAAAGAGTACCATTCATCTGTTCGCATTCAAGGGCAGCCTCCGACCATTCCATCAATTTGGGAACAAGGGTTACCTTGCGTCCCTTGGAATAATCTGTCAATAAGAAATATATTAGTCATTGTATGTAGTTATACCGATGGAAAACGCTCAATTTTAAACATGTTCAGTCTTTTATGAGAACCGGACCGTAGCCGATCTTTTGTAGCGGCAAACCCTTTCCTGTTCAGCTACTTGGAAACAATTGCAATTCACAAGAGCAGTTTAGAAAAGCTAGATACATTCCACAGCAAGCGTTTGAGAAAATATTCTGTATCTAGCCAAACTAAAAAAAAAAATCCTTGTATGACAAACATTCAATGAAAGACTACTCTCTGTCCAAATTCTGGAATAGAGATCGCGCCTTTTTAATCATATTTTGAGACGAGATTCGAAAATCCATGCCAATACTGCAATGAATGCCTATTTCAAAAAGTGTGGAAATCTATTCAGGGGTAGACCAATAACAATCTTATCCCTCTAGATCAATCAAGATCTAAGGACATTAGAAGACCAGCAACTGAATCTTAACATCATTGAGGATCTTCAGGCACTCCAGACGATTGATTCGGATTGACAACGTCGATTAGACCTAAAGCATGAGCTGGTGGAGGCAGCCGAGGCGTCTCAATCCGATGACAGAGATGCGAAAGGGTCATAAGTCAAGCAATCAGTTATAGTATCAACCATCAGGACCATTTTAAGGCCGTTACACACCATGTTTGGTGCTAAAATGATTGGTTGTTTTCAATGGAGATTTGGAAACCTGAAGATTAAATCAGAATGTCCAAATCAAAGTAAAACCGTTATTTTCTTGAATCCGACCTGCCTTTCCCAGCTAATTGTGCATATTTGTAAGTAATTCATAACTCCAGTTTTCAAAGATAGGCAAGGACATAGAACTGCGAATAAAGAGCGAACCATTTCTTAGATATCTATTAAACGAGTTCTTTTTTCTTTTTAGCAAATAATATGAACTTGAGTGTTCATAGGAGTGTTGGTGCAAAGCATTTTGAGTTTAATGAACTTTATCTTTTGTAAATATCTTTAGGTGAATCTTTCCTATAGTTTACATTCTTAAATATCTGGTCTAAGTGGTTTTCGTTCATTTTCATCTTTCGTGAAAAGAAAAGAAAAGGTGATCGATATTTGCCTGATTATTCATTTTGTTGTTTTAGACGTTTAACGGCACTTGCAACACACATGGGTCAGGAAAAGTAATGCTTAGTTAAAAAAGGGAACGGAAGTAGAAGATACATGATAACAGTGGCCATACTTCAATGATGTGTTGTAATTATAAAACCAGGATTTCCTACAGTCCTTTGTGTACAAAGGTACTCTGTCCATCTAGATAGCAGATGACCCTGATGTTTTTTTTTCCACAATGCACTAAACAAGAAATGGTCGCTTTTGGCAAAGAAGAAAGAAAGAAACAAAAACAAACAAACAAACAAACAAACAAAACAAAACAAATTCAATAAAAAATAAAATCCAGGCAAAACAAGTTTATTTCACTACAGACAGTTACATGGTGTATAACGTTGCATCAGTGTAAAAATTCTGCAGTTAAATTGAGCAGAAAATTTAGTTTTATTTCGCCCGAGGCGTGTCATTCAGTTTGACTTGACAATTACCATTTATTAAAAAATCAAGGTAATCAGTTGACATCCGGTGGAGTCATTGAACTCGTAAATAAGAGTTATCAATCAATAACTTATAATGGTGAATCAATCAATGGTTAGATCCAATCCCTCGTCTATCAAGAGATCCATCAACTGGTGAGGCTCGGTAGCCGAAAGGAAACTCCTTGGCTTCCAATTTGTAAATTCAATGTTCGATCCTTACTACTCATATTTACTTACCATAGTCAGGTGTAAAATGAGTGCATGACCCATAAAAGCTTTGTCTCCGTCAAAAATAGTTATAACAAGGACGTTGAAGCTAACGTCTCATCCTTGATTAGTGCATATTGCTATTGGCTTTCTACCCATTCTAAAGCGCTTTGAGCAAATTTGATTTTGCTCTATATAAAGGTAGGCTCATCTTCTACAATATCTATATTTCTCAAAAGGACAATTTTTATTTATTTACGGAACAACAACTTTGAACTAGCAACTAAACTAGACAGATTTGTATGTTCCAAATGGCCAACCAAATGTCTCCGCTAATGTATTTTATTTACATTTATTTATTTATTTTTTGTTCCAGCGCTTTTTTGTCAGTATTAAAGAAAAGCTTGTATTTTTCATAACTTAAAATTTTATACTGCCTTGATCTTTGCACCAATTTAGCTTCATTTGGAAAACGTAAGAAACTTGATGTGGGACGCCTTTCTATCAATCTCTTCAACTTTGATTGTTCTCCTTTTCTCTATGAACTGATTAGATAACACAATATAATGTCTTTACTCAAAACATGCAAACAAGAAAAACAATCTCTCTTATCTCCTCTAAATTTCATTATGCATATATAATCAATCTGAATCGATCGGCATATTATATGAAAGAAATCCTAATTAGAATGATATAGTAGCCTTGCATAGGAAACGATGAGAAACCCTAGTCCTGATTAAGATTAGATACCGCTACACAGGCCACCACAAAGGTATTGCATGCTATCATTGGATCGAGAACTAGCCAAATACACGAGAATGCAATCCAAATCAAAGTAAACATGTATTGATCCGGTTTGTTTACACTACCTCTCTCTTTATCCTAGCTATTAGGTAGTCCCAAAATGTTGTGTTAATGGACAAATAATATTCATTCATCGGCAGATCCATAATTCATTTTGCTCTAGCGCCATGTCCTCCAATCCGGGGGTTTAATTAGTTTTAATCCTTCTTCTGGGAAAAGTGGGACCAAAGTTTATCCTAATTTTCACAGTGCGACTTTGTGGTGTTGCGGTACTAGACTTGTCTTCGAACCCATAGGTCCCTGGTTCGGGTCCCGCTCTGCTCAGCGTAAAATTTAGTCCTCAGAGAAGGCATTTTATTTTCTCACTGCACTCAGATGATAAATGAGTATCTGTTCGGAGAAAATTGTTATAACGCCTTACAGGCGTTAAGTTTCCTTTTACATATTAATCGTTGCTGATGACACCAGTCTGCGTGGATTTAGTGGGTATTGCGCTTTATTTCGTTACCTAATAAAAGACGAAAATCTCTACTGATTTGTTACTCAGCGTCTCAAAACGGTTTTATGTTGGGTGATTTAGATGTTGAAAATCACGTTTAAAATACTACTCAGCATGCCATCTCAACCTAACTCACTGTGTGGCGCTGCACTGAGGTTGGCGCCTGGGTTATTCCAGTCATTTCTTAAAATAGACCCTAAAGAAAAAAAATCCTCTTAGGGATGAACAAAGATATGAGGCTGTATGTGTATGTTTTAACGACACCAATGAATACTATTTTTTTTTTCTAAAAGTGCACACAACCAAGCATTTATATTTCTGATAATGTTGATTTTAAATTCGTTTACTCCGACAGTGATTCGTTTTAATGAGCCGATGGGCCACCCGAGTATCAACCTCCTCCGTATACTTACCAAACAATCCATTCGTTGGAACCCACATCATCGTAAAAAGGCACTCAACACAAAGAATATGACAAAAATGGAACGACATCTTGTAGTTAAAATCTGGAAACTTTCACTTTTGAACCAATCACAATATCTCTATGAGACTCAATTTAACTGAAGGAAAGCATCTTTCTATAAGTATCAAGGTTATCACAGACGACGCCTCAACGTTCCAATTCATTCCTTCCCTTTAAACAAACAGTGCATGTTATGTTACACCACTTCTCAGTGTTCTGGAAAATATTCACATAAAACTTTTAAGCATACTGTTAAATAATTCATAGATAGTCTAATGAACAAATCTACCACCCGCTATGTGTAAAACAGTGCCTAACAAAGTGAATTATCAAATTGAAGAAGAAAAATAACATCCGATCAGTAAAAAAAATACCAAAAAATATCCCCCAATACGCAACCAACCAACCATATAATAACCAAAAAAAAAAATTCCAACCAAACAAAAAGAAAAACAAAACAAAAAAACAAAACAAGACCAAACACCCCCTCCAATAAACAAAAAAAAAAACAAAACAAAAAACAAACAAAACAAAACAACCAAACCAAAAAAATTAAAACAATGAACAAAAAAACGAAACAAACAAAAACCACAACTCTAAAACTCATAAAAAGAGAGAAAAAATACATAGAATGATAAACAGCAAAAACTTTAAAGCGACGGATTTGGGGGTAGATACCGTATAAACACATATTATTATATCTAATAATCGGGATGATTGATTGCTTTAAATTCTCCATAACTAGTAGGTATGAGATTTGTTTCTCAATAGAGTAAATCTGTTTTTGGTCTTTTCTTTTCTCTCCTGCTTATATGCGATTGGCATTGTATCAGTTATAACTTATCCAGTATTTATCATAGGCATTGACCATTGCCTGCTGTCCACTTTTTAATCATTGGGAGAGTCAATTAAACTGTTATATATATATATATATATATATATATATATATATATATATATACACACAGATATTATTGCTATCTTACTACTCTACTATTTATTTCTGCTATTATGCTTACTTGATTATATACTGGTTCAGACCAGCTTTTATTTTCACGTTTGTTCCAAGAAGAAAACGATGAACCTTTCATTTTAAATACTGTAACAGATAGGAATATAAAGGCTATATTACAATGCCATTTGATATTGTGTAGAGGATATTTTCTATATTCAGCCTCAAATAGATATAAACAATCTGGACTATTCACAATTGTGGCGAGTTTAGCCTTTGAAATGAAACGAAATTGATTTATTTTTTTCTTTAAGAGGATGGCAATATTGTTGATTACAGGACTGTGTTGGTAATCAATATCTTTATTGTACATTCACCAAAAGGTATGTGACTAAATGATTTATAAGAAATATTTACAAAATTCATTATTTTTGGATTTAATGGAGTTGCATCAAACAAAGAGATATGCAGAATGAAGCCAAAAGTCAGTGGTTTTTGGAAAACCTTAGACTCTTATAAAAACATATTTACAAAATTAATTGTTTTAATGATCCCAATTAACGCTTTTTATTATATCAAATTAAATTTAACAAAAAAAAACAAAAAATTCTTAGTCGTTTAATTAGGATATGGGTTTAGTTTATCTTAAAATGAGCGATGTTTAAAATAGTTAAGTATTCCAATCATGTTTTGACTGTTAAATGATATTGCTAATGCATTGTCTACTCATTAATCGACTTCACATCTTTGTAAACGTAAAGAATTCGTTCTCACATCAAAACCAATCAGTATTTACTAAACTAGATTACAGTTTGAAGATTTAAAGCTTCAAAAGATGTATTGTGAGCTCTGCCACAATGGATGATACAAAACATAGAGCTTGCTTTTGGAATTGGCAAGTTGAAAACAGATGACTTCTTAGCCCTTGATTTTAAGATTTGTACTATGCTCTTTTGTTGGGTGTCCATTCAAATATACAAGGAAACAAAACCCTTAACGATACATTGTGTGTAACATAATTTAGGGATTCCATCATCTTGGACTCACACAAACAGACGGATCACTTCAAAGCCATGTAAATTTGTTTTTCTCGCTACCATCTTGTCTAATATTAAATACTAGGTGTCCGTTTTATTCTATATAGAAATCTGGCAGAGATATTTATTGTGCATCAGAATGTTGCCCTACCTAAGAGATACCAATTGTCACCCTCCATTAATGGTACAAAAAGTGTAAGTAACCTCATGGAGTGCATGGCTCTAGATAGTTCTACACACTATGTGAAAAAATATAATAGGACCTAATATACAAATATATTGCCGATTAATATGTCTGTTTTATTTCACTTTTAGCTTATCATATAATAAAGTCTGTTACACATTTGCCAATCTTTTGGAATCAACAGTTAGAATAATCCTATAAATTGCAATACCACACCAAATCAAGAGGTTTACTCCACGAATTTATATTAAGGACACCGTCATCGTTACTTCACTATTCCTTACAAGTGTCCAAACCCCTCACACTCTCTAGGATTCATTAATGATTCAGGTACTCACGCACGCCGCTAGACGAGGATGGGAATAACTGGGCATACGTCTCCAATGGTGTTATTTTTGTTGTTATTAGTGTTAGTTTTGCTTGCTTCTGTAATTAAAA
>NC_088361.1:70224777-70229777 GCF_034508935.2 Berghia stephanieae
GGAGTACCCAAGACATATATTATGGAAAAACTCGATTTAATGGAAATGTGTTTTTGCATATCACCTCTGAGGGAGAACAAATTATGTGGATCGTGAAGGATATTTTGCAAAGTGCCTTAAAAATGAAATATTTTATAGATAATAATAATAATAATAAAATAATAATAATAATAATAATAATAATAATAATAATAATAATGATAATAATAACAATAATAATAATAATAATAATAATAATAATAATAATAATAATAATAATAGTAATAATAACAATAATATATCACATCATTTCATCAATATTTTTAATGCCTATCTCTTCTATTGTAATTTTAAACACATGTCTAATCTGCATGATAAAATATCACGTTACCCTCCTCCCCCCCCCCCCCCCCCCCTCAACCACCAGATACTTTTCCTTAAATAATTGTCAACCACATCACTCGTCTTAGTGACAACATTGAATGACGCCTCATTTTGACAAAAGTCGCGAAGCACTAAAAATGGCAATACATATTGTGCGCTAAATTCGACATTCAAATTTTCTCAATCAATTCCAGCACACCACTACATTTTTTATGTAAAACTAATCAAGGACGTGAATATTATCCGCTACTGAATCTGTATAAACCCTATAAAGAAACAAACATATAAATAAACGGGCCAGATATATCAAGAAGTCAATTAGCCGTGCAAGAGCAAATTGCCAGAAATATTTGTGCTGGTTAGTAAAAAATAGGGGTATATAAAGAGCCTATTTGAAAGTAATATCATATAGGTACGCAATTAGTAGCTGGAATATTGATTGGGATTTTTTTCAATGACAGTATCACTGCAGCAAGTGTTGTCTTAGGCTCACCTTCAACGTACAAATATATAGTTTCCATACAGCACTACTTAGTGTAACGGATTCGAAAGTGCGTATTAATCTTTTTGACATAAAGAGACTTAAGTTTACGGCTTAAAATGGAGACGTAAATCTTAGCTCGAAGAAAATTGACATAGAATTCCATATGGCCATTGTAAAATCGATCGTTTAAATCGCAAAAATCTTGACGTCTTGCATTGTACGGATAGAAATGTTAACGAGCTGGTTAGTTTTTATTGCAAAAATGGTCTAGTTTTCATTTTAGACAACATATACACGCACACACACAGACACACGCACACACACACACACACACACACACACATTAACTGTTTTATTAATATATATTATGTTTCTTTTACTATTAATGATGTGGGTCAATTGCTCGATATAATATGAACAACCTTCCTTAATCTCGAACGGACATAATTCGTGAGATAATCATTTGGTCTCCCCTGACGATCCAGATCTATAATATAGGCTAATAGTTCTGGTGAAGTGCCGGTAGGAAGACTAGTGTCTTTTTCACAGGATACCAAGCAAATTCCAAAATTACGAAACTACAAAGAGGCTTAGTCCATCAATGTAGTTTAACACAAATCCGGGGTCTCTTCTGCATAATTATTAGTAAGGCTTTGAGACAAAACTTCCACCTGAGTGATTGTTTTGTTTCAAAATTTGACACTATTATACGAGTATATTTCTTCAGGAGTATTAATAGTTCATTCCAATGCATAATATTACAATTTTAGCTCACTATTGGTTATTACATTCGATCGCTTCACTCCATTTCATCCTGTTTGGTTTCAATCTATTCACCTGCCATGTATTGATCCAATGAAAAGAATTTAACGATGTATTCCGTTGGTGCCAGTTAAATCGCTTGCCTCATTATCGGGAAATGATTAACGACAGGATATAGTTTTGGGCCAGTTTAACGGGGCAAATAGCTATACGGCTATTAGGAGAGGTGTTGGAATTGGGGAAGGGTGATTGTGGTGGTGGGTGTGATGATGAAGTTGATGATGCTGAATGATAATGGTGATGGTGATGATGATGATGATGATGATGATGATGATGATGATGATGATGATGATGATGATGATGATGATGATGATGATAATAATAATAATAATAATGATAATAAAAATAAAATAAATAAATAAATAAATGAATAAATTCCCTTCATTCATCCCCAAGGGGCAATATGTCGTTAGGATCTATTCCAAGGTCGCGGTGACTTGCTCAAGGCCACACAACGAGGCGGATAGCCGAACTCGGTACCGTTTGGGTACGAAGAAAAGCTGAGCCACGCTGCCCTGCTGATTATGATGATGATGCTGATGATGATGATGTGATAATGATGATGATGATGATGAAGATCATGCAGAAGATGATGATGACAATGATGATGATGATGATGATGATGATGATGATGATGATGATGATGATGAAGACGATGATGATGATGGTGAGGATGATGATGAAAAATTATGTCTGACAAAGCAAAATACAAAAATAAAGACACCCCTCCCCCCCCCCCCCCCAAAGAAAAAAACAAAACAAAAATAATAAAAAGAAACAGCACCCCCCACTTGCCCCCCCCCCCCCCCCACAAGCCCAATTCCGCCAACCTTGACTGCAACTGATATAATGACGGGAAAGGGCACAGAGCAGAGCGCGAGTACTCTTTGTGTAGAATAATGTAAAATTAAGTAAGTCCCAGTTATTGGGAAACCTCTTTGGTATAATAGTCTGTGTAGCATTTCAATGAGGTTTTTAGGTAGTAGAAGGTTTGCACACCACTTAAAGGATGCTGTTTTGGGGCAAATTCCTATACTTTATGTACTTTTCCCCTCCATTTTCTTGCAAAGACATTTCTCTTGCAGCAGTCCCTGCTTCCAGACGTTTCATTTTAATATCGTATTATTCACCACTGATTTGCGATTATACTGCCGTCCAGAAAAGTATTGAAGACTTGATTGAGTTGTATAATATTGTATGGGGTTGGTGACTCAGCGACTATATGGTGTTTCGGCTTCAAACAAAATCAGAATATATTGAGAATTGTCCTACAGGAAATTTGATGCCTAAGATTTTCAACTTTTGCGTATTGTATATACGTGTTTGGAAAATTAGGTTCCAATTGTAAAAAGTACAAAGTCTTTTGTTTATTTTGTCAACTATGTGGAGAACACAATGTTTGCGGGGAAATAGAGACTCTTACAAACAGGCACTTATTTATTTTGATTTATACTTCTGTATTGTGGAAAATTAACACCGAAAGAGACGATTCTTTTGAGCCATCAACGATCAAAATCGGTTGGGTAATAAAGTCTGTAGGTGCTCGCAAATGAATACCTGGCAAGAGGACGGTCAGATGGCGATTCACAACACCAGATGACCGATCATTGTGCTTTTTCAGATTTTATAAATAATCATTTGAGTCAACAGATAATAAAGCTGCCCTTAATTTTTTTTAAAGGTTTGCAAGATACTTCTATATCGATCCGTATAATACAGCTTTATGATTTTATGTTCAGATTTGCCAGTAAATCTGTGTTCGTTGTCAAAATTTTAACACCGGGCTGTATAGAACTTTGACCCCCAACACTATTTGTTTAAAATATTTTTTTCCGCATCAAAATCTACTTTTTGTCTCTCTTTGGCTTTTGTCAATGTCCAGACAAAAGGCTTATAGTACCAAACCATTACTTGAACACTCTATTGTATCGTTGTTATTCAAAATACCCTTCAAAAACCTCGCTCGCAAAAGTTAATTGAATCCAGCTCAGCAAAAATTATTATTTCATTATCTCTAAAAAAATCAACACATTTTAAAAAGATAATGAAAACGAATTCAGAGACAAATCACAAAATAAATCTATGAATAAACAAAACCAACAAAATTATAGTGCGTGGACGGTTCAAATTCTTTTTGATTAAGCAAGCCATTAGAGAGCTTAAAAACCTTTTGAAGTAAATTAAATACGAACACTTACACAGAAGCCTCCTTATACAAGATTGATCATCAATAAAGTCCCAAAATCAATAAATATATTTTATTATGGTGCATAAACCACTTCTAAACTGATCTTGAGCTATTGCTGTGCCACATTTAAAAATATGATACGCACTTAATTCAGTTCATAAGGATCTTAGAGAAATCATTTAAACAGTGGAAAATATATTCAATTAAAAATCTAAATATGCATTTTCATTGTTGTCTTATTATAAATAGTTGTGAAAACATAACCATACTTGAGCTGTCTTGGAGATTTGATAATATGTGCCAAATCAATATACTATTAGTATTACGTATCTGTTTAATATCAAGCTGAGATATATCTCATTGTCGGATTGAAATATTTATGAGTAAATTATTGTTTCTTAATGTTTATATATCTTGAAATTACTAATATCTTAAAGACTGCGAGGGAAGATTGTTTCATTGAATTTTGTTATGAAGAGTATATAAATTACACAATGGAGATTAAGATGATAAATTTGATTTCAATCGTTTCTTATTTGGCTATTTTTGAACAAATAATATAAATATTAACTTGAGTAATTCAATCATATAATTCGGTCTACCCATTAATAATATGTGATAAAAAAAATTAATATCCACTTAAAATTGAACAAGATTGATCTCGATTGTTCATTGCTGTGTTTCATGTGATAAGTATTCTTTCTTCACCGTATTTTACTTATTTTAGTTCTAAATGGCTTTATGCCGCACTAAAACGTTTTGCTTTTGTAATGGATGC
Organism: Berghia stephanieae; assembly: GCF_034508935.2. NCBI lineage: Eukaryota > Metazoa > Mollusca > Gastropoda > Nudibranchia > Aeolidiidae > Berghia > Berghia stephanieae. Next base: position 70,229,413 of record NC_088361.1, read on the forward strand.
TTGACTTTTAGAGAGAGTGTGACATCACCTTCATCATCACCACCACCACCACCACCACCACCACCACCACCATCATCATCATCATCATCATCATCATCATCATCATCATCATCATCATCACAATCATCACCACCATCATCATCGTCGTCGTCGTCGTCGTCGTCTTCGTCATTATCACCACCACTCTCATCATCATCACCATCATAATCATCACCATCATTATCATCAGCGTCATCATCATAACCATTACAATAATTAACATTGCAATATGAATAAAGTAAGTGATCTTTTGCACAAAATATGCTTTATTTCCATTAATTCATTAAATATTGACAAATAATCCATAAAATGGGAGTCCAACAAAA
>NC_088361.1:70234777-70242277 GCF_034508935.2 Berghia stephanieae
CTTTCACAGCGTTTAGGACCTGTTGAAGATAAATTAAAGATGTCAATTTGTAGTTTCACATCAATTGCTGAATTATCACAGTACCGTGACTTTATTTTAAACATTAAGCAACAGCGAGCGTGGCAATGATCGAGTGAGTGACAAATAGGACATTCCTCATTAAAATAAACTGTGAATGACCCTTGTCTGAAGACAGTGGCTTAATATTGTAATGAATATTGGAACAAAAATAATTACTTACAGGCAACTATTGCTCAATCTAATAAAAGATGGACTTCTTGTCGTTAAGAGCAGATTGTCCAATTCAGTTATGTTGATGGTATGTTCAAGTAGAAGGCATTGCGCCAACATCCGCACATATGTATTTCAGACCTTATTGGTGATATTTCTTTGGAAAAAAACGTAATCCATTTTACTCACTTGGGGTGCTCCACTGCTTCTGTTGACTCGGGTTATCCAAGTCAGTTTTTTTTTCATGATTGCAACATAAACAAATTTCCCTCGGAATGAGAAAAGGGAAAATTATTTATATGTATATCCCTTCTTAGTAAAGAGAATTGTGGAAATGTTCTAAATTATTGTTTAGATTAATGTATCATAAATATTGTTTATAAGTAACGTTCCTTGGACCAGTTTTAGACCAAAGAAGAGCTGGTATAAATAAAGATTCATCAGCACAGATCCTCATTAAAAGATTAAATAAATTTGAGTGCAATCCATTTAGTTTGAAAATATCGAACTCTCATTGTTTAATTTGCAAATTTGCACAGGGGCTGTTAATTTCTAGCGTACATTTTCGTGATGGGCACTAAATACAAATTTCCTGTCGGCATAAACAAAGGAAGTTTTATATTCACCTATTAATTTATTATGACTTTAAGGGGATATTTATGAACATATGACAAATGCATTGGATTTTTATACAACTGTATAGGAGTCATCAGAATAAAGTGCATTACTTATAGTCAAATGACAATATTCTCGAGATTTAAAAACGTATGTGTTAAACTTTATTCAACTTACCTCCTCATTCAAAAAACAGAACAGCAGGGCAAGAATAAACCCCTATGGAAGAAAACAGACGGATGAAATTAACTCATGTCATGTTTATTTCTGTGATAGTGCATTGCGAAGATGTGATCAATCTTTTAAAAAATGAGCTTTTATATGGCGCAACATCCACTAAACGTGCTCAAAGCGTTTTACAAGGAAGTCCCTAGCTAACAGCAATATTTAACATGCAGGATGACGCATGACGCCTGCTTGAAGATATTATCATTTTTCATCTCCAAACTACATACCATTGTTAGCAGCCATGCACTCATTTTACAAACAAGTATGGTGAGAGAATGTGAGTAAAGAGCCTTTTCCAAGGACTCAACAGTACGCACCCAGAGCGTACTCGAACCAATGACCTTCCGACCCGAAGGCGAGTGTCATACCACTAGGCCACAAAGCCGCAATTTAGTCGATATATGTGGCCCGCCTCTTTGGAAGTGGTATCAAGTTATGGCCAACTTGAGGCTAAACAATCAATTTGAAATTAAAATTAAACACTAATATGAGCCTTTGGTTTTCCACCCTTTATAAAACTGTGTTATCTGGTTTTCCTCAATAAAAAACAAATGAAATTAACTCAAGTCTCCTAATTTTGATTATAGATTCGTTTTTATCTTCTAGACTCCGAAATAATATCGCTTTGTGGCAATGGGCAACATATTGTTAACACTGGGGTCCAACCTTGCAAGCACCACAAATAATTTTACATCCTTTTATAGGTTAACTATACGTGATGTTGCAAGGTTATGACTGGACGCAGACGATTAGTCATAAAATTATCAAAGATCTGCCATGTTTGGAGAACGGGAACATAATATAACCAAAAACCGTCAGCGAACTGAGTATTTAACTATCAATTGTATATGCAAAATGGCAATCGTTGATTTTTCATTTCTTATATAAATCTATTCCAAAATCATCTGAGAGAATTACCTGAAACGAGTTGTACGTCATTTCCACATACATGTGTAATGTGTTGAATCTTGTGGCATAGCTTAGAGGAAATACCAGATTGATGAGCACATAAGATACTCCAAACAATGGTACAAGAACCAGGATGAATTTGGCCAGTCGTCTGTGGTAGGAGAGATAAAAAAAACCCAAACTTTTCTTTTAAAACCTACTAGTCCAATAGAATTAATCAATATTTAGGATGTCAGGAAATGGTGAGGGAAAAAATAACGATGATAATAATAATAATAATAATAATAATAATAATAATAATAATAATAATAATAATAATAATAATAATAATAATAGTAATAATAATAATAATAATAATAATAATAATAATAATAATAATAATAATAATAATAATAATGATAATAAAAAGAGTACATTTATAGAGCGAAACCTCAAAGCGCTTAAAACAATAATATAATATGTATGTTATCACAACCCATACAACATTATTAATTTATCAATGCAGTTATAAGTAGGACAAGGTCCAACTCACAAAAGCAACTGTTTGGTGAAAATGAATGTCTTAAGACAATTCTTGAATATACCAACGGACTGGGGAAGGGATTTCCAGATTGTGGGGCCAAATTTAGAAAGGGATCTGTGACCAAAACTCTTAATATTTGTTTTCGGTACTACCAACAATTTTGAGTCATGCGATCTCAAATTACGCTTCAGAACATAAGGCTTAAGAATGTCTTGAATATAAAGAGGGGCAGAATGTTGAACTACATAAAAAGAGGTGAGAGTAATTTTGGACTGAATTCTGGCTTATACAGATAGCCAATGGAGAGTAATTAGCATAACTTTGTTCCCATCAAGTGAGACTTTCCAAGGACTAGTTTAGCAGCCCTATTCTGAATTCTTTGAAATTTTCTTATTTTATAATCCGAAAGACCAGCGTGAAGAGCATTGCAGTTGCCGAGTCGTGATAGGATCAGAGCCGAAACAACGGTTTTTAGAGCATGGAATGGATAAAAAAGCCTTTATACGTGACATTGTTAAAAGTTCGACATTCAGAATTTTGATGAGGTGGTCAACTTGATGGTCCATGGAAAGCGATTTGTATAGAATGACTCCAGGGTTTTTAGCCTTGTCTGAGACAGGAATAATAGTATCTTCAATTGTAATCGATGGTGTCTGAACGTTCTTCAGTTTAGATTTAAGAAACTGTTCAAGTTCACATGAGATTGAAAGGGTCTGCAATGATAAATATTACGAATATTATGAGAGTCTTTCAAAGACGAAATCCATATTATAATTTGAAACAAAGTTGATGGCCAGTAGTATAACAATTATTATCTACCGTCTCAACACGGTATAATGTCAGGATAAACTTCCTTCCTTCTAGGTTCCATGCCTGGTCCAGGCTTCGGATACTGCATGAATTATCTCTCTCCAATCCTCCCTGTCTCTTGCTTTTTCAAACAGCTCTTGGATTGTTAGGTTGGTGAAGCCTTTCAGTTGGTCTATGAGTGTTTTTTCTTGTCTCCCCCGGGCGCGTTTACCAGGTATTTTTCCACAACTTGCCAGGTATTCATTCTTATCTTTCCTAACTATGTGTCCGAAAAAGGATAGTTGTCGATCCGCTATTAAGGGCATTAGTTTCCTTTGTTGGTATGTTTGTTTTAGCACTTCTTCGTTCGTTTTGTGTGCAGTATACGATATTCTCTGCATCCTTCTCAAAACCACATTTCAAAAGCTTCAATGTTCTTTTGTGTTTCTGCATTTGTAGTCCAGCTTTCGCATCCGTATAACAAGATTGGCCACACGTAGCACTTCAAGACTCGGAATCTAATCCCGAACGACATCTGTTTGTTTTTCAAAATGTTTCCCAGGTCCATGAAGGCCTGTTTGGCTTGAGTTATTCTTGCTCGTATGTCTCGGTTACATCTTCCATCTGTTGTCACTATTGAACCTAGGTATCTAAAACTTTCTACGTTGGTAAGTTGCTCGCCGTGAATCGTTATATTGCAGGTGTTGTTGTTTTCGGGGTTTTTCTGTATTACCATGCATTCCGTTTTGGTGATATTCACTTCCATTCCCTTGGCTTCACTATCTACTACCACTTTGTCAACAATCTTTTGAAGTTGGATTTCTGATGTTGCAATGAGTACCGTATCGTCTGCGTATCTTATATTATTTATGTTGTGACCTCCTACTTTTATTCCCTCCATATTAGTTATGCCCCTCATGATTGTTTCTTGGTATAGATTAAACAGATCTGGTGAGGCAACACACCCTTGACGGATTCCTTTCTTAATAGGAATGGAATTTCCTGTAGAGTTTCCGATTTTGATAGATGCCTGCTGGGTGTAGTATAATGTTTGCATGAGTCTGAGGTCTTTCTCATCAGCGCCAATGGAATGCAGTTGTTTTAGTATTTCTTCGTGGCGTACTCTATCAAAAGCTTTTTTGTAGTCGACAAAACAGAGGTATAGTGGGGTCTGAACCTCATATAGCTCTTTCACTTAAAACACGGAGGAGGTATATTGCGTTCCTTGTCCCTCTGTCAGGTTGAAATCCATATTGTTCTTCTGCGATTTCGGGGTTAATCTTATTCCTTAGGCTGTTGATAATTATACGCAACAGTATTTTGTTGATGTGGCTTATTAAACTTATAGTTCTAAAATTTTCGCATCTGACTGCACCTGCTTTCTTTGGTATTGCTATGAAAATAGAGTTACAGAGATCTTCTGGAATTTTCCCAGTGTTGTATATATTGTTGAATAATATGTGAAGTTCATCAATTGCTAGATCTCCTAGGCTTTTTAATACCTCTACAGATATTTCATCAGGGCCTGTTGCTTTACCATCCCTCATTCGTTCCATGGCATGTTCAATTTCACTTTTGGTGATGTTTGGTCCGTTTAATGGTTCTTTGAATTTCAGTGGTGGTTCATTTCTATTTGGATCATTGTACAGTTCGCCTATGTATTCTACCCATCGGCTTTCTATATGTTGTTCTTCAAATAGCAGTTCCCCTTGTTTGTTTTGGATACAACTTCCTGCTGCTTTGCTTTTCCTTTTCCCTGATAGTTCTTTTATTCTTTGGTGAGCTTGTTGGGGGTTGGGTTTGTATTCTCTTTCGATTTCGCAGCATTTCCAGTCTAGATAGTTCTCGTGTGCCTCGATGCATTTGGATTTAATGTGGTTGTTCAATGTTTGGTATTCTGCAGACCCTCTGTTGCATTTTCGTCTTTCTTCAAATAAGTTTAGAATTTCATTTGTCATCCATTCCTTTTTGCTGTTTATTTGAGCTATTGGTAAATGCTTTTCTGCAGTTGCTTTGACAGACTTTTGGAATATATCAAATTGTTTTTCACATTTTTCGTTATCAGGTTCACTTTGGCTTTGTATCATGAGTGCATTTTCAAATTCTTCTCTCATTTTTGTTTGTATGCCATTGTCTTTGCATAACCTGTAATCCCTCTTTATTCTACCAGCTCTTCTCTGAATAGCTTTAAACTTTATCCTTACTGTACAAACAACTGGGACATGGTCACTGTCTACATCGGCGCCTGGGTAGGTTTTGCAATTTAATATGCCATTTCTGAATCTTGATGATACTGCTATAAAGTCTATCTGGTTCCTTGCTCTGTCTCCTGGTGATTGCCATGTCCAGGTTCTTCTTGGGTGTTGTTGAAACCAGGTGTTTGAAATCATTAATTTATTTGTTCTACACCAATCTGCCCAGATGTTTCCTCGTTCATTTCTGTCTCCGAGTCCATGTGGTCCGATTATGTCACCATCTCTGCCTCTGCCAATCTTAGCATTTAGGTCCCCCATTACCATAAGGACTTCTTGTGATTTACACATTCGTTTTGCTTTGTCTAGTGAATGGTAAAACTCTGTCATATCTGCATCTGTCGCCTCTTCTGTTGGTGCATAAACTTGAATAATATTGGTGTCAACTACAGGTCCTCTTAGCTTAACCAGCAAAACTCTGTCTGAGATTGCTACGTGCCCTTTGTAAAATTTGGTTGATTGTTGGTCTAAGATTATCCCTACTCCTTTTTGGAAAGAGGTTCCACCACTCCATATGATCTTATATGTCGTGTTGCTTTCTTGTTTTGACATGGTTCCCTGCTCTTTCCATCTCATCTCTGCCAGGCCAAGAATATTTTATTATTTGGAGCCGTTTCATTTCTTTTAGAATGTTGTTTAGTTTTCCTTTTTGGGCACAGGTCCTGACATTCCATGTCCCAATGTTGGTTTTGTCACATTTGTTAAATTTATTTCGCCTAGTAACTGGCTGACGGTTCGGTGTGACCTGACGAACATCACGCTCCCAACCGAGCGAGGCAGCAGTCTTCCATGAAAACATGCTCCCCTTTACGCTGTCACCGTTTAACTTTTTGGACTTATTCATGCAGTTAACTCGGCAAAGTTACAAGAATGGTTTGCCATTGCCTATTCTTGTCGCCCTCTGCAGTTGGCCAGCTTGACCTGTTACCGTTCGACACCACGAGGAGGTTGCAGTAGGGCTTGATGATGATCTATCTTTGCAGACTTGGCATCATCCATTTGTTGAACCAGGATAAACTAGATGCTAGAAATTGACTTTACAGTCACAAATAATAAAAAAGTAGACCTTCAGAACCTTTACCTATGGAGCCGTAGTTTATCCTGTTTCTATAGCGTAAAACGGACAATAGCAAATGCTTGCTACCCTTTTTTATAGAACGCTAGTCTATCGCAAAGCAGTTTCAGCAAGATCTAAGAGACGCAGCTACCCAATTACCCAATTACAGGGGGTCGGAAAAAATCTCGACTTCACCCGGGATCAATCTCTGTCCTTTTGGGTGTGAAACGAGTTCTCTACCAACTAAGCTATCGGAACACGCACCCCCCCCCCCCGCCCCACACACACACCAATATGAAACGAGGATGGGGGAAAATAAATTCAATTTCTGTAATTGCACAAAACTAAAAATTCGTATTTATTATCAGTATAACTCTAAATTAACTTTTAGGGATCCGATCCATTCTGACATAATACCGTTTTGAGATGTAGGGTCACAATTGACAACAATTCCTTGACAACTGATAATGAGAATCTCCTGGTCCCCTTCCTTTCACTTACTACCCTTCCCTCAGCTTTCAGAACTCTAGAACTTCTCTTAACAATGGCTACAATTCATTAAATAAAAACCTGGGCACCGCCTTTGAGAAACATTAAGAGGTCAGGTCAGGAAAACAAAAACCAAAACATTTTATTTTGCAGATTTATGATATTACTTCGTACGATAGTAAATTATCGAGACATAAAAAAAATAATGGTAGAGAAGAGTATTAGTATTGAAGAAATGGTCTTACCTATAAGCACCGCCCATGTGTCTATCACTCGACCTTACCCGAGAGCACAGCACTCGAGAGATGTTGAGAAAAAAGATGAAATTTATCTGGTGAGAAAGACAATTACACACAAACTATTAATGCAAATGTTTCTGCTTGAAGCTAGAAAAAATAAATAAAAGT
>NC_088361.1:70249777-70254777 GCF_034508935.2 Berghia stephanieae
GTACTTAGTACACAAGAAGGACACAGTATTTATATTAATTGCCTCACACTGGAAAAACTCGTATTTAAGAATTTGGCCAGAAAACTCCTCCTTCAAATACGAAGTCACGAAGTCCCAGGTATGAGAGTCTGTGCCAAGATGAGGGTCATTTAAATCGATAGATATTTGAAAGTCGAGTTTTCTGGCCACATTTTTAAATACGATATTTCCACAGGACGGCAGTCAACTGGTTAATAATGAAAGAAAGTCAAACCCATTTCCTAGCTTTTTATTTATCCGCATTACGATATCGCTCAGACTATTAAACTCAAAGACCCTGGTTTTATTTTGTTAACTAAAATTGAAAAGATACCCAACGTTTAAACTTGTCTCATTCTGAATAACTCGCTTTTAGCTGAGTTCAAGAACGACAAAAAACAACCACAACAAAACAACCCTGACAAGAAACAAAAATTACTGCTCCTTCCCTTACTACTGCTATTACTACTTTTTCTGATAATGCTACAACAACAATAACAACAACAATAAAAACAACAACTGCTACTACTACTACTACCACTACTACTACTGCTACTACTACTACTATTACTACTACTACTACTACTACTACTACTACTACTACTACTACTGCTTCTACTACTACTACTACTACTACTACTACTACTACCACTACTACTACTTCGACGACTACACAGACCCTTGAGTTATTTCTTCTCTAATAACTACTATTCACACTGGAATAAAATGATGCCATAGCAACAACACGCTTCACAATCACCCGTCACAAAAAATCCCACAAACAGATACTCTCATAAACTCACCGCACGCAACCAGACAGAAAAAAAAGTGAGACCTATAATGAATCTACGATCCTCTGAGTGTCTGAAAAGCAATTTGAAACGGAGTTACTATATAAAACAAAACAGACGAGATCGAACGACCTGTCCAACTGAATCAAATTGGCGGAATGGAGAATAAGAATAAAAAATAGCAGTCACAACAAAACAAGTGACGCTGAGACTGTCATGTGGGCCAATCTTGTGGATCAAATAAAATTGAAATATAATATCTAGATATGCATATTTCTTCATTTAGATTTCCGACGTGAAAAGTAAGAAAAGAAAAAAATTTAAAAATATCATAAAAACGTAAGCTTGTAGACATCATGTGGTATCTACATTTTATACAAAGGGTCCCTTACTAACGGCAATGCTTAAAACCATTTTTGTCGTCAAATACATTGCTGTTATCGGTAAGGTACTCTATTCACATCCGAGCACTTTGGAAGAATGTTAGTCGACAGTCTTTTAGAAAAACACTATTAAGAGAGTGACAGTTCCTAGACCGAGTGTATTACCAAAGACCACAATCCTGCACAATACGTAGAACAATCTTGCTATCGGAACGGTTAGAAAAAAGCCTACTCCACCGGGAGCCCTAATCGAGGCTCCTTAGCATTCAACTGACTTCTTGCAACATTGAAAGTGAGCAACCCCCCCCCCCCCCCCCCCCTCCAAATAAATAAAAAAAAAATTGCTATGCGATCAAGGTAGGTGCATTTAAGCAAATAAGTCGGTTGAAGTAGTTTAGACGTTACAATTGGATTCTTTTATTTCAAAAAATGAAACTTGAGTTAAGTTTATTTGATTTAACAAAACCAATACTAAAAGTGAATAGAAGCTCCACTTTATTTACGAAGACAGATGGTGTGGACGTTTTGGGTTTTCCCCCTTTATCAACAAAACAGGATGTATAAGACACTATAGGCATATGAGAGATATATTAAAGCTTGTATTTCATTTTAATACTGCTATTTATTTCATCGAGCTTCAAGCAACATCATTTGCTCAGTAGGGTTTTCATCAAAGCAAATACGATAGAGGTTCTTAACCAGTCAACTGCCCCACTCCTGAAAAAACAAACAATCCGTATTAAAAACAATTGGCCAGAAAACCTGTCAGTCAAATATAGATCGAGTGATTTGACCCTCATCTTGGCAAACACTATTAACGACAGTACATTACGAAGTTTTTGTCAAGATAAAGGTCATATATTTAAAGCGCAAGGTTTCTGGCTAAATTTGTTAAAACGAGCTTTTCCAGAGTGCGGCAATTGACTGGTTCCATTGAAAATTAAACTGTAATACATCTGATTATTTTAATGTCCAGTTTCCTTTTTAGGATCGGATTGAACGCGACATGATACTTTTCGATGGGGCGGGTCACAAATTTACATTATAAGCCCCTCCCCTCTCATTATCTTTTTTGTTTCCATGAAAGTACGGGTCTGAAGATATAATGTCTTAACAATTGATGATGTGGTATGTATACATATAATTCATGTTGTTAGTGGTCCTTCAAAGCCATGAGGGCCATGGAGCCGGAGTTTATCCAGGGTTCTCTAGCGTTAAACGGACTATAGCAATTGCTTGCCGTCATTTGAGTAGGACGCTAGTCTATAGCAAAGTACTTTCCGCCAGATCTAACAGACCCAGCTACCCAATCACTGCTGCGTGGACAGGGGGGGGGGGTCAGAAAAAAATCTCGACTGCACCTGGGATCGATCTCGATCCCTTTGCGTGTGAAACGAGTGCTCTACCAACAGAGCTATCGGTACCCCCTGTTTTTTATGTTCCATTCAATGTTATCATTTTGCATTCTTAAATTTTATTTGATTTGAGAATAAGGTGGTATAATACAATTTTAATCGAAATCTGTAACCCATTGACCTTGAGGAAAGATCTTGTAGACTCAGCATTTCGGTTCTCTGGTCAATATAATTCCCGATATTGGCCGAAAATCGTAGATAGTACAAAGCATTCAAAAGTGACGATTTCAATGGAGTTTCTACCAAGGTGAAGTGAATCTCATCAACAGGTGGAAAAAGTAGTGATTGACACAAAAGATATCGCATCGTCTGATCTATTTCAATGCGGACGGATAAAGGGTATTTATAGTTACTGGCATTACCATAAACATCGAGCTTAAGTGCTGGTTATATTGTTCTGTTGTTGTCAATCGAGCAGTGAGAGGTTAGATTTATTATATCCGATTTTCATTGGAAAGAAAATATCCCAAGGCTATACTTTTTGTCCACCATTTTCAGACTTTTATTGTAATTCTGATATCCATCACTCCACGTCAAAACAAAAATATAAAAAAGAAACAAAGAAAAGTAACAAGAAAAAAAACACCAACAAACAAACAAACAAAGAAACAAAACAAAACAAAACAAAACAAAAAACAAATAAAACAAGACAACGATAAAACAAAATAGAAACTAAGCAATAAAACAGCTTCCGCCCCTCCTACCCCAAAATAAAAGTAAAATCAATTCGAATAAAATCGTCAGATTCACACAAACGACCGATTCGCTTCCAAGTTAGGGTTATATTGAGTAATCTAGAAGTTGCTATTTATATCGCTTACTGACGATATTTTGTTTTTGAAGCGTGTAACATTAGACCCCTTTTTGTGAATGGTTTATTTATTATCCAATTGGAAAAGAGGATTGGCAGAGAGAGAGAGAGAGAGAAGGCAAGGAATGGGTTAAAAGCGATGGAGTTAAGAAGATTGAGATATAAAGAAATAATATGTTAGGGAAGAAAAAAGAAGGACACAAGAGACAAGTGGATTTTGAAGGTATATGGAAAAAGTGAAGAAGAAGAAGAAGAAGAAGAAAAAGAAGAAGAAGAAGAAGAAGAAGAAGAAGAAGAAGAAGAAGAAGAAGAAGAAGAAGAAGAAGAAGAAGAAGAAGAAGAAGAAGAAGAGAAGAAGAAGAAGAAAGAAGAAGAAGAAGAAAGAGAAGAAGAAGAAGAAGAAGAAGAAGAAGAAGAAGAAGAAGAAGAAGAAGAAGAAGAAGAAGAAGAAGAGAAGAGAAGAAGAAGAAGAAGAAGAAGAAGAAGAAGAAGAAGAAGAAGAAGAAGAAGAAGAAGAAGAAGAAGAAGAAGAAGAAGAAGAAGAAGAAGAAGAAGAAGAAGAAGAAGAAGAAGAAGAAGAAGAAGAAGAAGAAGAAAAAGAAGAAGAAGAAGAAGAAGAAGAAGAAGAAGAAGAAGAAGAAGAAGAAGAAGAAGAAGAAGAAGAAGAAGAAGACGAATGATAGTTATGACAATAAATTTATCGTCATAGGAACTTATCCTGACGTGAAAAATCTGCTAAATAATATTATTTTAAGATTTTCATATTTCGCTAGTTGATGAAAACAGATGGGTGTGTAACGTAATTCCGCATTTCTCATTATATTCCTCAAAATAATGTGCGGGTTCTGAAATAGCTCGTTAAGTAAAAACAAGTGATGAAGGGCACATTATCGTTGGAGATGAAGGGGGTACCCAAAACGTTCATAATTATTTTTTCTGACCCTTCCCCTTGTCCGCCTAGCAGTGAATGGGTAGCTGGATTTGTAAAGATCTGACAGTAAGTACTTTGCGTTAGACTAACGTCCTGTTCAAAGATAGAAACCCCGGACAAACTCCAGCTCCATGAGCCTAACGTCTACCTTGTGCGTTTTAGAATATGATGTATTGTAATACATATTATGAGCGAGAAAATAACTTTTCTTTCTTACATTGAAGGAAACACACAAAGGGGTATCATAAAAAAACCCTCACCATTCAGTAGCAATATTGTTATTGTAGCTATGTGGCTTCATTTATTTATGCGTTTAAGTGAAATGCTTACAACTCCTCCCGCCAGATCAAACGTAATAACACATAAAAAATTTGTAATCTTAACCTTTTAAATTAAAAATACGTTTTTAGTTATATTTAATTACCAGATAGGTGGTCTAAAACAATAACACAGACCTAAATGACGAGAAATTCATTCATTAAGTTGCACGTTGTAAGATTTTCCCAGAAAATTGTCTTTGATTTTTGCATTAGAACATGACAGCTCGTCTGAGAACCAACCTTCAAATAAACGCGATGACAAAAAGCATTATAATTCTTCTTAAACTCTTCGTTTCTAAACTTTATTAGAAGATAATAATATTTTTGATTA
>NC_088361.1:70259777-70279777 GCF_034508935.2 Berghia stephanieae
GGGTGCAGTTGTATGGCATATTGCAGGCAATGCGTTGTAAAATGGATGAAATTGTCGTAAAGTAAATGGATAAATACGGACATTACTGACGTGTGGATAGGCAGTATATTCAAACATCATATTATCGTATATCGTATTGCATAATTTAGGAGCTTTTCAGCTGTCAAACATTTAAATGCTCTTTGTAATTTTCATGCATTGATAATATTTTTCAAAGTTCATCATTTGTTGGACAATTTTCCGTTCATATCGCTGATTCAAATCATTAAACATCTAACATACAAGAAGTGTCACGGAAGTCAAAATCGTACTACAAATTTCCTTATCGACATCCGTTTGACATGTCCACTTTTATACATTCGAGAATTTCAGTTAATTAATATACAGAATGCAAATAAATGATTTGTAGATCTATGGTTCATCATTCATAGCAATCAAATTATTATATCGATTAGCTCCCGATCAATGACTATCCCAAAATACATAATTGATTGAATTAGAAGTTTTTGTCTGAAACTTTAAAGTATTCTAAATTGTTACATATAATGTCATTCTTAGAATTGTTTCGTTCTCATAATTTGTCATGCTCAATCGACTCAAGTGGAAAGTAAAACGTGACAATAGCCAATAAAGGACATTGTAAGAGATACCGTAGAAAAAAAAAACATATTTGCAAAAGTGTTGTTCAGTTGTATTGCATGTCAAAGGTAACCGAAGTTCACGTAGTACATTTTGTCCAACATACTGACTGACCTAAAATTTTCCGCTGTCAATGTCACCCAACTTCTAATCTTCGGCCGTTCCTCTTATTCTTGCGGTAAAGATTCTCCAATTGCTTCTAACTTGTGCCTTTTCATTAATGTTTGATATCTATCTCGTTCCGTCATTGAGTTCTTTTAAATTGCTATCGAGAGTTAGAGGTAATGTTGTTGTTGACTATTTGTTTCGGCCAAAGAAATAGTGGATCATTGCTTTATTGTTGAATTTAGACGTGACTAAAAGCATGGGACCCGATTCCCTTCATCCCCGTTTATTGAAAGAAGTGGCCTTTGAAATATCACAGCCGTTATCAACAATATATAATAAGTCTCTTGAATCTGGTACCTAACCCATTGAATGGAAACACGCCAATGTTACTGCCATTCATAAAAAGGGCAGCAAATTGGATGCTGCAAACTACAGACCCATCAGCTAACATGCATACTCTGTAAGGTTATGGAGTCTATCTTGAAAGACCGAATTATGGACTTTCTTGAAAGTCATACGATAACCACCATGGTTTTAGATCAAAGAGATCATGCATTACTCAACTTTTACAGGTGATGGAGGGTCTTACCAAGTTAATTGATCGTGATCAATGCATTGATGTTGTTTATCTTGAGATCCGCAAGGCTTTTGATTCTGTACCTCATGAGAGATTATTCATTAAACTAAAATCATATGGATTTAAAGGGAATATCTTTAACTGGATTAAAGACTTTCTTAATAACCGAATACAAAGAGTCATTGTCAATGTGGTGGGGTCGGATTTTAAGAATGTAATTAAGAATGGCTGGGATATCAGATTTACGACATAGAATATGTCCGAAAAGTTTCCCCCTTAGAATTTGAATTGACAATTTTTGGTTTTGATATTTTGTCTACCAAAGAATTAATCACTACAATTTGCATCTGTCTCTAGGGTCGACCTTGTAGACAAAGGTCTAGAATTTAGAACCGAGTCCCAACTATGAGATCGTTTTAAATTGGCTAGAAAAAAAGAGGTTCGATTCAAATATCAAACGATTCAGGTGCTTTAAAACATGTTAAAAGTACTAGACTGGTCTGGCATTTTATGATTATCGACCAATGTGTGAAACAATAAATTATGTGGCCAAAGTGTTCAAATGTGCTTTTCAATGTACAGCAGTATAATGCTCGTTTATAAGAAGCGTTTTTACAATATAATCGTACTTTTTAAAACTTAACATGTCTCATACATTCGTCCGGCTTAAGCAGATTTCAATTTCATGCAATACTTTGACGTATTGTGCATCGTTTATACTCCGTATTTTTTAGCATGCCATTTACTGCCAGCCAAGTAGATCAACGCATGAAAAAAGCCTTAACCAAGGACACAACAACGTGGCCTGTGTTGTCATCCGTAAAGTTTCTCATGACACTCGTTATCGCTTGATGTTGTGATAAGACGTCAGACGTTCTGGCTTAGTCATCGACGCCATGAGCTTATTTCTTTAGTTTTCTTAACATCTTTTCTAGGAACGTCAAAATACAAATATTTACTAAGGCGGGCGATGTTTTTGTTTTCCTGTCAATTATAAATCGGTAGATGCTGCTGGTTAAAATGCAGGTCATAAATTAAATATCAAACATGTGTCATGTAGGAATGATAATAATAATAATAATATCAGATATGACCTCCAGTTTAAATTTAGCCATCCATACTGTGTTTATTTTGAAGGTGGTTACGTGATCTTAAATAATAATGTGAAGACAGAAACAAATTAGACAGGTGAATGAAAAGTGATAACTGGATGGATATATTGAGACAGAGAGGAGACACACACACACACACACACACAAACACACACACACACACACAAAGAGAGAGAGAGAGAGAGAGAGAGAGAGAGAGAGAAAGAGAGAGAGAGAGAGAGAGAGAGAGAGAGAGAGAGAGAGAGAGAGAGAGAGAGAGAGAGAGAGAGACTGTTGATTTTCGATGTATGAATAAATATTTTCTTTATGCCTTATTGCAACTGATGGTACACTATCATTTGATTTACAACTCTGTTTCACCTATTTCTTTTCATTGTGTTTGTTTTCATTAAGACAAGCAAAAGGAAAACCAACCCCCCCCCCCCCCCCCCCCAGAAAAAAAATTAACAAAAAAAACAAAAAAACAAAACAAAACAAAAACAAAAGCAAACAAACAAACAAACAAACAAACAAACAAAAAACCCAAAACAAACAAAAACAAAAAAAAAACAAAAACAAAACAGAACAAAACAAAACAGAAACAAAACAATAAAGCTAAACAAAAACTAAAAATCGGCCTGTTCTAACATTTAAGTCATTCAATTAAGAGCGGTAAATATATATGTGTATATCGTGTACTCTGGAAAATAAAGTAACGTATTAGAATTAAGATAATTTTAGAGATTTATTTGACAAGATGAGGGCCATTCTAGTCAATCCATATTTGATCAAATTTCAGAAATGTTTGTATAATAAGGAGAAACTGAAGATAGCGTTTTATTTTAATGCTATTGAGACTAATGAATGATGACTTCTGTGACTCTCAAAATTTAACGTATAGTTTTAACTAATTCATGATTTAGCCCCCATTGAAAAATAAAACGAAAAACACACTCCCCCCCCCAAAAAAAAAAAAAAAATAACAAAAACAAAAACAAACAAAAAACACCAAAAAAAAACCCAACAAAAAACAAAAAAAATAAAACCCCAAAAAAACCCCAACTACAACAAAGAACGACAATCAAACAAAAATAAACTAACATAAGTCATAGTGGTAATCGAAACAAATAAATAAAGTAAACTACAAAAAATAGAAACAAAACAAACGCATAGCACATGATATTCTATATTTGTTTAGGGTAAAGACGGACTTGAATATTCAAGTAGAATTTTTGAAGGGCAGCCCTGCATAGGGTCCAAACCAGTTCAGATAAAATCGAAATCTCAAACTCCCGGTCTATTCAATTTTGACATGTGCAGAGAATATTATTATCTCCGATGACACACGTGATTTATTAAGGTTTCATTTGCCGAGAGTTGATTATTTGCTTTCCCACATTGCTTGATTTATTTTAAATCATTTTGAAATGTTACGCAAGTCAAAAACAAACATTCTCACAAAATCCTTGCTTCGGTTGTGTTAAAGTGGGTAGTTCCTAGAGGTTGACAGTTCAAAGATTACAATTATTATATGAAGGCACAGTGTGCCCCTTATCACGGGGCACAACATAATGATATTTAACGAATTATTATCAACTTTGTTATATAATAATCTCAACAATTTATAAAAATCTGAAAGGTGTGTATAAAAGCAGAGAGAGCAAAACAAGAAAAAATGGGCCTGACTCCTAATGACTTAACTGGTAGCCAACAGGTCTGAGGTATGATCCTCAATCGAAGCAGACCGATTTTTGGGATGTTTTTTCTCTCTTGAATTCTTCTTTCTATTTTGACTGACAGTTTCACACACCCCTTAAGATTATTATCGTATACCAATGTCTGCTCTCGAATATTTATATTTAAAAAAGGCCTATTGAAAAGACTATTCTACGTGCCGCAACTCACTGTATCATTCTCTCTCTCTCTCTCTCTCTCTCTCTCTCTCTCTCTCTCTCTCTCTCTCTCTCTTTCTCTGTCCATCCACCCATATATATATATATATATATATATATATATATATATATATATATATATATATAAACATACATACCTATCTATTATCTATATATGTGTCTATTTGTCTATCTATCTATCTATCTATTTATCTATCTATCTATCTATCTATCTATCTATTTATCTATCTATCTATCTATCTATCTATCTTTTTAGTTATCTATTTGTCTATCTTTATATCCACCTGTCTAGAATGCAATCTAAGGCAATACTGTTTCGTGGTACTACGACCCATCAGTGCAGTTTGGCAGATGCTTCTTAAAGCAAAGGGAGATTATATTATGACCAAGAGTGCTCAAACTTCGAATGTAGTGAGCTTTGCATGTTTGCAAGTGACTATATATATGTATGCATGTATGTATTTTTATGTATGCATGCATGTATGTATGTTATGTATGTATGCATGTATGTATGTATGTATGTATGTATGTATGTATGTATGTATGTATGTATGTATGTATGTATGTATGTATGTATGTATGTATGTATGTGTGTATGTATGCATGCATGTATGTATATATGTATGTATGTATGTATGTATGTTTGTATGTATGTATATAAGTATGTATGTTTAGACCATACGGTCTAGCTATCTATTCATCTATCCATATGTCTAACTATCTATCTATCTATCTTTCTATTTCCGGACCTTTTCTAATAGAATCTCTCCTTCTATTTGGTTCCTCTTTTCTTTTACCTCTGTTATCTCTTTATCTGTCTTTATCTATTCCTCACACTTGACCATGCATCTTTTCCCATTAACAACAACACAAAATTGGCTTACATGTTGTCTGTTCCAGAATAAAGCATGTCTTTATTGTATAGATTGTTATCTGGGCATCAAGGACGTCCATAAAGATACTATCAAGACTCCACATGGTTTTATCCGTCTTCAAGATAAAAGTAATTCCCAAGAGTTGCTTAAATATTTTGATTATTTTTTCTCTATATCGTTTATTTATAATATTATGTTTAAAAATGGTACATACATTTGTCAGTACGACCCTACAATTTGTTTGATAATATTGTTTAAAAATGATTTTCTTTGGGGTAGCTTCAGTGGTACCTAAAATGAACTCAGTACAATGACATTGACTGTTCAAATGGTTTTCTAGTCCCATTGTATACAGTTATGTTTCTGGTATGGTAGACAATTCTTGTGATATCCCTATTAAAATATACTTGCTGCATGATGACCTACATATTGTCTTTAAACGGTTTCTTTTTTTCTTTTGTGTTTTATCTCTAAACGCAAATAAAGGATTTTTAATTTACTCTTTGAAGCTCATTTAGATACTTTCGGTTTATAGAAGAAAATAATAAACGAAATATATTTATGTTCTATTTATTCAATTTTGGCATTATCCATTTAATACTTTAAATTTTGTGATAAATGTGTACATAAACTATTTTGTTATTGGGTGTTCGTTAAAGACATAAGGAACTGGTTTCTAAATTGTTTGACATGAACTTTCCTTTTAAACAAGGTGAGAGTTATCACAGACATCACAGGTAAAATAAAGGAAAAATGATAAAAAGGGAAAATATGGGACGAAGGTGGATGAAAGGATTGATAGAGAAGGGAAAAGAAACTATTACTATGAGGGGGTGAAGGAAAGTTTATGAATTAACATTTCACGTATTCACCATGATCAATACGCCTCCTATTTCATATTTTACACATACAGCAAACATGAAATGGAACCAAATTTCCATTTCATATAATACATGTCGCCTTTTGGCATTCTTCTTGCATTAGCACTATTGCATTATCCCTTATTGACTATAACAAGGGACTCATTCACATGTGAGCCGATGGCGTGTTTGTGTGTCAAACGTTTTACACAATGACATAGCGCCTGGGAAAAGGTAATAAACATATCGAAATTATTGTCATCAAACGGTCAATGAATATGCTTAAAGGCTTGATGCTTATCAGATCAGATTAACATTTTATTATTAAAATCTAACAGGTACCGCATGCCCGTTCTAGTCATTAAAGGAATAAGGATGAAAAGATCAAACTAATGTAGACAGAGGGAGAAAAGATGAGAGAAGTAAGAAATTCAAATAATGCAAATATTCAATTTTCAATTTATTGTGAAAGTTTTAACTATTTTACAGTGTTGAAATTATTCATATTAAAAGCGCGACTCTGGTTATGGAGCTGCTCCTTAATTTTATATATACATCCTATTTCCATTGTATTTTTATCTTGTGTAAATTATAACACGTCTGTACAAAAAAAATTTCCTTTTTGGGATGCAATAAAGTATTATTATTATTATTATTATTATTATTATTATTATTATTATTATTATTATTATTATTATTATTATTATTATTATTATTATTATTATTATTATTATTATTATCATTATTATTATTATTCTTATTATTATCATCATTATTATTATTATTATTATTATTATTATTATTATTATTATTATTTTTATTATTATTATCATTATTATTATTATTATTATTATTATTATTATTATTATTATTATCATTATTATTATTATTATTATTATTATTATTATTATTATTTTTATTATTATTATTATTATTATTATTATTATTATTATTATCATCATCATCATCATCATTATTATTATTATTATTATTATTATTATTATTATTTATTATTATTATTATTATTATTATTATTATTATTATTAAATTAGAGGGTGTCAGGAGTAAGATTGGGGAGGAGTGTGATTTAAACAGCAATCATACTTACAGAACCCTCTTTCTTGAACTCGTATGTGCCTTTATCTGTTCTGATCACATCTTTCTCTAGACCAAGTCCATCCACGAAAAGAATACGGACAAGGAATGATAGACACGCCCTCAAGATAAAGGCCAGGAACAGGTTGAGGTGGAGCATGTTTGTTTTGGACTTCAATTTCCTGCCATATATCATATTATCGTAGTTAAAACATGAAAACAGAGCAGACATTGAGATGTAGAATGGCTAAACAAACAAAAGATCCATTTATACAACTCTTCAAGGTTTTCATTATTAAATTCTACATCTGTTTGTCTAAAAAACTCAAAAAAGTATTTCATTTCATCCATAAAGATTGCCAGTGTTGCATCTTTTGAATTCTATAAAATACAATAAATGAAAACATCAAACTATTAAGCACAATCAATCGAAAAGGTTTCAAACATCCGTTTAGTTTATTTATGTTAACAATATTTTGGGTAATTTAAAATGCACTCTACTTATATTGTGTGATTTGAGATAAGGGGACACTCCTTTCTAAAGCTTTGTGTCTTGCCCAGAAGAATATTACATTTTTTGTGAGAGATTTGAACACATGGTATTTTAAATGAAACACAATTTAATTACATCGATTTACATGGTAAACGATAGAAAGTGTCAAACTGTTTCAAAATGTGAAATCGTATTCATGGGTCTAAGAATCGCAATGCTCTGTGAAGAATCAATAAGCTATGTATTTTGCTATAATCTGATAAAAAGACTCCACGGATTTAGAATTTTGGCCAGAAAACTAGTACTTCAAAAATCGATCGATTAAAATGACATTCATCTTGTCAAAAACTACCTCTCAAATCTGGGACTTTAATGGAATGAAGCTGTAAACGTTTTAAATCCTTTTCATATTTCATAGGGGTTTCAGATAGCTCAGTTGATAGAGCACCCGCTTCACACGTAAACGGATCGAGATTGATCCTGTGTGACGTCGAGATTTTTTTCTGAACCCTCTTCACCCAGCAGTGATTGGGTAGCTAGGTCTACTAGATGGCGGAAAGTTGCTTGTTGTAGAGAAGTGTCCTATCAAAGGATCAAAGGATAGTAAGCAATTACAATTGCCCATTTGACGCTTATGAAACCAGGATATACCACGGCTCTATAGATCAAATGGCCCTGAAGAACTACTTTATCATCCCATAGACCTTTCATTCATGTCACAATACTCTACTGAGCTTTCTTTCATGGCAAAATGCACCGAATACTGTGCAATGATATAATATACCTATTTCATTTTCACAAAAAAAAATACAAAAAAACCTAACAAACTGTCACCTGATGCTCACCAATATTAAATCAAAATGATCCTCAACTTGTGAAAACGAATTAAACCCGCTACTTCTTTTAAATTCTTGGGTTTTAAGGTCATTTAACAACATAATTGTCATTGTAATCTACTTATTTAGAAAGTGAAAATTTGCTGGCCAAAATAAAACGACGTTTTGTCATTGTGTGGCATAGCAATATACTCTGCCACACTCTTCAAAAACACAGTGTCAGAAAACTCGTGTTTCAAATATCGATTGATTAAAATGACCCTCAACTTGTCAAACATTCTCAAACCTGAGACTTCAAGAAAGTTGAGGACTGGGCTGGGGTTTGGAATTAAAATGCTTTTCAACTTTACCTTGAGCAGCAAATAATGAAGACGGCAAGAACCAAGGAGACAAGGCTGATACCGTATCCAATACTGGAAATGAGAAGTAGTCTGGCTCTATGTTCCTGGAAATAAATAATCAGATTATCTTAGAGTGTTGCCTCCCTACAGTAACTAAACACATATTATTCTATGCGAAGGGGCCCTTTTGTTAAGGCATTACACTGTGACTCGGATGGTCCTGGGTTCGAGCACCACTTCTGGTACTTTCGTTTTTTCCCCTTGGGCAAGATAATTAACTCTCAACTAACTCACTTTGGGCAACATGGGTCATTCCTGTTGACATCAGACAACTTGTTTGATGAATTATCTATATCCCTTCATCGAATGCTTAGGCGACGGTATCTAATAGTGCTCTGGCGGAAAGCGTAATTTCTTACACTCTTGCGTTATGGAATTCGAACTTTGTTCCCAACTCGCACTCGCAAACTCGTGCAGCGGTTGGGAATACGTCCGGAATTCCAAAAAAGCAAGAATGTAAGAATCGTATAATATTTCATGACAGCCTCTTTGATGAATGCAGAAGAATGAGTAGACCCTCTATAATGAAACAATGTCATTATTTATGCCATTTTTACCGACTTATTTCGATGAAAAGGGAAACCATTTTAAAATAGCTATTTTTATTTAACTTAAACATAGAAAAAAAAACTGAAAATAAAATAAAATTTTGCTTTTTGCAGATTTTTCTTCAGCGTTCAAAAATTGACTAGTCTGAATTTAAACAAGTATATAATTGCTTGGGTGCTCGAATTTCTTACGGAGAGAGCACAATATGTTCAATTAGGACAAAACAAATCTTCCTGTATAACTACAAATACTGGTGCTCCTCAAGGTTGTGTATTGTCCCCTGTATTATTCACAATATACACGAATGACTGTGAGAAGTCAAAACCTGAGTGTACCTTTAATAAAGTTTGCAGATGACACCACTCTTCAAGGCCTCATAACAAATGGCAACGAAGTGGCTTATAGGCAAGAAATTGATAGATTTGTGTCTTGGTGTGATGCCCACCACCTAGAGCTTAACATAAGCAAGACAAAGGAGCAAGTGATTGACTTTAGGAGAGTGAAGGAACCGATAGAACCGTTAAAATTAAAGGACCAATTCGTCCAGCGAGTTCCTCACTACAAATACCTTGGTGTAACGATTGATGACAGGCTCAAGTGGGATGAACACTTGAAAATAATTAGGCATAAGATGTGCAGACGTACATATTTTTTATCAAAACTCTCTCAGTTTAGAATAGATAAAACCCTCTGCACATTATTTTATAGAGCAGTAATCGAAAGTGTTTGTCATTTTGTATAACAGCTTGGGGAGGCAATTGCTTAGCAGTGGAAAGGAACAAAATTAATTCAAATATTAAAAAATCCATTAAACGCTATATAAATGATGTTGACGATGTAGATCTTTTATACGAGAAATTTTGTATAAATAAAATAACTGAAATATTAAATGACCAGTATCATCCACTAAGACCATCAATTATTATGTCAGAAAGAAGTGGTCGCCCTTTCTCTATTTCAACGAAAACAGAGAGACACCGAAAATCTTTTCTGCCGTCCAGTATTAGGCTTTATAACAACAAGCAGTAATAATTTTATATAATTATTTCTCATTTTTAATTTTTTAAAATATAAATATTAATTTATTAATTTATTTGTTTTGCAATCTTTTCAATTTTCAATTTATAGTGACAGTTTTAACTATTTTACAGTGTTGATATTATTCATATTATAAAGCGCAGCTCTGGTTATAGAGCTGCTCCTTTTTTTTATATATACATCCTATTTCCATTGTATTTTTATCTTATTGTGTAAATTATAACACGTCTGTACAAAAAATTTCCTTTTTGGGATGCAATAAAGTATTATTATTATTATTATTATTATTATTAAAAGGTGTCTACATGTAATGAAAGATTACTGCTATTCAAGGCAACTTTCCACTTAATTTGGGCATAATAATTATATTTTTGTCATGACTGTTTCCATCTAGCATGCGTATTTGATTTTACTATATTATTTTTAAAACTAAAATTCATGGACCTCAGCAAAGACCCCGTAATCGATATAATCCAATGAAGATAAGTGTATAAACATTTCCTAAGCTAGTGTCCTTGAACCAATCCTTAGTGCGAAAAGCGGATTTCTTCCGTCTTTTGAAGCAACTAAAATAAGATATTTTATGTGATTTTATGAGATTTGTTGCTAGAATTATGTTAATTCGGGCGTTTGTAATGTCGTCTTGAATAGAAATTGTCGCTATTAAGTATCTAAAAATCAGCGGGATGATGATAGAACCTTGGAATTGGAAACGAATAATGATCTTCCGACAATATATATATATATATATATCTTTCTCTCTCTCTCTCTCTCTCTCTCTCTCTCTCTCTCTCTCTCTCTCTCTCTCTGTCTCGCAATTACTTTTTTACGAAACCCGCCGAAAAAAATAATCTCAGGTTCACTCCCCACTGGTGTACACATCCTTGAGTCAGGTTCACTCCCCACTGTTGCCTCCTTCCCATAACTTTGTCAGATTTTGTCTGGTTTCGTTGGGTTTAGTCTGGTTTTGGCGGGTTTCGTAAAAAAGAAAGATAAAGTGAGTAAATGTGACTCATTCATTAATAAGGGAATAACACAAAACAAACGACGCTTGGCCTTTTTCAAATAAACACGATATGTATATCTATATATAATATTTGACAATCTAATAATAATAATAATAATAATAATAATAATAATAATAATAATAATAATAATAATAATAATAATGATATATATATAATAATAATAATAATAATAATAATAATAATAATAATAATAATAATAATAATAATAATAATAATAATAATAATAATTATTATTATTATTATTATTATATATATATTTCGTGTTTATTTGAAGAAGGCCAAAGGCCAAAACGTTTGTTTTGTGTTGTTCCCTTATTTATGAGTCACATTTACTCCCTTTATCTTTCTCTCCATTTTATTGACTCATTTCGGCACCTCTAGTTTTGGGTTTTGACTCAATAAATCTTGAGGACTTTGGATCATTTTTGGATAGTGTTGGGGGTGAATTATTACTTTGCAAAGCTATTTATTAGTGCCGTTTTCCTTATTCTTCCCTTGGAACTACGAATTTTTTACATTTCATGTCGGCAGCTCTGTACTTGGGATCAGACTACTAATTAAGGAAGGATTTTTCTGCAAGACCTATTCCTATGGACTTTACAAGATCCAATGCATTGCGTGATTTTTGTTGGCGTGAGGAATCGTAATAGTTTCTCTAAATTGATCCTTGACAGCCAAATAATGAACGTGAATAGGTCAAAATTTGACCCTTAATGACATCCAATCATTTGATTCAGGCCTATTCTTGGAAATGATGGACAAGTTTTATTGAATATTTGTGTCACCAGTCCTCGTAAACGGAAAATATCTAATAATAGTAGAGAATACTCAATATTATAATATATTTTCTTCCTGTTATAATGACAACAACAACAATAACAACAAAAAATATCAATAAAAACAATAATGATACTGATGATGATGAGGATGATAATAATGACAATGATAACAACAATAATAATAATAACAATAATAATAATAATAATGATAATAATAATAATGATGATGATGATAATAATAATAATGATAATAATAATAATAATAATAATAATAATAAATAATAATAATAATAATAATAATAATAATCATAATAATAATAATCATAATAATAATAATAATAATAATAATAATAATAATAATAATAATAATAATAATAATAATAATAATAATAATAATAATAATAATAATAATAATAATAATAATATGATGATGATAATGATAATAATAATGATAATAATATCAATAATAATAATTATTACTATTATTATTATTATTATTATTATTATTATTATTATTATTATGATTTTGAGAATAATAACAATGATGATAATAATAATGATCATGGTGATTATGATGATAATTATAATTCTAAAAATAAATCACCATCACAATAACAATAAATAATGATAGTAATACTAGTAATAATTAGCTAAATAGATTAATAGTATAAAAATAATTAATTAGTGACAATGGTAGTATTAATAATAGTAAAAGTAGTCGTAGTAGTAGTAGTAGTAGTAGTAGTAGTAGTAGTAGTAGTAGTAGTAGTAGTAGTAGTAGTAGTAGTAGTAGTAGTAGTAGTAGTAGTAGTAGTAGTAGTAGTAGTAGTAGTAGTAGTTGGAGCTGTAATGATAGTAACAGTCAAAATAGTGGAAGTAGAAGTGCGTATTCTAGTAGTTTCAACATCATCATTGGTATCGATAAGCACATTAATTTAAGATTCTTATCATATCCTTTTGCTCTAATCCAACAAATGTATTACGAAGTCCAACAAAAATAGTACACGGAATCTCTTACTGGTACAATAATTAATTGGTGATAAAGTTGTTAGCTTGAATGTATTTTTAAGACACACACACACATATACAAATGATGACATAGACTATATATCTATGTAAATATTTTCTTGAGTGTATTCAGGAAATACAACGACGATTAGAAGCGATTAACCCAATCTTTTCCTTTAATAAAGAGTCTTTTTTTTCTTCGGAATGAAAGTCATGCTTAATTTGTCTTCACTTTGTCAATTTACCTTAATATATATATATATATATATATATATATATATATATATATATATATATATATATATATATATAATCCCTTTTAATTTGTTTTTTCCTCTATTAATCTTTCAAATCCATCTATTATTATTCTTTTAAATTCCATGAATAATTTATGGTTTCAGACTCGATACGTCTTGATTTTGACCTTGAAAGATTATAAAATCTGCTGTCTTAAGTAAGGAAAACAATTACAATTATCTAAGATAAACATAAACATAGAAACATATAGATAAATAAACTATAAAGAAACAAATGAATAAAATGCTATCAATGAAAGATTAAGTAAATAAAGCAATAAATAAAGAGATAATGAGTGATAACTGAATAAATAGTGGAAGAATGAAAATCAAGTAAATGATTAATTCATATGATTTAATATTCTTTGCAAAGTCTTTAAAGGGTGGTAGGGGAGGGGGAGACGGCGGGGGGGGGGGGGGGGGGGGGGGGCGGGGGGTTAAAAGAGACTTGATTTCTTTAAATCAAATGTCTCTTATTATTCATATGATTATTGCTGTTAGCCTCCTTGTCCACCCAGCTATGATTGGTAACAACAAGAAATGAAGTGAGCAAAGAAGTACCAGAAACAATAGCGAATAAAAAGATATTGTGTTGATAGGGTGTTGAACCCATAATATAGATTTGATTGTAGAGCGGTCATCTCGTGGGCAGGTGGAGGTGTATTTATAGTCAGATTCTGGCCTCAACTCCCCATCACAACAAAAATGTATTTTCTCTTTGTCTTCTGGCGCTTCAATAACTTCATTTCTTTTAGTTATTATTAACATAAGCACTTGCTCCACTCACCTTTCTGGATGATCAGTAGTTAGCTCGGCCTTTTAGACCTGGCGTAGTGTACTTGTGATAAGCTGGCATCCAAATCAAGGGATAGCAAGCTATTCTTAATCTAGTTCAAGTTCATTATCGCTGCAGAAACCGGATAAAGTCCGGCTGCATTGACCTTGCTGCTCTACAAGACTGCTGTTGGCATCGCAATTTTCATTAAGAAAACTATGTTAGAGTAGTAGTACATACTAAAGTCTGGAGCGGGCACTTGTATAATTAATGATGAGACATAATATAGGGTATGGAGAAGCGCCAGATGAAAACAGAATAAATATATCACGGTGTAGGAGCCAAAGTCGTATCCAACTGTCGAGACACACTCCGCATGGCTGAAAGAGAGAGAGAGAGAGTGAGAGAGAGAGAGATAGAGAGAGAGAGAGAGACAGAGAGAGACACACACACACACAGAGAGAGAGAGAGAGAGAGAGAGAGAGAGAGAGAGAGAGAGAGAGAGAGAGAGAGAGAGAGAGAGAACAGCGAGCGGGTTCAATAGCTACTGAGCCATCCAACAACTCAAAAATATTGCTTTTAAACTTAGCACCTATCCTCTCAACTACCTAGGGGATCAAATCGAGAAAAGCTCACTGACCCCGGAACTTTCTCGCGAGCAAATTAATGCTATGCGCTCTTCTCTGTATGGATCAAGACAAACTTGTAAACAAATAAGACGCACGCACCTTCTGTAGTTGAGAGAAGAAAGTATGCACGTCAGCTACTAAGTTTGAAAGCCATCATACTTTTGTGTGGCCGGATGGCTCAGTGGCTAGTCCGACCTCTCTCTGTTCTCCTTCTCAGTCAGGCGGGGGGTGCCGTGTCAGTTGGATCCCAGGTTGTCTCCGATACCATGATATTTTTATTCTCTTGTTTTCACCTGGCACTGACTTCTCCATATCCTATATTTCTCGTACACACTAAAGTGCAGCCCGAGTTACTCTCTCCATAAGATAATAATACATGATGCCAAGTTAGAGTAAATTCCAACTCCATCCAGTTCTGTCGGACTCTGAAAAACCACGTAGATATCTAAAAATGGTAACAAAACTCGTATTTCCTAATATATCCACCGATCGATTAAAATGAAATGCGTCTTTCGTGAAGTCGCAGGTTTGAGAGTTTTTGGAAAGGTCAGGTTAATTTTAATCGATCGATATATAAAGGACGAGTTGCTGTTTGTTTTTGGCCAAAATTTTAAATACCTGCATTTTTTGTTTTCAAAGCAGAGTAGTAAATTTTCAGGTAAGACATATTGATAAGTTACTAAAATAGGAAACCAAAAGACCGAGATAAATGTTTTAAAATAGTGGAGTAAACACATATTTAAATAAATAGGAAGTGTCAAATTTATGTTAAAGTGCGAGTTATGCGATTACGCTACATTCTTACAAGATTATTCAATTTCAATTTAATAAGATAATCTAATGTGTAGAAAGCAACAGAGTGCATCCACGTGCAAAACTCTCAGCTCCTGCAGGTGATGAATTTCAACATGATTCATCTGTCGTTCACAATTCAGTTTCTTACCCATGTGGATAGATCAACAAGTTATTTATCGAACCTCGATAGAGACACTGGGATTTTAACAATTGTTCTTTTAATGATTCACTAATATTAGTACACTATTATTCAGAAAAGTGAGTGGAGCAGGCACTTATGTTGGTAACAACAAGATATGAAGTGAGTAGAAAAGTGCCAGAAGACAATAGAGAATAAAAAATTTTTTCGCGGCGGTGGTGGGGTTTGAACCTGCGACCTTATTGGTACGACAACTCCGCCTGGCAGGTGAGAGCGTGGCTCTACCGTGTGAGCTATCCACGAACACAAAAATATTCGTTTCAAACCCAAAGTCATTTCTAGATCCCTCTCTCACCCACTTCTTGAGATCGCCGATTCGTTCACCACCATCGCGAAGTATTTTTGACCAGCAGTTAAGCTTAATAGCCAATATTCTCATCACAAACATATAACATAGAAACGATTGAGACATTGAGTATGCTCCGGTGTATGGGGTGAATTTTTAATTCAGAAAAGTGAGTGGAGCAGGCACTTATGTTGGTAACAACAAGATATGAAGTGAGTAGAAAAGTGCCAGAAGACAATAGAGAATAAAAAATTTTTTCGCGGCGGTGGTGGGGTTTGAACCTGCGACCTTATTGGTACGACAACTCCGCCTGGCAGGTGAGAGCGTGGCTCTACCGTGTGAGCTATCCACGAACACAAAAATATTCGTTTCAAACCCAAAGTCATTTCTAGATCCCTCTCTCACCCACTTCTTGAGATCGCCGATTCGTTCACCACCATCGCGAAGTATTTTTGACCAGCAGTTAAGCTTAATAGCCAATATTCTCATCACAAACATATAACATAGAAACGATTGAGACATTGAGTATGCTCCGGTGTATGGGGTGAATTTTTAATTCAGAAAAGTGAGTGGAGCAGGCACTTATGTTGGTAACAACAAGATATGAAGTGAGTAGAAAAGTGCCAGAAGACAATGAATTTATGTGAATTTCATAGCTAATTTAGGTCACGGAAAATTGATGTCTCCTATATCTCCTAAGTAATTGACGGGTGATGATAAATTATTTAGCAGGAGACTGTTTTAAGATAAACGATTAGATCTCGTTAGGATAACTTATTAAAGAAGGTGAACGATATATATCATTTCTACCTGTATTGTTGCTTTGTGGACTCGTGATAATTTAAAGGATAAATGAATGTTGCTTGATTTTGTCAAGAAATTAGATTCCTGCTCAAAGTCCATTTGCTATAAAAACATTCTACTACTACTACTACTACTACTACTACTACTACTACTACTACTACTACTACTACTACTACTACTACTGCTACTACTACTAGTACTACTACTACTACTACTACTACTACTACTACTACTACTACTACTACTACTACTACTACTACTACTATTACTACTGGGTACTATTCTCAGTCCTATGAACTTTGACTGAATGATGACTTATGCAAACAGTACAGACTTATAGTGCTCTAGCTAGACTAGTTCATTTTAAAAATCTAAACTAATATTTTTGCGTATATATATATGTGTGTATATATATATATATATATATATATATATATATATATATATATATATATATATATATATATACATATATATTATATATATACATAATATATATATAATTATATATATATATATATATATATATATATATATATATGTATATATATATATATATATATATATATATATATATATATATATATATATATATATATAAATATATAGATATATGAGTGTGTAAAGATAACCGAAAGAAAAAAATACAAAATTTCTTAAAATCATTCTTTGCTAAGTCCATGGAGTAGTTGTTAATACGTACTATATATATAGAGAGAGTACAATTAATTAATTCTTAATGTAATGGAACCATCACCCCAGCTTACACTAAAGCAACTTACTTTCGCCTCCTGTATCTCGCTGAGTGAGGTCGTTGGTGTAGATAAAGATCCAGCACTGTCATTAGACAAACAACTGTGGAAATTAGTCCAGGGACTTTTTAACTCTTTGTGGACGAACCAGGATCCATTGGCCTCGCAGTAACGAGTGGCATTCTCTGTGAATGAAATCATTATTTAGACACATTAAACTCATTTAAGTTTGTCTGGTTTGTTTCAAGGGTTACACTTATTTTAGTCAGATTCTTCAAAGAACGATCTGCTAAGGTCTGCTATTCTGAATATTTTAGAAAGATCAGTAAAAACGGTTATTGTTCGTATAAGAATGGTCCTAAATTGTATAATTCCGTAAGAGACTGCATGATTCATTCTGTGTATACGTCATTCCGTCATCAAGATGTAAATACACAAAATTGAAAAGAACTTTACAGTTAATAAAGAGCTGTAAAGTGCTATCTTTGTTTGATTACAATATAGTAACCTATTATCAAAGAGACTCTTTCACTACATCATTCACAACATTTGATGAACTTAAGAGAGATTTTCCACCAAGAGCTAATTCATCGCCAAGATCATGAGCTATTTCTTCAATTCTGACCGATGTTGTTTATTTATCTACCCATTTTATGGCTTTATTTCCAAAATGTTGACGTAAAAATTGAGATGCGTTTAGAAAATTGGATGGTGCTTCTAGTATGCAGAAGATAGGAAGACGTTTTTCAATATCTTGAAATAATAATATAACAAACCGTGGATATCAAATCCGTGTATGTAATCAGGACAGGGTTGAGTATGAAGTGTGTCTGGACTAGACTCTCCCCAGCAAAGGATACCATCCCAGACACTTTCGCAGTGACCCGGAGTACCTGAAAAAGGAAACGATCAAATACATTATATATCACCTTTGATTTATTTACTTGAGCGGGGGATTTTACGGACAAGAGTTCATTAAAGCTCGAGTCGCATTGTTATATTGACTCATCTAGCGGAAACAGATATTTGGTTTGGATATTTATTTGGATATATTTGGATATTTGATTTTTATACGATTTGCAGCACCAACAAAACGAGAGAAATATTCCCTTCTTGGATGCATGAAAGGTTATTAAAGGTATTGTTGAGTTGAGGGCCGATTAAATGCGACTTGCTTCTCTCGAAACCTAATTTATGGGGAAGTATTGAAGTGCGTTCTCGGACAATGTTTACGTGATGGGACTGATATTAGTGGGAAACGGAAACGGGAATTTCCAAACAAAGTATTATCCGGCAAAATGCAAGGCGAGTTCAGTGGATTTGGGAAAACCAAATCTCTGATTCGAACAATATACTTAATTTCCTGTGACGAGACCCCAATGTAGTCGTATTCTCATATAAATTACAACATGTGCCCCAAACATTATCCCAAGTCACATTTGTGAGACGGGTCTCATCTTTAATTCCCATGCCGCTCTGCATGTTTAGCGACAATAATAGGCCAGAATAACTAGAGCACTCGTATATTTTCTAGTTGATTATTTCTATCGATAACACGCACATGAATAATTACGGAACAATTGATGTTTTTCGTATGAATCAATGGCCTTAAACATTTGTTTGCAATTTTTAAAACAAAAACGTGTTCGTTCCATTAAAAAATACGCTAATACGGGACTAAAAGACTCCAGTTAACTATAAGAAAACCTCATAAAATAAATAAAGATAATAAAGCAATTCATGAAATCTAGGCTTCAATTGTGATTTTCCAATACAACACGGGTCATGGGTTCAAGACCAATTCTTTCTATACTGAGAACGAAGGTATTTCTCTCTATGACAACGATAACAACTTGAGATTTCAAAATTATATCAGAGTTTGTCTATCAAATCAGCAAATCAAAAACAACATCTTTAAAAATAGCAAAATCTTTTGAAAAAAAAGATATTTGTGATTCTACGTTTTCTTGTTGCGACTATAAATGATCGAATCATGTTAGAATAAACCCAAACATCCAGGTTAAGGATGGATTACTGAAACTTTTACATGAATAAAATTTGGTCGTTTATCACGAGTATCAAGATGCTTCTACTTGGAGGTCACGAGACGGCGATCGAATGTGAATAAAGAACCTAGTATAACGCTGGAAAAGTATCCGGCAAATACAAATTCG
>NC_088361.1:70284777-70294777 GCF_034508935.2 Berghia stephanieae
AGTCATTGCGACGTGATATAAGTGCCGTGTCAAGTTCAAATATTCATTTAGAAAATTAAAGAGTCAATGAATACAACATCAAATTTCAACATGAAACTTCTAATGCCAATATTTGAAGAAAACTAAAGGAATTATTTGCTTAAAAGACAAAGATGAAACAAAAACAAAAACAAACAAAACAAAAAAAAAAAAAACCCCCAAAAAAAAACAAAACAAAAAAAACAAACAAACTAAAAATACCCCTACTCAGCGTGTTCATAACAAAAATATCAACATTAAACACATATAATAACAAACAGAAAATTGAAAATTGAAAATGAATAATGTTCTTTCTGTATATGTGAAAATATGTTGATTTAAAACAAAATACCCAATTAGGTCAATAGAATAACGATGAACAAGAATTTGCAGTCAAAAGAAATTATCAATTCTGTATCACGATAAATATACATTCTGCCGGTGAGTCTTTCAGCTGCTTCATCGTTATTAACCATAGATTTATACATAGTAACAGAGACAGAGCAGCTATAACACACTGGGGATGCACGCCATTAGCTCCAAGACCCTCACTCAGGTGCCCTGGTTAATAGACTTATCATGTCAACATTATGTCCTCTCTCTGTCTCTCTCTTTCTCTCTCTCTCTCTCACTCTCTCTCTCTCTCTCTCTCTCACTCACTCTTTCTCTATCCCTTTCTATCTTCTCTATCTCTTTTTTCTATCTCTCTCCCTCCCCCCCCCCTCTCTCTCTCTTTCATTCTTTCTCAATCTCTTTCATTTCCCTCTCTCTCTCTCTCTCTCTCTCTCTCTCTCTATTTCTCTTCTATCTTTCTCTTTCCTTTATCTTTTTCTCTATCTATCCCCATCTTTCTTTCTTTTTTCTCTCTCTACCCCCTCTCTTTCTTTCTACATTCTTTTTTATATCTCTTTCTTTCACTCTTTCTTTCATTCTTTCTCAATCCGTTTCTCTCTTTCTCTCTCTCTCTCTCTCTCTCTCTCTCTCTCTCTCTTCTCTCTTTCTATTTCCTTTCTCTTTTTCTCTATCTAGCTTTCCCCTCTTTCTTTCTTTCTCTTTCTCTCTGTTTCTCTCTTTCTTCCTTTCTGTCTTACTTTTTTTCTCTATCTCTCTCTCTCTCTCTCTCTCTCTCTCTCTCTCTCTCTCTCTCTCTCTTTTTTTTTTTTTTCTACATACGTTCTTTCTTTTTTGTTTCTCTATCTCCCTCTCCTCCCTCTCTCTTTCTTTCTTTTCTACCCCCACTCTTCTCTTTCTTTTTATTCCTTTCTTTCTCTCCCCCCCCTCTCCTCCTCTTCCCTTCTATCTCTCTATTTTATTTTTTTAAATAAAAGATCTTAACATTAATTATATGAAATGAAGGATTTCACGAATGAAATAAATAAACCATGGGATAAACGAGCGCAAAACAAATACAGAAGCGGAAACGGGGAATTCCCGAAAGTGAGGGTCTTATCGTCAATGGTGGGCACGCACGGTGAAGTTACGGGATTTGGTAAGCGGTAGAATGGGATGGGCTGTTATACACCTATGTTATTAACTATCCATCAAGGCATTATTTTTGTAACCGCTGTCTTTGGTATTTGGGACTCACCGGATGGTCTTGTACACAATTCTAGATAACTTTGGCGTTTCGTTAATGTGTCGGTTACGATTTGTTTGCCTCCTGGAGGAATGCCACAATGCCATCATTATTCATTACACAGTTTAATAATTTATATACGGTATTTTTTAATATTCAACAAACGAACAGGTTCTATATTATACTCATCACCTCTTTGAAATGCATCATACAACTTTGTATTTGTTTCCAGCAAAACCTTAGTGATGGTATATACCAAATTACAAGCTCTTACTTGGATTCTCGGTACATATAATGTGGACAATTATGAAAATCAAGTATGAATATGAGAGCATTTACTTCAGTTATAATTCGGTATATTCGTTTTGTTATCAGGATTTTTGAAAATGCATTGTTGATGTGCTAAATCTTTCTGTTGAAAATTTGTTCTTACGAACTAGATTTATGAACCATCAAGACGAACATTTGCCCAGGAAAAACTATACAATTATCTAATTCCTTTCTTCTTGTTATATGAATAATTTGTTTAGATATATATTTGGTAATTCGGCAGAGGCCTAAAATAAACGTTTGAACTTCAACCATCTTCAAAAAATTGCAACATTTAAGCTTTACGCCCCTTTTATATCTCAAAATGAATTCGAATACGACAATATATCTATCAGTTGATAACATATTGTTATTGTGTTTTCAAATCATTTGAAAGACACGAGAATCACCTGTGAACGAAACATTGCTGTCACAAAAGAAAACGGACAATCTAAGCAAAACACTTTGGTTTAATGGATCCCTTATGAAGTTGTTTAAAAACGATTATAGATTGGTCATAATGTGTATCAAGAGTTAAGTTTAAATCAGGCCAGGTGAGATGACTCATTACGAATGACATGAGATCTTTTGTTTTTCTACATGAATTATGCATTGTTGACTTTAAACCTGCTATGCGCCAAGTAGGGGGCACCTGTTAGTATTTATTTCAAAACTGAAAATAGATCAAATCATTTGATTAGTTAATTATATAGTATTATTATATTTAGAATAACAAACCATGTGACGGCGATCGCTTTTTCAGATAGAACGAGAGATTTTCGTAAAAATATTCCCAGGACAAAGTCTCGTGAGCAAGCAAAACGGTGACTAAACAATTGATAACATGCCCATAATAGGTATAAAGTTTGTTGTCCATAGACGCAACGCGAGCAGCAGTTCTATGATCATTGTCGTCAATCCATGTTTTGGCCAAATCTCATTTAACTTAGTTTCGTTGCAAAACGAGACAACTCATCTCTCCGTCACCAAGGTAGAGGGTAAAAAAGATGCTAATTAGTCACATACGAAAGGTTTTACAAGTTTACTGCTTAGCTCTCTTTTTATCTATCTCTCACTCCCTCTCCCTCTCTCTATTCATATAACTATCACCCTTTTCTTTCTTTCTTCCCCTCTCTTTACTCCGTTTCTATGCCATTCCTATCTATTTTTCAATTCCTGATTTATTTATTCTTTTCTTTCTCCATTTATTTATTCACCTGCCAAACTATTTATTGTTTGCTTGTCTGTGCGCCTGCTATTTTTCATATAATCTGTCTTTTCCTTTCCGACTATTTCTCGTCTTTGTTTGTTTGCTTTCCTATAAAAATAATAAATTTTGATATAAATATAGTCTCTCCATTCATCGCTTTCACTGCTTTCTATCCTTCTCGCTCTCTCTCTCTCTCTCTTTCTCTCTCTCTCCATCTCTCTCTGTCTCTGTCTCTGTCTCTTTCTCTTTCGCTATTAATCTATTTCACCCTTTAAATCGCATCATCACCGTCGCCAAAAATCTATTGAATCCTTGCTCCGAAATTAAACCTGATATCGAATAAAATAAAACAAAACCAAATTATAAAAAAACATTCACGTTTATGATAAACATCCAATCAAAATCCGACTTAAGAGAGGCCAAGCGTAGAATTTTTTGGCCGATACCCAGAAGACGTGATGGCAAGAAGAAAATAACCAACGGTAAAGCCATTTTATCTCTATTACATCTGGTAGATTTTCTTGCATTTTATACTTTAATTATTGTGTGGTATTTTTCTTTTAGTTGAGAACTAAATAAAGCAAATAAAGAAACTATCTAAAAGTAAAGAGGGAGTTAGCGCGTAACTGGGTTATAAACAAGAAAGAAATCTAGATCTATTTCAAAAATTGATAAATTTGATTTAAAAGCAAATAAATCAAATTGGGTCACCCACAAAGAATTGACTCCAAGATCGTAGTAATACTTATATACCAAAAAGTGGCAAAGCTTTGTGCCAAAATCTAGATCGCTTTTTAACAACAGAAAGTTATATAAAAGTTGAGACGTAGTTAAAACATAAATTAAATTGATATATTTGATTTAAAAGTATATAAATCAAATTTGGTCACCCACAAAGTCATGACTCCAGCATCGTGGTATTACTTATAAACCTAAAAGTTGCAAAGCTTTTTAAAAACAAAACTAATTTTTATTTGTAAGGCTTTGCTATTTTAACCCCTGTGTTATTTAATTCCTACACTGGTTGTATTGATTCTACGCGTTTAGGTAAAAGACTCACAACATTAGCCAGCAGGACATAGCATATCAACACACACACTTTTGTGTAACTTTAAGCGTTTATAGCGTTTATATATCGCAATATCCTACTAAACTATTCAAAGAACTTTACAGGGGTTCCTAGAGCAACATTTAACATGTTGGAAGAGACATGACGCATGTTAGTACAAATTGTTTTCGACAGAGACAATACTGTTAACGACCGGGTACTCATATAATATATAGATAGTCTGCGCTTGACTTTAGAAGTTCATAACATTGCCATCCGGAAGTATAACGGACCAACACACAAAACTGTGTATATCCATGAACGTTTATAGTCAGGTTAATACAGTTCAGTGAGAATTACTCATAAACGCGGATGGCAAAAAACAATAACAAAGACGTCATCTTCGAACTATCTATATATCGTTATATCCGGCTGAAGAATGTTGTGAGTTTTTTGGCTATGCGCACAACATCATACGTGACACATAGTTTGTGAGTACGTGAATATCGCCACGGTACCAATGAGGGAGATTTAATCAAATATAAACGTTTTCAATTTACCTACAAATCAAACCACCCAATTCCATTATCATTCACCGTTTGTTCAACATGCAACAGGATGTTCTGTCTGGGTGAAATCGGAATCTACTATGGAATCGGGGGAGAAATTAATGGATTGATGAAAGATTATTCTATCAAAGCAAGAAGAAAAACAAATTCGAGCGAGGTTGTTTCATTTTATGCAAAGAAACCGCAATTGGTACAAAAATAAATAGAATGAGGCAATATTTCTGAAATACGAATAGTAAAGTTAATCTTTGTATTCAGTCAATCCTAAAACAATTTTGCTTCTGACAGTTTCACGCAAAACTGCCATTATATTTGAAATTCAGTCCATCGTCTGTCTAGATCTATTTTCTTGATTGACCGATCGCACACATATAAAAATAATGATAATAATAATAATAAATATAATAATAATGGTAATAATGATAGCAATAATAATGATAATAATAATATTAATAATAATAATAATAATAATAATAATAATAATAATAATAATAATAATAATACTAATACTAATAATAATAATAATAATAATAATAATAATAATAATAATAATGACAATAGGAAAATATTGAATCGTAAAACAATGAATGCTCAATTCTATACAAAAATTGAAAGACGTGAATACCAATAAAATTAAAGTTAGAAATGGTGGCGATTGTCAGGAAGTGATATCAACATTAACGCCAGAAGTGAAAGTGGGTTTGTGTGTGTGTGTGTGTGTGTGTGTGTGTGTGTGTGTGTGTGTGTTGGGGGGGGGGGGTTGGTAGAAAGGCAAAAGAAAAAGAAAAAAAGGGGTCCAAAATGTGTCGAGTGTTGTTATTGCGAGTGGTAATTGCACAATTTGTATACTTTTTTTCTAGTTTTTTTTCCCGTTTAACTTCCCGAGACGATTTTTACATCACTTTACCGACTATCTCAATCATTGGGGTGAAACCAAGGTGCATATATTATATTTATCTAATTCTAATATCCGAACCCAATTATGAGCTTGATTTAACATTGCTGTAACGGATAATATTTTGCGTTGGTTTAAAAGTATTTCCATTACACCAATGAGACCATAACAATTATTGATATATGGGATATATGAGTTTGGAATCTAAACTTTCTTTCCTCTTTTAAGCTTTCTGATGTCTTAAAATATGTGTGCGTTCAAATGTGGTGCTGTATTGGATTGAAGGGATTTTCAAATGGCCGAAAGTGGAGGAAGTGTCGTTTAGATGGCGAGGATCAATAGTTCATCATCTGTCTTTTATATTTATACTCAAATTGTAATGGAACCAAACATTATTTTTTAATCATATAGCTACTGTCCCAGCGTTTTGTTGCTCCAAATCAACAATCCAATTTTGACTGTTCTTGGTTTATCAGTTTTTAAAACTATCCAGCTTTATTGTTTGGCTTATTATTATTATTATTATTATTATTATTATTATTATTATTATTATTATTATTATTATTATTATTATTATTATTATTATTATTATTATTATTAATATTATTATTATTATTAGTATTATTATTATATTATTATTATTATCATTATTACTATTATTATTACTATTATTATTATTATTATTATTATTATTATATATTATTATTATTATTATCATATTATTATTACTATTATTATTATTATTATTATTATTATTATTATTATTATTATTATTATTATTATTATTATTATTATTATTATTATTATTATTATTATTTCATTATAATAATAATAATAATAATAATAATAATAATAATAATAATAATAATAATAATAATAATAATAATAATAATTATTATTATTTTTATTATTATATCGTATCTCATCGTATCGTTTAAGAGATAACAGTCTTGAAAGGACCTTAAAATTATCTAGACCGTCTACATATGAAACATTTTAAGTCATGCAAACAATGTTCGTTGTTAATCTGACATTTTCGGGTACATATCGCTCTTTAAAATTATTAGATATC
Source organism: Berghia stephanieae (assembly GCF_034508935.2). Classification (NCBI taxonomy): domain Eukaryota; kingdom Metazoa; phylum Mollusca; class Gastropoda; order Nudibranchia; family Aeolidiidae; genus Berghia; species Berghia stephanieae. The sequence continues at coordinate 70,291,475 of NC_088361.1, forward strand.
TAACACACAAATAAATATTACAGTTTAGATTCGTGGTATAATGTTTCCTATTACATGTAATTGACATGTCCACTTTTATACAGTAGAGAGTTTCAATCATTATACAAAATGCAAATAATATCCAATGTCATCTACATTCTTTATGGAGATAAAACAACATATGGTGGTACGTTCTTAACCAATGGCATTCTATAAAAAAAATTATCAGAATAAGTTTTGTTTGTTTCAAAATTTAGATAATTCTAAATTGTAACAGTTGAATTAGGATATGTTCCCTTATAAACGTATTATTTATTTCAATAAATATCTTAAACTTATCGCCCCTAATGTTTTCATCATGTGAATAATTAATAAAAGCATTGCAATCCATAATGTACTAGAGCCTTGTACTATTCCATATATCACGTGGTTACAAAAAATGACACAGCATTACAGAGAGTGTAATGGCGACGATCTTAGCATTTGTTGCCATTTTTAGCAAACATTAATGTCACCATAAACATTACTTTCATCCTAATTCTCCTCATCATGTAAGAAATCGTCTAAACCTATTTTGGTCCAACTATTACAAAATTGGCACTTTAAATGATCAATAGCACTGCCGTCCTCTTCAATGAAGCAACGTAGTCATTTTTTTCCAACGTGAAATGCAACTTCGAATTTCCTTTATGGTTATCTCCTCCCAGCATAAAATAATTCAATGTTTCTTCTGTGGATGCGGATCCTTGTCCACTATAAACCTTCTCGTCAAAGAATTCCAAATTGCGTAATGCATGGATTCAGGTCTGGGGGTTGAGGCGGTCAGTTGTCTTTCTCTTTGAAATGAATATTCTTACTCAAAAGAAAAGCTTGTCTTCTTTGGCTCGAATAGGATGTAGCATCATCTTGTTGAAAAATGAATATTTTCTTCCAATAGTTTTATGTAATTACCAGAAATGATCTTAGTCTTTGTTGTGTCAATTAAATGTATTTGTTCTTGTCATTCCATGAAACAAAATATGAAACCATAATTTTCTTTAAAATCGATTGTGTTTATGATATACCGTGAAGAATGGTTCATTATGGTTTTGATTGATATGTAACTGGATGAGCATAGATTTTCCCAGGCAATACAACTAGCGTCTTCTTCAAAGAATTATAACACGCAAATGCCACAATAATTTCCGTCATCTATTCGCCGATGGCGAAGTTTTTTGTTGGTATTTTAGATGCGTTTTATATTATTCAAAATCGTACATCCAGTTGTTTTGATATTTGCAATTCTATTAACAAAAATTTAGTTCTGAAAGTCATAGAAATTAAGTATTATAACTTTCTTATTTAAACTTGAAAGAAATAAAGAGCTGCGCGTTATTTGTGACCACCTGATATATGATCAGATCACCTCATTTTCTACGATGTAGTGAAGACAATTTTAGATACTTTAATCTTTCTAGATAAAGTAAATGTCGAATGTCAGTCAAAAGTAGCGCGTCTTTGTTCGTTCTCAATACACACACACACACACACACACACATATATATATATATATATATATATATATATATATATATATATATATATATATATATGAGTGTTGGTGGGTACTTGTAGATACTAGAGTGCTCAATAACATTAAGTAGAGCATGTAAATCTACGGATTTATCGTCAACTGAAGAGGTGCGCGATCCCTCGAAACGATTGTCTTGACGAAATAAAATGTGAGTGTCCTTATTTACTATATATATATATATATATATATATATATATATATATATATATATATATCGATATTCTAAATAATTCATTCTGTTAAAAAAAAATCTAACTGATTTTATTTGATATTTCACAGGCCGAATTGTTGACTTTGGAATATGAAAGGATGAGAAGAACGTATGAATATTGGATGAGAGATTACGCTGGAGAAATACTGAATAATGCGAAATAATCCCCGAGTAAAGTCATCGGTGGAAAAACTTTGATGACAGTTTTATCCGTCAACCAAAGAAAACAGATTTCTCGCTACATTATCGGCTGTTTTATTATGAAAGACTTTGCGGATACATCGATCATTATCTTTAAGAGAAATAAGAATAATTGATTACACGATTATGCGTCTCGAAATCTACAAAAGATAATGAATTAATTAGAATTAGCTCGTACGTTTCTCAAAATGTGTAGACACCATGGTGTTCCAGTATTCAGTAAATATTGATGTTATTTTCTTTTAACAATTGATTGGCTTAAGATGTGAGGAGAAAATGAGAAATCTGATTTTTTAAAAACTATAACCATTATATGTACTGAACCACCAACGTCTTGTACAAACTTCAAATGGCTATAACTTTCGAACCACTCAAGAACTTTGGATCAAGTAAAAAGATTCACTAACGCCAGCCTCTAATCTGTGGGTTGCTATAGAAAGGTGGGTTGAACGTCAAACTAATTTACCTAGACAAAAATCAAACTTCAAACTTTAACCTCTGTGACGATATACCAACCACCTGAATAAGAAGACACTTTTTGATTAGCGCCCCTTTCACTCTAATTTTTGTTGACATTGAGTGAGACAGCAAATCTCAACAAAAGAATCGCACACAAATTTCAATTGCTCTGAATTGTCATTATTCGAAAATTTGCTGGACTCAGTTTTAAATCGGACGAAAACAGGTGGGCCAAGAAAAACTACAGCCAATGAATATTATGGTATTGCGGCCATTCATAGGAAAATCCTAAACATTCAATACGACAGTCTGCAACAGAATATAACGTTTAAAATGCCATCTCCTTACAGTGGCATGATGCTAACAGAGAACCATTGCTTGGCAAGAAGGGATTTTGTAGTTTCCGCTTTACGCCAGTTAAATTAAACGTTAAATTCTAAGGTGTTTAATTTTTTAATAGAGTCTATCTTTATTCAGAAGAAATACGTTATGTTCATATTATCTGCAGTGTTTGAATTTTGATTTTAATGTTTTCATTCGAAGTTAAAGCCTTATTTATACATACATACATACATACATACATACATACATACATACATACATACATACATACATACATCATACATACATACATACATACATACATACATACATACATACATACATACATACACACTCAAACACACACACACATATATAAGGTTGTCACACAAAAAATCGCGCCGCTTTTTATATATTATTATTGTAATATGTTATGAAGATACCTTATTCTTTATTTTATTACTATTAGAACAACTCTTTATTAACATAATTGCAAAATATCAAAAAAGAAGATTAGCGGTGTTTTAATAATATAAAATCTTGTAACACCACCTAAAAA
>NC_088361.1:70297277-70337277 GCF_034508935.2 Berghia stephanieae
GAGTATCTTGAAAAAAAATATTTTTAATTCATCTCCACGCATGAAGATGGTTTGGAGAATAATCACTTTATTAGTTTACTATGGGCAGAGTGTCACAGTAAAGAAACAATTGAATATTCAAAATTGAAACAATATCAAAATCCTGATCAGATGATTTACAAAATGTTCTTTTCAAAAATTGATAAGTAAGTGTGCGGCTATGTGGTCTTTTCGTATGACATTCGCCTTTGAATCTGAAGGTCTGGGATCGAGCCCCGCTCTGCAAGGTGTATGGTTGAGTCTTTGGAAAAGGGTCTTTACTCCCATTCTCTCACCGTAATCAAATCATGTGGAAAATGAATGCATGTCCGTTAACAGTGTTGCCTCTGTCAGAAAGAAATTGTAATATCGCCAGACACGAGTCAAATCACGTCCTGCATGTTACGTGTTGCCGTTGGTCAAGGATCCTTTGTAAAGCGCCCTGAGCTCGCTGAGTAGATATTGCGCTTTATGAAAGCTCAGGTTTTTGTTTGTTTAATTTTAAATAAATGAAAATATCATTGTATTAGTTTCACGTAGGACATGTAAAGACATTTGGCGTCCTGACAACAATAATTACACCCATGCCATGAGATGATAACGAGTCGGTCAAATGATGCCGAAAATATTGCCAAGGGTTCGGTGATGTTTTTCTATTTTTCATATATTTTTTATTTTTACTCCCTTTCTTACTACTTCAATGCTCCATACATCGTACACAGCACACTCTAACTATAGCGTGAAAGTTGATTCCAATTATAATCGCACACACACACACTCACACGCATATACACACACACCCACACACATTAAAATTCACACACACACACACACACACATGCAATAAATGCAGGTAATATGATATTAGTGACGGGTCTTAATCGATGTAAAAAGGTATCGAATAGTATTGGAGAAGGATATTCATTATCGAATAAATTATTCGATATTCGCTACTGTGTTTGGGTGACACGAACATTTTGCATAAAACGCATTAAATCTAATTTTTGGTGAACCCTTTCATCATAATAAAAAGAGGGTTAGCCCACCACCTTACCCTACCCAATGAAGTCCTTCTCCGACCTTCTGTTGTCACTTTCGATTTTTAAAAATCTTTATATCTTATTATAATCTTGTTTTCTTCTTCTTGAGCTTTTATATAGTGCAATATCCACTACACATGCTCAAAGGGATTTACAAAAGAGCGCCTGTAACAGCACCACGTAACATTTAGAACGAGACACCACGCAGGCTTAGGCGATATTACAATATACGTAAATTTTTGACTAGTGTTCTTTTTTTCTCATTATAATAGAAAGTTACTTTAATTCATAGCAAAGGCAATGTAAGGTGTATGTGCAATATATATAAAGCACCAATAAGTACCGAGTATCCGCAAATTTCAAGCACTACCGATTAGGTATCGAATAAGGCCCGTCACCAACGGACACCACACAGGCGCATATTGACAACAACACCACGAATAGTGTGTCCATATTATTTCCTCTAAGGCTATTAGTTAGACTTCCGTAATGCATAGCATTACTCTAACATTTCTGTAATTTCTGTAATAATGAAGCTCCGTTAACTACCCTGCCTCTGGGCGGTGATAATGAATATTGGATCTGAAAGGAAATGTCATCCCCAGGCGCCATATTGCCCATCGGGAAAATTAGTGTTGGTCCCACTAACAAATTGGTCTATATTTGGCGAGGTGAGACAAGAAACCGAGAAATGTTTCTATATATTGCGGTAGTTTGTCTCGTATGTAATGAAACTAAAACTTCAAAGAATAAAAAGAGCATAATTGATTTTGGCCTAAAGCTATATACTCACCTCAGATGGATTGAGATAAAATAATGAAAATTTCAATAAAAACATGGCAGACCCAAATCGACTGCTTAGGGCTAAAAATCTTCCTTAGTCAACAATAATGACAATTTTTAAATGATATAAAGATTAATTATGGTTTAGACGCCAGAGGAGAGGGCAAGGAAATAAACAATTTCATCGTCTCAAGGACGTAATTCCATAACGTCTTGTTTTTTATCACTGAACATCCACCAACCCACACACACACATGTAGGTATATATATATATATATATATATATATATATATATATATATATATATATATATATATATATATATATATATATATAGTATTTGTTGTTGCTGTTGTTGTTGTTGTTGTTGTTGTTGAAGTAATAGTAGTAATATTGAAATAGTATTATTATCATTTTTATTATTATTGTTATTATTATTACTTTTTTTTATTGTAATATTACATTATTATTATTATTATTATTATTATTATTATTATTATTATTATTATTATTATTATTATTATTATTATTATTATTATTATTATTATTATTATTATTATTATTGTTATTATTATTATTATTATTATTATTATTATTATTATTATTATTATTATTATTATTATTATTATTATTATTATCATTTATTATTATCATTATTATTATTATCATTATTATTATATTATTATTATTATTATTATTATTATTATCATTATTATTATTATTATTATTATTATTATTATTATTATTATTATTATTATTATTATTATTATCCTTATTATTATTGTTATTTATTATTATTATTATTATTATTATTATTATTATTATTATTATTATTATTATTATTATTATTATTATCATTTATTATTATTATTATTATTATTATTATTATTATTATTATTATTATTATTATTATTATTATTATTATTATTATTAATATTATTGAGACGCCAGGGGAGAGGACAAGGAAATAAACAATGTCATCGTCTCAAGGACGCAACACCACAACATCTTGCTTTTTATAACTGAACATTCACCCACCCAACACACACATGTATATATATATATATATATATATATATATATATATATATATATATATATATATATATATATATATATATATATATACATAATTAATAATAATAATAATAAATAATAATAATAATAATAATAATAATAATAATAATAATAATGATACTAATAATAATAATAATAATAATAATAATAATAATAATAATAATAATAATAAGATCGGAATGTTCTGGGTTCGAGCCTTGTTCGGCGCATGGTTGAAACCTTGGGAAAGGCTCTTTACTCACATTCTCTCACCCTACTCAGGTGTAAAATGGGTATCTAGCCGTTAACAGCGTTGTCTGTGTCCGAAAAAAATGTAATATCGCCAAACAGGCCGCATGTCATGTCTTACATGTTAAGTATTGCTGTTGGTCAGGGACCATTTGTAAAGCGCTTTGAGCACGTTTAGTGGATATTGCCTTATATAAAAAGCTCAAGCTCAAGATGATGATGATGATGATGATGATGATGACGATGATGATGATGATGATGATGATGATGATGACGACGACGACGACGACGATGATGATGATGATGATGATGATGATGATGATGATGATGATGATGATGATGATGACGATGCTGATGATGATGATGATGATGATGATGATGATGATGATGATGATGATGATGGTGATGATGATGATGATGATGATGATGATGATGGTGATGATGGTGATGATGATGATGATGATGATGATGATGATGACGATGATGATGATGATGATGATGATGATGATGATGATGACGACGACGATGATGATGATGATGATGATGATGATGATGATGATGATGATGATGATGATGATGATGATGATGATGACGATGATGATGATGATTATGATGATGACGTTGATGACGATGATGATGATGATGATGATGATGATGATGATGATGATGATGATGATAATGATGATGATGATGATGATGATGATGATGATGATGATGATGATGATGATGATGATGAGATGACGATGATGAGATGATGATGATGATGATGATATGATGATGATGATGATGATGATGATGATGATGATGATGATGATGATGATGATGATAATGATGATGATGATGATGATGATGATGATGATGATGATGATGATGATGATGATGATGATAATGATGATGATGATGATGATAATGATAATACTATTTTCTGAAAGACTATATATCAAATTGATTTTTGTACTCTTTCTGAGCCGATAGGCCCATGGAGCCGGAGTTTATCACGATTTCCATGGTGTGAATCGGACAATAACTATTACCCGTAAATAGGACACTAGTCTATCGAAATTACTTTCCGCCGGATCAAATATAACCAGCAAGCCAAACATTCCTGAGTTGGACAGGTCGTAAAAATCGATCTCGGTCCCTTTGTGTGTCAAGCGAGTGCTCTACCAACTGAGCTATGGAAATCCTCCTAATCCTTTCCGTGTGTGACAGTAAATACATGGAGGCATGAGTTCAAACGTATTTTACTACAAATAAATCCATCAAGGATTATATCTGGTTTTGAACAATAGATTTAGATCTAAAAATTGTTTATTGAAACTTTGAGATAAACTAAAAAAGAAAAAAAAAAAAGATATCTCATAGAATAAATCCAATTCAAAAGGCGATGTTCATCAAGAAATTTCTAAAGTTTTCATGAACGAATCAACAAAGTAAGAATATTGCTGTGTGATATTATGCCTACGTTGCCATTGCAAACTTCTTTTAATTTAAGTCATCTTCCATAACATTTTGAAAACATTCATTACTTATTTATGTCTTTTACTTTTCTATGACGACATCATTATATATTTCAAAAGAATGCCCTCAAGAAATATCATATTTTACATTAATTTTTGTTGTTGTAAGAAATTAAATTTGTTGCCTAGTCAGAAATATTCATTAATATTTTATAGGTTAGTCGAGTCCCTAATTTTGAATTCAGCACGCATGAGCATTATGATTGTTTTGGGGGCATTTTAATTATTTATATGTTTTGTTGATATAAGGCTTTCTTTCATCTATTATAGATTTTAAATAATTTATAATGTAAAACGTAACTATTTATTTCATCCTTGCCATGAAAGTGAGGTTAAATTCTTTTGCAGAATGTTTTATCCATAGAGCAGTAATTAATGTCAAGTTTACTCGCTAAATTAAATTTTTCAAAAACTAGCATCAATTTAGGCTTTAATTTAGTATAAAATAAAAATTGTAATAAGAGGCATTTTAATCATCATAAAACAATATTCATACTCCTATATATCGGATACAAGGTAAACCGTATGTCATATACCTACATTAGTAAACACTAAGAGTTGATTTTTGGATTTGTTATTTGGAATTGTTATATTTGCTTGTCAAACTGAGATTCCAGCCACTCACATTTAAATTTACCTTGATTAGTTACCGTCATTGACTAATATTATGCTACCTAATTTTGTAGAGTAGAAGTAGTGCGTTATTTATAAATGAGTAAAAACAACATTACACAATGTTACTTGATACTGAAAAATACCAATTCCACGAAAGTTTGTTACAATATAATGAATTCACGTTAAAAACTGTCTCTATTCAACACTTTCTTGATACTGCACTACCTGGCTGAATGACCTCGATATCTTTTAGCTTTAATGACAGCGGGCAAGTCATGAGGCAAAATGATATTAATGATGACATACTAAACAAACCAAATTTCAAAATTCACTAATGCTTGCATTTTACATAAGAATTTATCACCTATCAAGATATAAAATCACATAGGCTCTCAACTCCTCAATACCTCCTTCTCACAAACATATTATTTTAAAACCCAATAAAGTCAATATTATCCTGCTGATAAAGAAAAGACCAATGTATTTAATATATTACTCTAAAGTAATATTCATATAATATTGAAACAGAATCGTGCTATCTTTTTTCTGTTTTCGGTGAGGGAGTTATTGATATAAAACTGACTTTTAATTCATATATCAATAGAATCACGAAACGTGCATTTTGCTGAGTTGTTGCAACTTAAATGCAATGTTCAAATAGTGAGTTTAACACTTCTAAAAAGCTCTGCCAAACACTCAGTTCTAGTTCCTTATTTGGTCTAGGACAGAAAGCAAGAATGTAAATAAAATCATCCTTTTAATTTAGCTTCTTGGTGTTTCTCCTATAATGATTATCACGCCACGATTATTGTAGATCCTTGTCCTAAGCTCATGAATTTTTCGTGGATCTTGTCAAGTTGTTTGAATGTCTAGACAGAGATTTTGCCACATACTTGAAAATTCCCAATCGAATATCCGAGTTATGGCGATTAGGCTTCATAAACGGTAACATCAACATCATTTCAAACATAATTTCGCCAGCCAGCCATCTTTGTGTCGGAATGAATAAACCTGGTTTGTGTTGACAGCTGATTTATTCCTGTTTACCTTCGCATCCGCTGCCTGCTATTTAAGTTATTTTGATTAATAACTTTAACCATTTAACAGTAAAAACGAGTTTTATTTGAATCATAAAATTTTCCATAATTTCTCATCGAGTCATAACTTCAGACCATATCATTCTCAATGCATTAGCGGCGATACGACTGGAAGTCCAAATCGCATCGTCGTCACTAGTCTCTTGATGAATACGGTGAGCTATAATGTAAGGTTATATTAAGACCTAACCCCGATTTTAAAGAGTCAAAATGAGATATAATATGTTGTTTATTACGCAAAATCGTGAGAGGACCTTTCTTGTATTTGGACAGATTAAGAGGATAACTAGTCCGGCTTAAATTGACATTAATAAGATTGCCCAGCTTGTTCGAGTTGAAGCAGCTTAAAGGACGGCATGCGATGTGAGTGTCTTGTAATAAAACAAAATCATTTTTCTTGACCAGACATGGAAGGAAAATGTATGGCCTTGGCGTTGTGTCCTTTGGTGAGACATTATCAACACTCATTATAAAATAGCAATGGTAGTAGTTCCAATAACAATAGTAGCAATATTATTAGTAGCAACATTTTATAACGCTTTGCGCCTAAGCCTTAATCTAGACAATAACGGGTGGTTCTAATAAGTCGCAGGTAACGTTTTATGAGAAAGAAAAAGATACTCCTACCAGACAACTTGAAATGTATTAGTAGACATCTTGTTCTATATCGCCTCATTATGATTCGCATTGAGCATGGATCTCTACTATATTAAATTTGTTCATACTTAATTCTATTAATCTACATGTACGTTCTTTGAATGGATAATATAAACATCATTTCAATATAATAGTTCAACAAGAAATAATAGAAAAAACAACATTTCAACTAATTATAAAACAAAACGAAAGGCACTTAAAGAGAAACAAACTAACCAAGGATTCACGTGAGGGTAATCTCATTAAGAAGACAAGTTTAGTTTGAATAAATTCAATTTGTAAAAGGGAACTCAGCTATTTTGTGTTAGAAATTAACACTATTTATTGTGTTTTTATCTCCAAAAAAAAGTATAGGACACGATATATAAATATTGTGCCAAAGTAAACAAATAGAAGGTGAATATGAAGAAGAATTTTCAATGTTGTGGGTTGTAGTTTTAGTTATTTATATTTTATCTCAAGGTTTCTTATAATAACAAGTCTTGGATGGGTTTAATTTGATAACGTCTATCTGGAGAAAATGAACAAGTGTTGCTTTATTTATCGCGTTAAATGGTAGGCTTTGTGAATTTTTGCAATATTCTATGTAGATATGTGTCCTGTATACACTTTTTTTGTAGCCAAACTGAGACCTACAACTTTTCCCAAGTGTGAAATTATTGGTCACAGTATGTATAATGCCAAACTTCAATATAGATAGCCTATTAGATCTATACACTTTGCCTTTATTAGACAATGTGTGCTGCAAACAACGTTTTTCGTTTTGTTTTAATATTCATAGTTATTCCATTCTAATTTGTATAATTTTGCCAGTTTGTATTGAAAAATACACTGCCCCAATTCATGTCAAATGTTGTTTTTTTTACAAAGAGCGAAAGTAAAATGAAAAAGGATCAGATGTTCAAATATGAAGCATATTATATTATTCCATCCCTCTCATAGGAAAATTCTATCATTTCTTAGTAAATACGGAATCGTTGAATAGTGCTTTGGACGCCTTGAAAAACATTTTTATTCAACGATTGCAGAATGTTTTCGCACATTTTATTAGTTTGAAATGTGGTGTAAAAGGCAGCTGTTTGGTAATTAAAACTAGAATCTTTTGTTGCGCATGAATACAAATTCAACATTTTTAGTTTTAGATCCAATTGTCATTCAAGCAGAAGGAGAAAGATACAAATTATGGTTAATAGAAGTGTTAATACCATACCATTTGGTTACAAAATATCTAATAATCTTACTTGGGGGGATGGAATAAACGTTTTCTTTCATTTCTTTGTATTTATTAAACTCGTTATATTGTTAATGTGCAATAGCACATACTCGTGTTATTGGGCACGATAAAAACAACTCGTTTAATAAATAAAAAGAGATAAAAGGATTGTATATTATTCTACCCCTCTCCCTAAATAGTAACGCGTAATGGTATTATGTTTACAATAATATTTTGTGACGTCTGATTATAAATCGTTAAATTTCACTAAAAATCAGACTCTTTAAAAAATAGTACCATTCAAATATTTTTGAAGATATATTCTATTCAAAGAACCGAAATAGGAATTGATTGGGGGATAGAATAAATGATTCCTTACACTCTTGCGTTTTGAATTCGGATTTTGTCCCCAATGCGCTCTCGCAAGCTCGTGCAGCGGTTGGAAACATGTCGGAAATTCCCAAAATACAAGAGTGTAAAATCGTATATTAGATGACGTTATACGCAAACAAGAATAGATTGATGGATGACGCGGTACAGGAAATGATATCTTATTCATGGCCTTAAGAGAAAGTGATTGTGGCCTAAATTATTAACATGATAAAATAGTGAATCAACTCTTCTATTTTTCAATATCAACATAAACTGGCTTTTTATATCTTGATATTCTGGAATGCATCTTGAACATATACCTTGTTAACTCTCGGCTCAATGTCATTCCCGAATATCTGTAAAAATCGCATCGGTAAGAACGTATTTTAAAAAGAAGCAATAATTAATCAAATATTTAAGGGCGTCAGAATGTTTGGAAGTGAAAACTCTAAGATAATTTTGTGAACGAGGCATTGCAAGCTATAAATCTGACATACGTGTGTGCCAGACAAAAAGGAAGGAAAAATACAAGAAAATAATAAGTATCCTACCTATTGGTATAGTTGTAACATGTCTGAGCTTTAATTAGGGAGTTTGATGTTCCATCCCGAATTGAAGAACGCTATGTTTTTATTTGGATGATATACTTTATCGCCTCTTCTTTCGGCTTTGCCTGTATTGTCTCATACACACCTTTACATATTTTTTGGTTTGGTTATGTAGAGTGTGTTTTCTCCTAGCAACCCGACTTTACTACATCAAAGGTGATTTACATTGTAATCTCCGTGACCACCCAGCTCTGTGCCAAGGGACTGTATCTAAATCAAGCAATGGTGGGTGTGGTCAGTGACCGAATGATAGACAATGATCGAAAAATTCTGAACCTGGTTTGTTTTCTTGTGTGAATTACTTTGTACACATTACGCCACGCTCTTTAAGTATGAATGCGTCTCTAATGTTTGGCACTGATGATTTTGCAACAACTAAATTATTCTAATAACAAACACAAACAGGCACACGCAAACCCATTTTACTATTTCTCTCTCTTCCCCCTATCTTTTCCCGTCTCTCTCTCTCTCTCTCTCTCTCTCTCTCTCTCTTTCTCTCTCTCTCTCTCTCTCTCTCTCTCTCTCTCTTTATTTCTTTCTTTCTCACTCTCTCTAATTTTTTCTTCTCTCGCACGCTCGTTCGCTCTTCTTTGTGAAGCAAGTATTCTGTCAAAAAGGTACTGAATACTGATTGAATTTTGTATAATTTTATCATGTCGGTTTGAATTATGTAGTAAACTGGATTTTAATCTAAACTTGTAAAATGTATCATTTATCTCAGACTATCTAGAATTTGTTCTATTGAATACAACCAATCTGACGTTGCTAATTTATATGTCTAAATAGCAAAATAGTTATTCCCTCATAATTGTAATGGAAATACTTTCAAACCAATTTAATTGATTCTCTCTTATAATGCCCATAACTGCATTTGTTTAATAAACATGAACACAATGTGTGCATTGTATGCAGTTTCAATCCTAATCGTATATTATCATTTGGGTGTTAAGCTTACACCATAATCTTACCAAACTGGGACTAGGGCTCTCATCTGTGAGTCCACCAAATATGTTGACATCATAATGGAAGTTACTAACAAACTCCGCTATATAATGTTCATTTATGTATTTCTGATTGATTCTTTATACTTAAACCACAAAACTACGAGTTTCTTAAATGTTATGATAATATGGGCAACAATATGATTCATAAAGATCATGAAATATTATCAATAATCATTTTATATTCTGACATGAAAGTCACCAACTACTCCGAACTCTTTTGGAGACCAAAATACAAAGACATGGGATAAACAATCACACAATTCTTATTTCGGCAAAACACAAGTCTACGGGATGGTCCACAGGCCAAAGTTCCACAGAACAAATTAAATTCTGACAAACAAAAAAAAAAAACAGGACTGGGACAATTTTAAATCTTTTCGTAAGGAAATAAACACACAACTTAAAAAATAGCATGACAAATATGTCACATTCGCGAAAGAAAATACTGTGTTGCCTACTATAAATGGAAACATCATTCCTCCAATGTCAAGAATAACCATTACCGAAACTGGCATAACCAAACAGCTCCATAGTCTAACTCCTTCTAAACTAACTGACCCAGATCTGATACCCACCAGGATCCTCAAATAATGTGCAACAGAAATTGATGCTTAATTATGCATTATTTTCCAAAAGTTACTCGACACAGACGGTGTGCATTAGTCACTGCCATATACAAACAGGGAAACGAGATATTGCCTCGAACTATAGACCAATGTGGCTGACTTGTGTCACACGTAAAGTACTAGAGCATTATTGTGTTTCATTAAAAATGGAGCGCTATGAAAAACAGAACGTGCTAGCCGATTGCCAACATGGGTTCAAAATCATAGATCTTGTGAAAACCAGCTCGTAAACACCATAGAAGCAATAGGAAATGCATTAGCCAGCAGAAAACAAATATATCTGCTTGTTTTAGACTTTTCGAAGGCATTTGATAGTGTGCCCCATTGACGACTCCTCAGAAAACTGGAGCACCATGTCATTAAAAACATCAACCCAAAGTTCCCCCAAAAGACCATTGAAGAATTCAGGAAGTAGTCCTGGATGGACGTACACATGAGAAATGCAACGTTTTATTGGGTGTACCTCAAGGAACTGTCATTGGATCGCTCTAATTTCTAACATCAATTAACGACCCAGGAAGAAACATATCATCTCTTACAAAGCTCAAAGTATTCGTTGATGACAGCCTCTTATTTTGAGTCATTGAAACCTAGAACGACGCAGAATATTACAGAATGATCCTGACTCACTTCTATCATGGGCAAAAAAATTGGCAGATGAAATTACACCCCGAGAAATTCTTTGTAATGTCAGTAACAGAAAACCCCCCAACAATTTAATTATGGCTACCAATAAGCCGTCAATTATTAAAACAGGGGATACAATACGCTACTTGCGAATCCAAATAAACAAATCAATGAAATGGGACCAACATGTTGATAATATTGTGGCAAAAGCAAATCGTACCCTTGGCTTCCTGAGGCGGAACCTGTACCAGTGCCCCCCAAAGGTGAAAGAACAGGCAAACAATGTTTTAGTCAGACCCGTATTGTAATACGCGTTCACAGTGTGGGATCCTTTTCATCAAGCAACATCAAGAAAACCGAACAAGTTCAAAGGGTAGCTTCGAGGTTTGTCACCAATAATTACTTGCGCGAACCAGGAAGCGTTATTGAGGCCCTGAAATTGTGGCAGATGAAAATACTAGAGAGTAGGCGAAAACTTCTCCACAGAACAGTACATTCCAACAAAACAGCAGTAACTCTAACACACAGAACCAACACATATAAAAACAGTTTCTTTCCAAGGTTCATCAAGGAATGGAACACTCTCCCACCAGGAATCCTAGATATTACCAACAACAAAATTTTTGATCAACTATTACACATTTGAGTCACCACATAATTGTATAAAATCTGCAATGATGGGTAATTCTCCTTTTGCAAATAAAGATGCGGAACTTGATCGCATGATCAAACATTGGCTCAATGGACAATATTTGCATTGATTTGAAAGTAGTACCAATACAAAGTTGAGACCATACTAATTTGGATTATTGAGCTTGAAATTAAGTATACTCTTTGGCAAAAATTTAAGTGTGAATTTTCCATTTCATTCACATTTACCCAGCTTTAAAAACTCCCTATCTTGACATTTACTCAAGTTTGACACTTTTTGGCAAGTTGGGGTTATTTTAATCGATCAAAAATTGCAGTAACCTTTTTTTTTCTAGTGAAAAGAGTAACTATTTTTCGACAAAATACAGCACAGTTGTATCTATTGTGTCTACTGTTCAGTCCTTAGTTACAACTTAAAAGTTGTAACATTTAAAAACTAAACATTCAAGTAAGCAGACTTAGTATATAAAAAAGGAGTCACCCTTTATACAGGAGAGTAATGTTTTGAGTTCACAATGTAAATGGGATCACAAAGCCTGACGCCCATTTGCATCAATTTCAGCCTCCTACTTCTATTTTTTTAATCTGAATAAATGGGTTCCCAGGGAATCAAATAGCTCTTTTTCAACTAGAAAATGAGAAACACAGTTTAGAATTATAGGAGAGGTTGGATAAAACGACATTTCTATCACTCTTATTTGCAATTTTTATTCTTCGCTTTATTGTGCGATTATTCCAAGGTTATGCTGCAAAGAAACGTTTAGTCATTACACACCAAGACAATCTTTTTCATATAAATATTTATATGTGAAGAATGTTCATTGCGATCTTTCAAAAGGAGTCTCAACCCCCCCCCCCCCCTTTTTTTTTCCCGAATGGGTAATTCCATATAACTTAAACAAGTGGTGAAAGGATATATGTTTGTAATAACATTTTTTGCGACCAAAACAATAAATGATATAGAGATATAAGTAGTGAAAATTAGAAACAAGAAGTGAGTCTGAATTGATGTAGGAGAGGAAAAACATTTTAACAAGGTCCTTTTGTCCAATGTTATATTATGTTATCTTATTATTTAACATTTCATATTTAGAATTGTTGATTAAGCAATACTCGAATAATGATTTGGATCTTATATTTAATTCTAATGAATTCACGACAATAATATGATAGAGGATTAAAATGATGAACACGGGTCTGTTTAGATTTATTATAGCAATCTTTTTCACGAGTTAAAGCAATAAGGAAAACAATGTGAAAATCAGTGTATTGCTTAATTACTTGCTTGATTAGATACGTCGAATAATTAATAAGTTGATTACATTTGTCACTTGATTAGACTTGTCATTATTTTTAAGTTTATGGGGGGGGGGGGGGGTCTTGGGAGTCATTTCACAGTTTTGAAACAATCCATTTTGCCCACTGGACAATTTTCTGGCCTATTGTAATGTATAGCACTTTCCAACAGACAGAAATATTATTAAGTACTTTGATAATTGAAAGTCGACTCCAAATGAAAGGGCACTATAAAAATAATGGAGGTTCAGATTCGAACCCTGACGTGTGCGTGTTGATCAGACGCTCTGATTATTGAACTATAGCAAGATATGTGTCATGCTTTGTTGACTTGCACGGACCCTTTCCTAGGTTCAGTCCATGCTAGGTACCTAATTCATTTTGGGTGAAAGGCTAGGAATAAAATAGCGTTGTTGAGTCTCACTTAATTTATTTATCAGTTTTGTGAAACCCCGAGGGTCCATTGATGTTACCAGAAAAGGATTCTCTTAGTTAAAGTTTTAAGATAGGTTGCCTAGTTGGAATATAATCAGTCGAAAGAGTGATAATGGAGCGGCTTCGAATAGGAACAATACGGACAATGGACGTTTCAGATACAAACCCTTCGTCAGCAAAACCGTGGAAAACAAATAAAATAAAATGAGGTATAACTTGTATCGTCTGTACTCAATGGTGGTTGGAGTGTGAATAAAACGTTGGCGTGGCGTGGGTTAGTGGGTAGGGAGTCCCTGTGGTGTGGCAGGAATGATAAGCGCAGGCCAGCGTGTGAGAGAGATGAGAACTTACTAGAAAATAATGGAAGATAATAGATAAAATAGAAATGTAATATAGGAAGAAGTAGTAGTAATAGAAGAAATAGTACTAGTAGTATTATAGTAGTAGTAGTAGTAGTAGTAGTTGTCATGGTCTCAAGTGAGTAAAGAGCTACTCGACTATGCATAAAGATATATGTAGAATGAGGCCCCAGAATTTACTAGTTACTATAAATGAAAAACAATTAACGATTTGTTTACAATGAAATAAAAATAATGATGAAATTTAATTAAAAGAGATAAACAGTGATCGTGGCAGTTACAAATAGAGATATGAATATTTTACGTAACTTATGATAATATCTCAGGTTCGTAAGTTTACGTTTCCAGGCAGTTGATGGGCTTGGATGATCTATTCCTCTGATAACAGGATTGGACTCGTAAAATTCCACTTCCAGGCAATTGGTAAGAGGTTATAGTGTAGTACAGCGGGCTTGGGTTTGATCCTTGAAGATTATACAATCAAAGTTAAAAGCTCCGGCGTCTTAATGGTGTAGATATAATATCTACAAAGTCCCAAAAGATAAAAATCTTCCAGTATATATATAGGAATAGAGTGACTGGCCGTCCGGCATAGATTGTGGAGAGAAAGTGAGTGTCAAATATTTGACCTATCAGCTTTTATAATAAGTGGCTACGTGACAGAATGTAGAACGAAAAGTATTCACTAATTAGAAATTAATTCGAGGGAAGGCTATAAAAGGAAAGACGATCTAATATTAGAAGGTAAAGTTTATCTAAGCCTACCGAAATATAACTGGAGTGAGATGAATTCAGTTCTTAATAAAATAAAATTTAATAAGATAATAATTGTGAACAATCTTTACTGTGACACCCCCCACCCACGTTTAAAATATACTCTTTAACCATTATGGGAAAGATAGATTTTACAAACGGAAGTAAATTTACTATCATGATACTCTAGCATTAATCCATTGTTATGATTTGTGCTACAATTAAATTATTTATTAACTAGACATGGAAATGTTTATATTAACGTAGGTATATGAATGGGTGACAATAACAATGAAAGATTGTGATTACAAATCATTGTGATGAACAACATGATGGCAATGTGATTACAAATCATTGTGATAAACAATAGTGATGGCAATGAAGCATGGTTTAAGTCGATGATATGAAGGTAATTTACTGAATGAAATGAATGAAAATGTAAATGGAATATTGACATTTCAATTATTAATCATAAATGAGTGAAAATTCATAACAATAATAGATAAAGAGAAGATTTCCCAAATCATGAATGGGTATGGTATATATATCCAAACAATACTCAATGTTACATTAAGTTGGGTCATCATGTTTACAAATAAAATTATCGAATTTGTGCGTTCTGATTTGGCATAATTTGCGAGGTAACTAACAGTATGCATGGGAGGTTAAGTTATACCCTTCTCACGTCATTACACTAATCGAGAAAGTAGGTCGGCGTGAATATTTTCACAACCTGGTATGTGAGAGATACTGAAAGTGTAATTTTGCAAAAATAGACTCCACCTTAGTACTCTACTATTATTCATTTTGTTATTTATTATGTACGTGAGTGGTTTATGGTCCGTTTCGACCACAAACTCTTTTAGCAGTAGATATCTGCTGAATGTCTTTAAAGCAAAGACGATGGCCAGTCCTTCACGCTCTATTACAGAGTATCGTGATTCTCTGTCCAATAATTTTCTGTTTGCATATAAGCAAGGCATTAGAGTTCCCTCATGTTCCTGTAATAGTACACCTGCGATGCCCTTATCAGACGCGTCAGTTCTTACAACAAATTCTTTTGATATGTCGGTAATTTAAGAATTGGTTCTGAACAGAGTAATGCCTTTAATTGGTTAAAGCTATTCTGACACACTTCTGTCCAAACAATTTTGTTCGGTGACCCATTCTTTGTCAGATTTGTTAGCGGTGTCGCGATGTGCGCGAAGTTGTAAATGTATTTCCTGTAAAAATTTAGGAGCCCAAGTACTTTGCGTTCTTCTTTTTTTGTCTTAGGTGGTTGCAATTGTGCGATTTTTGTTTGTTTTTCTGTCTCGGGTGTCTGTGTCCCATGACCAACGGTATGATTAATCCTACATTTGAAGCTTCGATATTAGTAAACATAGGTTGCGACACTGTGTCTCTATCAAAATACTTTTTTAGCGTATTTGCATGGAATGTCTTTGTTGTGTTGTTAATTTTAATCTCGTAATTAACATTAGATTTTACTGCTGTTATTTTGAATGGTCCTTTCCATGTAGCTAAAAGTTTACTCGAGTCATCGGGTAAGAGTATTAGTACTTTGTCACCAATCTCAAATTTTCTTGACTTGCTTTTTCGATCGGAGTATTCCTTGTATTTCTCTGCTTTTTTAGTGACGGATTCCTGTGCTAGCTTACACTTGTCCTCTATTCTGTCTTTCAGGTTTCTTACATATTCGTAAGCAAACATAATTTCGTTATTGTCCTTCTCATTCCCTTTACAAATGTCGGCTACTATATTAATCGGGCCGCGAGGTGATCGTCCATACATCAACTCAAATGGGGAGTAGCCTGTAGATTCTTGGGGTATTTCTCTATATGCAAATAGGATTGCTGGTAAGTATCTGTCCCAATCATCTGGTTTTTCTGCTGACACTTTTCTTAACATATTCTTTAGAGTGCCATTAAATCTTTCACAAAGACCATTTGCTTGGGGGTGGTAGGGAGTTGTGAATGAGTGTTGGATTCCCATGAGTTTCATGGTTTCATGCATCATATGTGATGTAAATTGGAGTCCATTGTCCGACAGTATCTCATTTGGTATGCCTATTCTAGTAAAAATTGTCATCAATGCTTCAGCTATGTGATCCGATGTAGTTGATTTCAATGCTATCGCTTCTGGCCACCTGGTTGCGTAATCGACTAATGTTAGTATGTGTGTATGGTTTCTATCTGATTTTGTTAAAGGGCCTATAATGTCAATTGCAACTTTTTGAAAAACTTTTTCAATAACTGGGGTTGTCTCTAATGGCAATCTCGGTATTCTGCCTTTTGCGACTCTTCTTTGGCATGTGTCACAAGATTTCACATATTCTCGGACGTCTTTAGTAATTCCAGGCCATGTGAAATTCTCGGATATTCTCTTCAATGTGGAAGAGCTCCCAAGATGTCCAGAAGTTATTGAATCGTGCGCTATTCCAAGGATTTTGTTTCTGTAAATACTCGGCGTGACCAGTTGTTTAGCTATTTGGTTTCTTTTCCTATGTAACCTGAACAGAATATCTTTTTCAATGATGTATTCAACTTTTGATTTCGTCCCTTTGTTTGCGATATTGAAATATGAAGTTAAAGTCGGGTCCTTTTTCTGTTCTTCAATGAACGTGTTCCTGTCAAATTGTTGTGGTTCAAGAGAAATAGTCATTGGCTTCTCTGTTGTCTTAGTCATCTTTCTTGTTTCTGCTAGACAAGCTGTTTCTTGGGTTAATGACCATTCTTTTACATCTGTTGGGTTGTCTTTAAGACCTTTTATATTGCCAATAATAACATCAGCGACGGGGTTGGGAAGTATACAGCATTCCACTATTCCTGTATAGTATGGGGTTTCTATGTACACGTTAGCTGTTTCAAAGGTTTCGACTGTGCGACTGAATGTGATGCATTGTACCGTTTTTCCAGTTTTGTCTTCGTCATTGATCAAAGATGCTTTTATTCCTACTGTACTGCATCCTGTGTCTCTCAATATTTTGCAATCAGTTCCATTAGCTTTGCCTTCACAAAAAAAGAGCGATCCTGACTTGTGAGTTTGTGTTAAAAGTGACATACCTTTCACGCAATACACATTTATATTTTCTCCTGACATTACTCGTGTCTGATTGTTTACACCTGTTTGGAGTGATGCATTTGCAGTTTCTTTTGGATATCCCACGATTTTGTAACATTTGTCTGCTGTGTGGCCTTTCATTCCACAATATTGACATTTAATTATAGGTTTGTTGGTTTTCTTATACTCAGTATTATTGTCAGTGCTATTTCTTGTTTTGTTTTGATAGGGTCGGCTATGGTCTCTATTGAACTGTTTGTTCCATGGTTTGTTACTATGGTCATCCTGTTTCACTTGCGTGTTCCGAGTGATTGATCGGCTCGTTCTATTTGAGTACTGAACTTTAGGTGTACCTGGACTCTGAGCAGCAGCAGCGTAGTATGGTTCCTTCAATGTTCTGCTTAGGGGTGTCAATGGATGTGCGCTGTTAAAGTTTTCTGCGTAGATTTTTAATTTGTCCAAGTTTTCTGGCTTTCTCTCTTTAAAGAATGCGACTAAATCTGGGTTGCAAGCTTGATAGATTCGATTCTTTAGCGTGAGAAAGTAAAGGCCTGCAAAGTCGTCTTGTTTTACGTTTGCCAACTCAAGCCACCGATTTAGAAATTGAGTAATTCGGTTCACGAATGTATTAAAGTCTTCTCCACTTTCCGGTTTTGCAGTGTGAAACCTTTCCTGGTAACCATCTTCTGTTAATCTAAATCTTTTTAGTAGAGCATCTTTAATTTTACCATAATCATCTGCATCTTCAGTTGTTAAGGTATAGAAAACTTTTAGCGGTTCTCCAGATAAGCAGTTAATCAAGGCTGTGGCCCATTTGCTTTCTGGCCAACAATAACCTTTAGCCTGAACTTCGAATCGGTGTAAGAAGGATTCTAAACAGTCTGAGCGTTCATCGTATATTGGCATGCGTGGAAGTTTCACGAAAAATTCATCACTATTATTATGTTTTCTTTCATGACCGTTTTTGTTTTTTCAATTTCCAGCATCATTTGGGTCCTTTTGGTTTCTTCTTCTGCTAAAGCTATTTGTCTTTTTAGTTCCCTTTCTTGGACTCTTTCTTCTCGTTCTTCTCTATGTATTCTTTCTTCATGTTCTTTTTCTTCTCTACGAATTCTTTCTTCATGTTCTTTTTCTTCTCTACGAATTCTTTCTTCATTTTCTTCTCTACGAATTCTTTCTTCATTTTCTTCTCTACGAATTCTTTCTTCATTTTCTTCTCTACGAATTCTTTCTTCATTTTGTTCTCTACGAATTCTTTCTTCATTTTCTTCTCTACGAATTCTTTCTTCATGTTCTTTTTCTTCTTTTACTTTCTCTTCGCACCATGAAAATATTCTTTCCTGGGGTATTTCTAAGTCCTTTGCGAGACTTAAGTATCTTTTATATGCTTCCATGTTGCAATAAATTAGTTACGATATTTTAAAATATATTATATTGACAGGATACTGTTACTGACCGTTTTATTTATTTACACTTACTGGAATGAACTGTTCTATTTTTAGAAATCTCTCTCTCTTATTTCAACTCATTATGTATGTTGAATTTGATGCCTTTTATCGTTATATCTTATAAAGCAATGTGTCAATACAATGCGGAGTTATTATGACTTGTGTCAATAACAATGTGTCAATCGCGTGTACTCTAAACTATGTTACTACGAAAAATGTATCCCCAATGTGTGTGACTCGTCGTTAGTTTGTGTACAATTATTCGCAATGACGCTAATATACTAGAGTGTGATAACAATAATAGGATGCCAAAATAATCCCAAGTTATCTATCACTAATTATAACACGACGGCTAGTAGACTCCTTTTATTATTATTTCGTTTTTAAAGACTCACTTTTCAGAACATAATATATAAGTGGTTTTCGGTAACAGTAATATGCCAAAAATGCATTTAAAACAAATCACTATGCAAAACAAATCACGATGTCTATAGTTACTATGTGATGCCCAACTCATGTAAAAGAGAATAATGAAGGATATATTTACCAACTCAGTTCGTGGCTGGGACCTCTCTCTTGTTCAATGGTTGTTCAACAATTGTAATTAGGCATTGAAGAGTGTTTAACAGTGATGTCTGAAATACAAAACAATAAAATATCGTAAGATTTACAATAGTTACAAAATGTGTTCACAACACTGAGTGATTGGATGACAGGTGAGTGAATCGTTATGGAATGTAAACATATTGAAAACAATTCATGAATGAGGCAAACAACAAAATGAAATGAGTGATATAATAACAAAGTAGACAAGGAATGAATGAATGAATGAAAAACTGAGTGAATAGATGAATGAATGAATGGATAATGTATGAATGAAAGAATGAAGGGAGGAATAAATGTATGAATGATTGGATAAATGAGTGAATAAACGAATGAATGGATGAATGAATGAATGAATGAATGAATGAATAAATGAATGAACAATGAATGAATGAATAATTTATAAATGAATAAATGAATGAAGGAATGAATCAATAAAATGCTATTCAATTTGAATGAAAGAATGAATGGATAAATTGCTATTCCATTTAAATGAAGAAATGAAAAAGAAAAAAAAATTAATCCTGTAAATAGGGAGTTCAATTAAAATATGATCAAGTGGGCAATTAAGAGTTTTACAATTTGAACTTTATAGTTAGATGAAATAGATATAAGGAACTAAATAAATTCAATTCTTTATATGTGTCCCCTCCAAAATGTCATGGTCTCAAGTGAGTAAAGAGCTACTCGACTATGCATAAAGATATATGTAGAATGAGGCCCCAGAATTTACTAGTTACTATAAATGAAAAACAATTAACGATTTGTTTACAATGAAATAAAAATAATGATGAAATTTAATTAAAAGAGATAAACAGTGATCGTGGCAGTTACAAATAGAGATATGAATATTTTACGTAACTTATGATAATATCTCAGGTTCGTAAGTTTACGTTTCCAGGCAGTTGATGGGCTTGGATGATCTATTCCTCTGATAACAGGATTGGACTCGTAAAATTCCACTTCCAGGCAATTGGTAAGAGGTTATAGTGTAGTACAGCGGGCTTGGGTTTGATCCTTGAAGATTATACAATCAAAGTTAAAAGCTCCGGCGTCTTAATGGTGTAGATATAATATCTACAAAGTCCCAAAAGATAAAAATCTTCCAGTATATATATAGGAATAGAGTGACTGGCCGTCCGGCATAGATTGTGGAGAGAAAGTGAGTGTCAAATGTTAGACCTATCAGCTTTTATAATAAGTGGCTACGTGACAGAATGTAGAACGAAAAGTATTCACTAATTAGAAATTAATTCGAGGGAAGGCTATAAAAGGAAAGACGATCTAATATTAGAAGGTAAAGTTTATCTAAGCCTACCGAAATATAACTGGAGTGAGATGAATTTAGTTCTTAATAAAATAAAATTTAATAAGATAATTGTGAACAATCTTTACTGTGACAGTAGTAGTAGTAGTAGTAGTAGTAGTAGTAGTAGTAGTAGTAGTAGTAGCAGCAGTAGCAATAGTAGTAGTAGTACTAGTAGTAGTAATAGTAGTAGTAGAAGTAGCAGCAACAGTAGTAGTAGTAGTAGTCGTAGTAGTAGTAGTAGTAGTAGTAGTAGTAGTAGTAGTAGTAGTAGTAGTAGTAGTAGTAGTAGTTGTAGTAGTAGTAGTAGTAGTAGTAGTAGTAGCAGTAGTAGTAGTAGTAGTAGTAGTAGTTATGATAGTAGTAGTAGTAGTAGTAGTAGTAGTAGTAGTAGTAGTAGTAGTAGTAGTAGTAGTAGTAGTAGTAGTAGTGGTAGTAGTAGTAGTAGTAGTAGTAGTAGTAGTAGTAGTAGTAGTAGTAGTAGTAGTAGTAGTAGTAGTAGTAGTAGTAGTAGTAGTAGTAATTATGTGTTCCTTGTGTGGGATTGCTTATGTTGGCGAGAACGGAACAAGTCTGGGTGACAGATTCCTACTCAATTTCTATTCAGTTATATATACGAAATAATTATGGCTTCCGTTGAAGTATTATAAATCGGTACAAGATCACAGCATATACTTCTTTAGAGATGGGGATTGATTTTTTTTCAAAACCAAGTTCATATTATTCATATCGTATCGTTTTCACAAAGATGGCACAAGTTGCTTCGTAATCGAGACTGCTTTCATGGTGAAAGCGGTCAGATCTGTTATGTAAGGGTATTAAAAGGAAAAATTGTAATTTGGTAAAAAACAATGGCTCTGCCGAAATTGGTTAACAACACTGGAAATATAATTGCTTTAAACTGTACCAAATGACATGTCACGGAATGTATTACAGAGAAAATGATCTTGGAATGACCCCCCCCCCCCCCCCCCCCCCCCCACAAAAAAATAGAATAAGACCTCGAAGAGCTTCTGTTATTATAGTGATCGCTCGGGTGGTACGCGGATTTGTTGTACTCTGACAAAATACATTTGTTCATTTTGACCATTACAAGTTTACCTGAAATATGTATTGATTAAGACAACTCCAATTTGTTTAATCATCTGAGATTTTCTTAAAATTTTATTTCTGAAGTTTTCATTGGTTGGAGTTGGTCATACTCCATCAAATTTTAGTAAATATTTCTGGCCAAAATAAAGATATTATGTCAGAGGAATTAGATTTGTGGTACGTCAAAACTAGGTTATGGCAAGGGGCAGAGAACAAAGTATGCATTCAACCTGTTTGTGGCTTTTCTTTTTCGTTCTTATTTACTTTTATTTTATTTTCTTCCTCTAATTTAATGGTTTGTGGAATCAAGATGTCTACGATAGAAGGAGGTGCGAAGTGTGAAACAGCACAAAGATAGCGTGACTGATTAGGTGGAAATGAGATTATGGCTAGAAAAAGGGTCTTGATGGTTGCGGTTATACGGTAGTGTGTTTTTCTTTGGTAAAAAGATTTGAACCGATGAGCACATAGTTTACAACTCAGCTAACCGAAAGCAAACCAATGTTTTAATATGTTTAACGTTGAGTCAAGAGTTTTTACATTTGAAAAATAGAATCAAAACAATTAAGATTATTGATTTGTAAATAAGTTCTACCAAGTTTGCAAACTATGAAACTATTAAGTTACTAGCCAGGTCCCAGGTATGAGATTTTTTTTCCCAGATGAGGGTCATTTAAATCGATTGATATGTTTGAAGGACACGTTTTCTGGTCATTTTTTTCTAAAATATGGGCTTTTCCAAAGTGGCAGTTAACTGGTTAACTCTCTCCTTACCAGCTATTTTCATGATTTTCCCCAAAGCTTCACACCCAACTAATACAAAATAGGTTTTTTATCACTCAACCACAATAGTTGTAAAGTTCTTGCGACACATCATTTCTTTAGCAAAACATGCTCTGCAACACACTGTTCATTTTCTTTAAATTTTAAGATATACAAAAGAAATTTGAATAAGAATAAGGTTGGGTGGATCGAAACGAATGTGACGATTTTCCTATAGTTGGTAAGAAGAGGGTTAAAATTGGAGGATATTCTTTCGCGGCTAACACTATTATCTACTATTTGTCTTACCAAATCATCACTGGCGTGGTAGAAATATAGTTTGACGTCTAAGAATATTGGATTTGCCCAATATCGGGATTATATCAAACCCAATCTATGAGGTCTGTCCTCGAGGTAATTAAGTTACCTTTTTTGGTCACAAACCGCATTGCAACATCTTATTCTTATATCTAACACATTTAGGAATACAAATTCATATACTTGTAAGAATGTGATACAACTTCCATCTTGATTGTATCCTGACTTATTGATGCTGTGTGTTTTTCTAAACTACTTACAATATCCGCCAGCCGGATATAACGTACCAACACATAAAACTAATCATTAAAATAGCTGTTTAAAACAATAACAAAGAGATGAGTGAAATCAAATTCGTTCTTTATATATGCTCACAATTCCCTCCGATATCTGTTAGAAATTGTGGGAAACCAAGAACAGAAATGTTAAAACTTTCTCGTAGTATTTAAAGTCAATATGTGTAAACAGCAAAAGAAAGAAGATTAAATTCAGTTTCATCCAAATGTTTACATGTTATCTCCAACCCCCCCCCCCCCCCTGAATTGTAGACAAGTTGTCAAGTGAGAACGAAGTCTGAGCTATCATAGAAGCCATCTGTTGCTTAATTCAGGTTATTATACAAGTCGACCATCAGATGTAAAGAGTTTTCCAAGTTACATAGCCATTAATATGTATCGTAACTGGTGATGTTTAGTAGTGAGAAGAAGAATTTGATTTAAAAAATGGATGAAATATGGTGTTTATTTACTCATATCTTACCATTGTAAGATATAGGCATTCAAAGAATGCTGTTAGGTTTTTCACATGATTTATGCATTGTGTATTACGAGTATATTATTATTATTATTGCGTAAGGATGTTCATAAACAAATGTCATCACTGATGAGAGAGAAACACCCATTCATCAGTTTAACAATGGCTAATTTTAGATGAACAAAAACGTTTTCTCTATAAATACATGGGTTTTCAAATGCAAATTTCAGCATCGTAATACGAACAGGTATAGAGCGAATATAGACCAAAGGACAAATATCAATAATCTATATAGTAAACATAGTTTATTATAAATAGCTGCTCGTTTGAAAAATACTCACGATGGAATGTGATCGTTACATATTGAAATCATTAGGAAAAGGGGGGGGGGGGTGGAGGTCAGGAATAATGAAAAAAGGAGATGATTGGTCAGGAACGCAATATTGTAAAACAGTTGTCTTTTGAAGCTAGAAAGATACTGATAAACGCGACATCACACTTCATTTTTACCTTCACTAAATCACGTTCATTCTTCTTCTTCTCCATCTTCTTCTTCTTCTTCTTCTTCTTCTTCTTCTTCTTCTTCTTCTTCTTCTTCTTCTTCTTCTTCTTCTTCTCCTCCTCCTCCTCCTCCTTCTTCTTCTTCTTCTTCTTCTTCTTCTTCTTCTTCTTCTTCTTCTTCTTCTTCTTCTTCTTCTTCTTCTTCTTCTTCTTCTTTCTTCTTCCTCCTCCTCCTCCTCCTCTTCTTCTTCTTCTTCTTCTCTTCTTCTTCTTCTTCTTCTTCTTCTTCTTCTTCTTCTTCTTCTTCTTCTTCTTCTTCTTCTTCTTCTTCTTCTTCTTCTTCTTCTTCTTCTTCTTCTTCTTCTTCTTCTTCTTCTTCTTTCTTCTTCTTCTTCTTCTTCTTCTTCTTTCTTCTTCTTCTTCTTTCTTCTTCTTCTTCTTCTTCTTCTTCTTCTTCTTCTTCTTCTTCTTCTTCTTCTTCTTCTTCTTCTTCTTCTTCTTCTTCTTCTTCTTCTTCTTCTTCTTCTTCTTTTTCTTCTTCTTTGTTTCCCCCTCCTATTGTCTTGATATTTGAATGTCTAGTTGGCGACGGAACACCCATGTCTTCCTTAGTTCACTCAGGGGTCCATACAGTTAAGTTTGCATAATTTAAGTTTCTCAAAGTGATTTCATTAAATGGGACCAAATGGATAAATAGATCTTAAGAACTTCACGATTTTTTCTGCTCTTACGCAAGAGTTATGAGTCAGTTGATCAAGCATCGATTCAAATCGTTTCTGAAGACACATTTTGTTGATAATTCAGAAATCGTCGCTCGTATTTACACGTTGTAGACCGGTTAGACTTGTTCATATGTGATGGAATGAAGAGAGCTTTATTAAACTGATTGCTGCTACCATACTGTTTGTTCCCATATATTTATTTTGTTACAACTCAAAGAAGTTGGGGACGAAGAGCCCAAGTAAATGAGAAATTTCACTCAAGCCTAACTTCTAGCATTTCTTTTTTTTTATCACTTCGGGAAAATTATTGTCTTCAATTTGCTTTCATGAACAACGTGGGTGATTCTTGTTGACGTAAGATAGAACATTTACATTACTTCATGGCATGCCTTAGGGATAGCATTTTAAATTGCCGAATGGAGGGCTATATAAATAATCCTTAATAACCATGAAGCCCAAGCAGCCGGAATTTATCTTCTTGCCCTTCACTTCCCACGTTTTCTTTAAATCATCAAAATCATCAATCATTTTAATTCAAATTATTCACGTGTCTCCGACTACCACTGTTTAAGCCCCCCCCCCCCCCCCCTCCCCCTCACACCTAAAAAGCAACAAATTAATAATATGAACGTTTCTAGAAAGTAATATTCGCCATATGCACCCGATGTGGGAAAGAACCCGAAACCGCAGAGCATCTATTTGAAAGCTGTGTTGTGACAAAGCTTCCGGCGGGTTTGCGACGGTGCATGAGTGCGGTAAAGCATTTGCTGATTGGGTCGATCGTCATAACATAGTAGTGTGAGCACCATTGGAATCAGTCATATTATGCAGTCTAAGCGTTTAATATTTCGGAATACTTAGCCAACTGTAAGTAGTGCAAGACATGATGCTTTAAAGTGCTACTATAAATTATTTCGAAAGATACAATGCTGTCATGGGCCACATAACTTCTCTACACAAAGGAGTATGGTCAAAAAAAATGAGTAAGAGGCCATTTCCATGGACTCAATATTTGGCCGCATAGGAAGATACCAAACAATAAAGAGTTAAGTCATAACCGAAATTGAATCCAATGCTTACTACAAAACCACATTACCAGGTCTGAGTCAACAAGTATTAAAGAAATGGGGCATACTTTAATTGTTTTTAAAGTTCAAAAAGAGCTTTACTATATTTTTCGAGAACAAACACGGTTCTTGACATATGAATACATACACATACGCAAACGCACGCACACACACAAACATACACACACACACACGCGCGCGCGCGCGCACTCACTCGCACACGCACACTGAATATATGATATTTAGGTAAGCATTATACATATGTATTGATTACAAATATTTGATATCTTGCTTATAGAACCAATGCAAATCGTAATTAAATTTTCTTTAGCAAGAGTATCTTCGAAGGTATAGGAAAAATCCTTTTCCATTGATGAAAGATGTCACATAGAATAAAAATGGAGAGTATTTCATTCCGTTCAACATTAAAACTGAAAGCTTAGGATGTGTTTGTACGGAGAAATTCATCTGAGAAAACCTCTTAACATCTTTCCGGCGATCCAGCACAGTAAGCACCAGATCCCATTAGGCTTTAAATTGACGATTTAACTTCCTCTGTGCATATAAATATTTTCGACATGTGCATTGTAGAAAAAGCAACAAGAGGTTAAAGAACAAAATGCTTGGTTTCTGTTGTGTTAAAAAAATAAAACAGTATTTGTCTACATTATTTTATATTTTACACTATTCTCTAAGCGCTGTAAGTTAATGTGATAGAAAAGGTGTGTATAAAACAGTGCTAGGCTAAGTGGAACGAAAAAATGTTATTTTTAAAAACCTTCCAAAACACCAGCCTGCCTTAATTGCTCCTGTCGTGGTAGGCTGATTTTTTGGGGATAATTATTTTCTTCGTTTATCCTCCTAGGTTGTCTGGTACTGTTTCATACACACCTTTTCCAGAATTCTATAAACCACTTCATTTCGATAAAAGTCACACAAGGTTACATCGGACTGACATTATCTCGGGATGTAGTAGATTAAGAGAAATAACCTTTCAAAACTCTTACCTTTTGTATTAAATAACTACAATCTTACTCATCGGTTAAAGGGGTTCAGATTATTTAAATATATAAGCTTTAAATTCTATTTTCAATGTCAAAAACTGAATTGTTGCATTTAACTGTACGTTCTAAAAACATTAAACATGGCAACAATAACAACTTGAATGAACTGTTTTAAACTTAATCAAATTTCATCATATTTTTATTAGGTTCAAAATAAATGCGATTTGTTATTGGTTCCAGACTTCTTGGACACCCTGTATTTATTACCTTTAATCCTCTATAGGGATTTTTAAAATGAGAGATTTCATATTGGGGCAATATCCATCACATACGTTCAAATCGCTTGCAATTGATTCCAAGTGAATAGGAACACCAAACATGTAGGGCGATACATGATGCCTATTAGGCGCTATTGTAATTCTTTTCGCCTCTGATACCGATCGATTACTCTTTTTACCCTCAAGTACGCTGAGAGGATGTGAGTGAAGAGCCTTTTTCCAAGGAATCAACTCTGGGCCATTCACAGCAGAATTAGAACCTGGGACCTTTAGGACAGAAATCGAGTTTTATACCACAAAATTATTAAAATACACCAACGAAAGCGGAAGTGATAAAACCGCTCTGGTACGAACAATTTGAATTAAAAAAAAAACATTCCACATATCTAAGCCATTCAGTTCGAAAACATAATTTAGTGTTGACATTTTCTCTGCTTTATATTTTAATATCATTTTTGTCTATACGGCTTACAATCAGCATTTTAAAAAATGCTTTACACCTATATATTCTCTTCTTCTCTCTATTCTATTCTCACGACTCCTATCGGCGTAGATTCGTCTGACAGTATAGTTTCCCAGTTGAATTGAGAAAGTCAATTTGAAATGGATGAATTCGTCTATTTTGGATACCACTGTCATCCCTAGGACTCCAATTTAGCATCGATTGGACAGGGTAAAAATAAATTGGAGGTTTCACTAAGGAATCTGAATAAATTACCTACCCTTCCGAAATACACGGTGATCAGGCGGACATAGGAGTGAGAGAAATAAACATGATATAAGCAAAAATCAATACTCCTTATTGAATTGTGAAATCAGTACCATAATTATTTCGGTCTTATTCCCTGTCGCTTACCTCCTTCTCTCTCTCTCTCTCTCTCTCTCTCTCTCTCTCTCTCTCTCTCTCTCTCTCTCCCTCTCTCTCCCCCTCTCTCTCTCCCCCCTATCTCTCATTCTCTCTGGATGTCTCTACTATATATATATATATATATATATATATATATATATATATATATATATATCTTTTCCCTCTGTGTCTCTCCTATATATCCCTCTTGCTTCTCAATAAGTTAACCATCCATTCCTTCATTCATCTGTTTATCTTTCTCTCCCGTCTCTCTTTTTCACTCTCTCACGCTCTTATATTATATATATATATATATATATATATATATATATATATATATATATATATATATATATATATATATACACCTCAACTTACCGAAGTTCCGTCTCCATACCGAGGTTGAATGTCATGGAACGCCATTCTTCACGCTATTATTATTATTATTATTATTATTATTATTATTATTATTATTATTATTATTATTATTATTATTATTATGATTATTATTATTATTATTATTATTATTATTATTATTATTATTATTATTATTATTATTATTATTTATTATTATTAATATTTATATTTATATAAATATATTTATATATTATATATATATATATATATATATATATATATATATATATATATATATATATATATGCACGAGAGTGACTCAAAACGTATTTGAATAAATGTCACACTGACGTCATCTTTGATTCAATTCAACTTACACCAAAAGTTGCAAATTTTAATTCCGTCAAATTTTGAAAAA
The DNA here is from genome assembly GCF_034508935.2 of Berghia stephanieae. Classification (NCBI taxonomy): domain Eukaryota; kingdom Metazoa; phylum Mollusca; class Gastropoda; order Nudibranchia; family Aeolidiidae; genus Berghia; species Berghia stephanieae. The sequence continues at coordinate 70,326,794 of NC_088361.1, forward strand.
ACTATCTCAGTTCAAAAAGGCTGCCCCCACGAATGTCCGTCAGCGACAGGAAGCTGTAATTGAATTCCTTGAGTAAAATTTTCAATAACCTTGGAAAAGTTTATAAAACTCAGGTATTTTGTAGAGGCGGTATTTTTAGGTGGGTTAAATCTTGTTTTTAAGAAGAACATGAGATGCAATCGAACAACTAAACTGAAACCCCCTCAACCATGTCTTTATCTGACAAATCGTGTGATGGTCGCCGTCCAAGCAGTGCCAACTCAGTGAATCAAATAAAGACAGAAGCATTGATCAGATCTGATAGAACTTCTCTTGATAAGATAGCAGGTACAAATATACATTGAAGCGACTGAAGGCAAGAATTCTTCAAGTTAGACAAGATTTGGAGATGGAACGAGTACTGCTTCTTCATGAAAATTTCCTACCAAACACAGGCGTCAGGAAAAGAGAAGAAATCGATGGACAACTTTGTCTCACCCTCCGTATTCACCAAACTTGACACTCTCAGACTTCCATCTTTTGGTCCACTAATGGAGGCAACGAGGGGACATCGCTTTGAAGATGATGACAAAGCCAAGATAGTTGTGAAAATTGTAGTCGAGTCCCCGCCATGTTGCTGGCTTCCATACCGTGGATGAATCAGAATTGTAACGTGGATAGATTTAAGTTAACAGCTCACTATACAAAACAAAGCAAATAACTGGGACCATGTGGTCTAGCTGTATGATTCCTGCCTTCGGACCGGAAGGTCCAGGGTTCGAAACCCGCTCTGAGCGGCGCACTGTTGAGTCTTTGGAAAAGACTCTTTATTCACAATCTCTCATGTGAAAAATGAATATCTGAAAATATAATATTGGCAAGAGGCATCGTGTCCCGTCCCAATTTTAAGTGTTGTTGTGAGCCGGGGACCCACTGTAAAGCATTTTGATCACATTTAGGGGATATTGCTCTATATAAAAGCTCAAGTTTTGAATATATCGTGCAATATGACTCACCCCTGACCCCTGAGTAGTCGAGTCCCCGGCCATGTCGCTGGCTTCCATAACGTGGATCAATCAAACTTGTAATAGCATCACGACAACGCCTGAACGGATGCGATTTTCCTCACTTCTTGCTGTACACTGAAATATGAATGGAAAATGTATATTTATATTTACAGTTGCTCCATTTTGTCAATTGATAAACTACTCGCCCTACATACAAGGACTCCTCTGCAAGGTCAAAAGTGAGTGGATAACTGATCTAATTAATCTAACCGAAAGTACTTTGCCAGAGAGTCGTTCCCAATGGGGTGGTAAACAATCGTTTTTGCTTTTTTAACACAACAAAACGAATGATATAACTACGAGATGCTCTATTGGCGTATATAGTGCTAAGGACCACATAACGATTACTTTCATTGAATTTTAATGTCAAGAATAGTTAGTTTAAGAGAATTGTAAACAAATCTTTTAGGATCCTCTCCCACTCACATTGTACCTCTCTCCCGGGACGTAAATTAGTAATTCATCAGACGGAAACATAAACTATGGAACAAGATTACGAGTTTAGCCATTTTACTCTGGTAATGATCCTATCTAAAAGTGGCTGAAAAAGCCATTCATAATAATATTTAAAATACCCGGAGAATAAGAAGAGTAAAAATGGCTTGGATTTATAGCGTAATCTTTCAAGAAAAATAACTTTATTTATCCTTTAAAAATTCCCTACAGTTAGATCGTACTATAAAACACAATTATCACTTCATGACCATCAGAGCATGCGTTAAATACTTTACGCAAGACATTCTATTATGGAATGATCGGAAAAGGTGTGCACGTAACAGGGCCAGACAAATCAGAGAGAGAGAGAGAGAGAAAGAGAGAGAGAGAGAGAGAGAGAGAGAGAGAGAGAGAGAGAGAGAGAGAGAGAGAGAGAGAGAGAGAGAGAGAGGGTACATGGAAATTAAAATCACCAAGGGAGGCTGACTTTTTGGTATGGTTATTTTTCTTTGTATTTGTCTCTCTGCTTTATCTGGCAGTTTCATACACACTTTTTAGGATCCTTATTTACACCATTGCCTCTTCTCTAATTTGTCGCTTTGTTATTTAGAAATGGAGCAATTTATTTTAACTCACATAATTGTATATGAACAACTCATTTATTGATGCAATTTCTTGTCAAAGTTCAATATCCTACTAAATGTTGCATTAAAGACCCCCAAAAAGTATTCATATTCCTCTTTTAAACAGTTTTCAAAATCATCTGATGTTAATAATAATAATAATAAATGGCATTTATATAGCGCTTTACCCCGTTGTCACAGGCTCTAAGCGCTTTACAGTGATATAAAACAAAACATATTACAGTGAGACAAGTGTGAAGGAAACGTGATACGAATTCAATTTAACAACAACAAAATATGAAAATAATATTGCAACATTATGACGTAAAAAGATAAAACTTTAAGCGAGATTTGAACGTTGTCAACGAATCCGAGCATCTCACGTGTGACGGGAGAGAGTTCCAAAAATGGGGGGCCGAAAATTGAAAAGACTGTTCACCTATTTTACGCAATGGCTTAGGTTTGACAAGGATTGATTGGTCATTGCTTGACCTCAAGTTTCTATTGGGGACATATATGTTTAGAAGGTCTTTAATATAGGAGGGACTGTTCGTGCTCAGGGATTTGTAGACAACAGTACAAATCTTATAGGCAACTCTTTTTTCAACAGGAAGCCAATGTAACTCACGGAGAAGAAGAGTTGCTGACGGGTATTTTTTGTTATTGCGTACAATGAGCCTGGCTGCGTTATTTTGAGCAACCTGAAGTTTGCTAATTTTGTCTTTAGTTAAATTCGCCCAAAGGGAGTTACAATAGTCCAATTTAGATAAAACCAAGGAATTAATTAAAAGTTATGTTATATGCTTCGGTATTAAATTACGAATTTTGCTTATTTTTTTCATTTCTATGTACATAGATTGTATGGTGTTATTCACGTGGCTTGTCATGGAAAGATCTTTATCAATGATGACGCCAAGGTTTTTTGCTTTATTTGAAAATTCTATTGTGCTATTTCCGAGAGTAATTAGTGATTTATTTGCCTGTTTAAGGATACTCGGTCTTCCACACATTAAAATCTCAGTTTTACTATCATTTAATTTTAACTTATTGTGGTACATCCAAGATTTAATCTCATTAAAACAGCTCGTAATTCGTTGTATTAAGAACTGTAAATTACTAAGGGGTGCTGAATCATATATTTGCGTATCATCTGCATAAAAATGATAACTCAGATTGAATCTGGATATCACACTAGAAAGGGGCTGCATATATACAGTAAAAAGGACAGGGCCAAGAACAGAGCCTTGTGGCACTCCAAAATTTAGTAAAACTTGTTCTGACTGAACACCATTCACCACGAGAGTCTGCCATCGATCCTGTAAATATGATGTAAACCATTTAAGGGCAATTCCTTTTATGCCGAACGTATTTTCTAGTCTTCTTAACAAAATGTCATGGTCAATGGTGTCAAAGGCAGCTGAAAGATCTAAAAGGCATAATACATTGATATTGTTAGCATCAGCATTACATAACAAGTCATTAAAGATTTTAAGAAGCGCCGTTTCAGTACTGTGTTGATGTTTGTAGGCTGACTGAAAGGGTTGTTCCAAACTGTTGTTCTTAAGATGAGATGTTAATTGTGTAAGAACTACCTTCTCCAAAAGTTTTGACAAAAAAGGTAAATTTGATACAGGACGATAATTGTTTAATATATTGTGGTCCAGTGATGGTTTCTTCAGAAGTGGTTTGACGAGGGCACTTTTAAAGCACGATGGAACTTCGCCAGTCAGTATGGATGTATTTATGATTGATGTAATGGATGGTAATAATGTATCGATGGAGCTGGCCAATAGCTGTGCTGGTAGGGGATCAAGGTCGCAGGATTTAATGGGGGCTTTTTTTATCAACTCGTTTATGAAACTAGGTGAAACTGGTTGGAACTTGTCTAAAGGGGTACCACAGAATGTATTTGTATCTATAAATGGTTCATGCCGATCTAGTTCTGAACGAATGTTATGGATTTTGTCTTTAAAAAAGTTGACAAATGTGTCTGGCAAGTCTCTTTGATTGGTTGTAGATGGTAATGAAGTGCATCTTTCACGTCCAAGTAGATCATTGCAGATGTTAAATAATTGTTTACAAGATTTAGAAGTTTCAAATTTTGAAAGAAAATACGTGGTCTTTGCCTTTTTTTTGTTGTCTTCCAGGCACGAAATGCGCTCTTGAATATTTCACGATGAATCATGAGGCCTGATGTTTTCAGCAGTCTTTCTGCTCTCCGACACTTCGTTTTAGCTTCTTTAACGTCCGACGTATACCACGGAGCATACTTGCGGTTGGTGACGGTCCTTGTTTGGAATGGCGCATGTTTGTCAAGCGTTTCAATGAGACAACTATTCCACTGGTCTGGAGAAATAATTGAGAAATGTTAAGCCCTAAAATCTAGGGGCTTTCTTGTCTCCAAATATTTGAGTCTATAGTATATCAAGTACTGCTACAAAAATGCGTAACAGATGGGTCACGATAATCTAAATGGGTACGTGAACATACCTGATTCCTGACTCAGTGACTCCTGATTTCAAATGCTCCAAATATCAATCCATCAAGAATACTTATCTGAATTATCAAATGACTTCAGATTTTGACATTCCGTGAATTTGGAACATTCCAATATATACAAACTGGGTCACATGACTGTTAGATTGACGAAAGACAAAATTGAAAATAAATTGTTTTTATTGGTACGAACATATTGTAGATAAACAAACCGATTGTATATTGAGGTATTTAAGTCACACTACATCATGGAAGCGACTTTCCAGGTCACGCCAACCGTGTGGAACGAGGTGAAAGTAAGGACGACGTCAGGACAGTAATCAGGATGATTTCCTTCATTGAACCGTACCGGGACCTTATTTGTTAATTCTTTTAGACTAGTGCATAAGTATCTTGGGGGTAACGATAGCTCAGTTGGTAGAGTACTTGACTTAAACTTTTATGGACCGGTTCAAATCCGGATTTAATTGATTTTTTTTTCTCTCTTTATAGATGTAATTGACAAAAATGAGAAAGCATATAAACGTTCGAGTCCATGTACTGTTTAATAATTTTGATTTTGACAACCAATCAAATGCAAATAACGTTGAATTGATTCAAAAGTATCTTGAGAAGTTCCATGATCATGACAGTATGACAATAAAGTTAAATGAAGTAAAAATGTCTATATATATATATATATATATATATATATATATATAATATATATATATATATATATATATATATATATATGCAAATTCACAAAAATGTAAAAATATACAACCAAGAACCAATAGCAACACTTTATATGTTAATTTGATAAATTGAGATAGGCCATACCTCTGGCTTTTAGTCCGAACGTGTGTGTGTGTGTGTATATAGATAGTATGCAGATGACGTCACTCAGGCCATTGTTATTGTTTTTGCCATCCGCGTTTGTGAGTTGTTCTCACTAAACTGTATTAACAAGACTATAAAAGTTCATGGTTACACATAGTTTGTGTGTTGGTCCGTTATACTTCCGGATGGCAATGTTGTGAACTCCTTGGCCAAGCGCATTCTATCTATTTAAAAGATAGTATTTAATTTAAATCACAGTTGCGCGTTAAAAATTCGAACACCATGTGGCAAAAATGAATTAAGGTGACGTGTTGGCTTTGTAGTAGTAGTAGTAGTAGTAGTAGTAGTAGTAGTAGTAGTAGTAGTAGTAGTAGTAGTAGTAGTACTAGTAGTAGTAGTAGTAGTAGTAGTAGTAGTAGTAGTAGTAGTAGTAGTAATAGTAGTAGTAGTAGTATTTGTAATGATAATGATACCAATACTAGCAGCAGTAACAGAACCTGAGTTTTTATATAGAGCAATATCAACAAAACGTACTCCAAGCGCTTTACAATGGACCGACATCAGCACGTAACATGTAACAGACAAAAATAATAACAATAATAACCTTTCAGATATGCTAGCTAAATAAGAGAGAGTCTACTTTTCATGATTTAACCACCTTTGAGAATTGTCTATCAACAACCGCTTATTCCGAGGAAACCACAGTTATATATTTATTCAAGGTCTTCCCATTGCTCAATATTTCGCAAACTGAATGCGTCTTCCCCTCCAGCATATTTGACATTGTAGTCTACAGGAACAATATTATATGATGTCATTTTCAAAATTAACGAGATGAAAAACATATTTCCGAGCCTTCGAGCTTGTACGACATTTATGATAACGTTAAAATCAGATTCAATTTCTACCGTTACCGGATAGTAATATTCTAACGTAACAATACTAAACTATATTATATAATATCCGAGACAACTCGTTTACGTAATTATAATTTATTCCAGACTTAAGTCTAGAGAATTGACCTAATGTTCAGAGGTGGTACGCGTTGATGTGTGTTTGAATGTATGTGTGCGTGAGAGAGAGAGAGAGAGAGAGAGAGAGAGAGAGAGAGAGAGAGAGAGAGAGAGAGAGAGAGAGCGTGTGCTTGAAATATATATATATATATATATATATATATATATATATAAAATATATATATATATATATATATATATATATATATATATATATACATATATATATTCCATTCATATTTATTCTTTTTTTATTCGCCTCTTTTCGCATAACTTTTTAGTGACACTAAACTGTGCTCATAATATCCACATATTGTTTATTCGTTATGATGTTTATTTCATGCTGTGGGTTAACACTTTCTTTTGTTAGTCATTCATTGCACTACATCCCTTTCCATTTGATAATAAAATATGAAACAAATAAAACAGAACTGGAAAAGTTCCAACACGGGCAAAAAATATCAATCTTATCTCTTTCTTCTTTATAATATGAGCCTCTCTGTCTCAAAACGCAAAAAATAAAAACAACATTCTCTTAGTTCTACGAGTATGTCAAGAAGATGACAATAGGGAATGAGATTAGCGGAAGAGTAGCGTCCCTGGATTGGACGTCACCGACGGTGAAGTTATTTGTTAACCAACTACAAGTCAAGCGCTCCAAATACAAAATTTGTTATTCTATTTCTGTACAAAAATGCATATCATAATCAACGTAGATCTCTTCTTTAGTTTTCTCCATTATGAAATGTTAACAAAATATGATGTAGACTACAAATTAAAAATAAAAGATGTTGATAAATAATACAATACGATGAGACAACCCTTCCTAAACTTACTGAACTTCCCGCTAATGATTGGTACAAAGGGGCGCTACTCTTAAATCTGTTTTGAAATCTCATTCCCGAGAGCGATTGTTTTTTTTTTTATTGAAAGACTGCTGCTCTATTGAAAAAAAAAAAAAAAAATTAGAACGACCCGTAATAAGAACCGAATGAAATATCAGCGGCCTGTGTACTTCGCTTCTCCTACTCCAGAAGGAAGTCAACTTGAAAAAAGTCAGTCTCTCACGGGGTCGTAGTCCCTTCAAAACTGGGAGATGAAGCTGTCGGAGATACTGGATTGAGCTAAGATACAAATCATGTCCGACAGAAACAACCATTCATCAGTGAGGTTTGCCGGCCGTGTTCAATAGGATTCAATAGTCGTAACGTCACTTCCTTCCTAATGACGCTTGTAACTTAGCAACACTGGCTCTAAACTATCGGAACAATGGCGGACGACCGTATGAAATATTTCTCCGTCGAGCATAAAAGCGTATCCAGAGGGGAAAAAAACACATAAATTTGATCATGTTTTGACTTTTACACATTGTGGTCACAAGACATATGAAAAGTTCCAGCCAGCTTGAAGAATAAAAAGTAATGATTTTCTTTGTTTAGAACCAAGATGGCCGCCATTGCCGGGGTGCGTGACATCAGACTACTGAATCCTATTGAAATGGTTGTTGGACAAATGAAATGTTGTAACGGTCCAAAGATCGCGGCGTCTGATTGAACATTGCATTGTGACGCAGGTGCCCGAACGGGTTTTATTTCACGACGGTACAAGAGGTTGCCAAAGAATGTGATAGATCGTGCAATGACCATAAGCTGAAGCCAATAACGGGAGACATACAGTCAAAGCTTTATTCATTATTACTATGTGCCTCATCTTACTAACTAATCAATGTAGCAATTTAAATACGCTAGGAGGTGCGATCATTGATTATTACTTTTTTATTTAACATGTCAAGATTATATTATTTTTCTTATTTTCTACAGCGTATCTCGCTGATACGGTGAATATATTTTAGATCAGTTATGCAAATTAGAGAATGTCACCAGCTGACAACAAAGACACAATGTGGGCTAGATTCTTGATACAATGGGAACTGTTGTTTGTGATTTATTTATTTACACGCTTTGACGTGTATGTCATCACAACCATCTGGTATATTTTTATGATAATTGACTCGAATACTAGAATTGTTAGTGATGTTGAGCAGAATTTTTATTTTCCATCGGTTACAGTGCCATACTTTGGGATTTTTCTTCTTTAAGGTATATTAAAAACGAAGGATCTGGAATGTGTGAACATTTGGATGGTTTACATTAACAATATTACACACTGTGCAATATGTTGTGATTACGACCACTGAACTCCCCACAGGCTTGACCAGAGGTTTACATCTCACGAGATTCATGAGCACTTCTCAATAATATTGTCACCCTGGGTACAAAATAACACAGCAAATTGTACACTTTGTACACACCTAACATAAATAATGGTTACAATTAATAGTTGAAAGCCACCGTCTTAGCTTCCTGTTGTGATTTCTACATTCATAAGAACTGAATCAATATGGATAAAAAATGCAAATTTGTCACGATAAGAAAATTTTACAAGTATTTCTCCAGAGAGGCGCAGCGAGGAATTCTATGTGGCCAATAGCAATTCAATTAACAGATGGCATTCAATCAGAAACGGTCAAATTAATAATTATGCCATTTTAATTATGCATCTCTTGTATTTAAAAACTGCGATTCCTTTGAAAGGTTGTACTGTATAAAAACTTACATGGAAACTGGTGTTAAAGAAGTTTAGATTCAGTCATATTTCACCTCATTACATTCAAACCGCCCCCCCCCCTCCACCGTGAACATAATTCAAGAATAGCAAACATGTGCCATTATGTTACCATTATTACGCTATTTGAGTTTTTGCACTGTCCAGTAACTCTATCATAATGGGCGATAACTCAAACACATATTGATATTTTGCTTTTACCGTTATTTGTTTGTTACCGACATCCAAAATAGTAAACTGTATTATTTGAGTAGTAGAAGATAAATTGTCTTTGCAAGTTATTTTATAAAGAGGAATATTTTTATTCATCTAAAATCTAATTAAGGGAATAACTCGCAGATCGAAGGGAATCTTTAAAAAAAAAGTGTACCTGATATGTGTTTAACATATTATAATAATGTTTTTATGTTCTTAAAGATGTTATAAAATATCGATAATTTGCAAGTAATTAGATGTTTAATATAGCTGACCTTGAACTTGATTGACCTCTGGATGACCTTCAAGAAGTCGGCCAAATTTGTTCCCAAGATATCAATTTTACCTAATTTGAATATATGTATGTATATATATATATATATATATATATATATATATATATATATATATATATATATATATATATATATATATATAACCACTGATTATATTAAAAATTCAACCAAACAATCGGCGTGGTTATTTTTATAAATAAAACATGTATCTAATGAATTAGATAAAAATTGTAAGCTAGGACTTAATGTGAATATTGGAATTCTAAGACTTTTTTTATGAAATGCCTCAGAGCCATAATTTGATCCTTGCGCCTCTCTTCTACCCGTATGCTCGTTTTCCTCCTTCCTGATAACACAGAACATTGGCAGAAACCATTATATGTCCATCTTCACAATATACCTGTTGCAAACTCAAAACAGTCTCACAAATCCCGATCACTTCTTAATTTTATACATGGGATATAGAATGATTGAATTTGGTGTCATTCAGCTCATTTTATTTCTCACCAAATTCTATTTATCATACAATAAACGTTCGATGTTACTCATAGTATTTTATCTGTTGGTACCTTATATCAGGCTGGCGAAATGTGAGCTTTTGGCTAAACGTATAGCATCAAGTGACGCTCAAGATTATAAATTATGTGTGAACATTTCATAAAACCGGATACCGTCAATGAATTAAAAAAAGCATGCTGGCGTCAAGTGTGCCAATATAATTTCGTGGATCATTGTCAAAGTAATAGGACAAATATTCATAAATGGTGGGGCTGGTTTATTCCGCTAATGGCAAGTAGGCCTACTGAGGGTTGCTATCTACCATGCATAGCTTTCTTGAATGCATGCCGGCCAGCCTAAATTGCGGGCTCTCTAGATTCTGAACAATTTATAAAAAGACATTTTAACTAAAGCGAGTTTAATCTCATGACATTA
>NC_088361.1:70342277-70347277 GCF_034508935.2 Berghia stephanieae
TGATTTGGTACGAAATCAGCTATAACAGTGTATAAATGAGAAATGTCCTCCTGAAATTGGGAATTTTAAAAATGACGGGTAGACATATAATTGACTGGAATGAGCTTTTACATTAAAACTAATGCTTAGAATACAATTTAAGAGATTATGGAAAATAGTTGCAATCACTGACCTTCCAGGAACAATAAATCTTGATGGTGACAATATTATGTTTATCATAACAATTGGAATTTAAAGCATAAAAAAGTAAACTTCAACCTTTATGAAAGAAAAATAATCCCAAATGGCGAACGGTAGGAGGGGGCGAGAGAGAAGGGCTTTGTCCACAAGCTAAACAATAACAGAACACAACACTTAATGGGTAAAATAATGCATCGTTTGATGTTCTCTGAGTGGGCAACAAGAAATGAATTCATACATCACTCTTCACTTGGTGAGGAGGGATGTTTTCACAGGGAGGGTTATTTTTTTGGGAAAATATTTATATCTGCTTCTTCTGACAATGTATAACGTTTGTTTATATATACACACACACACACACACACACACACACATATATATATATATATATATATATATATATATATATATAGAGAGAGAGAGAGAGAGAGAGAGAGAGATAGGTAGAGAGAGACAGATAGAGAGGGAGAGAGAGAGATGGAGAGTCCATCAGGATATATATATATATATATATATATATATATATATATATATATATATATATATATATATATATATATATACATATATATATCCGAATCAAAATATTAAAAAAAGCATTTTCAGATTTTATATATCTGACCAGAAGAGCTGACCGATTGGCCATTTATCACTCTAAAAACAGCACAATTCAACTGCTAACAAGCTATAGTTGTTTAACAATAAGAAAAGGATAGCATTGGCCACAAACTGATTATTAATTCATCATATAAGAAAAGGAGTGGTAAGTTGTACTGATATAGCAGTATAAATGATGTTGACGTCACGTTAGCCTAATACAATGGCTCACTATTAGATAAAACTACAAATGTCTACTATCTTGAAAACGTCGATTGGCATTTGGTATTTGACCTTTGACATTACTAATCAGTTGATGAGCTCATTGTTTTCTCGATCTTCAACAGTACAGTGCAGTGGTTTCATTCGCTCTCGATTAGGGCTAGCTCGATTGCCAACCTCCCAAACTCAGGAAAAATAGTTTAACAGAGCCAACTGGCTCATTAAACTAGAATTTGAACCTTTTTCTAAACAGTTAATCGAGTTGTAATGATTTTTTAAATTTCCCTCTTGATGATATATTGACCAACCTACAAACACACTTTGATTGGGCATATGCCGAGAGGAAATCTTGACTCAACCACGATAGCTTGAATTTTACCTTGAATTCAAATAGGATAAGATAGTCAATAAGTCTTTTAATCAGTGTTTGCAGGTGTGAGTGTCTCTCTCTCTCTCTCTCTCTCTCTCTCTCTCTCTCTCTCTCTCTCTGTGTGTGTGAGTGTGTGTGTGTGTGTGTGTGTGTGCGTGCGTGCTTGCATAAGTGATAATAGTTAATGAATTTATCATTTACTGTGGTAATTATAATAATGATAATAACAATAATAATAATAATAATAATAATATAATAATAATAATAATAATAATAATAATAATAATAATAATAATAATAATAATAATAATAATAACAATAATAATAATAACTTGAATCCTGTAATAAATGGAGATTTTATAATAATTATGATTGTTTGGGTTCTTTTCAAATTAAGAAACAATACTCCTGTATTCATTGTTTAATACCAGATAAAGCAAATCCACAGTTTTTGAGCACTCTTGACAAATGGTGGAAAAAATCCAATAATGTGAAGGCATCGGGAACTTCAATTCCATTGGAAAGGATGTTTCCATTAAGCTTAGTTTGATCACTGAGCTTAAGGGGCGGTTTGGGTCTAATTATTAGGAAAATCCTTCGAAAAATTGATTTTGAGATTTTGGTGGAAATTGATATTTTAATACCCTAGAAATAATATAATTGAAGTCCAAATTCTTAAAGTAGATTATAAAGGCATGAAAAACACAGTCGAAAATGGTTCAGATAGTAAGAAAAGTGTGAAAAACGGGAAGCTATTTTGCTATTTTCTCAAAATGTCATATTTCTAAGGCTATGGGATACTGTGTCAAACGTTTCTCTGAATCTATTCTATGAAATTGTCTGAAAATTTCCACAGTTATCACAGAGATAATGTATTGTGTCACCATAGAGAGATTTTTTTGATAAGATATGTGAATTTTGAATTATAATCCTAATTCTGAATTTTTAACGTCAATTTTGTCATAACATTTTGATTCTCAACTTTGTTATGTTCTAATAAAAATTCCATAAGCTAAAGCCGTAAAATCTCTCTATGGTGACACACTATAGTACAATGTTGACAAGAGGGAAGAATATGGAGGTCATTCCTTCATTAGTTTTTGTGGAACGTTTGCCACAAGATTGTTATATTTTTTGATGTCAGACCCCCAAATTAGGTCGCAAAATGGGTATCAAAACGGATAATTAAAAATTTTCACCATAAATGTTGTTTTTTAACCTATATTGACGATACAGAATGATTAAAACCGCCCAATATTGGTAATTAAATTTTTTTTAGAAAAGACCCAAACCGCCCCTTAAAACATTGCTTTTTCTTGTGCCAACAAGGATGTGTCTGGTATTCGAATTATTTTAAGAGCTTTTTATGAATAATTTCAATATTAAAAATGTCTTTATTTGTTCATTAAGTGGGATAGGCGTTAGAAGGCGTAAGAAGGTTTTTGTGAAAATATTGTTAAGGCAATTAAATCTAGAGAAGGCGACTTCAAAATTATATTTCATTCGTAACTCGTAAAGTAAAATGTTCGATCCCATTTATGGTTAACTCTTCAAAAAAAGGCTCTTTACTCACATTTAGGGGCAGCGTGGCTCAGCATTACGGTCTTTTCTTCGTACCCAAAAGGTACCGAGTTCGATCACCCGCCGCTGCGGTGTGTGGTCTTGAGCAAGTCACCTCGCCCTAGCTCAATTTGCGGCGCTACACTGCGGCTGACGCCTGTGTTATTCCAGTCTTCCCTTGGAAAATATCCCAGAGCAAATTTCCCCTATGGGATGACTAAAGGGAATTTTTTATATTCTTAAAATTTTATTTTATCAGAAATAAAATTCCGAAAATAAATCCCCCAAAAATCTAATTCTGCGTTGTAGCGATCGTCCTAATAAGTTCAGTGTACCCTTTTTAATAGAGCATTGAGCACATTTCATGAATATCACACCTCATTTGATTAACCTTGTCAAAACGGTATTAGGACTACTAAAAGCGAATTTAGATGTCAGAGGATGAGAAATAAGAAATTTGAGCTGAATGAAATGTAAGGAATTATCTTTATTCTCCACCATAATGAATAGAAATCATCCCCAAGTTTCATATTTTAGCTACATATTCAATTTTCAGGATCTAGTTCACCCCGACATAATACCGCTTTGAGACGGAGGTTCACTTGTAAAATCTGTGTCTTTGTTTTTCGTCCACCCGATGGATAACCTTGCCGAAATTCGTCGTCCTTTCTCCAAACAATACGAGTCATTGTTCAATTTCACCAATTATTTTAGAAGTGTTTGTCTTTTAGCAATAACAACCCCCCCCCCCCCCCCCCCCCCCAAAAAAAAAAAAAAAAAAAACAAAAAAAAAAAAAAACAAAAAAAAAACCCAGTAAATTCCCATATGGTCGTTATTTTGAAAAAAGAACAATGCTCAATTCCTGCTTGGCCAGCCAATCGTTACATGAATGTTTTCTACGTTGGACAGGTGGGTTGTATATGAATCGTTTGGTACGAGGGCAATAACCCGAGATATACAGTTGTCTAACTGTAACTGGGCACACTGAATTGTTTGTAATAGTTCCCGAGAGAGATAATTAGTACTTTGGAAGCCCAAGTGTATTTTCAGATCCAATCTTAAGTACTCCGTTGGGTATAGATTCATCCTGTGTACTTATTAGATTCAGAGATTTATCTCATGTAGCGTAAAACAGTAAGCACCTGAATAGAGCGTTGGTCAATGGAGAATACTCTCCGCCTCATGTTATAGATTCTCCACCCAACCTCCTAATTACTGTTACATAGGGGGGGGGGGGCGGGGGAAGAGAGATTTAGACAGTGTTATCTGTTTTGTTTCCACGTGTCAATTAAGCCACTGTCCGTTAAATTAAATTGAGACAAGTTGAAGTCGTTAATACAAGATTACACTTATTATTGTGTTCATCACGATAAATACCCCTAGTTTCTGTATTTTCCATCTTCTGATAAATGAACAGCATACATTTAAACTTGAGCATTGATAAAGTTTAGAGCAATAACCACTAAACGTGCTTAAAGGACTTTATAAGGGATCCCTAGCCAACAGCAACAATCTAACAATCTGTGAGATAGACGAGGGCCCGTTTTTATGAACACGGACTAGCGCTTAGTCTCTGACTTTAGTCAAGGACTTGAATAAATCGGATTTTATGTGAGCTGACCAAGCCAATCCCAGAATAAAATCACGGCACCTTCGGACTAAGTTGGGGAGAGTTTTAGTCATTTGCTGAGACTAGTTACTTGGATACATCATCGCGTTGACAATATAACAGCTATTTTTAGATTGAGAAGGAAAATGCGTCAATTACTAATGGCAGAGGCAATACGTATCCAGGAAGGTAACTGGAGTTATGTGTGACCAGCGTTGCCACCGGGATTCGAATGATTTACCCTGTACGAGCCCAGATTTTACCCTACAAAGGTCACCAAAACCCTACAGTACCGCCAAAGACAATAGAGTTTATTAAGACTAATCACTCCTCTAGTTTTTCCTTATATTTTCATTGCATTCATTCAACATTTTGAGTGAGGAAGGCGACAGCCATCAAAGAACCTAGTAATATTAAAAAGTAGGATTTCTTTTCCGAAAAACGAAAAAATTAAAAGTGCG
>NC_088361.1:70352277-70367277 GCF_034508935.2 Berghia stephanieae
TCACAACTTTAATACCGCCTTAACTACTATTATCCATACTAAGGAAGAGATTTATGATCTTCAATAAGAATTGTGCACACAGAGAGTCGTCCGTAGAAGATCTTGTACTCAAAGTATACATCTAAGGGTACGTACAAATATTTTTTCTAACAATTTTATTGATCAACCAGTGTAGGATCTGACCCGGGCCTATTATGATATTGCTGTATATCCAGAATCGTGCCCTGTCAATAGAATTCTATCACTGGCCATAATATCTCGAGGCACAAGTCACGGAATTAACGTCATTATCAAGCCCAGTCGACGGTCTGCCATATTCTTCCGTTGTTTTCTGTCATGAATGATTTGCTGTGCCATAAGGTCAGTCGAAGAAAGACCCAGTTGATTAATCAAAGGTGAAGTCATTGTGACCTCATGACCAACTGACTTACGATACTAAATTTACTTCTCGTTTCGTTATATATATAAATATATCCGAATGCTTGTTTTGCTTAATGGATATTTCTTGTAATATGCGTCTTTCATATTACTGCAATGCGTTTAGTTAAAATTCCACTACATCCGCCAGATGTAACCTTACGCGTTTCTAATCTAATTAATGCTATGCGTTCAGCTAAAAAAACAAGACAAAAAACGCAACAAATCCGCCAGCCCGACATAACTTACCAACACACAAACAATGTGTAATTTTAAACGTTTATAGTCTGAGTGATACAATTTATCGAGAACTACTCATAAAAATGGCTGGTTAAAAACAATAACAAAAAGCTTAGTGATGTCAATTTTGTTCCTTCTATTTGATATGCTATAAATACCATTCAAAAGTTTCTTCTTTTTCTGCTTCCACAACAATGAAGACAAAGATCAATAGCCTGCACACATAAACTCACATACAAAAACTTACACATAAGTGTAGGGGCATTGCTGGGGATAAACAGTTACGTATATATATATATATATATATATATATATATATATATATATATATATATATATATGTGTGTGTTTGTGTGTGTGTGTGTGCGTGTGTGTGTGTGTGTGTTACGTAACATATAAAATCTCAAACATTGCTCGTAATGCTCATAGATCTCATCTTTCTACCAACGGATATATATATATATATATATATATATATATATATATATATATATATATATATATATATATATATATATATATATATATATCCAGTGTACTGCTATCTCGATTAACAATGGGTAAACCCTGGAATCGACTTAAATAATTTTCAACATTGGTTACTATTACTTGTTTTGCGTTCCGTTTGGTGTTAACTAATGCTGAACGAAACAGGTTCCATGTTCCCCGAGACGTGAAAAGAGAAACATTGTTGTTCCTGTCATGACGCTCATTACTTTGCCACACTACATGATGAATAAACGAATTATTAAAGTGTTTCATATTGACACAGATACTTAACAAGTTAACTACATGTACTCTGGAAAAAAAAACAAACTTGTATTTAAAAGTTTGGCCAGACAACTTGTCCTTCAAATATCGATCGATTTAAATGAACACATCTTGGCAAAAAAGCTTTCAAACCTGGGACTTTGCTAAGTCCCAGGTTTTAGAGTTTATGCCAAACTGAGGACCATTTAAACGATCGATATTTGAAAGACGAGTTTTCAGGCCAAATTTTTTCCAGAGTACGACAGTTATCTCGTTAAGTATCACGAACGCCTTTTAATACAACACATTCAGTCCATAATAATACGATCTTGCATTTCGGATATCTCTACTTGCACGCCTTTAAAATCAAATCACCAAACATAATGGGATCAGAGTAGAAGGTTAATATGACTCAGGAAATAGCTTCTCAACAGATTCAAATGCTTAAGATCTTTTCACAACCGACTGTCAGGTGCAATTAATTAGTCTATAAAATTTTTAAAAATATGATGACGTATAATTTACAGATATCCTGATGATTTTGACCAAAAAAATGTAATCCCTACTATCAAAATATTAACATGATCCATAATTTTGTTTGAAGTTATAAAAGTAACATTCCTTCTAATATTAAGGTTTATGAGTTTTCATTAAATTCTTGATATATTGATATAAGTAATCAAATATTTGCATCTGTAGTTCTAAGTAGTCTCAAATCCTTGCTTGACAACTAGTAATTGCCTGTATTTGTCAAATGAAGAAGTTTTATTCCCGATATCCAACTCCAGTATAGGTACCTTGGTGGAAGAAAATTTTCATTTCTACGTTGCCTGACTTGCGTCAAATCTGGAGAGACCCAGCCACACATTTCAAATGATCAAATCAAGAGGATGGATCCGGAATCCAGTCCAATTATTCATTTTAGGAAACTAATGCGAAAATCGTAACACCGATTATACCAACATTGTCTTTGTAAAACCAATAAGGCGGCATTGTCTAACTAATTGTTGGAGCAAGTTGTCACTCAAGAATGATAAACGCTTTAAAGCGCTTAGTGATTTAAATGTGACTCAACAAATAATGAACCTCGCTGATTCTTAACTACCAACGTATACAAACTTTTAACCTTTGATATATTATTGCTTTTGACATGGCAAATCACAGGTTTGTGCCGACCTTACGTAGGACCTCTCCTTTTCTATAATGAACACACCTGGAACGTAAATCTAATTACTTCACCGTGAGACCTCGGTTCACACTAGTTCATATTAATTATCTAGTTTCAATATTGGATACATTATAACAGAAATACTAAGCTTTCATTACGCTATTCTTTTAGAGACCAAAATAAAAGTGAAGTTGATGGCTGAGAGGATAGGGAATAGCGCTGTAACACATGGACAAAACGCTTTCTTTCCTTTTGGCTAAAAAGGATGACTGAGATTAATATTGCCTTCATTTTAACAAGCATCGTTTGACCATGTTCGTTATTTTCTTCTTTGCGGATAATTATAATCATGTAAACATTGAAATTGACAATTTTATTGTTTGTTGACAAAAGATAGTAAGACAAAATGCGACAGTTTGTCCAATTTACAATTGAAGAATATAAGTTTAGCTTTTCTATAGAGCAATATCCATTGAATGTGTTCAAAGTGTTTTACAATGGATCCCGAGCCAACAGCAATGCAACAAATTTAGGACGAGATATGAGGTCTTTGAGTCGTTATTACAATCTTTTTACACAATTCTGTTACCGACCATATACTCATTGTACACCTGAGTGGAGTAAATGTAAACAAATTTTTCTAAGGTCTCAACTTTTCGTCACTTAAAGTGGGATCCGATCCGGGGACCTACCGGTCCGAATTCGAGTTTCATGCCACAATACCATACCGCAAAGTCGCTTTCCACCTGTCTGTGTATCATACCTTGTAATTGTGGTAAAATAGTAATAATTGGCATTTGTTTACGGCCCTATCCCGATTTATCAGGCTCTAGGTGTTCAAAGTGATGCAGTATGAACATATTATGGTGAACGGGTTTTCAATTATTTATTATTGTTCACCAATCAAAATTAGTTACATAAGATATCGAATTGATATTCAAAGGCGAAAGTAGTATAAAGCGAGACACGTGTATGTAGTTTTATAGCAATATTTGCTACCCTGGCCAATCGCAAAATACTTTACGCCAGATCTAACAGACCCAGCAAAAAGAAACAAAAAGAAACAAAGAAAACAATAATACACACCCGAAATGCCCCCCCCCCCCCCAAAAAAAAAAAAAACCCCAAAACAAACAAACAAAATAACAACAACAACAACAAAAACAAAAAAAAAAAAAAAATAACAAACTCCCCCAAAAAACCAAACGGTTAAGTTGTTTGTATGTCTTGGTACAAATTTTGTGATAAATAGAGTGTGAAAAAATAGCCAAAGGTATTTTTTGATGGGCTGATTGTATGTGTGGCGAAAAAAACTAGAATGTCCTTGACATAGATGCTTCCTTGCATAATAACACTGATTTACAAAGAAGTAACAAATACACTTCACTTTTCTGAAAAGAATACTCGTATTTAAATATTTGGTAAGAAAACTCTTCCCTTCAAATAATGGTCGATTTAAATGACCCTCATCTTGGCAAAAAATCACAAACCTGGGACTTCGCGAAGTTTATCAGAAGTTATCACTCAACTGATTCAAATGATGAGTAACAGAAGTAAAATGATACTAAACAGTCGTTGAAGCCAGAATTGTATTATTCCCTAAAAGTTATATTTAGATAGTGTTTATTTAATGGCAAGCACCAGACTCTTAAGCGATTTGCATTTCTTTCAGATATGATACTGTTAGTTGTCACACATTTTAAAGACAACAGCCTACACCGGGAAGCATCCAGCTGTTTACATCTATCTTCGATTAGACGAGGGAAATTTGTACACAAAAAACAACAACTTTAGTGTGTGTGCATTCTATAATTCTCAGATCAAAACTTCGATAGATTTAGTTCGATTTGTTGAGGGCCAACATTTTACAACGCAGTGTAACTCTTAGAAGTTGAAAAATGCTAATAGTAAGATTGTCATTTGATTATTCGCTTTGAGAAAGGTTACATTACGTTATTTAAACGTTCTCTTCCCTCCAATATATTATTGAAATCCCCAAAATACTTGAATATGTAAACACACCTAACAGGCAAAACGTATCGTTTTGTAATCTTTTGTATTTTGAAAATTTTGTGATTTCTATATGTTAATTCCTGGACATGTTTACTTCGTTGTGCTTGTTAAAACCCACTGTTTCTTATTATATAGTTTTTATCAAATCTTAAGAAAGGACTGCTCTATAATTCTGTGTTTTAACATGGAAACTGTAAGTTTTAAAAGATTTGTACACAATCACTTAATGGCGCCCTCTCCTACAAACATGGTTCACCTTATTTTTAGCCGTGACTTACCACCACCATTATTTTAAAAATTGTGAACACTTTTATTCAACATCTGATATTTACAACAGGCCCCAAGGCTGTAAGCGTAAACAACATCATAAAATTCCAATTGCGATTTTTAACTTTACTGATCCGGTTTATTACAATATTAAAGAACAGGCCTCGGGGTGACAGAAGGAAACAGGACAACATTCCAACGGTGACTACTCGTCGTCCACCCCGCCCCCACAAATACCCTCGTCCACCACCAACACTTGTAACTGTACCTACCACAAAAAGTATCACGACCGACAACAATAACATCGGAAGAACTACCTAAATGATTTATTAACTGAGAAGAACTTTGACATACCATTTATTTATAGTAGAGACATGGCTCTCGCCGTCTGGAGATGACCCAGTTGCAAAGGCAATGACACCCCCTGGTACCAATTTAGATCCTATCCAAGGAAAGATCAGCGAAAATTATCTAAACATGTGGAAACCCTCGAAATGCGCTGCAAAACAATAGAGGCCATTGATCTTAGACTATCCCTCCAGAGCAAGATACAACATCAACTGCATCTACCGACCGCCAGCAAACAAGAAAACTAACATTTCCCAATGTTAGGAAAGGAATCAACGAGATTATAACATTGCAACACACGCGTCATGGCCATTTAATCATACTCGGCGACTTTAATTTTCATTTCGACAACGTCACAGACACCGCTAAATTGCGTGAGTCATTATCGGAGAACAACATGTGCCAGATAGTGACAGCGCCAACCCATTCTGCTGGTCATATTTTAGGTTGGGTAATTATGGAAAATTCAGAGTCCCAAAAAAAAAAAAAAAACCCAATGCCATCGTCGATTACCCACCTTTTTCGGACCACTCCCTCATTTCTCTCAATCTCGACGTTTCAAAACCATGCCAAGAAACCACCACCACATCAACCAGAAACATCAAAGGGATTAATTTGGACAATTTCAGAGGCGATTTAGATACAATACTTACTCAAAATTCAATGATTTCTCTAGTCCAGTGGAATAGTTGTCTCATTGAAACGCTTGCCAAACATGTGCCATTCCAAACAAGGACCACCGGAAGTATGCTCCGTGTTATACGTCGGACGTTAAAGACGCTTAAACAATTTCGTCGTGTATCAAATTAATCTATTTTGTCAAAACTTTTGGAGAACGTAGGATTGACATAATTATCATCTCATCTTAAGAACAACAGTTTGGAAAAACCTTTCCAGTCAGAAAACAACACAGTCGTGAAACGGCGCTTCTTAAATTTTTTAATGACTTATTAAGTAACGTCGATGCTAACAATATCAATGTATTATGCTTTTTAGATCTTTCAGATGCTTTTGACACCATTGATCGTAAACTTTTGTTAAGAAGACTAAAAAATACGTTCGAGGTAAAATGAATTGCCCTTAAATGGTTTACATCATATTTACAGGATCGATGGCAGACTGTCGTGGTGAATGGTGTTCAGTCAGAGCAAGTTTTACTAAACTTTGGAGTGCCACATGGCTCTTTTTTTGGTCCTGTTTTTTTAATATGCAGCCCCTTTCTAGTGTGATATCCAGATTCAATCTGAGTTATCATTTTTATGCAGATGATATGCACATTTATGATTCAGTACCCCTAAGTAGTTTACAATTCTTAATACAACGAATTTCGAGCTATTTTAGTGAAATTAAATTATGGATATACCAATACAAGTTAAACTTAAATGATAGTAAAACTGAGATCTTAATATGTGTAAGGCCGAGTATCCTTAAACAGACAAATAAATCACCTATTGCTCTCGTAAATAGTACAATAGAATGTTCAAATTAAGCAAAAAATATTGCCGTCATCATTGATAAAGGTATTTCAATAACAAGCCACGTGAATAGCACCATACAATCTAAGTACATAGAAATGAAAAAAAAGAAAAATTCGTTATTTAATAATTCGTAATTCTAATTAATCCCCTTGTTTTATCCAAATTGGTCTATTGTAACTCCCTTTGGGCGAATTTAGCTAAAGACAAAATGAGTAAACTTCAGGATGCTCAAAATAACGCAGCCAGACTCATTGTACGCAATAACAAAAAATACCCGTCAGCAACTCTCCTTCTTCGTGAGTTTCCTGTGAAACAAACGAGTTGCCTATAGGATTTGTACTGTTGTCTACAAATCCCTGAGCACGAACAGTCCCTCCTATATTAAAGACCTTCTAAACATATATGTCCCCAATAGAAACTTGAGGTCAAGCAATGACCAATCAATCCTTGTCAAACCTAAGACATTGCGTAAAATAGGTGAACGATCTTTTCAATTTTCGACCTCCCATTTTTGGAACTCTCTCCCATCACACGTGAAATACTCGGATTCGTTGGCAACTTTCAAATCTGGCTTAATGTTTGATCTTTTTACGCCATAAGTTGCCATCCTATTATCACATTTTTTTTTGTTGAATTGAATTCGAATCACTTTTACATCAACACTTGTCTGGCCGTAATATGTTTTGTTTTATATTACTTTAAAGCGCTTAGAGCATGTGACAACTGGGTAAAGCTCTATAAAAATATCATTTATTATTATTATTATTGTTATTATTATTATTATTATTATTATTATTATTATTATTATTTTATTATTATTAAGTTTGAATGGCAATTTGTTATATAAAGTCGCAGAATGAGCCTTGAAACAAATCGAAAATATTTAAGATTTAGATTGCCGTTAAATCTGGCTTTATCCTGCATGTACATGCATCTCATCAATTACATTCCGAATTAGACTGCATTCCTCGTGTCACTTTACAAAGGCTTCCTATTCTTCTGGTTTAAGTGCTGTGTTACAATGAGGTCTATTATATGATTTGTTTTGTTTCTCCCCTCTTAATTAGTAGTTAGCAGTTTATTGTTTTGTTACCAATAATTAGACTAGATGCACGATTATAGCAGCTATAACTGGCTTAGTGAATACTTGAGATGCTTTAATTATTAATAGATTTGGAGCATTCTATTGAGCAAATTAGAATACAGAAATCAGATGAGCACTCAAGTTTTGTTAAAATTAGCAAAAACTGTTTGTTGAAATGGTTATCGAACGGCACTCGATCAATATTTTCATTGATAAAAGTGTCTCGTTAAGAACGAATAGGACATGTGTCTCGACTCATTTTGTTTCAAAATTGAATAGTAAGGACTATTAGCATTTTTATTTCATGCACCAAGATACAGAGGTAATTTTGAACTGATTTGGTTTGTTTTGTAAAATATGATGAAAATGAAATTCTTTGAATCAAATATCACCAGACGTAGCTGCTGGTTTTTCTTAGGAGTAATAAGCCAGATTCCGATGACGGTACCTTCGAGGAAAATAAATAGATGAATCAATAAAATAAACTTCCTTTCATTTATCACCAGGGGAATTTCTTTTCTTTCTGTCTCGAGAAAAGACCAAAATAATCCAAAAGTGAACAATAAGGGCTATGTTTCCTGCCCAAGAAAGTATAATGAGTCGCCGAAACCAGGCTCGAACTAGGGTCTCAATTAACCATCAAACCATTCACGCCCCCCCCCCCCCCCCAACCACTATTTTGCACTCTCGTCCAGCTTAAGATATAGCTGAATGAAAATTGATTGAGAGCAATCGTGTGGGATTGATATTTATTTAAACCAATGTTCTTTTCAAGAGCTTTATTTTGAGGAAGTAGTAGAGGTAATAGTTATAGTATTAGTAGTAGTAGTTAGTAGTAGTAGTAGTAGTAGTAGTAGTAGTAGTAGTAGTAGTAGTAGTAGTAGTAGTAGTAGTAGTAGTAGTAGTAGTTAGTAGTAGTAGTTAGTAGTAGTAGTAGTAGTAGTAGTAGTAGTAGTAGTAGTAGTAGTAGTAGTAGTAGTAGTAGTAGTAGTAGTAGTAGTAGTAGTATAGTAGTAGTAGTAGTAGTAGTAGTAGTAGTAGTAGTATAGTAGTAGTAGTAGTAGTAGTAGTAGTTAGTAGTAGTAGTAGTAGTAGTAGTAGTAGTAGTAGTAGTAGTAGTAGTAGTAGTAGTAGTAGTAGTAGTAGTAGTAGTAGTAGTAGTACAGAGTGAGAGAGAGTGAGAGAGAGAGAGAGAGAGAGAGAGAGAGAGAGAGAGTGAGAGAGAGAAGAGAAACAAAAGGAAGAAAGAAAGAAAGAAAGAAAGAAAGAGAGAGAGAGAGAGAGAGAGAGAGAGAGAGAGAGAGAGAGAGAGAGAGAGAGATTCACGTGGGGTGCTTTAGTTCAATCATTTTTAATCGTGTTTTTAAGTTGATTTGATAATTTGCCTCGTTGAGCTAATCAAGTGATGCAATCATCATAGAATGGATTACATTATATGGTAAATATGTGAGAAATAAGCCAATTATTTATATCTGTGATATTCTGAACTTATTATCACTAAAACTCTTTGTTTTGTTGTTTTTTATTTTTCATGCCACAAACGAGAATATATTTCGGGAATGATTCTGATGGGCCAGGGTCAGGTGGCTGCACCTTTTCACTTCATCTTTTGAGAGGTTAACCTTCGAGTGTGAGATTGATATACTGGCTTTTATTATTTTCTTTTCAATCAATGTACAGCTCGGAACAGGAATTCCACATCACTGCCCAGGTAGCACACTGAGCTTTTAAGAAATCAAAAACTGAATCTGAGTTACTGGTCTATCCTGAGTATCAAGGAAAAACTAGCTAAGTTTTAAATCAAACCAAGATCACCTCAATATATTAAAAATCGTTTACTAGAGCAGTTATCTATAACTTTCCTGAAAATTTCAATAGGCGGTCCACGACTGGTGGGGGCAGTGTGCATGATTAATCTCCCTGCTCTTCATTTCCAGATGCTGATTTCATTCAAAAGAAATCGGTTCAAGTAACAATTTAGATTGTGTCTTTAAAGAAAGGAACGGAAATTACTGTTTATCCTGTGTCTTAAATTTCTTCATCGCTATCAGTATAATTGACAAATCTCTTAGCATCGCGACCACTCCCCCCCCCCCCCTCTCCGCCAACAGCAGAAGCGGCAACCGTTTCAAAAAGTCATCAAAAGTGGCTCGTGAGATACGGCTTCGCGGCCCCAAAGGGCACTGAAGACTCCAGTTTGAGATCCACTAATGACTTGAGTCTGCATATTCTTGTTTGAAATTCTTAACAAGATGTCTGCCATTAAAAACATTTTACGAACAAATAAGTATACATTGTTATTGTTGATTACTTTTACCTTTATCATAAAATTGGCCGGAAATAGAATTTGACATGAAAAATGAAATATATATATATAGTAGCTATTGATATAAAATTTGTGATATCAATCTTTGAGGCTTGATATAACTATCTAGTTAGAAATGCATTACCTATACGAACTGAAAGCAATACAATTTTTGCTCGTGCTTATATTCTATCACTATCAATACAATGTGACACACCACCACAATTTAGTGCTTTGTCCGTGTGAACCAAATGCAGAAAGATGAATTTAACCGGGCTCTGGAAAGCCACGTATTTAAAAATTTGGTTAGAAACTCGTCCTTCAAATATCGATCGATTTAAATTACCCTCAAATTGGCAAAAACTCTCAAACCTCGTGAGTTTTCTGGCAAAATGTTTAAAAACGTGTTTTTACAGAGTGCGGCAGTAAACTGGTTAAAGCGGAAATGGTCAGAAATAAGGTATGCTCATTCTCCAGGTAATGAAATGATTGTTTTTATTTACTTCTCCATAAAGCATGCGATACCCGTGCATTTAACTAAAACGCCATACTTTTCATGATGGATTGACATTTTTCTTAACCCCGGCAAAATACCGGTTAAAGTCTTAACGATTTTTTCTGTTAAGATATGACGCTCCCTCTTAATATGTGATGTCAGTATATCGTGAGTTGTTTCAATTCTGCATTCTTTTGTTTTAATTAAGGGAGTAGGATATGATCCCAAAACGTTTTTTTCTTTCTTAAAATTTCTAAAATTTACAGACGTGCACCGCCCCCCCCCCTAACACACACACACACACACACACACACACACACACACAAACATAAATAGCTACTGCTTTCTCTTTAAAAAAAAAGACTAGATATGCCAAGTAAGAAAAAACTCGTACTCCAATTATAAACAGAATATGACATGAACAAGAACGGATCCAAGGGTCCGAGGCTGAAATTGTCAGGCCACAAGACCAGAAAGATGCACACTGAATAAATTGATTGGAAACAATATCATCATCTCACAAGACATTTTGAGTCTGGGCATTGAAGAATTCCACATGACTTGCTGGAATCCGAAATTCTTTTATGCCAGGTATATCATTTTGCAGGACAGATTAATGGGAAAGCTGACGACAGGCATCAGCTATCGAGATGGTACGTACGGCAAGCGATAAAGGAGATGAGTGTAAAGACCGTTATGGCAACCACTACCGTACTTTGACAAAACACTATAATATTTGTACATTGTGGCCTGAAAATTTTACTTTAAAAAAGCAATCGATTAAAATGATCCTCACATTGTAAAATATTCTCAAACTTATAGCTTTGAAGTGTTGAATTTGAGAATATTATATTGCAAGATTTCGAATTGAAAAAAAACCCTTTATGCTCAAAAACAAAAGTTGCTTTGCAAAATGCCTGGTATGAGAGTTTTTGTCAAAAAGATGGTCATTTATAATAATATCGATTGACATTTAATTTGAAGGACGACTTTCCTGGTCGAATTTTTAGATACGCACGACAATTAACTTGTTAATCGATCGAAATTTGATGTAGATCTAAATTCATTCTTGATAAAAATAATAATAATAATAATAATAATAATAATAATAATAATAATAATAATAATAATAATAATAATAATAATAATAATAATAATAATATATATATATACATATATTGACATGGTACGGAACAGGAAGTTGGACAACATGGCTGACACCTGTTGACATTGAGCTTCGGCTCAGTGGATAGTCTTATGTTTCCATTTATTCACTGTGTGGAATCTTTAATTTTTACCTGATGTGGACTAATCTTAATATTGGAACTTTTAACTTAAGAGCTATTAAAAGTAACATTCGAAAGGAACAACTGTGTCAAGATTTAGAAAGTTATAAAATCGATGTGTTGTGTTTACAAGAGACGAAGATCCAAGATGGCGTCAACCAAACAATACATGGTCACAGACTGCTGTGCTTTGCTTCCAGTTCACCTCACTATGGATGTGGATTTCTCATAAATAAAAACTGCAGGGATTTGACTAGTGACGAATGGAATGTTTCGGACAGAATATGTGTTCTTGAGCTTAAGTGTAAGATCAATTCAAGGAACCAGAATAACGATAACAAAGACGATCACGGTAAGAAGACGTTCACTATCTCATTCGTAAATGTTTACGCACCAACAAGTCAACGCGCAAAACAATACCCAGAGGAAACTGATAAACTTTACAAAGACCTAGACGATACACTGAACAAAATAGGAAACAAATCAATATTAATAATTGCTGGAGATTTTAATGCCAAAGTAGGAAAACGTCTCGACAGTGACACACTATGTTTAGGATCATACTCAAAAGGAAAACGTAACGATAACGGAGAAAAATTAGTCCAGTTCTGTGAACAGAGAAAACTTTTCATAACAAACAGTGCTTTCAACCACCCATCAAGACACCAGACAACATGGGTAGGACAAAGGAAAGACCAAACCCAAGACAAAATGATAACAATACACAACCAAATAGACTATATCATATGTCGACACCGCCATAAACACTACTCAACCAACTCGCGATCATACGGTGGTACACTGCTAACATCCGATCACAAACTTGTAAAAACGAATTTCAACATAAATGTGTACAGACAACGAAGACAGAAAGGTAAAACGGCAGTCAAAATAAACACGGCAAAAATAGTAAATGAGCAAGAATGTCGCATTCATTACCAATATGAACTTAACTCAAGTCTATGGAAAATAAAGCAAAACAGTAATCCAAACAATGAATGGAAAGAGACGCAAGCGGCAATGAAATATGCGGGGGAAGAAAGTGCAGGCTCTATTAATACAACTAAGAACAAACCAAATCGAACGCCTAACATCGCTATTAATGATCTATCGCGGCAACAAAAAGAACTTAGGATCAGGATACAAAACACGAAAGACTCGAAAGAAATAATAAACTTGAAAACGGAACGAAACAAAATACTGCATTCAATTCGATCACTTACAATAAAACACAGAAACGAGGAATTAGACAAAAAAGTGGAAGACATAGAAAAGTCCAAAAATAACGCATCGTCTATGTTCAAAGCGACGAAATCTCTGAACCGAAAACCATTCGAGAACCCAAAACTACAGGACAAATTTGGCAAACAGACAACAAATCCCAACGATATCCTTGACATTGTAACTGACCACTTCCAGCAGAAATTTCACAAACAAGTCTCACAAATATCGCCCTTCTCAGGAAACCCTAGAGACCTAAACAACCGCATCACAACAACTGAAGTTAGAAATAGCATAAAGTGCCTAAACAATAACAGATCCCCAGGCGAAGATGAAATTCCCGCTGAATTGCTGAAATGCGGTACCCTCTCCCTGGATCTGAGCATTGAAAACATAATGAACAAAACATTCTCAACACACAAAGACTGGGACATAAACAGCGGTGTCCTAATTACAATACAAAAACCAGGAAAAACGAAAGGACCCGTAAACAACCTGCGCCCAATAACATTACTGAATACCATAAGAAAAACACTGTCAACTATTGTCCTCAACAGAATTAGACCGAAAATAGAAAATTATCTATCACATAGCCAAAGCGGGTTTCGCCAAGACCGAAGCACATCGGACGTTGTATGGACACATAAATGGTTGGCAGCAAAGGCACTCAAAGAAAACATATCCATAACAATAACCGGAATCGATATGTCCGCAGCCTTTGATACGATCGACAGAGGAAAACTTTTGGAGATATTAACAGAAATAGTAGACGAAGACGAGCTCCGAATAATCCGATTTCTCCTCAGCAACACAAAGATACAACCAAGGATATACGGGCCACAAAACAGACGCAGTTCGAAAGTAACATCGGAACCCCCCAAGGAGATAGTCTGAGCCCGATTCTGTTCACAATATACTTAGAACACGCTCTGAAAGAAGTTCGAAAAGTCATTCCAAAACCAACGACTCATATTGAGAATGCAATCCCTAGAGAAATCGCCTATGCAGATGATGTCGATTTTATTGGATCAACACCAGCAAATATAGACATCATACAAAATACCCTCATGAAATATAACCTCCAAGTCAATGCCAATAAAACCGAATTTACAACAATATCGAGGAACAAAGAGGAATGGAAAAGAACAAAGAAAGTCGGCTCACTAATTGGAGACACCGAGGATGTACAAAGAAGAAAACAGCTATCAAACGCCGCACTCAGTAAACTCACCAATGTATGGATTAGAGGTGACAAAATAAAGAGAAAAACCAAACTGAAACTGTACCATGCTCTTGTAAAACCGGTACTTCTGTATAACTGCGGCACTTGGGCGTTGACAAAATCCGAAGAAGAACATCTGGATGCCTTCCATCGCACACAGCTAAGAAGGGTACTGGACATCAAATACCCCAAAAAGATCTCAAATGAATCACTCTATAAGATCACAAAAGAAAGACCAATCTCCCTTGACATTTTACAACAACGATGGCAACTTTTCGGTCACATACTACGCAGGGACAAAAACATACCAGCAAACCAAGCCATGTCGGGATACTTCCAAAAACACGGGAACCTTTTCAGAGGAAGACCGATCACAACACTCCCTGTGATCCTAAACAAAAACCTCACAACACTTGGACAAAGCATTAGTCTCATAACGGCAAGGGACCTTGAAAATCTGAGAACCCTAGCAGAGGACCGGCAATATTGGAGACACCTCACACAGGAAATACTGGAAACAGCCAAGGCGACCCGATCTTTCGGTCGAGACGCGAAAGGCATCTAAGAAAGTATACATATATATATTTTGTCAGGTTACATCGGAGCCGTTGGTATGCATTTTGATAACACCTGACAGATTGATAATAATATGGACAACTTATAACACTCTTGCCGTTGGACTGCATTTCTCATCACCTGAGTCTA
>NC_088361.1:70372277-70394777 GCF_034508935.2 Berghia stephanieae
GAGTAGCTGGGTATGTTTAATCTAGTTCTTAACAATAAATATTGTCCTGTTAAAAGGGAAACAAGCAATTGCTATTGTCTGCTTCACACTATAGAAACCGGGATATACTCCGGCTCCATTGCCTCATGGTTCTAAAGGACTAAAACGTTTTAATTGTAGCTGAGAACCTCGTTAGGCGGTGGATAAGATTGTAAGAAAGCAAAGACAAAAAGGCGCTATAGAATCAATCTTGCTGTAATGAATTTAGCATTTTTTCCAATCTGGCCTCCTCAGGCAATTAATCAGTAGATTTTTTACCAATAAAAACACATCATTTGTGACACCTTCAAACGTGCTCGGACAATCATGGTTGATTGTTTGTAAATATTAACATGAATGAAATCGACCTCTCTCTGATCATTGTTATTGTTTTTATAAGGCCAAATGGGTGACTAGTCATCACACGATTTTCTCGATTAGATCATAAACGTTTAAGTGTACACATAGTTTTCTGTGTTGGTTCTATTGTTCAAGCCGGAAAACAGCGGGGATTTTACTTAGAAACATAACACAGATATTAAAACCTGTGAAGTTCGCTATGTTTACCAATCACTGCCATTGTTTACAATATGACGACTGTCCGAGAGACATGACTTATCTAAGTGTTTTAAAATGGAGGATGTTAAAAGTGAAATTGGACACATTACCAATCTTTTCTATATTGACTATTCTTATCAAATGGAAGTACCCAATGTTTGCAAATTGCTTCATCGCTTCATTAATAGAAGCTTTAGATTTAACACAAGTCATTAGATTTGGCAATGGAATAATAATTATAAATCAATAAAATACCTAACAAAATCCCTTGAAATAACTTTAAAGACAATACTATTTGATTTTCAGCACAGCAGTAGCAACATCAGAACTAAAAGCATTTTATATAATTATACTCTCGAATAGTTCCATACTTTTTGTTTTTGTGTGTATGTGAATTTATATACTTGTGTGTATGTTTTGTGTGTGTGTATAAAATCCTTTTTATAGCGCTAGTATGACTAATGATTTAATCAGTACTCACGTTCCAGGCCAGAGTGACGCATATGACGAAATCCTAATTGTCTAGGTTTTGGTACACCTCGTATTATACCTAAATTTATAAATGAATGGCCAACAGATCTGGACCAAAACTTGGGATTTTTAAATTGGTTATAGATGAATACTACGACAAGGTGTGAAGTATTGTTTAAATTTCTTTATTTCAATTAAAACGTATTTTGTCGCTAATTCAGGATACACACACTTTAGACTTAAGAAACGCCAAAACCAAATGACATACTTAAAAGTGAGGTGACGTGAATAATCGTTTGTTTAAAAGGGCTCTTGTTAGCTCACATGCTTCCAAATCGGAGGGGCGTGACTTGGAACAGGGTCCCAATGATCTATTAGTAGTCTTTCGGAGCTGTTAGGCCCATGGAGTCGGAGTTTATACCGGTTTCTATAGCGTGAAACAGACAATGGCAATTGTTTGCTACCTTTTGGCAGACTGTCGTGGTGATTGGTGTTCAATCAGAACAAGTTTTATTAAACTTTGGAGTGCCACAAGGCTCTTTTCTTGGCCCTGTCCTTTTTACTGTATAAATGCAGCCCCTTTCTAGTGTGATATCCAGATTCAATCTGAGTTATCATTTTTATGCAGATGATACGCAAATATATGATTCAGCACCCCTTAGTAGTTTAAAATTCTTAATACAACGAATTACGAGCTATTTTAATGAGATTAAATCTTGTATGTACGATAATAAGTTAAAACTAAATGATAGTAAAACTGAGATTTTAATGTGTGGAAAGGCGAGTATCCTTAACTGGCAAATAAATCCCCTTTTACTCTCGGAAATAGCACTATAGACTTTTCAAATAAAGCAAAAAACCTTGGCGTCATCATTGATAACGATCTTTCCATGACACGCGAATAACACCATACAATCTATGTACATAGAGATGAAAAAAATGAAGCAAAATTCGTAATTTAATATATAGCAGAACATTTAATTAATTCCCTTGTTTTATCTAAATTGGACTATTGTAACTCCCTTTTGGCGAATTTAGCTAAAGGCAAAATGAGTAAACTTCAGGTTGCTCAAAATAACCCAGTCAGACTCATTGTACGCAATAACAAAAAATACCCGTCAGCAACTCTCCTTCTCCGTGAGCTACATTGGCTTCCTGTGGAAAAAAGAGTTGCCTATAAGATTTGTACTGTTGTCTACAAATCCTTGAGCACCAACAGTCCGTCTTATATTACAGACCTTCTAAACATATATGTCCTCAATAGAAACTTGAGGTCAAGCAATGACCAATCAATCCTTGTCAAACCTAAGCCACTGCGTAAAATAGGTGAACATATTTTTCAATTTTCGTCCCCCCCCCCCCCATTTTTGGAACTCTCCCATCACACGTGAGATGCTTGGATTCGTTGACAACGTTCAAATCTCGCTTTAAGTTTTATCTTTTTACGTCTTAATGTTGCAATACTATTATCATATTTTGTTGTTGTTAAATTGAATTCGTATCACTTTTCCATCAAACTTGTCGTTACTGTAATATGTTTTGTTTTATATCACTGCAAAGCGCTTAGAGCCTGTGACAATGGGATAAAGAGCTATATAAATGCCATTTATTATTATTTATAATTATTTTGGTGCCTGGATGAATAGGCAGATTCTTAAGATTACTTGGCATAAAAGAGAGAGAATGGATGATCTTTATCGACGACTAGAATATTATATTTAGACTATAAAAATATGACGCCATCACTCTGAAACAAAAATTACACAACTCTATGTATCCAGTACTCCGGAAGAGTGGTTTTACATTTTCAATGAGATTGGAACACGCTTTTTTGACATCACACTTTTGGTCCCTATTCTTCGACGAGATTATTATCTTCCCAATTATTATAACTGGCACACATATTGTAAATTAAATATACATTTCAAACAAGTTTATGGACATTAACTGTTGTAATGGAACTTTAATTAACAATTTGAAGAATTAGTCCTTATATGACATTGCTCAACTCATATATATAAAAGGAGCTGTTAACAAAATATGTAAAGCGTAATTTTCATAAACATAATATATTCTGGGACTGTTTTGTAGTTTCATAATCCCCAGGAAACAATTTCCTTCAGAAGTTGCTGGCAATTACACTTTGATATATATATATATATATATATATATATATATATATATATATATATATATATATATCCTGTTTAATGGATTCTCTATTTTCCTTCATGGGATGCCTTGGTGACGGTATCTAATGGTGCCATGGAGAAAGGGCTTAATTTAATAAATGTGGATTATATATATATATATATATATATATATATATATATATGTAGATATATATATATATATATATATATACATATATATATATATATATATATATATATATATATATACATATATATATATATATATATATATATATATATATAAATAATGGTAGATTTAAACTAAAAACTGATAAGGGAAATGCTTCTAGATAGCTGCAAGCATGTTAGCAGAATATTTGACTTATGAATGTAATAAAATGTTGTGGGATATATCAAAGTTCTGTTTGTATATATTTTGAGGGGCCCTATCTTTTTTATTTTTGAAATTTTTATTGAATATCGGGCATTGGCCATTGAACGTGAGCATTTAAATAGTGCAATATCCACGAGACGGTGCTCAAAGTGGTTTACATGGGGTCTCTAACCAACAGCAACACATACCATTTGGGACGAGACATGACGTCTGTTAGGAGATATTA
Source organism: Berghia stephanieae (assembly GCF_034508935.2). Taxonomy (NCBI): domain Eukaryota; kingdom Metazoa; phylum Mollusca; class Gastropoda; order Nudibranchia; family Aeolidiidae; genus Berghia; species Berghia stephanieae. Next base: position 70,376,080 of record NC_088361.1, read on the forward strand.
CAACGCTGTTAAACTTCAGGTACTCATTTTACCACTGAGTGCAATGAGAAAATGTATGTAAAAGCTTTTTCCATGTTCTCAGCTATGTGCCCCCTCAGAACGGGACTCGAACCCTGAACCTTCCGATTCGAAGCCGGGTGCCATACCACATAACCACATAGACGCATAACAGTTATGGACACATGAGTCGAGTTGCTACCCAAAGACACAACATTAAGGCCCAAGTTGTTATCTCTGTCATCCATCCGATTGTTGACGAAGGTCAATGTCGTTTAGAGTTTTTAGAGAATGATAAAACCACTGTAAAGCGTATTGTATTTTATGTGAACAATAGAAAATGCGCCATAAAACGGCGTATTTACCTCCTTTTTGTTCTAGTAAACAGTTTTGAATAAATTAAACTCACGTACATTGTTAAAATGAATTAGAGTAAGCAACAGGTAAATCCTATCGTAGATTAAGATACACTCACTCATAAAATGCCAGCCATCTCAATAAATCCCCATTCATGTAATACGTCTCTTTCTCACACTACTTGGCAAACATGCAAGGCCACAGTGTGAGCTGTCTGGCGATTTCTCCCCGCTCACTCACAACTTCACGCGACGAGTAGATATATCCTTCTCCCTCAGTGCTTGAATCGCATGTTAATTACAATAAGAGCTGTGAATCTTCAAAATTACGATAAGAGGGTAAACTTGTCTACATGTATGCGTTAAAAGACGCTAAGATTGGCAGGTAATTAAATTTGCACAAATATAAAACTTCGTTATTATCTGTCAGTTTATTTTAAGGAAAATGTGGTGATGGTTATTTTCCTTCTCTCTTTTTTGTTACACATTAAAGTCATTTTTTATATATAACTTTGGTCGCTGTTTAAAGCTATATTATATTTGTGGAGATATTGGGGAATTAATTTATAGAAGCAGATGTCAAAGGAGAGAATTTAGCAGAGCAATAAAAAACAAGTGCTTAGTGTTTTAACTCGTTGAAAATAAAACCACATTTATTTTTCGGCTTAAAAAAAAACATAATGGTAATAATACTACTACTACTACTACTACTACTACTACTACTACTACTACTACTACTACTACTACTACTACTACTACTACTACTACTACTACTACTACTACTAATAATAATAATAATAATAATAATAATTGCTATAGAAAGATGATGACGATGATGGTGATAATGATGATGATAGTGATAATTGTGATGATGAAGGCAACGACGACGACGAAGATGATGATAATGATGATGATGGTGATGGTAATGATGATGATGATGATGATATTGATAAGGGTGATTTGATCTAGCTATATATTATTCTTCGATAGATAACCAACGCGATTATATTAATCTCTTAACTGGTGATAATTGCTATTTTTTGTTTAAGACCTTTGTTTTGGATCGGATATGATACTGTCAGGAAGAAAATTCCTCTCTTTTGTGGTCCTCATGAAGTGCGACATTTGCCTGTATTTAATCACGCATATGATAAAAGTTTGCTTTGCATATAATAATAATAATAATAATAATAATAATAATAATAATAATAATAATAATAATAATAATAATAATAATAATAATAATAATAATAATAATAATAATAATAATAATAATAATAATAATAAAAATCAATAATAATAATAATAATAATAATAATAATAATAATAATAATAATAATAATAATAACAATAATAATAATAATAATAATAATAATAATAATAATAATAATAATAATAATAATAATAATAATAATAATAATAATAATATACCACTTGTTAAGAGCATAGCCATGACTAGGTAATGCTCTATGCGTTTCACAGCTATAAGAATGACAGTCTATAATATCACTAACATGAACACACACACACACACACACACACACACACATACACACACATACATGTTCAGTTATTACTCAAAAGAGAGAAAGAAATAAAATAAATGTGAAACACTGACAGACTTAAATTTATGTTTTTGTAAAAATGTAATGTTTAAGCTTTGATTTAAAAACATTGACACTTGATGCTTCACAGATAGCCCTGGGAAGATCGTTTCATATGTGAGGACCTAGTGTTGAAAACAATCTTCCATCATAAAATAAATAATTTGAAGTTTAGTCTAGTCAGATGAAGAACGCAACATTCTAGATGGAGAATGGACGTATATGAATTCGTTGCGATACCTAGGCGCTGCGTCATTTAGACATTTAAAACGGATAAGGATGATCTTGTAATCAACCCTTTCTTTCACTGGCAACCAATACAATTCAAACAGAATGGGCAGCAAATGCTCATATTTCTTTTCTTTTGTAAACCATTTTGCAACACTATTATCAATTGTTTGAAGTCTTAAAATGTTATCTTTAGTTGTCCCAGCCAAAAGAGAATTACAACAATATAATATTGATAATAAAAATCTTGTTACTAGATTTTTCGATACATCTTTAGTCAAGTAGGTTAGTACATTAGCAATTTTCTTGAGATGTGATTTTAAACTTTTGCATAGATTAGCAACATGTGAATTTATGCCCAAATCGCTATCCAAACATACTCCTAACTTTCTAATGGTTTTACTTGATATTTTCGTTGACAACGTTCAAATCTCGCTTAAAGTCTTATCTTTTTACGTCATAATGTTGCAATATTATTTTCATATTTTGTTGTTGTTAAATTGAATTCGTATCACGTTTCCTTCACACTTGTCTCACTGTAATATGTTTTGTTTTATATCACTGTAAAGCGCGTATAGCCTGTGGCAACGGGGTAAAGCGCTATTTAAATGCCATTTCTTATTATTATTATTATTATTATTATTATTATTATTATTATTATTATTATTATTGTTAAAGATTTACCATTATTATCTAAGTTCACCACCGGGGAAGGACCATGTTTCTTTCCCTCACATAAATTACTTTTGTTTTTTTTTCATTATTAAGTTTAAATCTATCCATTTAACTTTTTACATCAACAATGACATTTTCAATCAGGAGTCTATCGCTTTTGTGTGTCATCAGCATAAACGTGTCAGTTCATATCATGGTTGCTAAATATTTTAGAGAGAGGCTTGTATACTGTATACATTGTAAAAATAATAGGCCCTAGGACAGATCTCTGGATCCCTGAGTACCCCATACATCAAATAAAATTCATCTGAAAATTTGCCATTTATTTCAACAGTTTGTGTTCTAAATCTAAGGTACGATTGAAACCACTCTTGTGTAGTGTCTCTGATTCTAAAAGTAATGTTTAATAGATGAAGGAAAATGCCATGGTCCATGGTGTCGAAAACTGAAGAGAGATCTAATAGAGTTAACAAGCAGACATGTTTTTTTGTCAATAGAATTCAATGTATCGAGATTTTGAGGACAGCTTTGTCTGTGTTATGTTGTGTTTTGTACGATGACTGATAAATTTCACTTAGATTATTTAATGTAACATGCTTTAAAAGTCTTTTTCTGTTAAAAACATTTTTGATAGACAGTAAAGATTCGAAACCGGTCTATAATTTTTAAGTTCATTCTGTTCATGTGTACTCTTCTTCAACAGATGTTTTACAATAGCTTTCTTAAAAGAAGTTAACTGCATGAATAAGTCCAAAAAGTTAAACGGTGACAGCGTAAAGGGGAGCATGTTTTCACGGAAGACTGCTGCCTCGCTCGGTTGGGAGCGTGATGTTCGTCAGGTCACACCGAACCGTCAGCCAGTTACTAGGCGAAATAAATTTAACAAATGTGACAAAACCAAAATTGGGACATGGAATGTCAGGACCTGTGCCCAAAAAGGAAAACTAAACAACATTCTGAAAGAAATGAAACGGCTCCAAATAAATATTCTTGGCCTGGCAGAGATGAGATGGAAAGAGCAGGGAACCATGTCAAAACAAGAAAACAACATGACATATAAGATCATATGGAGTGGTGGAACCTCTTTCCAAAAAGGAGTAGGGATGATCTTAGACCAAAGATCAACAAAATTTTACAAAGGGCACGTAGCAATCTCAGACAGAGTTTTGCTGGTTAAGCTAAGAGGACCTGTAGTTGACACCAATATTATTCAAGTTTATGCACCAACAGAAGAGGCGACAGATGCAGATATGACAGAGTTTTACCATTCACTAGACAAAGCAAAACGAATGTGTAAATCACAAGAAGTCCTTATGGTAATGGGGGACCTAAATGCTAAGATTGGCAGAGGCAGAGATGGTGACATAATCGGACCACATGGACTCGGAGACAGAAATGAACGAGGAAACATCTGGGCAGATTGTTGTAGAACAAATAAATTAATGATTTCAAACACCTGGTTTCAACAACACCCAAGAAGAACCTGGACATGGCAATCACCAGGGGACAGAGCAAGGAACCAGATAGACTTTATAGCAGTATCATCAAGATTCAGAAATGGCATATTAAATTGCAAAACCTACCCAGGCGCCGATGTAGACAGTGACCATGTCCCAGTTGTTTGTACAATAAGGATAAAGTTTAAAGCTATTCAGAGAACAGCTGGTAGAATAAAGAGGGATTACAGGTTATGCAAAGACAATGGCATACAAACAAAAATGAGAGAAGAATTTGAAAATGCACTCATGATACAAAGCCAAAGTGAACCTGATAATGAAAAATGTGAAAAACAATTTGATATATTCCAAAAGTGTGTCAAAGCAACTGCAGAAAATCATTTACCAATAGCTCAAATAAACAGCAAAAAGGAATGGATGACAAATGAAATTCTAAACCTATTTGAAGAAAGACGAAAATGCAACAGAGGGTCTGCAGAATACCAAACATTGAACAACCACATTAAATCCAAATGCATCGAGGCACACGAGAACTATCTAGACTGGAAATGCTGCGAAATCGAAAGAGAATACAAACCCAACCCCCAACAAGCTCACCAAAGAATAAAAGAACTATCAGGGAAAAGGAAAAGCAAAGCAGCAGGAAGTTGTATCCAAAACAAACAAGGGGAACTGCTATTTGAAGAACAACATATAGAAAGCCGATGGGTAGAATACATAGGCGAACTGTACAATGATCCAAATAGAAATGAACCACCACTGAAATTCAAAGAACCATTAAGCGGACCAAACATCACCAAAAGTGAAATTGAACATGCCATGGAACGAATGAGGGATGGTAAAGCAACAGGCTCTGATGAAATATCTGTAGAGGTATTAAAAAGCCTAGGAGATCTAGCAATTGATGAACTTCACATATTATTCAACAATATATACAATACTGGGAAAATTCCAGAAGATCTCTGTAACTCTATTTTCATAGCAATACCAAAGAAAGCAGGTGCAGTCAGATGCGAAAATTTTAGAACTATAAGTTTAATAAGCCACATCAACAAAATACTGTTGCGTATAATTATCAACAGGCTAAGGAATAAGATTAACCCCGAAATCGCAGAAGAACAATATGGATTCCAACCTGACAGAGGGACAAGGAACGCAATATACCTCCTCCGTGTTTTAAGTGAAAGAGCTATACAGGTTCAGACCCCACTATACCTCTGTTTTGTCGACTACAAAAAAGCTTTTGATAGAGTACGCCACGAAGAAATACTAAAACAACTGCACTCCATTGGCGCTGATGAGAAAGACCTCAGACTCATGCAAACATTATACTACACCCAGCAGGCATCTATCAAAATCGGAAACTCTACAGGAAATTCCATTCCTATTAAGAAAGGAGTCCGTCAAGGGTGTGTTGCCTCACCAGATCTGTTTAATCTATACCAAGAAACAATCATGAGGGGCATAAATAATATGGAGGGAATAAAAGTGGGAGGTCACAACATAAATAATATAAGATACGCAGACGATACGGTACTCATTGCAACATCAGAAATCCAACTTCAAAAGATTGTTGACAAAGTGGTAGTAGATAGTGAAGCCAAGGGAATGGAAGTGAATATCACCAAAACGGAATGCATGGTAATACAGAAAAACCCCGAAAACAACAACACCTGCAATATAACGATTCACGGCGAGCAACTTACCAACGTAGAAAGTTTTAAATACCTAGGTTCAATAGTGACAACAGATGGAAGATGTAACCGAGACATACGAGCAAGAATAACTCAAGCCAAACAGGCCTTCATGGACCTGGGAAACATTTTGAAAAACAAACAGATGTCGTTCGGGATTAGATTCCGAGTCTTGAAGTGCTACGTGTGGCCAATCTTGTTATACGGATGCGAAAGCTGGACTACAAATGCAGAAACACAAAAGAACATTGAAGCTTTTGAAATGTGGTGCTTGAGAAGGATGCAGAGAATATCGTATACTGCACACAAAACGAACGAAGAAGTGCTAAAACAAACATACCAACAAAGGAAACTAATGCCCTTAATAGTGGATCGACAACTATCCTTTTTCGGACACATAGTAAGGAAAGATAAGAATGAATACCTGGCAAGTTGTGGAAAAATACCTGGTAAACGCGCCCGGGGGAGACAAAGAAAAACACTCATAGACCAACTGAAGGGCTTCACCAGCCTAACAATCCAAGAGCTGTTTGAAAAGGCAAGAGACAGGGAGGAATGGAGAGAGATAATTCATGCAGTATCCGAAGCCTGGACCAGGCATGGAACCTAGAAGAAGAAGAAGAAAAGAAGTTGGAACTACACCGGAGTGTAGTGAGTTATTCACTATCATAGTTATAAAGGTAATACAACATTAAAACAGTTTTAAGTAATGAGGTCAAGACCACCGCATTTGGAAGGACTCATCATTATTAATTTTCGAATTTCGTCTTCTGTGGCTGGAGAAAATTCATCTAATGTGTCTCCTTTGAATTGTTCGAATTTTTTTAAAAAATTGAGAATTGAGGGTTTGCTCATGTTTGATATTTAGAATTTTTATAATAATAATTTCAGGGCGCAGAGTATTTTGTATGCACGGACAGATTGTGCGTTATTTTATGAGGATAATGTAGTCTTTATAAAAATAAAATCAATGTTGATTGCCTGCCCAATTCCTGACTTTGCCAATAGTGTTTAAGGGGCGGTTTGGGTCTAATTATTAGGAAAATCCTTCGAAAAATTGATTTTGAGATTTTGGTGGAAATTGATATTTTATTACCCTAGAAATAATATAATTGAAGTCCAAATTCTTAAAGTAGATTATAAAGGCATGAAAAACACAGTCGAAAATGGTACAGATAGTAAGAAAAGTGTGAAAACGGGAAGCTATTTTGCTATTTTCTCAAAATGTCATATTTCTAAGGGTATGGGATACTGTGTCAAACGTTTCTCTGAATCTATTCAATGAAATTGTCTGAAAATTTCCACAGTTATCACAGAGATAATGTATTGTGTCACCATAGAGAGATTTTATTGATAAGATATGTGAATTTTGAATTATAATCCTAATTCTGAATTTTTAACGTCAATTTTGTCATAACATTTTGATTCTCAACTTTGTAATGTTCTAATAAAAATTCCATAAGCTAAAGCCGTAAAATCTCTCTATGGTGACACACTATAGTACAATGTTGACAAGAGGGAAGAATATGGAGGTCATTCCTTCATTAGTTTTTTTGGAACGTTTGCCACAAGATTGTTATATTTTTTTATGTCAGACCCCCAAATTAGGTCGCAAAATGGGTATCAACACAGATAATTAAAAATTTTCACCATAAATGTTGTTTTTTAACCTATAATGACGATACAGAATGATTAAAACCGCCCAATATTGGTAATTAATTTTTTTTTGGAAAAGACCCAAACCGCTCCTTAATCGGTCAAGTGTGTATTACTCGCAATTTGAATTTGCATAGACAGTTATACAAGCGCGCTTCTAACGAAAAAGAGAATCATAATACTTAACATTTGAACAAATCAGGTTCACCTCACTTCTTCAGCAATGATAAAATACATTTGAAATTATAGAATTCCAGGTGAAATCTGTACTGACGACGAAAACGTTCCTTGTATGTCCAGTCGGGGTAAATGATGGCATAAAGTCGACTGAAAAGTAAGAATATAGAATCAAATACATTTGAGAGATATTCCTTCTCAACATTAGTTTTCCGTGCAATACATAACGTATCGTCACGAAACGATATTATGTCGGAGTGATCTTGGTGGTTATAATTCAATTTTAACCTAAAATGAGGTCAAATTATAAATTAATGCCTTCATTTAAGAGGGTAAGTTATGTTTCCTATGCTTCAAAACACTTTACCATCTTAATTCTTATGTCTTTTTCCTATGCTTCCAAAAACTTTACCATATTAATTATTATGTCTGTTTCCTATGCTTCAAAACACTTAAGAATCTTAATGGTTATTACCATGATTAACTTTAATTTTCTTCAACTAAGATAAAAATCTGAAAAGTTGTGTTTAAAAGTGCAAAATGAAACAAGAAAAATACAAGAAAAAATCACCCCAACAAATCAGCCTACCTTGATCCCGGTCGATGCAGACTGATTTTTTGGTAGATGATTCTTTTCTTGTATTTTTCTCTCTGCTTTGTGTGGCACGATTTCATACATACCTTTTCAGACTGCCTATGGGCGGCAATGTGGTATTGTGGTATGACACTCGCTTTCAGATCGGAAAGTCCTGAGTTTGAGCCTCGCTTGGCGCATAGTTGAGTCTTTGGAAAAGGCTCTTTACTCACATTCTCTCATCGTATTCGGGTGTAAAACGAGTACCTAACAGTTGTCTCCTCCAGAAAAAAAATATAATATCGCCAAACAGGCGTCATGTTTCGTTCTACATGTTGCTGTGTTCAGAGACCCTTTGAAAAGCGCTTTGAGTACATTTAGTGGATATTGCTATATATAAAAGCCCACGTTTTTTCAGACTGCCTACTTCCTGGTTGTTTTACTTTCCTTCAACTTGTTGATTAGGATGTCATACCGTTTTGAGACGATCGATCACTTATTTGTGACTTCCAGGTTACATCACGTTGATTTATGACAACAGGGATTTGACATAAAGTATTTTTTTTAATATGTGAAATAATTGGTTGCCTTTTATTCTCCTCTTCACCTCCTCGTCTTGTCTTGTGTTATATTATTCTTTTCCATTTCCCGCGCTGCGAACATGATTGATTGTCTGTAAAATCAAACGAATATCTGTTGATTTGCACGTATGTTTCAAGCCTTTTTGAGTGGGTTCATTAATTTTTATCAACCCTCATTGATAAATACGCGTTGGCTAAGTCTCATATGATCGTGAAGAAGAAGAAGAAGAAGAAGAAGAAGAAGAAGAAGAAGAAGAAGAAGAAGAAGAAGAAGAAGGAGAAGGAGGAGGAGAATGAGGAGGAGGAGGAGGAGGAGGAGGAGGAGGAGGAGGAGGAGGAGGAGGAAAAGGAGGAGGTGTAAGAGGGGGAGAAGGAGGAGGAGGAGGAGGAAATCAGACATAGTAAGAACTATTAAAGAATATTTCTCTCAACTGAACGTAACCATATAACTGGAGATTCACTCTGACTGATATACTTTACAATGGAAGAACTAATGGTTGCATCAAGAGTAACTGATCGTAAATCAATTTTGAAGTGGACCAGATGGTAAAACGAACAGTTGTCTTGAAAAGCAACTGTCGTGGTATAATTTGAGTAATTAACCCTGAACACTTTGGTTGACTTTCCATGAGTACTGAAACAAGTACGAGGCATCCCTAAGGGAGAAAGATGGACTATTTAAGGTTTGGCTACGCTTATTTGTACTACCACTGCAAATAACGCCAGAGCTGGTGGTAGGGACTCGGCGAGTAAAAGCGCTGGTGGTAGGGACTCGAAGAGTAAAAGCGTTGGGTAGGGACTCGGTGAATTATAGCGCTGGTGGTAGGGACTCGGTGAGTAAAAGCTCTATGACTCAATGAGTAAAAGCGCTGGTCGTAGGGACTTGGTGAGTTATAGCGCTGGTGGTAGGGACTCGGTGAGTAAAAGCTCTATGACTCGAGTAAAAGCGCTGGTGGTAGGGACTCGGTGAGTAAAAGCGCTGGTGGTAGGGACTCGGTGAGTTATAGCACTGGTGGTAGGGACTCGGTGAGTAAAAGCTCTATGACTCAGTGAGTAAAAGCGCTGGTGGTAGGGACTCGGTGAGTAAAAGCTCTATGACTCAATGAGTAAAAGCGCTGCTAGTAGGGACTGTTTGTTTGTTTGTTTTTGAGGGTTTTACGGCGCTTGCAACACATCAAGGTCATATCAGCGCCAGTAAAAAGGAAGAAATGGGATAGTAAAAAGTTATAGAATTCAATTAAAGCACCCAAGAAAAGGTAAGACAAAGGGGAATTTGTTCAAATGGGAAACAGATGTAGATACCAAGAGCACACCATCAAAGTACTTAGTTTAAGATCATCTAAAAGTCTCATCCAGACACAAGCACAGGTCCCGACTAAGAGGAATACACTCAAATGTTAACAAATCAAATATAATATGTAAATAAAACATAATACAGTACATAACAGAGAGATGATTTCCAATGAAAAAAATATCATCTCCCAAAACTAACTATACATTCGACTGCTTCCCTCTCAGCCAGGACCAGGACAAAACCAAGTAATCTCATTCCAAGACAAAGACAGAAAGCATGTTGGAAAACAGATATAAGGGGATAGAAGACACAGTATGAACCCCCCTGCCCACTATGGGAGGTCAGGAACCCCGCCTAGGTGGTAGGGACTGGGTGAGTAATAGCGCTGGTGGTAGGGACTCAGTGAGTAAAAGCGCTGGTAGGAATTCAGTGGTGTCACTGATTTTATGACATTAGAATATAAAGAGATTTACAACTACAATCGGACTAATGATTTTACAAAAGGTCCCCACAAAAGTATCTCTTTAAATTATTAAACAAGTCTGTTGATTAAATTAAATTATAATTTTATTTTAAAAGATCAAGAAAATGTCAAAATATAAATGAAAGTTTTGACAACCAAAATGTACCTATTCCGTAACATATAAAGACACACAAACAAATCTTGTCTTCTTGCTCCTCTGTAATCTTGACACAGCATTGCTCTGATGTGTATCATGAACACTACTTCACTCTATACCGATCACGACCCAACAAGTATTGAGAACAACCATGCTTCTCAAATTTGTTTTACATACAGGACTTTGCACTATCCTTTTGAATCTGGATAGAGACTTGACCGACTCAATTGTTAACGGGCACCTTTTTACTATCACACTCTTTTATTGGGATGTGATATTACGACTTATAATGTCCCTTTTTATTTCGTCACTGACCGACCACCTTTGAAATTTTGATATTCTACAACACAGTGTTTGGTCTCCTGTGTTATATTTGTTTTATTCTGTACCGACCTGTATAACACAGTTTCGGCCTTCTCTGTGTTATATTTTTATTGGGACATATAGGAACAGATTTGCCTTCTCTGTACTATGAATTGGTCACCCGTTCACGGACTGACACAGTACAGTAGCCTGCACTATGCCTTGCTATCTTCCGGCCCCAAACGTACTTCACACAATCAACCCTGCATTATGTGAAGGATAGCTAGTGACGTTTGGCGACTGAGAGACGTTGTCATTACAAGATAGCATAGCAACAGGTTTGAAAAATACCAACTTGTGGTTGCCTAAAGCTAATATCCCATTGAGACTTAAGCTCGTTCTACAGTAACGTGACAGCCCCCACCCACGTTAAAAATTTACTTTTTTGGTGGTTTATTACATGAAAATAAATTTTACGAATGGACAATGAGTAAAGGTATTAAGGGAATTCTGTATGAAATTTCCTGTGTAGAGTCACATTTGAAAAATTTCGCAGTCTAACTGTCTCTGTTGTGTCAAGGGCATCTTTATGGTCGCATGTCTCTGTTATCTGGAGTCCCTGTCTGGTCAGTCTGTGCGTCCATAACGTCTGTGGTCTCTCTGTCTGGTCAGTTTGTGTGTCCATAACGTCTGCGGTCTCTGTCTGGTCAGTCTGTGTGTCCATAACTTCTGTGGTCTCTGTCTGGGCAGAGTGTGTATTTATAATGTCTGTGGTCTCTGGTCAGTACGTGCATTTACAATGTCTGGTGTCTCTGAAAAGTCAGAAAGAGGGTTAGAATGGGGATTTGTCTGTATTAAGTCAGTCATGTCGACAATGTCAGTCTTTATCTTCAGAGACAAGAGTCAAAAATTGTTCCAACTGGGAGATTCTTTGCAGAAACTGATGTTCTACCATAACTTGAAACAAGCTATTGATCCTGTTTGTCACTGAAGATACAATTCGATACAGTCCTTCCTGTGTATTTGTCACACGTCATACTGGTACAATGTCAGTTTCAGGTTGGTCATGGATTTCCAGTCTTTCGCCCGTCATGACCCTCATCATCTATGCACATAATATTCACAAGTGGATACAAATATCGATTTACTTTGTATGTTACATCCATAACAAACACATCACAAAAAAACACTCAAATCACGCCTCATTCTTCCCGTTACTTAAAACAAATACTAAAAACCACCATCCTCATTCACACTGAACTTTGTTACACCTCCTTCCTCCTCTATCTCTCTCAGTAATTCCTGTACCGTCTCACCGTCCGTCCTGTCAATATCAGTCTTGAACAATCTCCGCTGCAAATCTTCGACATCTTTAGGCAATACATTTTATCCTTGGCTTGATTGAATGTATTGCCTAAGTTGGGTTGTGGACACCTTTGTTTTAGCCATAGCCTTCACTGTCTCATTCACGAGGGGCAGGCGATTCTCCGGATAAAGTGAGGATGGCTAAATGTAAAAAGAAAAAAGATTAAAAGTACAAAATTGTATGCAATAGCATTCAATTCAGACCTGCCAGCTAACAAAACAAAAAAAAGCATTTTATTTTTTATTGACAATTTAAAGACAAAAATCTGCATATAAACCCATAATGCACGAGTTGTGTTTGTCACTCTAAAATACTTGAATGAACTAAAATGCAACAGGCGCTCATCAAATTCAAGGGTTAAATGAATGACTGCAGAATTCCCAAAAAATGTCGCTTCATTGTCTTTGTAACATTTTCATGGCATACAAAAACGCAATAGAGTGGTCACCATTTATAATTAGTCCTCAGAAATCAAGCACTTATAACTGCACCGTACTCATAGTCAAAGTCAAATTTTATTTTAAAAAGTCTATGGACAACCATCAAATCTTAAAATTCCTTATCTGGAACAAAAAATAAACAAAGACAAAAAAAAAAAGACCCAAAAAAATACCACCACCTAGATCTGCTTATATTGTCTTACAGGACTTAATAGCGCTTACAACATTATAAAAAGGATGATGATATGGTGACTGATTCAATAGGGAACAGTAGATTTCACGAGCACCTCAAAGATGTACCAATTTTGACATTACCTCAAAGTCTCACCGAGACACAAGCAAAGGATCCTGCTAAAACATTTACATAATGCAATAATATTCAAAACCTATAACTATAACAGTACATAACAGAGAGATGATTTACAGTATAAAAAATCATCTCAAGAAGAAAGGTACTGTATTTGACTGTCTGCATCCCAACTAAAGACCCCCACAAGAACCAGGAAAAAAATGAGCAATCTTAATCCATAACAAAGACAGGGAGCAACATGGAACTATATATTACACTCAATAGTGGGAGGGGGAGGGACAATTAAGTACTGAAAATATAAAGTAACAAGAAAAGAAAAAATAATACATATTTATAAAAAAATTGAGTCTAATTGCGACTAAAATAGAATTTGCGATTAATTGCTGTCAAGTGTAAAATTTTCGGCAGCGAAAAACTGTAGGGACAAAATGTCGATGGAAAATAAGTATAAAATGAATGAGTCTTACCAATTTATCGCATGGGTGATTAGCCCCTGTAACCCTCAGAAGCCAGTATTAATTTCAGAGTCCTGCATGGTAAGAAAAACTTTTTATTACAAAATAATAAAATTATCCACAACATAGTATGATAAAATATTAATAGCGTTGTCACTTGCATAACTCAATTGTGAAGGATTTCAACATGCAGATTATAGAGCAATTGAAAATAAATCTTAATAAGACATTCAATAATAATACTAATCCAGCGCAATCAGATTTTTTGAACAAATCAAGTCTTTCACTTTTTAAAACTGTTCTGGTAATAGTTGAACTATTGTCTTGCTGTATTACATCGTGCAGCCCGCCCACTGAAGACTGTAAATGAGCTGCAGATAGGCACACATTGCCTCTTCCTCTGGATGTTTTAAAATTCAGAATCAGTTTGATTGCTTTATTAAAATTGTCTTGGCAATCAAGATAGAAAAGCTGATGGTGATAATTTACTTCCGAGTTATTCTGAAATATTATAACCTTGTGCATATAATATTTTCATTTTTTTTTAAATATGTAAAAGTAAAAAAACACCTCCTGCCCCGTCCAAAAACAACCTCCTACCTCTGGTTAGGGCGAACTCCTTTGCTTGAAGTCAATTGCTTTTTGCCCTGCTTGCATTCATAGACACAAAAGTCATAAATTAGCCAACTTTCCTCAGGGTGATATGATGGAAGCTGAAAAACACGGAATAATATAAAAGATCATAACATAAATACCTAAATATTAAGTTTAAAAATTGCAATATTTTCTCCAACTGAGACAAAGGTGTTACAGTTCAGTACGTTAGAAGAATAAGAAAGTAAGTCGAGAGTTTTCTCGAAGAACTTAAATTTGTGACGTGGTACTCAAATCAGGGACTAGGTCAAAAGCTGAATGGAATGGCACAAATGGAAAGCCAAAGGCATGTTGTTTTCAATATTTAAAGTCAATAAAAATTCAAATTCTGTGCATTCTAATATTAGGCAAACAACTACAGACCACACTAAATTGAATTGTATTAAGTAAAAGGATCTTGTCACATTCAATCAAGCTGTCGAAAAATTACTTCATTATAAATTGAAGCTCAGATCGCATGTTTGAAGCCGTATTATGAAAATTCATGTATCTGTGTATAAGCCAAGTTTCATCAAAATCACAGTGGCAACGAGTGTCTAATATTTGCCACCAGATACACTCGTAAAATTTGAGTGTAGGCCTATTTAGCAAAATCATATATTAGGAATGGTTTATACTACATCATAAAGTAGCGCATGCCCGTCATCATCCTGCATCTTTTATATATATATATAAATATTAAAAAAAGAATTGAGCTTTCATAAGCCGCAATATCCACCAAACATGCTCAAAGCACTTTACAAAGGATCCATGACTAGCAGCAACACGTAACAAGTAGAACGTTTCTTCTGACAGACAACGCTCTTAGCGGATAGGAAATCATACACATGAGTACAGTGAGAGAATGTGAGTCCTTGACGAGGCTCGACCCCAGGACCTTCCAATCCGGAAGTGAGTGCCACACAGCCGCATATATCTTGGCTGTTCTTGAGAATTTGCCAAAGACCTACAAACTAATTAGTAAAAAGAGGGGAGATGGGCAGAAATAGACAGACAGATACACACTCAGAGAGAGAGAGAGAGAGAGAGAGAGAGAATAATATCAGTTGCCTGTGGTGTCAGTCCGTTTAGGAGTGAGGTGGCGGAAGAAGTAGTCTAGCACTAGTACTTGGGTAGTAGTAGTAAGTAGTAAATAGGGGAGGTCTTCTGCACGTTCCTTGAGCTAAGGAAAGTATTCCTTCAACTAACCTTAAAATAAAAAATAAAACCTTGTACATTTCCAACACTTGGACCTGCACTATGACCTATAACTAAAACTAACAGACAAAAAAAACCCCGCTAAGACTCCTCTCCAGTACCTTTCAATATTTCCAATTGAATTATAATGGCTGCGGAAAACTAAAACAATGGTCATATAAGGAAATTTACAAATCAATCAAGTTGTTCTACAGGTTTTAAAATGGAAATATGAAGTAACAAGATATCACTCTAATATAGTGACACCTAACTAACACTAGACATCACACCAGCAGCAATGATGAGTGGAGTAATTTTACTTTTTTCACTAGCAACCAAGTTGCCACATTGGATTTTCTTTCTTTACTTTTTTTTTTAGTGTTCTGCTAATGTGCAATCTACATTTAAATATAAAAAGTGGCATCTTTCATTTCTTCTAATTCTTAACAGACACGATTATGTCCACTTCACATCTCAACAACAGGGACAATTTTTTTCACTTCTTGAGGCAGTTTTTTCTTCTTTTAAATTTCATTTTTTTTAAAGCTTCTTTATTGATTTGTTTATAAGTTCTATTGTTCTTCTTTTTATTATAATTTCATTGTCAATATCATTTTCATCAGCATACTTTTACAGTACTTTTACCATGTTATTCTTACGCTCTTACAGTTACAGTACAGCAGAGCGATACCTAACGCAGGCCTTTAAAGTGCTACTAAATTTGAAAAATTAAAATAAAACGTTTGACAAAAGATCCACAGTTCAAAAGCTAAAACAATTATAAAGTGAAACTACCTCGAGGCTCGAGGAACATCGGGGGTAAAGTCTCCCGCCCATACTGGGCACTGTGGGACTGGAAGTCTAGAGAGCTGCGCCGGTGGAACCCGTAATTTAGTTTCTTAAACGGTTCCGATCATTCAGGAGAGGCGTAGTACCTATCTAGTTGTAGTTATTAGTAGAAGAAGAAGAAGGAGCATGTTCAGGTTCAAGTTCAACCCTCTTAGTAGGCACTTGCAAGAATTTTTCAAAATAGTGGCTATGGGTATTAATTTAGCGTAGAAAAATAAAGGGGAGTGAAACATAAATTAGAGTGAAAAATTATCGCTCTGTCTCAACTGGTTAAAAAGTTATGACCGTTTATGTGGTGGAAAATCTCTATATATAGCTTAATAGGAAAAAATGTGACCAAAGCACAGCATCCCAATGGATAATCACGTATAATTCAGAAACAGCTTCAAATACAACTTTGAAATTTTTACATGTGGTAAATCAACATCTCTGTAATGCATTGCAAACAGAAAATGAATTATTTATTGAGAAAGAAAAGTATAGTTTAGAGCTGAGACAGCTGAAATCAAGGAAAAATAGATCACGACATACAAATGAATGACCTATTGGAATTTTGGAAAAGTCAATAATAAAATATTTATTCACATGAAGATAGACCAAATACACCACTGAATCGGCGTCATTTAGTTGTTCACTTTGAACTTTTCAAAATGAAAATAGACCTCATAAAAGCAAAGATATGAACTGACAAATGTTTGAGGTGGTGTACTCTTCTTAGTTGATAGAGTTAGAGTGAGAATGACGAGAAATGAGTTGCCACTTAATTAAGGAAAAAAATTGTCGTATCTAGTTTACTTACCTTCTTTGTTGACTTTTTAATAAAAAGTACATTATTCTCATTTTCGAATGTTTTCAAATTGGAGAAAAGATGAGAATGTCTCGTTTACCGAGAGGGCCATTTTTTTTGCTTCACATTTCTCAAAGAAAGACCGCGAAAAGTGGAGGCTGGTCGGCTGGTCCTTGAAAGCTCACAAATGCAACTTTAAACGCATAAGAGTGCTGGGAGTAGGTAGCTACAAAGAGGTAAAGGAGCGGTGGTTTGCAACTTTAAACACATAAGAGTTCTGGGAGTACAAATAGTGAAAAGCGGTAGTTTTCGCTATTTGTAGTGGTAGTACAAATAACCACTTCGTTAAGGTTTATCCACAGCCAGAGAACGACGATTGACTGTGCTTAGGCGGCGTATATACTATATCCAATTATGTGAGTCATGGTTAATCAAACTTCACCAGCTGTTATCCTAGAGGAAAAATGGAATTCAGCCCAGATAAGCTTATATATTTTATTATTTAAAACAGCGATATGAATCGAAAATTCTCAAATATACTATGACTGTAGTCATTACAAGATTGAAATTATTATCGATGTATTAAAGTCACAAAGAATATTTAAACGTTTTAAAGCAAATTTGCTCTTAAAAGGTAAGATAAGATACCGAGTTTTTCAAATTCATCCTCTCATCATCTCTTGAAGCTTCTCTCTATGTTTATTATTATTATTATCATTATTATTATTATTATTATCATTATTATTATTATTATTATTATTATTATTATTATTATTATTATTATTATTATTATTATTATTATTATTATTATTATTATTATTATTGTTATTATTATTATCATATTATTATTATAATTGTTATTATTATTATTATTATTATTATTATTATTATTATTATTATTATTATTATTATTATTATTATTATTATTATTATTATTATTATTATTATATTATTATTAGTATAATTATTATCCTTATAATTACTTTTATCATTATTATTATTATTTAAAGAATTAAAAACTTTGGCGAGGCATCTTTAGAGATGTTGTTGCCTAGGCACCATACTTTGACGGAATGTAGATACATCGGTACTCTATTAACCAGACGTAAAAAAATAGTCAGAAATAATCAATAACCGTTTTTGACATACTTAAAAATTTTTCACGAATGTGGAAGGAACGAAATTGACGTCCATCATCTCTTTGGTATTGGTTTTAGACAGCAATTTTAATGATTACTTCTAACTAAATTATATCAACCAGATAATAAACATTTAATTAATTTTATTTTTGTGTGTATGTGTTGTTACGTTATATCCTGCTGACAGATTTTGTGAGTATTTTACCTAGTTAAACTAGAAAGCGCCGGGAGCCGAACTCAAACTGGGACCTTATGAGTATCAGTTCAATGCCTTACCAACTCGGCCAACTTGACTTGCCTTCCACG
>NC_088361.1:70399777-70412277 GCF_034508935.2 Berghia stephanieae
AAGTGAAGAAAAGTAAATATGTTTAAAGTATTGCAAAACGACTTCGCATTGATATTTGTTTTGCAGCTATATGGCCTTGCACTACGATACTCGTCTTCGGACAGGGAGGTCCACGCTTCTACTCTCTCTCTCTCTCTCCCTCTCTAAGCGGCTCATAGTTGATTGATTGGAAAAGCTCCTTACTCACGTTCTGTCACCCAACTTAGGTGTAAAATGAATATCAGCAAAGTTTCAAAGTTTCAAGTTTCAAAGTTTATTCAATCTTAGGCTTTCGCCAATAAATCAACAATTTGATGCCAACATACATAAAAGTGGAAAAAAAAAAGAAAAAAAAAGGTAAATGGAACAAAAAATAAACTGATACACCACACAAAAATGCAACAATCGTAATACCATCAATACGTACCATAATAATAATAATAATAATAATAATAATAATAATAATAATAATAATAATAATAATAATAATAATAATAATAATAAGAAGAAGAAGAAGAAGAAGAAGAAGAAGAAGAAGAAGAAGAAGAAGAAGAAGAAGAAGAAGAAGAAGAAGAAGAAGAAGAACAAGAAGAAGAAGAACATCAATAATAATAACAATAATAATATTACCATCATCACTACACCCCAATCATTACCGTTACACCCACCATCATTACCATTATCACTACCACTATCACCATCACTTTTACATTTCCAATCAGTTTTTCTCATTTAAAAAAAAAATAAAAAATAAAAATAAAATATTGATACCCATCACAACAGACCTCCTCACTACCACGAAAATTCCCGTAGTACTACGGCTAAATCCCGAGCTGGATATAATAAAGGTTTTTAATTAAATGTCATTTCTTGAAAACGAAGTTCTGGTGCCAGAGCTATAACATAGAGTTAAAAATCTTTTCCCCCACCCATTATAAGGACAAACTGGTGATTTTTAAGGGTAGTTAAAATGTCTACGATGTTATTTACCCTGAAAACTACTTATTACATTTTCCTATTTCAAGTAGGCAGGTCTGCTATGATAAGTATCAGTTCCATAGTCAAAATAAGACAAACAAAATTAACTTTGATTTTAATCAATAATCCATACAATTTGATGACAACAGACATGAAAGTGAGAAAAAAGGTAAATGAAACCAAAGCATAAAATGATACCATAAATAATCAGAAAAATACAACATTGTAATACCACCAACACTTACAATAATAATAATAATAATAATAATAATAATAATAATAATAATAATAATAATAATAATAATAATAATAATAATAATAATAATAATAATAACAGAAGCGCCACAGCAATAATATCTAGTATTGTATTTGTAAATGAGGACCACGCTTATATCCCATTCGTTGACAATTAAGAAGATAGGGATTATATCATGGTAATTCTGTTATGGATAATAAAGTTATTGACTTTTAGTAATAGTAGGTGCTCCAAAATGCTTTGGTCTGGGTGATCTTTATCTTCGGGGAAATTCCAACATAATAAATAGCCCACCATTTATTTAACACATTTCTATCGTTGATTAAAGTTCTAGAAGAATGGGATTTTGCGAACATTGCCTAGAAGCAACTATTCAACCTAATTCAACATCCATCAGCGTTGCCTTTGTCGGGAAAATTATAATATTGCCTAATAGGCGTCATGTCTCGTCGGACATGATGAGTGCTGCTCTTGACTCGGCACCCCTTGTAAAGCGTTTGGGGGGGGGGGGGTGTACGGTCAGTGGACAGTGCTCTATATAATTGCTCTGGTTTAAATGCTGTGGTATCGAATGTCTCAAATCTGATTATTCATCCAATAGCCTCATATTCATAAGTTTAGTGCGGTTTAGTGTGGTCTAGTGGTATGATAATTGCATTTGGATCGGAAGGTCCAGGGTTCGAGTTCCGCTATGAGCGGTCCATAGTTGAGTCCTTGAAAATACTCTTTACTCATCGTACTCAGGTGTAAAATGAGTACCTGGCCGTTAACGGCTCTGTCTCTGTCGGAAAAATGTCAATATCACCTAACTGGCGTCATGTCTTGTTCTACATGTTAAGTGTTTATGTTGGCTAGGCACACATTGAGAAGTGGGCACTTTAAGTGGATATTGACCTGTATAAAAGCTCAAGTTTTGTTATTACACACGCAATTCTCTTATATTTGTAAATATCACAATCTGTACATTTTCCAAAAGTAAAATTACATTGAAGAAAATATTATAAAGCAGATACCAAAAAATGAAACAGATTTCTATCTTAATAATTAGGTTGAATAGCTCTTTAAGTTCGTTTTTCTTTTTGGCTTTTTTCCGTTTCGGCACGCACTCAATTTCAATACCAATTTTTATTTCACCACACGGTACTATAATTTGTCCATAATTATCCTTGCTGTGGGAAAACAACTTCCGACGTCTTGGGCCATTACAATGCCAATGTTAAGATGTCTTTTTGGTTTCCACCTCTGCTGCTGTGTAAATTGCCATGCTGGATGGTTTCTATCAATTCTGGTTAGCAATGGGTCGCTGTCCATTTCTTTCAATGCGAATTAGGTGTTTCAGGATTCTTGACAGAAGATACAAGTATAAAAAATAAAATAAATAAAATAAGCACAGTCGCTCTGAATTTCATTAATACTGTTTAAATAATTTCGCCTCAACATTTATTCAGATAGGGATCGCACACCCACACCTTCTCTCTCTCTCTCTCTCTCTCTCTCTCTCTCTCTCTCTCTCTCTCTCCCTCTCTCTCTTTCTCTCTCTCTCTCTCTCTATCTCTCTCTCTCTCTCTCTCTCTCTCTCTCATATATATATATATATATATATATATATATATATATATATATATCCCTCTCTCTCTCTCTCTTTCTCACACACAGACAGACACACACGCACTCGCCGGCACATCCATACAAACAATGCTATGTAGAGATCAATACAATATATATATTATATATATATATATATATATATATATGTATATATATATATATATTTATATAAGTCGATGTACTATAATGATAGACAATTATTGTGTTTGTGGCTTTGCGGTTTATGGATATGGTACTCATCTTGTTACCTATTAAACTCGTGTTCGAGGCCCACCGGTTGGCGGAACGCAGTTGGGTTCTGTAAAGGAATCTTTATCACATGTCCCCACAATACGTGGGTGAAAAATAAGTTTGGTTTTGAAATCTGGTGTCTCGGGTGGTTGATCTTAAAAAGCCATTAGGTTCTTTTCCACGGCTGCAATGTTCCTGGCTGTGTTTCTGTGGTGTAGTATCCACGTTCGTGGACACAACTAAACTACTCATCACTGAAGAAACGCAAATGAATCAACACGTCTAAAGGTGTACTTCTGTTTGGAAAGAGAACATCTAATTTACTGGTTTTGACATTATGTTGATTCATCGCGTCAATTTTGTCAGGAGAAAAATAGATGAACAAAAAGAGTTTAAAGTACAAAAATAAATCATAATTGGGAAATTTTAGTATTTTTTTCAAACTTAAGGATGTTAAAATCATTCACCTCAATAAAGTTATCTATTCTAACCATCATGTCCACTCGGAAACAGCGCCGTTTTGAGATGTGACCGCTTAAGCCAGTGATTAGACATACCAATGATATAATATTAGGAACTGCATTTCTTATACACTAGTTAAAAACCCACAATTTCGCGGTGCGAAACCGGTGTTATTTTTGGTCAAATGAGCGTTTATCATACCCTGGCAGATTTTCTAAATAATATTTTGAGTCATCGGGTGATAAAACTACCTTTAATTTAGAAAAGCTCGTAAATTTCTCGTATAAACATCTGTAAAAACAGTTTTTTATATTTTTTGTTGGCAAAAGAATTTAACATTGGCTGTACGGAACATTTTGGCTTCCAACCCGATATGAAAAAAAGAATAGATTATACCCTTCCTATCCAAGATGGACAATAACTTTGGAGGTCCTTTGATGTCACGTCGTAATGATTATATCCGCAGATTTTACTTGTTCTTGATTGAATGACATGTCATATGTAAGCTGTGTCATAAGTAAGGAGATAATAGAACTGATTGTAAAGTGATGTAAGCCTTGTGCTACATTATTATAAATAAATAATTGTAGCACTGGCTCAACCCTGCTCTCTCAGTTTTTTCCTGACACAGTTTTAACCACTTAATCTTGCTCAATAATCCCCGACAGGATTACTTGGGCATCGGCGGCAAACTCCTGCTGACAAGAAATTGATTAGATGGATTACGTGCAGCTAATACATATATAGACCTAGCTTTACAAATCCTAACTCTTATCTGTCGATTTGATGAGGGCGTAATACATCAAGCTAAATCTCATCATCCCTGCATATTGATGTACGAGTGTACTAAAGACATTCTTAATTTTGCCAGACTAAATTGTCTCTTGATTGTGCTTTAATTTTAAGATTCTTACCAATTGTTACAGCGATCGACATAATCAGTCGGATGGTGAAAAGGATTAAACTGAGATATTGCCAAGTTTAGTTAGAAGGTAATTTTTTATCATAAAATGAGTTCTAGTCATAAATGATTAAATCAACTCTTTTTGTACATCTTAGGGAAATATCAAAGCTTAATTTAATTTCTAAATATTTTTTTACAGCTAGTCAAATTGTAAAAGGATGAAAAGTTGCTGGATACATTTCCCATACATCTGACCATAAGTTCATGAAGAATCACCCGATTTACTTCAAATAAAGATTAAAATGCTCTGCTGAGAAAAAAAATACAAATCCAAAATTTTCAACTTTTGACTGATTATGTCATGCACTGACACAATAAAGGTCTTAATTTTCTTATTGATCAATAATAATTAATGTAATTTACGACATGCTGTGTTTCAAGTGGCTTAACAAGAAAACGACTTTTGGTCCAGAGTTGTGTTGCTATTTATACACTCATTAAGTAACCGCACGCTTCACAACTTTATACTTTATGACAAAGGCTTGCCATCTATGTGAATCCCAAAAATTGTAAGTGGACACTTCCATAGGACTTTGTGATCTTCTAGTATGATGCTCCGCTTTTGACTTGAAGGTCGAAGGTTCAAGGCCCGTTATAGGTAGAGCAAGATAAAATGTTGGAATATAATAATAATGTTCTGTTGTCCCAAGAGGCAAATTTTAATTTGTTTACAGCAATTTTGTTACCCCCCCCCTCTTTGTCGTGTAAAACAAAATACCGCGTTATAGACTACTGATCTTGTGCATGTACAGTGTTGCTGTTGGACATTGACTCATTGTAAAGCGCACTGAGCACATTAGATTGATATGGCGCTGTGTAAGAGCTTTTGTTCATAAATTATGTTTACATGAGTGACTTTTTGTAAGTCATCAGAAACTTAGAAAAGATATTGGAAATTACGTGGTAAATATGTAAAGAAACATATGGCCCTCCGCGACTTAGTGGATTTTCGTCTCCTTTTTGGGTTCTTAGGACATAACAGAAAAAAATTCATTGATTAAACATTTGATGTCAGGAAAATAATTCAACTTTTCTAAATGGGAAAATGTAAAATTTATAATATTTCCCATTGAAAAAAAGCGAAAGTGACTGAGATGAGCCTCAAAAATGGGACTCCTTGCGTTACAGTGCATTACTCAATCACTCTGCCACCAATGAATATAATATACATAACGTTTAATTCCTTACATGGGCAGTCTGATTCTCCTATATCCCTATTAGTCTAATCTAACACAATATCTTACCATTTTCACCAAGACAGGGAAACGGCGATGAGACTTAAAGTTCAATGACAATGCTTTACAAAATCTAGGTTATTGAGGGCAAGTCATATGTTGTTACTGCTTGCTTGGTAAAAAGGGTAAAAAGCAATACACAAAAGTGATTATGACAGGTCAAATAAAGAGTAAGAGATACAAGAGAAATATTTGGCACGTGTTTGGTAACGAACGCTTCTTTTTGTTTACATTCCAAGATCTTATTACGTACAGAATGGACTTGCCAAATATAGTTTTTAATTAGTTTAGAATGCTTCTATTTATTTTTGTTGTTGGCTGGAGAACGGATTTGAGTCCGAAACGTTTCGTGTTTGGTATTTCTATTTGAAGCTGTTACATTCACTTTTGATTATTACTTTTTACCTGTCCACAGCTTCAAGCAGCTTAGTATCACATAGACTTGTGGTAAAAAGGGTAATGCGTAATGTTAGATACGATAAAAAATTAACCCCATCTGTAGATGGTTAATATTATTTTTAAAAAGGGGACCGCGTGGCTCAGCTGTAAGGTCTTTGCTTCGTATTCGAAAGGTACCGGGTTCAATCACCCGGCGCTGCTCTGTGTGGCCTTGAGAGAGCCACCTCACCCTAGCTCAATTTGCGGTGCTGCACTGCGGCTGACGCCTGTTTTATTCCAGTCTTCCCCTGGAAAAATTTCCTCATGGGATGAATAACATTTTATTTTATTTATTTATTTATTTATGATATAAATATGACGGCAACGACGGACAAGGGTTTGAAAAATAATGTTCTTAAAATCAAATTGATTTTGTTCATTAAAGCAATCAGTCGACATCTAGTTGTCTCGGGTCATTTTGGCAATAACTAAGCCAATCTACACGAAGGGAAAACGGGCGTTGTAATCAGCCTTTACTAAACAGACGACAATGACACAAAAATAAAACTTCGGGTCAAATTATACCTTGCTGGAGTAAAAGAGTTGAAGAAACTTACATTTCCCATCGAAGCGAGTGTTTTGTAGAATTTGTATTTTTAAAAAACAAACCAAAGTAGTGTTTTCAGGAAGACTACCGTATTCCATGATGATTTGTTAGAGTTCCAACCATCGCGAATTTCCGTCATAGCGGAAGTACGGTCGATGAACACATCCGATAATCAGAGAGATAATTCTGTTCTCATCGGAAGTTGTCGGGCAATTTTCAGAAAGGGAAGTAACCTTACTTGCATAGAAGAGGGGTGGGCATTGTACATTAAGAAATTACTGTTCCTATCTGGACACATAGGATGTTGATTTATAAAGACCTTTCCAGAAAAGTAATTCTAAATTACAGAGGGAACGAGAAATCTGGGTATTATCTTATTTAAAAAATAAGATAAAATAGCTGATATTTCGTATGATTGTATATGGCAGGTTAACGAGAGGAAGATCGTGTTTCTAAGACAAACGGGACAGCTAAATAATCATATCTCAATTCAAGTTTTTGTCTCAATAATTTGCTTAACCATTAGACGCATATCATTAAAATAATTATTTTATCTGGAATATGTTGTTTTGATATATGTAACACTTTTTTCAATCTCTGTCACTGTCAATGTTTATTTATTATCCTTATGTTTCCAGACAATTTGGGTTCAATGACATAATATCTCATTTGCCATCTCTTGCGTTTTGTTATTTGTTTGTCAGAAACATTTAACCAGTTCTGTGTCGTACTCTGGAAAGACATTATGTTTAAAATATTTTCCCCAGGTGTCTCGTCCTACAAATAATGATCGATTTAAATTACCTTTGTTTTGGCAAAAACTCTTAAACCTGGGATTTAGGGAAGTCCCAAGTTTGAGAGTTTCTGGCCAAAATGTTTAAATACGTGTTTTCCAGGGTGCGGCAGTTAACTGGTTAATATTGTGCTAAATGAAAGGATCAAACGTGTGGTGGGGTGGAGGAGGGAAGGATGTTTCTTTTACTGCAGTTCCAGTCACTGCAAGAAAAGCGGCAAAAAACATTTTGTAAATTGTCAAGAATGGCAAGTTATCTGAAACACATCCTACAGCAATGATCCATATAATGTAAGAACAACTTGAAATTGGGATTAAATTAAATTACCTTTACTTATCCCAATGTAAAAAGTTCTATTTCGAGAAAAGACAGCTAACTCAGATATGAACCGCAATGGAAGTAATAAGGGCTAACGTTCTTCCTCGCGGTAAATGCCAGAAACAGAAAGCGAGGATAGAACAAAGGACTCTCGAGACGGTCATCTCGTCTCTGATTGCTTCATAAATCTCCGTTGCATCAAGAATGCCAATTGCGTTTCTTATATAGAATACATAAATGGTAGCAAAACTCTATTGGTGTGCCAACTATTTATTTATAATGAGAAAGAATGAAGATTATATTTGATCTAGAAAGAGGAAGAGAAAGGGAACAATCCATCACACACGAATGTGTATACAGTCAGGATCTGAGAGAGAAATAGAGAGAAAGAGAGAGAGAGAAAGAGAGAGAGAGAGAGAGAGAGAGAGAGAGAGAGAGAGAGAGAGAGAGAGGGGGAGGAGGGGTACTGATACGCATTTAGAAGTTATCAATGCGTTGCACAACAACTGATAATCCTTCATTCACAATTGAAACGAAAAGTAGTTTTCATTTCAATCTCACAACTGTTTCAGTAAGATGTTGTAAATCACAGGTCCTCACTTTGAGAATCGGATCACTTGATTTGAGTGTTCTATTTAAAAACACAAGATCCCGCATTGAAATGCTATAACTATAAAGTTATTGCTTAAGAAGTCCAAACTGAAGAGGAAGAACAGGTGGAAGACATTTATAAGCTGATATTTATGAACGGAGTCTGACTTCAGACGAAAGACAAAGACTAAAGCTGTTAGATATCGATAAATTTAGGAGACGATTAAACTCCGAGGAGGAAATAGAAGAAGAAGAAGAAGAAGAAGAAGAAGAAGAAGAAGAAGAAGAAGAAGAAGAAGAAGAAGAAGAAGAAGAAGAAGAAGAAGAAGAAGAAGAAGAAGAAGAAGAAGAAGAAGAAGAAGAAGAAGAAGAGAAGAAGAAGAAGAAGAAGAAGAAGAAGAAGAAGAAGAAGAGAAGAAGAAGAAGAAGAAGAAGAAGAAGAAGAAGAAGAAGAAGAAGAAGAAGAAGAAGAAAGAAGAAGAAGAAGAAGAAGAAGAAGAAGAAGAAGAAGAAGAAAGAAGAAGAAGAAGAAGAAGAAGAAGAAGAAGAAGAAGAGAACAACAACAACAACAACAACAAGAAGAAGTAGGAGGAGGAGGAGGAGGAGGAGGAGGAGGAGGAGGAGGAGGAGGAAGAGGAGGAAAGGGATAAAGAGGAGGAGGTGGAAGAGTAAAGCTGAAGAGAAGGGAGCAGGGAGGGACGATGAGATAAAATGTAGGGGAATGAGCACATTGAGAAGAATAAAAAGAAGAGGCGGAAAAATAGGTACAGAGAAAAGGTGGGAACTGTGAGACAAAAAGGAGGAGTAGCGGAATAAGGAAAAGAATAAGAGAATGAGGTGGAAAAGTAAGAGAACTTGTAAGTGAAGATATGAGATGAAAATGATGAGTATAGAGAATGTGAGCAAGTTTATAAAAATGGTTTTTGACCAGACAGCTTTATTTATAAGTATCGAACTGTTTCCATGCATCGATTATGATAATAAATCAATCGGTAACAGGGAAAGCAAGTAAATGGCTGAGTGACAATTTTACTCTTTTAAATTCACAGAACTGAACACGTGTATATGAAAAGTTCCAGACAAAGCAAGAAAGACAAATACAAGAAAAAAAACCCATCTCGAGGTCGACCAATTTTTTTGGGATGATTATTTTCTTGTATTTTTCTTTCTTTCTTTGTCTGGCACCATTCATACACACTTGTTCAGTTCGTTATCTTACACCAGTGACTACTCCTAAATTTCTCTTTTACTTCAGAACATAATGTTCTCAAAGCTTGAGGCAAATTGAGATAGAAACATTTTAATAATACGTAGTGTTGTTTATTTATAGTTTTTACCATTACTTTTATTCAGCCGCACGAAACTCCAAAAAAAAACAAAAAAACCCAGCAAATGTTTGAAATTGTGACCGGAAAACTCGTCAATCAAATAACGATCTATTATGGTGACCCACATCTTATCAAAAACTCCCAAACCTGGGATTACCTAAACCTGGGTATCCTTTGAAGTCCTAAGTTTGGGTGTTTTTGACAAGACCCGGGTTATTTAAATCGACCAGTATTATTTGAAGTACGATTTTTCTGGCAAAACTTTTTTAAAGTGTTTTTACAGAGTATGACATATTTGACCCATAACTTTTCAACGCATATTTGATTGATGTGTTTTTTGTTGTTGTTGTTTTTTTTTTTTTGTTTTTTTTTTTGGGAGGGGGGGGGGGGGGGGGTTGGAAAGAATAATTTGAAATATATGATTTGACAGCTATTATTTATTCATGACTGCCGATCTCAGCAACCAACTTTGGACTGATCATAATAAGTTTGCTGGGTTGTTGTTTTTACTAGACTGGTCTTTATAGTTGAACGGATCAAATTTGGAGCCTAAAACACTTACCTTTTACTTTTAGTTTTAGATAAGTCATTCTTGGTGTGCATATATCTTTCAATCCAGATGTGTTTAAATCATCTAATACAATGTTTTGAACAATACCTACAATGGACATCCATCACCTAAACGCTTGCTTAAAGAGTTTAGGAGTCACGAAGAATGGCCTTCAAGAAGATATTTCACTTGGAACCTACCTTAAAAATAAGTTAAATAATCATGCTTAGGTAGATTCCCTATTCATTTATTCATTATACCATTAATGGAATCAGATTGTCAAGTCAATCGAGGCTTCTGGAGAATACCAGTCTTCATGCTAAAGCTGGAAACATTTTGGAGCCTAGTACTAGACCTTATTATAATTTCAAATATATGAAGAAAATTGCATTTCTCCATCTTGGAGAGGGATACCTTAATATTGTCTTGTCAAAAGACATTAATAATGCTCAATACAAAAACAAATGTGACCCACCGCGTCAAACTAGTATTTTATCGGAATGAACCAAAAAAAAATAAAAACAAAAACAAGAAAAAAACAGAAAAAAACAAACAAACAATTGAGTTTGATTTTATTTTTAAAACAAACGATTTGAGTATTAAAATTTTTAATCTATCTATTTTTCTATCTACCGATCTGTACATCAATCTAGCTATCTATATCTATCCATTTTTCTATCTACCGATCTGTACATCAATCTAGCTATTTATATCTATCTATTTTTCTATCTACCGATCTGTACATCAATCTAGCTATCTATATCTATCTATTTTTCTATCTACCGATCTGTACATCAATCTAGCTATCTATATCTATCTATTTTTTCTATCTACCGATCTGTACATCAATCTAGCTATCTATATCTATCCATTTTTCTATCTACCGATCTGTACATCAATCTAGCTATCTATATCTTCGCGTCCAAAATAAAGTTCAGGTTTTACTTTTGTTGTTATTTTTTAAATAGGAATAGATATTTTCGTAATTTTTTATTAAAGAAAAACAAATTACCCATATGAAGGTGAACATTTTATTCATTTGCGGCTATTAGTATTTAAGATACGTCAGTTTAAAATATAATTACAACATTTGGCTGTCGCAAGTAAACACAGACAATGCGCTTGATTTGTCCAAGTCCGGTTTAAGTGTTTTACAGATGTTTCATAGAGCCAGAATTCCATTAGTTACTGCTATTGAATGGAATTTTCGACAATGACGTCACTTTATCTTTGTTTACATTTATTGCTTTCCTGGCAATAAATCAAACCTTGCCAAGATTAACAACAGAAGACAGACATAGAATAATTGTCTACATTGGAGCTGGCAGTAGAGTCATAGATATGGCAAATTATTCCACGTAACTGAAAGTACAGAAGTGTTGGAATAGCCAAGGACCAAAATCGGGCCGTGTTAGCACTACTAACGAAGGAGAGAACGACGAAATCATCCGTTTTCACAAAAATTGCCCTTTCAAAACTGCGACATCAGTGGGAGTAGGCAGGCAAACTATTACACGTTGCCACCTATGCGTCCGTTCTTGACGTCACAACGTAAACAAGGACGAATGGCTTGGCCTCGTGGTCATATATGTCACCGAATACCTCCTACACATAAATCAAATGTTGACGAAATAAGTCTCAGAAGGTAAGTTGATTCCTACTTCTATACTTCACAATACTTGGCAGTTCTAGAAGAATCGTTTAAAAAATCAAAACTACATTTACCATTTCCCAGAAATACAACCATTGGATCCCCCTAATAATATATACTTTTATTTTGTCGTTCTCTTTAAATTAAAAAAAATAGGTTACTGTATATCTTTTTATTTAACCAGTTTACTGCCGTACTGTGGATAAATACTTATTTAGAAATTTGGCCAGAGAACTTGTCATTCAAATATTGATGGATTTAAAGAACTCAAATCTTGAGCAGAAAAACCCTCTCAAACCTGAGACTTCGCGGGGTCCCATGTTTGAGATGTTTTTTTTTGTTGTTGCCAAGACGAGGGTCATTTAAATCGATCTATTTTTGAAAGACGAGTTTTCTATCTAAATTTTTTTTAAACGAGTTTTTTTCCCCACATTCCGATTGTTAACTGGTGTAAAGTAGTTGTACATCTAAGATTTCCATTTCTATTATTCTCAACGTTTAATTTGTTTTCCATTTTTCTTTTTCGACAAGGCAGTCTATTATTGAAAGCGATACGTCACGAATACAGC
>NC_088361.1:70414777-70424777 GCF_034508935.2 Berghia stephanieae
GAAGTCCCCCATTACTGTTAGAATGTTAAGCAGACTAATGAGGAGCATGTATGCAAGCTTTTTTGCATTCACGACAATATATGGATCCCTTTTTATTGGCAGGTAGAATTGGGAAAGACCTATGCACTGAAAAGGCTAAATTCTTGAAGGCAATCCATAGCTTTGTCTCCAGTTTCTTTAGAAGAAATCAAATGATGGTACGCATAAGGCATTCACTGTGATAGACCCATTTGAATTTTCTGAACATTATTGGGTCGTTTAGCCAGATTCGTCCAATTATGCATATGGATGGAGCTGGCATAAATGGGTCCAGCTCTAGTGATATGTAGAGTGTGGAGGGGAAATCCCTTCATATTAATGCCCTTGAGCTTCCGGCTGTTTCTATTGGGATCAAGGCTTTGTGTAACAATGTGTTTGATGGGAATTTTATTTAATTGCCAATCATCGCTTTTTTACACTTAATTTTCAACCAATAAAATGAGCGAAAATATTCTGCAATCGTTGAAAACAATTTTTATTCAACGCATTCAAAGCGTTATTTAACGACTGCGTATTTACTTCGAAATGATAAGGTTTTCCAATGGGAAAGATTTTCTTTGTATATATTGTATGTGATTGGGTATGTTTCCTTCTGTTTTATTTAATACATTATATCATCCCACAACAAACAAAAACTATCACAGCTAGAGTATCTAAATTACAACATCCAGAAAAAATGTAACTGCAGGACCCAAGCAACATGTCCTCTTGACGTCAATTGCCTGACACAGAAGGTTGTTTACGAAGCCACAATTACAAACAGAGATATACAAAAACAAGAAACACATATTGGCCCCACTTAATGTTGATTCGAAACCAGATAGAGTCTACGCAGACATTCCTACAGAAAAAATATACAAACACATTTGGAACTTCAAAGAAAGTAAAAAACAACAGTGTATCAAATGGAAAACCCTCTACAGCGCACAATCGTAGGATAAAATATGCAACCTCTGCTTGGAAGAAATTCCACATCATCACGCAATCAAGCATGGCAACACTCAACAAATCAAATGAACTGACAACTCCATGCAAACACAGAAACAAACACAGAGTACTAGGAGCAGACCAGACAGCAGCCACTTTTTAGTGGCTAATCGCCGCCATCGTATTTAACCCTCTCATGTTCAGATTCTGGGGGAGTAGATAATGAGTTCCCTATATGGCCATGTCAATCATGTAGACATCATTTGATGATATAAGCCTACCCGTTGATGTCTGCAGTCGCCTTTTCGTTTTCTACGGTCTCAAGGCCATAGAGAATACATGACTCCTAGTAGTCTGTGCTCATGGCTAAACAATCGTCAACAATGAACTGAACCACCGTTGAAAGACTGGAAGACGCTCATGGCATAGTTGCGTCACAATCACCACGTTGCTGAATATTTTATCCAGGCACGGTTGATAGGTAAAAAAGCCAAATTTTGTTCTAGTTACATTTGAAATAAACAAAGTATATCACTGATCTCGTCTCATTGAGATATAAAGAATGATATAAAAATCAAGAAATTCACAATTCTACACGAATGGACGGTGGCGTTAGATCAAAGAAGTGTACCAAATTTATTTATCAACTACTTTTCTTAGTTCTAAAATTACAAAGTAATAATTTCGCGTCAGAAAAAATAACTCTCAAGTTCCTATCTCTTTATTACAATAAAATTGATGCCACGAATGACAAAATCGCCCCACAAATAAGGGAGTTATAAATTATTCATAATATTTTTTTAAAGTTATTAATATAAACCCGATCATTGGAGCCAAGTCTAAAATGGACAAGTAAAAGTGTAGTTTAATATGTCTAATTTGGTTTATCATCATAAACTTTTTTTCCGTCCATAAATCAAGGTTAATCGAGCTCAGTTAAAGTCATTCATATAGAGATTAAATCGCACAGCGTCGCTGGTTGCATAAAAAAAGAAAATGGCGGCGCTCGACCTCTCACTAGCCACTTTTGATGACGTTTCCTACCTGTTGTCGTCTCTAGTCCTGTATTCTCTATGGAAACAAACACATTTTAAGCAATTACAAACCAACAAAACTGCCAACACGAAAACTTATGATGCCAGCCGGATACAAGAAAACGACAAGAACAATCTTCCACTTCCTGTAGGTTGCTAAAGCAAAATATAATACTATAGATTTTAAATAAAAGTATAATTAGACGGTTTATATATATATATATATATATATATATATATATATATATATATATATATATATATATATACACATATATATATATATATATACATATATATATATATATAATATATATATATATATATATATATATATATATATATATATTGAATCGTGTTGGATACAAATGTTGTACGAATAGTGATCGACATGTAGCAATGGAGCGAATTATTATTGTAATATTTACCACAATGTTGGAGTCAGCCTACATCGATGTTTCATGCCTTTTCAGCCATCGCCAGGACTGTGTGTTACAAGAGTTTGGTTTGTTGTGTGTTGTTGCTTGTTGAAGTGGTTCCGTAGATTTGTAGTTGATTAGTAGGTGTTTTCGTTTATGTGGACATTTATTGTACATTTCATTTTTCGTGTTGAGTGTGGCTTCATGAGGGTGTTTGATTATAGTATATTTCTCTTCCAGGCATAAGCTATATTGTTTTGATGATGGCGTGTATCCTGTTGCTCTAGATGAAATGCTGTGGTCTAGTTTGTTGTCTTTTAATTTCCAATTTAAGTTCGCTGAGTTCTGTGGATGTTTGTAAGTTAGTGTTTCTAAAGGTTGAGGTGTGGAGATTGTATCTTGTTTTGAAATTATTTTCCTTTAGTCCTACATATTTTTCCTGCTTGTTTTCTTTTAGTTACGGTGGCTGTGGCTTGGTAAATTAAACTTGATTTTAAACATTGTTTGTCTAGCGGGCAATGTTCCTTATTTCTGCACTTGTATTTTCTGGTGGGTGGGTTTTGCTCTTGTCGTTGGCTTATTAATATTTTTTTGTTATTGCTTGAAATTATTCGTTCTATGTTGCGCATACACGAGTAGCTTACGTTTATGGTATTCCTGTTGATAATTTTATGTAGCTTGTGGTATTTTGAAAATTGTCTATCAATTAACTTCAAGAACTGCTGTCCCATGTTTGTGCTGACGTTGTTGTCAAAAGGTGGGTTGAACCAAGTAAAATGTCGTTTTCTTGTTTTGGGTTCTTCAATTGTGTGTTGAGGTTTATATGAGATGGGGGCGTCTGTGTATTCAAATGGTGTGTTGTATCCGCTTTTTTTGAGTGCATCTTTGTAGGTGGTGACTGCGACGTTGAATATCTCTCTGTTTTCCGAAAGTTTGCTCATCCTCAGTGCCCTGTTACTTTTAAGAGAAAATGACATTCGATTTATTTTTTAAAGAATAATGGCCTCCAATGAGTCCTGACTTGAATCCAATGGACGAAAGCTTTTTGTTTATTATATCCGACATAGTTCGTAAGGGTCAAACACTGAGTTACACAGGAGAAGATTAAAAGGGTCAATTCAAAATGCATGGGATCATATCAGTACATACATTCTATACATTAGAATATCAATTGAATCAAGAAAAATAATTCTACGCACAGCAAAATGGAGGATCACATCAAAATTTGAGAATTACGTCAACATCTTCGATTGCCAAATTTGCGTTTATCAAAATAATCATCGCATCGAATTATCATTTTTCATTACATTTTCTTGAAAATTTTTGTAGTCTAGACATAATTTTCAATAAATGAGGATGATTATAGTGAAATTTCAGATTTGTATCTATTATGATCCGGGGGTTACATGCTTCTAAACTTTTTATTGGATTTTCTTTCTCGCACCCAATATTATTATTCCACACAACATGTTAAAATCTCTCTAAATTTAGCTCTATGGAGCCAAGCAGATTATTCGTCATTTCCTTCTATGTTTGTGTCTGAGAAGAATCATTAATATTGCATAATTACAATTCAAAACAACGCATTATGTCTCTCATTATAATTAATTTGCCCTAAAATTTAACCACGGATAATATCACCATTATTTACCTAATTCTGTGGATGCGAAATTCTGGAAGGACACCCTTTATTAAACGCATTTTGTTTAATGTGTCGAGTATATTGACGCGAGTATAATTATTCACTTCATCTCCTTCTATATAATATATGAGTGACGCACTTGAAGTACAATATCTTTACTATGTAATGTGTTATCATGCTAGAAAAACGTATATATATATATATATATATATATATATAATATATATAATATATATATATATAATATATATATATATATATATAGTTAGATAGATGATCGGGACTTAAGTACAGTGTCTATCAGTGTCTAGCATTTAAACCAGATATTGTCATTAGAATAGGGTACAAGATTATATACATCATATGTACACACACACACACACACACACACACACACAGATATATGTATATATATATATATATATATATATATATATATATATATATATATATATATTGAATCGTGTTTGATACAAGTATGGTACGGATCGTGCTCGACATGTAGCAATGGAGCGAATTATTATTTTAATATTTACCACAATTTTGGAGTCAGTCTACATCGATGTTTCAGGCCTTTTAGCAATCGTCAGGACTGTGTTACATGAGTTTGGTTTGTTGTCTGTTGTTGTTTATTGAAGTGGTTCCGGTTTGTAGTTGATTAATATGTATTACCGGCGATGTGGACAAGTATTGTACATCTCATTTTTCCTGTTGAGTGTGTCTTCATGAGGGTGTTTGATTATAGTATATTTCTCTTCCAGGCATAAGCTACATTGTTTTGATATTGGTGTGTATCCTGTTGCTTTAGATAAAATTTTCCATGAAATGTTGTGGTCTAGTTTGTTGTCTTTTAATTTCCAAATATGTTCGCTGAGTTTTGTGGATGTTTTTTTTTTTTTTTGGCTAGTGTTTCTAAATATTGAGGTGTGGAGGTTGTATCTTGTTTTGAAATTATTTTCCGTTAGTCCTACATATCTAGGAAATACACAACATTAACATATTCATTTCATTTTCAATTCGTTACATTTGACTATATGTCCTTTGACTCATGATGCAATAAATATATTTTGTAAGTATCTTTTAAGCATGTATTTATAATCAGAACAAATCTGACCGACATTTTGTTTTCGACTGGAAGTGGGAGTATAACATCTTTTATTCATTTCATATAATTAATTTTACTCCTTTGATAGCTATACGAGCCAAATTCATAAATAGTGCTGTTTTAATAGCTCTTTATGCGCCAATGATATTCCTAGTTTTAACAGCCCTCTATCATCAGAACAAAAATTGATAGAGCATTCTACGGGTGTAGGAGTAGACTGACGATTTAAAACGCACTACCGACCAGTGCACAATTAACATGATATGTTTGAGTGTAACTTGTGAGGCATTCTCATGTATTCTTGTTCTGGAAAGGGACTGTATTTTTTGTAACCAATAGACTTCAAACATCCATTTCAGGCCCTCCCTAATTCATTTGCAAATGAACAACTTGATGAATGATCTTATCGCAGAAGACGCTTTTGTTCTTGTGAATCATCTCTGACATGTTTTTTTTTAATTAAAGAAAATATGCCCTTCCGCCACGACATCATAAGATACCGCCGTGTTGGCATTCCACGAATATAGATTTATTCATCAAACAAGATGTCAATAGGAATCACCCATGTTGTCCAAGTGAGGAAATTGGGGGTTAATAATCTTGTCCAAGGAAAAACCGAAAGTGCCTATATATATATATATATATATATATATATATATATATATATATATATATACATATATATATATATATTATACAAATCATATATATATATATATATATATACATATATATATATATATATATATATATATATATATATATATATATATATATATATATATATGAGTGTTGGTGGGTACTTGTAGGTACGAGAGTGCTCGATAACGTTGGTTAGAGCTAGTATAAAATATGAATGGATTCACTCACTTATATGGCGAAACACATGTTTCTGTGGCTTTTATCCACGTCTTCAGTCGGCATACTGTGTTCGTAAAAAGATTATTCCAACTTGGGGTCATTGTTGTTCTTCTTGTATCTTTACTTCCGTTGTGTTGTTGGTTTGACGGTGATTGGTGTTAATGTGTAGTGATATGTTATGGTGTGTTATCATTACGTATATGTGTATGCGTGCGCGCGCGCGCGTGTGTGTGTGTATGTGTTGTGTGTCGTGTATACATGTGTGAGGTGGATGTGTTGTAGAATGTGGTTGCGTGGGGAAGCCGGGGGGAGGGGGAGGGGGAGGGGGAAGGGTTATTTAAACTTTTGTGTTTTGAGCTTGAATTTATTGGAGTGTCTGCACATGCCATTAGTTCTGATCTTTTGTTTAAGGTGCTATTGTTTCTGTGGTTTTGTAATAGTATTTCCAGTTTCTCTGTCAGGCACCGGTTGCATTTTCTGGCACCGCATCTGCCTGACAATCTCCCAGGTCATTGTTGGTGTTTTATTGGTGTTTATCTGTTCCCAATAGTGCATTGCTAGTTTGGTGCTTTTTGCTTTGCTTTCGTGTGTTATGGAGGCCTTGTGATTGTTGTATCTTGTTTTAAATGGGGGTTTTGTGCTTCCGATATATTGTGCCAAGGTGTTGTCCGTGGCTTTGTAGACTATGGCGCTTTTTTGGCAGTTTCCTTTTAGAGGGCAATTGTCCTTCTTTCTGCAATTACAGTTGTCTTTATCTTTGGTATTGTTGGGTTCCGATATGATTTGTCTGTTGTGGTTGGTAATAATCTGTTTCATGTTTTGTACACAGCTGTAGCTTATCTTGACGTTGTTTTTGTTGATTATTTTGTGCAGGCCGTGGTTCTTATGGTAATGTTTATCGATGAGTGCAAGGAACTGTTTGCAGATATTTGAAGTGGCTGTGTTGTTGAAAGGCGGATTGAACAATATGATGTTCCTTTTTCTGTTTTGTTTTGGTGTTGTGGATTGCATCGCAAGCTATGCGCCGAGCAAGGCACGAACCCAGGACTCTCTGATCCGAGAGCGAGTGTCATACCACTAAACCACATAGCAGCTACTCTAGGAAATTGTTCATGAATATACTGTTCACAACAAATGGAAACCTTGATAACATACTTAGGTTATAACACACTTTTAAACCACCAATGCTGTAGTCCATAGGAATCAAGTCAGCGTACATTGGAGGCTTTTCATCTTAGAAACTAAATCGAATACAAATTCTGCCGAACTGAAAATTATGTAACGCTGTTAGAATCCAATAACTGCTTCAAGGTTTTGTCCCGTTCGGTCATTTGTTCTTGAACCGGGCGCGGCATCTTTTTGCATTGCTAGAATAAGAGGCACATTTGGAGACTATCGATATCGTGATTTTCATACGAGTTTGGTATAACCATCATAATGTCTTAACCAATAAAACATTTTTAGCAATCTTGGAAAGAATTAAGTTAAGGCTTGTTCTTGTAACTTATAAACTTTATAATATTTTTGTTTTCTACTTCGTACTGAAATAGCGTCGTAATTATTTCCGTTTTTTCTTCTCGCACCCTATCTCTCTCTCTCTCTCTCTCTCTCTCTCTCTCTCTCTCTCTCTCTCTCTCTCTCTCTTTCTCACTCTCTATCTATCTATATATCTATATCTCTCTCTATGTATATATATATATATATATATATATATATATATATATATATATATATATATATATATATCCCCCCTCTCTGTCTCTCCATCTAAAATCATGTGAATGCACCACACACCACTTATCGTGAATCTGTGTCTTTGTCTGAGAGAGTAGAACTTATTTTTCTTGAAAATGTGTTTTAAAAAACAGCAAAAACTTGGGTTTTTCTGGGCGCAATATCTACCAATCGCTGAATCAACCCTGCATTGTGTGAAGAATAGCAAGTGCCGTTTTGCGGCCTGCCATTGGTTTATATAACCATGGTCAGTAGTATTCATATGATGACTGAGAGCGTAGCCATCCTTAACATATAACCTGACACTAGGTTTGTGTACGTCCAGTGAGTTGTCGTTAGTAGAGCTCAAGTAAACACGTTATTTCATTGGTTGAACTATTAAATACAACTCACGATGTGTTTTCTGTTGTGGCAAAAGACTGGCATTTTGACGTCATTTTGTGGTCAGTATCAGGCTATAACTTTACGATGACTACGCTGAGAGGCACTGTCAACACAAGATAGCATAGCAACAGGTGTGAAAAATAACTCATGGTCGCCTAAAGCTAATTTACTGTTGAGACTTAAGCTCGTTCTACAGTAACTGAATCTTGTGTCTTTCTCTGAGATAGTACTTATTTTTCTTGGAAATGTGTTTTTAAAAAAAAGCAAAATCTTGGGCTTTTCAGGGCGCAATATCTACCAAATGCGCCCAAAGCGTTTTACAAGAGGTTCTGAGCAAAAGCAACATTTAACAAATAGCACAACACGTGTCACAAGTAGTCTCCGACCTGTATCTCTTTGGTTAGAATCCTGCTGCCGTATAGATAGTTCGAAGACGTCACTCAGGTCTTTGTTGATGTTTTTTGCCATCCGCTTTTATGAGTAATGCTCACTGAAGTGTATTAACCCGACTATAAACTTTCATGGATACACACAGTTGTGTGTGTTGGTCCGTTATACTTCCGGATGGCAATGTTGTGAGCTTCTTAGCCAATCGCATACTATCTATAGCGAATGACTAAATGGCTGTTCATAACATTTTTAAAATTGCTATTACGCCTTACAGACACAATGTCTGTAAAAAAAGGGAAAATCATATATTATACAATCGCGACTCAAGTCTTTTCTAAATCAAAACAAATCATTTTTACTATCCCAGTTTCTTCAATTTTACTCGCTCTGAAATGACCTTAATGTGTGACGAGCGCCGTAAACCATTACAAACAAAACAAACATCTTCACCTCGCCACCCATTCACATCTAGAGTTAACTGAGACGTAAAGAAAATTGGAACATGATCAATGCTCTGTGAGTTTCTTCATTTTACTTGGGAGATTTTTGCAATTAAACCTCTAGCTCGTCCATTCGATTTTATTCTATGGAATAATATAACAACAATCTTTATCTAACAAACATTATAAAAATGGCCAAGCGAGAAAATGCTTAATGGGGAGACAGACGATTGAGAGTAATAGGGAGAAATTGATTGGTGTTGACGTTAGAATTGATGGATATTTTTGAGACGTGCTAGATTTCCCAAATGGAAAGCGACAGGTGCTTTTGATATTTCCTAGAATAATATAATAACATTTTTTTAAAACTCGAAACTGTGCAATAAGAAAGAAACAAATTCTGATTCTTTTGATGTTGTTGTATCTATTGTGTTACGTTAATTCATCACGACCATTTTAACTCTTTCGGTGTAAGAATATTTGGTGAAGTTATAGGTTCGCTAAGGCGTTCAGTGTTGGAAGGTTAAGCAATATTGAGCGTAATCAATTGTTTCATTTCGACTCATGATGATAACAATTTAGCGTTTTGGAAAAAAATTAGATGGATGAATATTTAAAAAGAAATTATTATTTTCATTTTACTGTAAGATGAATTGATTACTAAGACCTTGTGTCTTACTTGTAAAAATTATAAAACAATAAAAAAGAAAATACACTCAACTAAGCTCTTTCTTTTAAGAACAGCACTGTGAGTACAAATGTTTATTTTGCTGGAATAGAAATCTTTCCTTATAGGCTTCTTTGTCAATGGAACTAAAAGGAACTTCAATGTTGATCAGTTAGCATTGTTATTGGTGTTTTTGTTTCATTTGTTTTGGAGTGAAGAAGCTGAATATTCTGGCTTCGTGCTACTCTTTATTTAATCTTGAGATACTCTTCTCTTACAAGGATTAACTCAAAGTTTTAGTAAATATAAAGATAGATAATAAAGTCAGGGAGAAAGATATATATATATATATATATAT
>NC_088361.1:70427277-70454777 GCF_034508935.2 Berghia stephanieae
TAGATAATATGTATACATATACATACAGATCGCAACAAATGAAATAAGAACCTCTATTGTCTAATCTTTCAAAACATAGTATTTTTTAAAGATTTAATGTAACAGATTTAGGACAAAAATTATCGATAGAAAACAGGCTCGTTTGTTGTTTTGGCCTCTTGTGACAAACCAGCACAGTGGCATTACAATTAAAAGATGAGATCAAATTCACAAATGTGACTTTGGATTATTCAAGCGCACTCGCAAAGCGGACGAGGCAGCAATTTAGATAAACTCTGTACTTGATGGTGATGAGACTACATTGATTAAATACCATTGAAAAACTAAATTGTTCAAGTCAGAGTTTCGGTTGTCCAAAACACTTTATGTGCCGTTATGTCTTGCCCAATAATCGACTCAGTAGTGAAATTCCCGTTCATTTTTCTCTTCTTATAAGGAACCCGTCTCAGCAATAATGCCCATGAAGTCACTTCATTAGCTCCTCATCAATATGGTTTAAAATCTAAGTTCTCATTGCAAACCTTTAGGGTTAGAGGTTGGCGGGAGAAGCAAGCGGCGACCACCAGACCTTATCAAAACTAATTTTGGTACTCCGTTACCTTTTTTTGATTCATTTTCCTCTACAAAAGTTATTAAAACATGTCAGGATTGGCAAAGGAATATTCGGCCTTTTAGACATTGCATTGGGTTTTACAAGTATAATATTTCATTTGCTCTTGTGGTTGCAACAATCAATAATATGGTTATCGTCAGGGGAGGTTATACCTTCATATTTGACAGATATGACAAACTTCTTACACCTTTTATGTAAATAATATGCCAAACAGTTTTGCAAATCTATTTTAAAAGTTCAGATATTTTTGGCATTTAAAACCTGATGCAAAATGAGTTCAGGGC
The DNA here is from genome assembly GCF_034508935.2 of Berghia stephanieae. Classification (NCBI taxonomy): domain Eukaryota; kingdom Metazoa; phylum Mollusca; class Gastropoda; order Nudibranchia; family Aeolidiidae; genus Berghia; species Berghia stephanieae. The sequence goes on from NC_088361.1 coordinate 70,428,175, forward strand.
CGTTTTTTTTAACATCGCCCATTAGGCGCCATGGCTAGTCCTCCGTGTTATGTACTGCTGTTGGCCAGGGACCGTGTGTAAAGCTCTTTGAGCACGTTTAGTGGATATTTCTACTTTAGCTGTTCTTAATACTGTGTTACAAGAATGATAAAATCAACAATAAATCATTTTATTATATATATAATCCAAATATAAATGGTTAACAGCAATCAACATAATATATAAATAAATGTGCATAATCATAATACCCATTTAAACACTTTCACCACGCTTAATGCGCTTTACAGTGCATTTTCCCCAGCGACTCTGAAACTGTATCAGTCGCTTGTCAAGCAATAGACATTTTTAAAATAGTCATGCAACAAGGATTGCCAAAGTGACTGTTGTTTCTATCCGACGTCATTTGCGATAAATGAGAGACCTCCCTGTTATAATTTGGCCATTATTCAGACTTAAAGACCTACCAGTCATTCAACATAAATATGCCGTACTCTTTAAAAAGCCACAATTATTTTGTTAAGAGTGAGTACGGCAGAAAATACTCTTCTACATTGACCAGAAAACATTTTTGTCCATTTATTGATAAATCAAATTATAGCCACCATGTCATACTTGGGACGGAGTCTTCACTAAGAAATCCGAGATAACCCTGAATTCCCATATTCTTCATGAGTCTATCGCCTGACTGTTACGGCGGTGACATTCAACGTGTATTTGTATACATGCTGAGCTAAATGAAATGATTTCAAAGCAATCTGTAATTTAAATATTTTGTCCAATAGCTTTTACTTGGCGAGTAAGGATGCCGCATGATAGTTTGCTGGAGGAAGCAATAGGTCGATATTTGAAGGACGAGGTCTCTGACCAAATTTCTAATACGTATTTTACTCGAGGACGGTGGAAGAAATTCAAAATTGCTTTAATCATATCTTTAAGTCTCAAAATTTAAGACGTTTGATTTGTTTGTTACTTTTTTAATATAGCAATAAATGAAGTAAAAGTTATCTCGCGGAATTGAACTATAAGGCTCTCGTAAAAATATACATGTATATAAAATAACGTGTTCAATTGCATTTTTACATAACTAAGTAACAGTCAGAGATTGTGAAGGGTCAGTGTAATATTAGTGTTAATTAACTTTTGATTATAGAATACCGTTGATGAATGTTGATGTAACGACGCAATATATGGATGGAAGATACGTCAATGCTTGCATGATAACATGATGATAATCATGATGGAGATATCAAGATTATGACTTTAATGCTGCTGATTCCGCCGCTATTAATATGTTGTTGCTGCTGCTGCTGCTGACGATGATGATGATGATGATGATGATGATGATGATGATGATGATGATGATGATGATGATGATGATGATGATGATGAGATGATACGAATAATAATAATTTAAACAATGTTAATGATTGTGAGCATTTTTAAGAAGAGAAGCAAAAAGACCAAGACCAAGGAGAAGAAGGAGAAAGACGATGGCAAATGATGATTATGTCATTTATTTGTTTATTCATATTTACAAAGAGTTACCGGTCTTTGGGGCTCATAATTCATGATTGAATTTCAAAGAGTAATTCAGTATCAAATTTAAAATGGGAATGATCACTAACTTTGGACAAGAAAAATAAATTGGCTGGCAAATACTATGACAGACAACATGGACAAGGCCAAACAGCCACAAATTTTGGAAACATGCCAAAGTAATCGCCAAACCAATGACCAAACAATCCAGCTACAGACCAATATCTCTACTTTTTTGCTTATACAAGCTCCTGGAAAAAAACGTATTAGAGCAAATCACCTCTTATGTAAATCCCTGCGTACCACCAGAACAAGCGGGCTTCAGACGACAAAGATGCACAAGTATTAAGGTCCTTCCACTGACCTCATACATTGAAGCAGGCTTTGAGAACAAAAAGAAGACAGCCTAATGAAAAAACTTGCAAGACCACCGGGGAGCCTCACCGATCGACTGCTTTGGCACTGTGCTACAGTGTGGGAGAATACTGCTGTTTGGATGAGGAGCCCACATGTATATCGCATTAGACTCCGATAAAGAGAATCAATTTAAATAATAACAGGGTGTCTCAAGTCAACTGCAACTCAGTGGCTCCCAACACTGAGCGGCATTGCACCGCCAAATCTTAGAAGACAATACACTAATCAAAGGATGCATGTAAGAATTGATGAAGCCACAGATAACACCCCTATAAAAAAATGAAGGGTGAACATTCAACAACAAGGCTCAAATCGAGAAGACCTTTCCACCGAACAAAAAAGGTAGACTTCAACATGGAAGAAAACCGGAGAGAAACGTGGAACGGGGAAATACCAAGAGGAGGAAACACCATAAAAGATCCCATCCAAAGGAATGACTGCATTCCACAATGCCAGGAAATACTGGGTTTCCTCAAATCGCCTCTTAACATGACATGACAGAACTGCATCCAATATCTGCAGACGAAAACTTGCGGATAGTAATGCTTGCCGGAAATGTGAGGCAGCTCCAGAGACCAGCGATCGCATCGTCATCCACTGCCCAGTTCCTAAACTTGCAGGTGGATATGAAACAGTTCTTAGGAAGAAGGAAGACTTCCGAAACTGGATTACGAAGTGAATTTGGATGTGTCGCCATACGCTACTACTACTACTACTACTGCTACTACTACTACTACTACTACTACTACTACTACTACTACTACTACTACTACTACTACTACTACTACCTACTACTACTACTACTACTACTACTACTACTAATACTACTACTACTACTACTACTACTACTACTACTACTACTACTACTACTACTACTACTACTACTACTACTACTACTTATTTGAATTGTCTGCTTTAGTTTTGTGGGGTTACTGATTACAGTTTTTATTCATATCATATAATAAATAAGAGTTGAGTAGGTCTATTGATTTTTGATTACCCTGTAATGGTAAAGAATTATGCATTAATGTATGATGTGATATAACTATTAGTTGTAGAACCGAAAACAAAAAAAAAAAGTTGAAATAATACTAACAAGACAAAAACAATGGAAAATAACAAATTGAGAAAATTCAAGTCATTTTTAACAAAGATGTAATCTAATCTGCCCCTTCACTTCATAGCATCAAAACCTTTCCAAAAAAAATAAACATTTCAGTATATTTTTGTGATTTTGTTATTATTTACATCACACATCAGCGGTATTTGCATTATGGCCCTTCTCCAGAGCAACACTATTACGACCATTGGTCTTCAAAGACGAATATGAATTTCGAGCTACTACCGGTGTTGCATTTTTAGAGTTGAGTGGAGCAGTGTCTTCGCTGGTAGCAGGAGACCAGGAAAGCGTATTTTTGGCACGAGGGTGAGATCTAAAAGATAGTTTTGCTTTATTTGCATGTAAGGAAGCATCCTGACTGGCTCCGTTACACGATGATCTAGCCAAGGACCGCTTTAGCAAACTGTGGTTTAACCGACGAGATCGATGGCTTTGCCAAGAGCGCCGCAGTTCTATGTGTACCTGAAAAAAGAAATATAAAAAAAAATTAATACTCAATTTTAGGTAATTATGATGCAGGTATTAAAGCTTTAACTCAAGAATTGATGACATGATTTGGTTATAATTTCATTTTTGTAAGCAACATTTAATTGTCCGCACGTCCTGAATATAAAGCATTATCATATAGAGTTATATGTTACATGATTGGAAAACAGTGATTGAAGAAAAGCTTAAAAATACCAAATAAAAGAAAAGGTTTGCTGATAAAAGATTATAAAATACTTTAGTCTACTCTCTTAATTTAAGTATTATAAAATATTACTAAAAGTATTTGGGAAATTACACACAGCCACTCACAAACACACACATACACATACACATACACAATCTGGTATTGTGCCAAGGTGAGGCGATGCCAAAAAGAAAAGAGTATTTTAAGTTCAAATCGGAAATTTGAGGCATTAGATTTACCCTCAGAAACGTTATCCATTTCCCTCAATACATCATTTAAATCAAAGGCATCCCTGATAATATTGACCATAAATGCAGTTTTTAGCATCAAAATTACCACAACACGACGCCGTTTTGAGCTGATGTGTTATATATGCACACACAAACACACACACACACACACACACACACACATATATATATATATATATATATATATATATATATATATATATGTACATATTATTCAAACCAAAGAAGGGTTACTTATGCAATTAAACTTACATCTTCGTTGAGAAAGCAGAATAACAAGGCCAGTACGAATCCCTGTATTTAAAGAAAATAATAAATGTTTAGAGCACTGATTAAGGATATAAAAAGCAATGTTTTATCAAATAAATTTTCTTTGGTTGCTTCTTTAAAGTATGCTTTATTATATTAAGAGTTCTAGTCTGATATAATACAAACTATTAACAAATCAAAAATAATAACATTACAATAATTCCAATGAGTTCAGAATGTGTTGAATCCAAAATATCTCCAAATTGGAAGTTTTACTCTAACTTATGTTTCTTCTAGCTTGAGTTGCGAAAACACTATCTTAATGAAACTCTTTAAAAATTGAAAACATTTGGAATCCTTGCCAGACAAAGCAGAAAGAAAAATACAAGAAAAAATCATTCCCAAAATTCAACTTGCTTCGATTGTCTCCAGTTGAGGCCTGTTGATTTTTCTTTGAATTTCTATTTGCTGTTGCCAGAAACAGCTGCTTATCTTAGCAAAACGTTTGAAATTAAAATGTAAAATAATTTTACTAATACTAAACAAACCCTCTTTAAATGAATAAAGTTAAAATCCAATTGCTAGACAAAGCAGCAAGAAAACTTATCGACATTTTCATATTTGGCACCTACAGCATAACTAATTCGATCCCTCAAAATATCACATTCTACCATTTCACCCACGATTGCACTTGATTTGCTACAAGCCTCTTTCTCATTTTACTTCCCTTATGTCAATTCCCTTCTGGATTATTTATATGTTTAATAGTCTTTAAATCTAATACCTAATCACTTCATCCAATGAACTCATCTCATAACGTCATCACATTACATCACAACCCAATTGCTCAAGGAATACCTGAAAAGAGTTGTATCCCATTTCTATGTACAGGTAGACAACGTCATACTCCGTTCCATGGAATTTCTTGGGAAAAGCCACAAACATGGCGATATACATGATGCCAAACAGAGGGATAAGCACCAAAATGAACTTGGCAAATTTCCTGAAAATACCACATATAAAAACTTTGTGTATATATATACTTAATTGTATGGGTGCTTGTTTGTGTCTTTTTGTGCATGTGTGTGTGTGTGTGTGTGTGTGTGTGTGTGTGTGTTTCACTGGGTGTAAATGTAAAATATAAAGAGATTTAACCAAACAATATTCCTTTAGCAAGCGATAAAAATAAGACAAGAAGACCGGTGATAAATGGTGCTGGATGCGGGTAAATTCAGTGGGTGGCACCATTCATTGGTACTTCTGTAGACTTAACATTGTTTCCCACGTGGAAAGTATTTGGCTATAAATTATATGGACCCTGTCCAGAACAAGACTAATCTCAACGTTTTCACGGATCAGATTCTTTACTGACAAACAACATTATTCTAACCCTCCTCATAAATAGCAACGCCTATTGATATCAAGTTGCAAATATAATTTGTGACGCCAGATTAACACGCGTTAAATTTCCTTAAAATAAGAGGATTTAAAAATAAAGTTTCATTTCAGTGTATTCTAGTCTATTTGTAAATATATTTTATTCGGAGAAATCTAATGCAGAATCGATTGAGAGGTAGAATAAAGGAATTCGTAAGTTCGTGCAGCGGTTTGGAAAACGTCCGAATTCCAAGAATCAAGAGTGTCTGAATCATATATTATCCGGTTCGTGTTTGAGTCTTTAAAATATTACTTTCTCCATTACGTATCTTGTCTTCAAACACGTGTGATTATCCTTTTAATACATTTGACTAACAATGCTCGTTTACATTCATTTGTATTTAACACACACGGTATAGCCTCTATCCAGACAAATCAATAAGAATACAGAAAGGTAGCAATATATATCGCAAATTGAAAAGATTGAGGTTCAATAAAGTTGATACATTATGATACAGCTTCCAGCCATTATATAGATACATGACATAAAAGACAGACCTAACTATGGACACATCTTTGGATTGTAAAATGCAGTAGATCATTTTGAAACCAAGATGTCTGTCAACCTGAAAATTGGCTGAGATTGTTAAAAATGTGGGGATACCCAAGTTTCAGGAATGAGAAAACGTAATATTCTAGATGAGACATGCTTTACAAAATAATGATGCAATAGATATGAAAAATCATCATAAATCAGTACACAGGAATATCACAATATCTTACACAATGTTGTAAGTTAGGAAGTTTTGCCTCAAAATACATGATCGACTCGAAGCGTTAATGAACCATGTTCCATGTCTGAATGGAGAGTTATAGAGGTTAATCTGAAGGGGATCCAAAATGAGAGGCACTCGAAAGCTTCCCCTGAGACAGCCTATTAATCTTATTTATTGACCCTTTCAAGAGGTCTCTTTTGGAACTTGGATCGAAATTATAGACTTCATCATACGACTAATTTTTTTCCAATAACCTGTAGTGTAGGGCTGGAATATTAATCCATACAAGTCATGATGAGAATAAAATAAAGGACTCGTCTTGTGATTGTGATTAATATTCTTCCTCTTGCTCTTTCTCTAAACAATTCTTTTTAACCTTTCTTCTTTTATACTGTATCACCAGGAAGTAACTTTGTCGAAAGAACAAACAAACAAGGCTTTTTGGTACATACACTTTCCTTCTTTTTTATTGAAAAATAATGGATAATTTCAGCAAATATTTCTTAATGAATAAATGATACATATATAAACAACCAACATTGAAAGTGACCAATAAAATGGAAACCCAAGGAAGAGCGATGTGGGAAAAACTAGGAAAGATCTAAAATTGAAATGGGTATTATTGAAAAAAATAATTATTCGGGTTTATTATGTGAAAATTGCATGAACATGTAGTAATAACAAGATTTAAGAACACATTAACTTTTAGATGCTTCTCTTTTCCTTCAATTCACAATTTAAAATCCCAAGTGACAAAATAGGACAAATTGACACTGGTGTATGAAAAGATCTGTAAAAGTGTGTTAGTAACAGGAGGAAGGCTTATTTTTTAGGGATGGTTTTATTTATTAATGTTTTTCTTTCTTGCTTTGTCTGGCACCGTTTCATATATACTTCTTCAGTCATTTTTAGATATATGCGTACAAAATTGCTTATCACATTCCGGCTTTGGTCCACACTTGGATTATCTTAATCTGGTTTAAAATGACTTCCCTCAATGTGATCAATGTGTAAAAGGTTCATTCATCCGACAAGTATCCCCAGACGAAAAAATCACATAGATTAAAGATCCGGGCTGTGACTTGCCCAGTCCTGTTGTGTCGACAGACTATTCTCGTCTCGATATGCTCATCCATCGATTGCATGGTATCATTGGTAGTATGGGGCCCAGCCCCGTCTTGTTGTAACGATTAATTCCTTCGTCCATTAGCCTCCACACGTTGCTACAAGAATCTCCAAATGCGTTCAATATGGCAACATAATGTTCAGTGCTAACAGTTATAGTCTTCTGGTTTTCATCCATAAAAAGGCCCTATCTTCCCTTGAAAAGTAAAGCAAAAAACCCAGTTATCTTTGCGTAAAATAGGTGAACAATCTTTTCAATTTTGACCCCCCATTTTCGGAACTCTCTCCCATCACACGTGAGATGCTCGGATTCGTTGACAACGTTCAAACCTCGCTTAAAGTTTTATCTTGTTACGTCATAATGTTGCAATACTATTATCATATTTTCTTGTTGTTAAATTGAATTCGTATCACTTTTCCAGTAGATATGTTTTGTTTGATATCACTGTGAAGCGCTGAGAGCCTGTGACAAGGGGTAAAGCCCTATATAAATGCCATTTATCATTATTGTTTCTTGGTTACGCAATTCCCTTTAGATAACTCCATTGCTTTGTTTGGGTAATTCTTTCGAGAACCCCAATCAATCTTTAATGTTTACAAAGGCATTTAAGTAAAGATCGGACTTCATCTGAAGACTAGATGTAATTGAAAAATATTTTGTCACTTTCAATTTTCTCAAGTATCCATTGACACATTCACAATTCTCTCCTGGGCTATGGAACAAGGATGTGATGCACTTGAATTTTATAAGGGATCACTTATTAATATTTTTCTTGCTGATTCACGATGAATGTCAAGCTCTAAAACCCTCGTCCATTTGATTTCTGATTTGAGTTCCAAATGATTTATATTGTTGGAATAGCATCTTTGTTAACTGTGTCAAGGTTAAAATGTATAGCAAGTAAGACTAGGGGTTTCTTGATTGACTTAGTTTCAAGATCTGTGCTTACCGCAGAAAAACGTTTTCTTTTACCAAATTGTCAATTTTGTCTGTTCATCTTTGTATTCCAAATTGAATCGGATTAACATTTCCATTAATCCGAATACTTCAAATAACTGCTGTCCAAATTAGAGACACATTGGTTGACAAAAATCTGGGTTATAAGTTGATCTTTGGGTTTCTGTTTTTTTGGGATCAATAAGTAGATCTACTTATTAGATAGTTACTTTGTAAAATGCAATAATCGACCGAAAAATTGCAGCGGTCTTAGTTTCCATCAAAGTGTGCAGATGATTATACAGTAGGAATAAAGTGTAGACATCATTATCGTTGCTTTTACAATTGTAGTTTTGCGATGCAAGAGTTTCGAGATATTTTAGCTGACGCTTTTGTATTTTTAGTTACAAAATATACAATCCGGTAACTGATTATTCATTCAAAATATAAATGTAAGCATGATAATTTTTCATTATGATATGTCTTATAAATTTTCGTTTATAAATGCCACCATTTCCCTCTCGTATTACTGTAATTGTTTTGTGCATGTTATAGCAGGAAATAGCCATAAACATCTGGCAATTGTAGAAAATTATAAATGAAGCTGTTTTTAACTTATCAAACATTTAAAACAAATCAATGGAGGGAATTCCATAAGTTTTAAATTAGCCGTCATCTCTAATGAGACCTTTAAGGTAGTAACCGCTACAATAACAAAACTTGCAAACCATCCGACTGCTTTTATAGATAATAAAAAGGTAGCTAATGTAAACACATGATAAGTAGACTCAGTAAACAGTATGAGACGGATATATTGCTCTCCGCATGACAATTTCAAAACGATTTTATAAAAGGAAAGAGCTTTAAAAAGGATATACCGTTGATATTCCTGTTGTTAATTTCACCTTTATGGATTTGGTCACCATAAGATCAAGGTAAGTTCAAAAAACGATATTATACCGTTGCACAAAAATAACTCATACATCCGAATACTAGGATTAGTGAAAATCAGTTGAAGTCAGACATGCTTTTAAAATGATAAATAAATATAACATTACAAAGACATTCCATGGTTTAACTGCCGTTAACATAATCTGCTTCTTATTACGTTATTTATCTTTCCAGCGGGAGACGTGGAACCAAATTCCATCTCCGGTTCAACGTTTCATGTCATACAAACCAATTTGCATGATAGCAGCTCCTTTTTCTCTGTCATTCTGACACGTGATCATAGACTGATAATTATGCACACCTGACTCGCGTGATATAACGCCTGTAAAAGCCCTGCCCATGTCAATAATTCTGTAACCTGACGTTTGCCATAATTTTTGCTACTCAGACACTGACCTCTTGCAATATCGTTTGGCTTTAACCCTCTCCTTCCCAACTATAGGAAATTGGCACATTTGTTACGTTACATTCAACATTTTCCTCAATCAAATTTCTATTGTGTACATCACAACATTTGATTTTATTAAATATAGTAATGAGAACTTAGTGCTGTGTCGTTCAGCTTGTTTTGCTGAACAAAATTATTTATAGAATGTACTTATTCATTCTTCAGTTAAAGTTTATAATTCAGTTTTTATGTTAAATGCGTCTGACGTTTTGAGGAAAATCCATAAAATGTTCGATAATAAGAGAGTTTAAAATTCTTAATAGTGAAGTCATGCCTTTTGGGAACCAATGCGTCTTTTTATATTAAATGTAAATAAGACAAGAAGTTCATTCATTCATTCATTCCTAACCTTTCGCTTTCTTACTAAAAATGTTGTCTTTTGTTGGCTTAAGCCTCAAACGAAGGGTTTCAAAACAATGCACCAACCCATAAGCCCACTATATATATATTTTTTTTAATGGTCTTTCAGAGCTACAAGGCGCATGGAACTGGAGTTTATGCCCGTTTCTATAGCATGAAACAATAACAACTGCTTGCTCCCCATTGGATAGGACGCTAATCTATCGAAAAGTACGTTCCGCCAGATCTATCCCACCCGATCACTGCTGGGTGAAAAGAGAATGTGGGGGGGGGGGGGGGGGGGAGGGAGAGGTCAGACTTCACCCGGGATCGATCTCGGTCCCTTTCCATGTGAGGCAAGTGCTCTGCCAACAGAATGGGCACGATCTATATTACATTTCTATGTGCTCGAGGTCATTGGTCACATTGTAAAGTGTGCTCAAAACGACCCACTTATTGAAAAGTGTTCACAGTTTGAGAAATATCCCACGTTACAATTTGTCATTTTGCTCAGCATGACTCATGAGTATGTTTACAAATTTCATAAACAAAGCAGCGTGTTTAGAAACATTGATAAATATCTAATCGTTGTACAGGAACAAATCATGTAACCGATGACTAGGTTGGACGAAAACGTGACTATAGATCGCTCCCATTATCGGGACACCCTCCATCTTACCTGGCGTCCATGTACATATTTAAATTTGCATTTATCATTGTATTCATTTAATAAACCAAATAATACAAATGCCATGTTTTACTGAATAGCAAATCGTACAATCAACGTACACTTATTTGTAGGTCTGTAACCCAATTCCTTATGGGCTCATTGTTGTCACGGAAATCTCGAAAACATGACACAAAATATTGTCCATTACAACAATGTTATCCTTGGCCCATAAGTTGATTCGCATGTCAGACCTGCACACACACACACACACACACACACACACACACACACACACACACACACTCACAAACGTCTTAAATATCCTTCTGATCTCAACAGAATATAAGACATAATTTAAGGTCATTATCCGAGATGATTTCTTCTCAAGCGTAACATGATGTTGTATATTTCTAGCAATGACTATGAAAAATGTTTTTTTCTCTTTTTGAGGAAAAATTTTTCTCTAAAATCAAAGCCCTATCTCCACTGAGTAAAAATGTTTTTGAATTTTGAAAATCCATTTATAAATAAACAAGTTATGCAGTCTCAAAGGTGTCATTTATTTGGATGACCCGCAAAGAGGAAAAAAACGCGAAAATATGGGACGCTTTTTCGGCATTTTTTTTCGACCTTTGATTGTATCTTGCGTAATAAGTGGATTAAAAGATTGAAACTTGAGCAAATTAGGATGGTGTTTTATAAAATACGGGGACAGTACTCGTCATATTCATATGAAATTTTACAACCAAAAAGAAGAAATGTTCATGTATTACCTTGTCAGCGACAAAACCTCCACGCCCGGTAGTTTTAGAAATATTTTACTCCAAAGAGTAAAAATCTATTTTTAACGGTTTTCTGGTAATTGCACGAGTTTTGTCGCTTGGCATAATCTAAAATGACCTTTTTCTAACTGGGTGCCAACTTTCAGTCATATTCATCGATAAACAGCGTCGTAATTAATTTTTTAAAATAGCATATACGAAACGGCTTCGTCCCATATTTTGACGCGAATTCGGGCACTTCGTGAGAGAAAAAGAGGCCCAAAGATTTGTGCGGGATAGTCATTGCTAATATTTGTGACCCGCCGTGTCTGGTATCGAATCGGGGTGACGGAGATGCCAAAAGCTAATTCTAGAATTAAAACAATCGGAAATATGACAGTTAGGTTATTGCAATTTGACTAATGCGATCTTAATCTTCGAGCTTCAAGCAGTAGTAACATTTGCATCAATAAAAGAAATAAATCGTGGGCTGAGGATTAAATGGTTCTATCTACATATTTGGAATATTCTGGGATATTACATGCATTACAATCAGAATTTAAAGGGTTTCACCAAACAAACAAATGTTCAAATCCGGGATATTGGCTAAAATATTATGTACAAAACAATGGCTGAAGTTTATATATATATATATATATATATATATATATATATATATATATATATATATATATATATACTAATTAACAAAGAATAAACTTTACACATTTTTGCTCCATTTGAAAAATGTGGATAGAACCAGGTAATCCTCATCCCACTTTTGATATTATTACCTAAATATTCAGCATCACCATTAATACAGTTTTGAGACGATACGTCACATGCGTTACTTCGGTCTTATTATAGTTATAATATTTGTATAAGGAAAACTTGCACATTGTAAACAAACCTGAATGGAAGGAGTTATTTTTATATTCTATATCCCGTTAAAATCGAGGTTGGATCAGCAGACCGAATCAAAATTTGAGTTTTGTTTTTGTGTAAATCGGAATATAAGTAGGGGATACAATAACAGAAAACAAGGTTTGTGCCATCTCTCACTTTACTCTCTCTTTCTCCAACTCCATCTATCTATGTCTGTTTCTCTCTCTCTCTCTCTCTCTCTCTCTCTCTCTCTCTCTCTCTCTTTTACACACACAGACACACACACACTACACTCACTCAATCACTTTCTCGGTATATATATATATATATATATATATATATATATATATATATATATATATATATATATATATATAAAATGTATATATTCCACAAATTCCAACAGCAACTCATCACAGACATAAAAAAGATAAACAATGAGACAACACTAACAACTACTATAACGCACTAATCACCAACCAAAAATACAAAGACTACAAGAAAAGCACAGAACAAGGATCTGAGACAATACAAGAAGAAGATTCAAATATAGCAAATAGACTGGACATTAGTGACAGAATAGACACCGCAGCCAAGCAAGGACACATTCATTACAGTAGGATCATAAAACAAGTTTCAGAAACAACCCTTCATACAGACTAATTAAGCCCTACAAAACAGAAATAGGAAAAAATCAGCAAAAAGATAACAAAAAGAATTGAAACATAGGCGAAAGAAGAAACAAAGCTAAATTTATGGAAAAACTTAGACCAAGACATAGAATAGTTTCCTATCATCAACATCAACAACCGTGCAATTTCGTCACATTCGACATCAACGAATTCTACTCATCCATAAATGCCATCTCCTCGACAACGGTCTAGATTTCTCATCCAAACACACAACAGTTAGCGGCGAGGAGAGACACATTATAAAACACACTAAAAACAGCATACTCGACCATAACAATGCACGATGGATAAAAAGCAAATCTGACTTCGACCTGAATATGGGAATTCGACGATGTCCAGAATGCGAGTCAAACCTAATAAGCTAAAAATTACAATTAAAGCCAAGAGGGAAGTCATAGACTTCCTCTGCGTAACATTCGACCTTGGTACAAACAATTGCAAACCGTACAGAAAACCTAACAACGTCATCACCATCATAAAGACAGCAACCACCCACCTGCGATCAGAAAAATAAATCCAACAACATCGCACAACCCATATCGAGATTGTCAAAAGACTCCAAAACTTTCTATAACGCAGCAGGCCCCGACATGACCGCTCTAAAAACAGTGGATACACAGAACCCTTTGACTACAAAGCCAAGACAACAAAGATTTCAACATCCCCCCACCAAAAAAATAATAGATCAAGATAACGCAACATCACATGGTTCAACCCCCTTTCGGAAAAAAAATGTCACAACCAACATAGGACAAAAACTCCTTAAATTAGTAAACACCTGCTTCCCTCATGACCACAAGCCACACAACATCAATACATCAATAAAACATCAATACAGCAACATCAATACATAATCAAAACACACAACAAAGGCATCATAGATACTTATAACGAACAAAAGAACACACTGAATTAAAAAAAGCAACTGTAGAAATAAAGTGTGCCTCCTCCAAGGCAACTGCCTCGCGAATCATATATTGTACAACAGTAACACACAACACAGACAAACAGGAAAAATACATCGGACTCACAGAAAGCAACTTCGAAACACGATACAATTAACAAACATCCGAATTGATATAACATTTTTAACCAGTTGACTGTAGTGCTCTAGAAAGACCGTATTTAAAAATGTGGCCAGAAAAATCGCGAGGTCCTAGGTTTGAGAGTTTTTGCAAAGAGGATCATTTAAATTGATCATTATTTGAAGGACGATTTTTCTGGCCATATCCTTTTATACGTGTTTATCCTTTTTTTTATTTCGGAGTATGGCAATTAACAGGTTAACCCATTGGGTCACACACGTGTATGTAAATGTATAAATAGAATAGATTATTTCCAGTGCGTTATTGCCTGTGCTCGCTCTCAAGAGACTGGTATTTCAAAGTTGGTTAATGTCATCTACCAGTATACAAGTCTCCAAGGACAAAAAATAACCGTTTCACGGGGGTTGATTTTCAGCGCCAAATCATATTGAACTCCAAAGGGAGGCAAGAAAGGATTCTATGTATGTGTGTGAGTATATGTGTGTTTGTGTGTGTGTATGGGGGGGGGGGTATATCGGAGAGAAGAGATTTTTTAAAAATTAGAGTGAAAACTAGAATGTGGGAAATTGTGAGTGTATGTGTGTGTCTGTGAGAGCAAGACGAGGAAGAGAGAGAGAGAGAGAGAGAGAGAGAGAGAGAGAGGGAGAAAGAGAGAGAGAACGAGAGGGAGAGAGAGTGAAAGGAAGAGAGAGAGGGAGAGAGAGAATGAGAGAGAGAGAGAGAGATGTACAGGGGTAGGTTTGCTTTAAATCATGTAAAGAAGCTGCGGTGAATAAGTGAAGGCACTCAAGAGACAGAGAGAGAGAGAGAGAGAGAGAGAGAGAGAGAGAGAGATCGGGAGAGGAGAGGGGGAGAGAGAGAGAGAGAGGGAGAGAGAGATTGTGTGTGTGTGTTTGTGTGTGTGTGTGTGTGACAGGGAGATTGAGAGAGAGAGAGAGAGAGAGAGAGAGAGAGAGAGAGAGAGAGAGCATTGAAGAAAAGTAGGAGGTATAAAAAAGAGAATGATGGTCATGAGAGTAAGATGGAAGAAAGGCTGAGTAGAGATCAGCAGAAAATGACAAGTAAAGATCCATTTTTTTACCTGTACTGAGAGCGTCCGGCGTGCCTTTGGTTATTTCGAACTCGAATTAAGAGGACACGGATGATGTCCACAAAGAAGATGAAGTTAATCTGGTAGAAGATAGATAATAGAGAAAATCACGGACCAGATTTTTAAACTCACATAGACCGATTTCCGTTCAACATATTATCCGTGACAGGATACATGAGGTTTTTCAATTGTCTTAAATTTGTATTTATTGCATTACCATGCACTTACTTTAAACCTTTGCTGCGTATTCCAGCGATTGACTTTCATTTCAATGCGAATCAAAAGAAAAAAACGCCATTAGACCATATCAAACTAAATTAATGACATTTTAGTGCATCGAGTAGATACTGCAGTTGTAAAATAGCGAACTTGTCAAATTCAAGCCATTTACACGTTGAATGCTTTTATGTGTAATATTAAAAATTATATTCGATGCCAAGAAACAAAAAATAAAATCCATGGTACAATCTTGAGTCTATTGGAAAGGGGAATACAAGTTTGAATTATGGAGTCATTTTTTCATCCCTAAGTGAGCATACGTTTTGGATTTTTTTCCACTGATATTTGAACAAATAGATTCTTATTACCTTATTAGAAACATAAAAAATGTATTAAATGGTAGCCAACGATAATAATTGTTAACTAATTATTAATGGTGATGTAAGAAGTTTGAATAATGCTATCGGTCGTCATTATACGGATGAGCGTTCTCAATATCCAAACTGTTAACTTGTCTATTCATGACCCAGGAAGAGGGAAACCTGATGCTCTAGGATACTTTTCAATATAAAGCAAATCATGATCTTCTCGTCACTCCTGTAACGTCTGGTTACGTAAACGGATAGCATGATATAGATAGTATGCAGATGACGTCACTCAGGCCTTTGTTATTGTTTTTGCCATCCGCGTTTGTGAGTTGTTCTCACTAAACTGTATTAACCAGACTATAAAAGTCCATGGTTACACAGAGTTTGTGTGTTGGTCCGTGATACTTCCGGATGGCAATGTTGTGAACTCCTTGGCCAAGCGCATTCTATCTATTGATGGCAAATTAACATAACGTCTGGGTATTTTATTGTATATTCAGACTTATAATAATAATTAGTCTCTCATTCAACTCTTCATGCTAATGATTATAATCTGCGAAGTCACTATAACCAACGAAGAAAAATAATATATATATATCTGCTATCTTCAAACTCTTAAAGAGATCACTGTAGATTTGCATTAATTAAGAGAAAATGTCAATAGTGTTCTATAGTTTTATAATTTGAAACCAAGTGAAAGTCAAAACAAAAATTTAACTTAATACTCCAGTATATCAAATAAAAGAAATGTAATGAAGAGGGTATAGATCACAATATTTATGATATGAAAAAGAAAACGAAGAAGAGAAAAAAGAAGACGGGAAAGAAGAAGAAGAAGAAGAAGAAGAAGAAGAAGAAGAAGAAGAAGAAGAAGAAGAAGAAGAAGAAGAAGAAGAAGAAGAAGAAGAAGAAGAAGAAGAAGAAGAAGAGAAGAAGAAGAAGAAGAGAGAAGAGAAGAAGAAGAAGAAGAAGAAGAGAAGAAGAAGAAGAAGAAGAAGAAGAAGAAGAAGAAGAAGAGAGAAGAAGAAGAAAGAAGAAGAAGAAGAAGAAGAAGAAAAGAAGAAGAAGAAGAAGAAGAAGAAGAAGAAGAAGAAGAAGAAGAAGAAGAAGAAGAAGAAGAAGAAGAAGAAGAAGAAGAAGAAGAAGAAGAAGAAGAAGAGAAGAAGAGAAGAAGAAGAAGAAGAAGAAGAAAGAAGAAGAAGAAGAAGAAGAAGAAGAAGAAGAAGAAGAAGAAGAAGAAAGAAGAAGAAGAAGAAGAAGAAGAAGAAGAAGAAGAAGAAGAAGAAGAAGAAGAAGAAAGCGGAGGAGCAGACGGGGGAGGAGGAGGAGGAGGAGGAGGAGGAGGAGGAGAGGAGAATCGCCTTTTCTAATATTTAATTTAAAAGCATTACCAGCACTATAGATGTCCATGGCCCCTTTAGAATCCAAAAATAATAAGGATTCTCTTGAAAATTCCAACAACTGCAGAACGAAATAAAATGAAAAGATTATGAAAACTATGATATTTTATCAGACATTGTAGAATATATTAACAACTTCATCTCGTATGGAGTCATAAAAGAGTTTAGGTTTTTTCTTAAGTTTTAATTTGTGCACTCATTTACGGCGCACATTTATTGTACATCCGGCAAATATATAACCTTGTTATCGTCAATAGCAGCGCCGATAAACATATAAAACATAAATAAATGCTTCATCACGATATAAACGAGTCGATAAACGTTATTAATCAAGCTTTGCACAAAATACTAGGACCAATCAATCCAATCAATAAGGATATGAAAGGTATAATTGTTGAACTCAATGAGCAACATTGTAATGTAGACTTTGGAAAATGACAAATACTTTACGCTCTCCCTGTTCATTATTTACATCATTTCCCAAATGAATGGCTCAGAATCTCCAGATGAATTACACGCCGGTCTTTATGAACCAAATGAATATTAAAAACACAAAAAACAAACAAACAAAAAAAAAACAAAAATAAAAAAGCCCAATCTCCACTAAACGTTCTCAAAGCGCTTTACAGGGGGGTTCCTAGCCCACACGGACTCTTAAACGTATGTGGGCAGCGTGGTTCAGCGGTAAGGGTCTTTCCTTCGTACCCAAAAAGTACCGAGTTCAACTACCCGCCTCGTTGTATGGCCTTGAGCAAATTTCCTCGCCCTAGCTCACTTTGCGACGCTGCTCTGCGGCTGACGCCTGGGTTATTCCAGTCTTCCCTTGGAATAGACCTAAAAGACAAATTTTCCCTTGGGGATGAATGAAGGGAATTTTATTTATTTTATTTATGTAATGTAAGATATGACACCTGTTAGGCGGTCATGCAATGTTTTCCTCGGCTAACGTCTTGTGTTAAATTTGCACCTCCGAGTACGATGAGAGAAAATGGGTAAAACGTCTTGTCCAAGGACTCAAATATGCACCGTTCAGAGAGGACTCTAACCTAGACCTCCCGGTCCCAAGGCGAGTGTTATAACACACGACCACATAGCCGCATATATAAATGAGTATAACATCGAAACGATCAGAATTAGGAAATTACGCCCAATACTTTGAAGAAGGAATTTTATATAATATAATTAAAAGTCACATATTGACCTCTCATATTATAGTTCAGTTTCAAACATCAGGTTCTCCACAACTTAATACCATTTATAGGCGATTCATCACTTTTCACAAAACAACAAAGATTGCGCCTGAAATAGATCTCGACAACATAATGAGATAGAAATGTGAAATAAGTATCATGTCGCCACTTGCTGATATTTCCATTTAACTTATTCTCTTGATATATTGCTGAACAGAAAGTTTAATTTTTTAAAAACGTTCTTTATCTGCACTATAGATTGAAATCGGACAGATTCTGCATACTTTGTTCGAAGAATTTTTTTAAGAAATTAGGGTTATTTCTTTAGTGATGATTGTAAATCAGTTTACGTGTAAATCAAAAGTCAAAATGGTAATATCTAGATGGCAGTCAGTACTATGAAAAGGAAATCATATTTTATAAATTTTGGCCAGAAAATATTCTTTAAATATCACTTGATTAAAATGACCCTCATCGTGTCGAAAACTCTCAAACGTTGGACTACCCGAAGTCCAGGTTTGAGAGTTTTTGACAAAATCAGAGCCATTTACATTGGTCTAAATTTAAAAGACACGTTTTCTGGTCAAATCTTTTTTTAAACGTATTTTTCCAGAGTTACGTCAGAAATTGTATATAAATTTTAGCTTCCTTTGACACGCAAAAGCCTTGTATTGGAGTTATTTTGACAAGGAAGGGCAAGCGTTTTACTTACAAAGTATTCTCATGCGTTGCCTTGACAATGATCCACGGTATAAGGAAGGACCAGGGCAATGCTGATGAGAAAAGTAAATATCAAATAAGATAAATACTATAAAGCAATCGTCCCTGTTTATTAATTAATTTTGCAAAGTCAACACAAAATGTTGGTCATGGAGCTCATCAAATACATCTTTTACATCCTGATTGATTGGATATTTAGTGACGTGATGCGGCTATGCGGTCTTGTGGTATGACACTCGCTTTCGGTCCTGGGTTCGAGTCCCGTTCTGAGCGGGGCATAATTGAGTCATTGCAAAAGGCTCTTTACTCACATTCTGTCAAGTTAATCAGGTGTAAATTGAGGTCCTGGTCGTTAACAGCGTTGTATCTGTCGGATACAAATAATGTCGCCTAACAGGCGTTATGTCTCACCTTACATGTTAACCCTCTCTTTACCAACCACAGAAAAATCATCACATTCGTTACGATCCAACTAGCATTTTTATCATTCAGATTTCTTTTGTAAATCAGAAAATTTAAATAAAAATGTTTTATTATAGATAGCTATAAAAACGTGCCACAGTATTGTAGAGTTCATTTTGCTGATCAATATTATGCATAATATAATGTAGTTGTTGCTCTTCTGTTTGAGTAAGATAAAAACTATTTTTGTGTTGGGTGGATGTGAAATTTTGGGGAAAATTATGAAAATGGCTGGTAAGGAAAGGGTTAAGTGTTCATGTTGGCTGTTGGCTAGGAACCTCTTGTAAAGCGCTTTCATCCTCAAACCATTTCTTGACACCTGGTTCAAAAGATGTAATACCGTTTGGAAGCGCTGGATCACGTCACAAAAAGCGATGAAATATTTCAGTCTCCAATTAAACCATGTCGGCCATGTTTGAACAACCGGGTTGAGAGCGTAATCGAAATTTAAAGCAAATTTGTTTGACGCTATCGCTGAAATCTAAATCAACTTCGTTTATGCCAGGACAGAAAATTATTGAAATATTCAAATTTCTTGAGCTGTGTTTTGAAAAGAAGTTGACGTGGCTCGACTAAGCATGAAATAGGACTTCATAACTTTTTGATTGAATATCAAGGAAATAAACAGGACGACCCCCCTCCCCTCGGAACCTAAAATAAATAAATTATTGAAAAAATATAATCATGTCAGGCGAAATGACCAATTGCGGTAGACGTTACAAACCTTACTTGTTTGTTGACATTGCCGGTACTCAACTCTCGCCGTATTCATGATTCATTTGCGGCTATGTAGTTTTAGTGGTGTGACACTCGCTTTCGGATCGGAATGTTCTGGGTTCGAGCCTCGCTCGGCGCATAGTTGAGTCTCTGGAAAAGACTCTTTACTCACATTCTATTACCATACTCAGGTGCAAAATGAGTACATGGCCGTCACCAGCGTTGTCTCTGTCGAAAAAATTTGTACTATCGCCTAACAGGCGTCATGTCTCGTTCTGCATGTTACGTGTTATTGCTGGTCAGGAACATTTTGTAAAGCCCTTTGAGCACGTTTAGTGGATATTGCGCTATATAGAAGCTCAACTTTAAAAGAGAGATGGTATAAACATTAGGTAGGCTATTAATACTATGCGCTAAATTATAAAACTCACAACATCCGTCAACTGGATATAACGTTAGTCTGATTAATACAATTTAGTAAAAACTACTCATAAAAATTGTTAGCTAAAATCAATAATAAAGAGCTGAATGACGTCAATTTCGTTCTGTCTTTAACAAAAACAAAACTTTTCCAGCTCTTATTATTTGGTTCTCTTGTTAATACAGCCTTCGCCGATGACAAGTAAATATGTCCTAATGGTGTTTTGTTTTGATAAACACTAAATACATTAAAGACCAACTATTGTGATAGCACAGTCTAGAACGGCCTTAAACGTGTTTGGAACAACTTGAATTTCGCGTGGGATATTTCCAATGACAGACAGTCCGCTCACGTAGTTACATCAACTATTTTACTTCGGAAATGGAAAACTGGTTAATTTTTTTTTTTATATCTTGTTTATTGATAGTGTGCGCTGGCTAAGAAACTCACAACATTGCCATCCGGAAATATAGTGGACCAACACATAAAATTATGTGCAATCTTGGTTGTTTATAGTCTAGTTATTACAGTTTTGTGAGAAATCCTGATAAAAGTTGATAGCAAAAGAATAACGAAGACCCGAGGGACGTCATTTTCATTCTATCTATACCTTGTTATATGAGCTTCTATCGACGTATACATATATGCAGGTCTGACATCCGAACTCACTTATGAGCCTAGCTTAACATTGTTGTAATAGACAATATTTTGCTTAATTATTTTAGATTTCCATTTCAACAATGAGCCCATAAGAAAATTGGGTTATCGGACATGCAAATAAGTGTACGTCGGGTTCTATACATCTATTTTGTTTGTCAGTCGTAAGTCTTAATTTTTTACCAATACGTTATGAAAAGTAACAAGGAGACAGATGAAGGTAAGATTTATGTTTATCGACATATTGGCGAGACTGATATTATCCTTGCACAATTTGGGTCTTGTTAATCATTGTTTTGATAAATATTCTGTTTCGTTTAGAGTTTCTATAACAACAATGGGTTAGAGTCCCACTGAAAAAATAACGGAATAAAACACATCAAAAACAAATGTTTTGACAGAAAGATTGTCGTCCAAATATCTATTGATTTGCCCTAATCTTGTCAGAAAATCTCGAAACTTGGACTTCCTTCTTAGTTTTGTGAGTTTTTTGACAATATTAAGGTCATTTTAATCCATCGACAATGAAAGACGAGTTTTTACGGCCAATGTTTTAAAACGTGTACATAGACTTGAAAATGGACCTACACCAGTAGTAGTTTTTATTCATTCCGCTTCTAGTTACTTTGGCTATTATTATTGTATTATTATTGTAGCAATCGGTCTCCAGCGAGGGATTCCAGGGACGTGACGTGAACGCTTGCTGCAGGAAACTGAACATCTCCTGGAATGGAAACATATTGGAGAACAACACATTCCCCGTGTACCTCGGTGTCACCTTAGCCCGCACATAGTCTTTCTCACAGCACACAAAGAAAATAAAAGCAAAGTTGGCCACAAAAAACAACCTCCTAAGTAAACTGGCAAACACTACATGGGGAGCAGATCCAAAAACAGTCAGGACAACCGCACTAGCCCTCTGCTATTCATCAGCCGAATACGCCTCACCAGTCTGGGTAAGATCTAGATCCTGAGCTACATAGCACTTGCCGGATCATTACTGGTAACTTGAAACCGACTGCAGTTCCAGTCCTCCATCGGCTAGCTGGCATTGCACCTCCCCACATTCGAAGAGCCACTGCTTCCAAAGCACAGAAATATAAACAGGAAATGGACCCAAGGCACCCCCTCTATGATCACACTCCAACTACAAGTAGACTAAAGTCGAGAAAGAGCTTCATGACGGAAGAAAGCATCAACCCTGACCATGTAGCTGTATAAGAGTCTGCTCCTCAGATGCTGTGGAGTGTGTTCGGTGTTGGAGCGACAAGCTATGATGATGATGATGATGATTCTTCTTCTTCTTCTTCTTCTTCTTCTTCTTCTTCTTCTTCTTCTTCTTCTTCTTCTTATTATTATTATTATTATTATTATTATTATTATTATTATTATTATTATTATCTTTATATCAATATCTATTAGTATTGTTATTATTTATTATTATTATTATTATTATTATTATTATTATTATTATTATTATTATTATTATTATTATTATTATTATTATTATTATTATTATTTATATTATTATTATTATTATTTCTATAAGTATCATTATTATTATTATTATTATTATTATTATTATTATTATTATTATTATTATTATTATTATTAATGTTGTCATTATTGTTATTATTATTTTCATCATCATTCGTATTATTGTTATTATTACAAATATTATCATCACAACCATATATTGTTGTTGTTGCTTTGACCAATGTCAATATAATCATCCCCACACCGTCATCGTCGTCACTTTCATTATTACAAGTTTCCTTTACGGAACAAAGTTTGCTATGCTTTAATTCAATAGACATCTTTCTTTCGTCTCAAAGCCAACTTTTCATGACGTTTTCATTCCCAGATATTTTTCGTATTCAAGAGAGTGCTAGCTCATCAACACCGACAATCAACTATGTCAGCGTCTGGAATGAAAATAATGAATATTTGCTTGGCGGTGAGGCCATGCACCCCCCCCCCCCCCCCCCCCCCATCCCCTACCCCTTCTTCCTTACCACGTCGGGGGTGTAACTGTTAGATTGGTAAGAAGGGGGGGGGGGGGGAGAGTAGAGATTCCTAGACGTCATATGAGCTGGAGGATGATTTGTTTAGCTCCATATTAGGTCTGGCTATAAGACTTACATGTTTGTTGGCATTGCCATCCAGAGTGTTTTGTTAAATTTCGCCATATTTATGTCGATAAAAGTGAGATGGTATAAACAATTAGGTTGGCTATAAGAAAAAAACACAATAGTTTTGTTCTCTTGTTTACACAGCCTTTGCTGATGATCAGTGAACATGCTCTAAATGTGGCCTTTTGTTTTAACAAACACTAAAGACATTAAAATACAAAATTGTATACAATACCAGTGGATAACTAGCCTATTATTCTTAAACAAGAGTCTTGTCAATTGGATTCAGTAGTCTGACGTCACGCCGCCCGGCAACGGCGGCCATCTTGGTTCTAAACAAAGAAAATCATTACTTTTTATTCTTCAAGCTGGCTAGAACTTTTCATATGTCTTGTGACCAGAATGTGTAAAAGTCAAAACATGATCAAATTTATGTTTTTTTCCCTCAGGATACGCTTTTATGCTCGCCGGAGAAATATTCCATACGGGCGTCCGCCATTGTTCCGATAGTTTAGAGCCAGTGTTGCTAAGTTACCATGCGTCATTAGGAAGGAAGTGACGTTACGACTATTGAATCCAATTTGACAAGTACCTAAGTTATCGAAGGGGGATCCCGTTAGCTCAGTTGGAAGAACACTCGCTTCACACCCAAATGAATCGAGATCGTACCCCTTCTTTGCCATTGACTAGTGTCTTATCCAAAGGGTAAAAAGCATTGCAATTTTCCGTATCACGCTATAGATTCAATGGCCGTAATGGCTCTGAATGACTATTCATAAGTTATCAAAGATGACATTCCATTGTCGTAAATATTACAAGAGAAAACTGCATATTGATAGATCAATATAAATCAAACATTTCATATGTCAACGTAACTTCAATATTTATCTCTATTTTATAAAACTAAAAACCTGTACCGACTTGTCTGATCCAGTTAGCACCTATTGTGTTTCTGCGCCAACCATAAACGGTTTACAAGATAAAAGTAAGACAAGGCTTAGCATCGATTTCCGATTAGTTTCTACCTTATTAATCTTTTTTCAGGCAGGATTTAATCACCAAGAGAACAAAAATAACACTACTACTCAAGTTCCCCGTATATCACAATTCTGTCGTACTAAGAATCAAATGATCTTTAAAAATATCAACTGTCGATTGATTAACCAGTGTCTGTGTGAGAGAAAGAAAAAGAAATACTCTAGAAAAATTCGTATTTAAAAATTTGGCCAGAAGACTCATCCTTCAAATATCGATCGATTTAAATGACCCTCTACTTGGTAGAAACTCTAAAACCTGGGACCTTGCGAAGTACGAGTTTCCTGGCCAAATTTTTAAATACGCATATGGCAGTTAACTGGTTAACTTCGTCTGAAATCTCAGAATTGAGAATAGTTGACAATCAAGTGATCATTTGAATCGATCGATATTTATAGTACGAGTTTTCTGGCCAAATCATGCCGGTTTCAAGTACCGCTGGTTAAAATTCTTGAAGAAGACCGACCTTTCACTCACATTTTCTTGCTATACTCGAGTGTAAAAATGAATACCTGGTATTATCTTTGTCAAAAAAGGATTTGCAATAGCGCCTTACACACGATTAGTGTGTGTTGTTTTTGGCTTGAGAACCATTATAAAGGGCTTTAGGTACATTTAGAGGCAATTACACTTCACAATAAAAATTCATATTTTAACATAGCAATGTATGAATAAGAAGGAGTTCGGTTTCATTGTTGAAGCATGATCCTGTCATGTGAATCCTTTGGGTTTCTAAGACTATGTATTTGGGTCGTTTAGGCCGAGATGAAAACACATCAGGATAAACATCCATCAAAAGGCTTTAAAACTCCAATAATATTACAACCTCAAATTTATAGTAAAACAGTATGGTTTGTTTGGCGACTCACGATAAAATAAAACATATCGAACCAAAAAACTTCTGAGGATTAAGAACACGAGAAATAATTGAAATGATGAGAGCATTTTTAAAAGGCTTTTGAAGATATAAAGTGGTATTATTTGACCCCTGAAACGTACTACATTAAAAATTGATCCTTTTCTGTTTTCTTCGTTTTTATGCACTAAGCGTTCTCAAACAAAGCACCTCAAAACTGTCAAAAATGACCAGAACTGCGAAAGTGTGTTCTATCTGTAGGGAAAACTTAATGGGAACAATAGTCATTTCAAGCATCAGGGCCATTTATGTTTTTAAATCATTCTTTGAAAAGACGTTTTAAAATGTTGCACTTGAAACGTGTTGACCTACATTTTTAAGCTGACACACTATTTCTTTTGAAGTTCAAAAACTAGATTGGAATTCCCTGGGGTGTATAAATATTTGATTTATAAGCAAGATTGGTTTTATATTTTATTTTGAGACATCTCTTACAATGAATCACAATAACAGCCTACATAATTGTGATCTCTTGGATCCTTTCTTAATATATTTTGTTATTTTCATACACACGCAATCTCTCTCTCTCTCTCTCTCTCTCTCTCTCTCTCTCTCTCTCTCTCTCTCTAACTCTCTCTCTCTCTCTCTCTTTCTCTTTCTCTCTCTCTCTCTCCCTCTTTCTCTCAAACACACATAAACACACACACACACACACACATACAGAGAGACAGAGAGATAGATAGATAGAGAGAGACAGAGACAGAGAGAGAGAGAGAGAGAGAGAGAGAGAGAGAGAGAGAGAGAGAGAGAGAGAGAGAGAAGGGGGAAGACCAAAAAGGTATTTTGTCGGTTTGAACTTAGCGATTGAGTTTCATATTTGAGCTTAGCTTTTAATTTTAAAAATTGACTTTCAAATGTCTTTATCGTGGAGAGTGAGCAATTTTCTGTAAATACAAAAAACACTTTCGACTTTTTACTTGATCATTTTGACTTTTGATTCTATTTTAGTTATCACCACGACATAACACAAGCTTGAGGAAATGGCCCACATAAAATATTGGCAAAACTTCGATGTGTTGTGAA
>NC_088361.1:70459777-70464777 GCF_034508935.2 Berghia stephanieae
CACGTCGCCCAGCAACAGCTGCCATCGTGGTTCTAAACAAAGAAAATCGGTACTTTTTATTCTTCCAGCTGGCTAGAACTTTTCGTATGTCTTGTGATCAAAATGTATAAAAGTCAAAACATGATCATATTTATAATGTTTTTCTCCTCTGGACACACTTTTATGCTCGTCGGAGAAATATTTCATAAGGGCATCCGCCATTGTTCCGATAGTTTAGAGCCAGTTACTAAGTTACCATGCGTCATTACGAGAGAAATGACGTCATGACTGTTGAAGCGTATTGTCCACATCCCGGTCAATGGGAGCGATCTACAGATAGTATGCGCTTGGCTAAGAAGCTCACAACATTGCCATCTGGAAGTATAACAGACCAACACACAAAACTCTGTGTAACCATGATCGTATAGTCTGGATAATACAGTTAAGTGAGAATTACTCATAAACGTGGATGACAAAAAGCAATAACAAAGACATGAGTAACGTCATCTTCGTTCTATCTATATTCATGTTTTCGTCCAACCGAGTCATCAATCACGTGATTTGTTGCTGTCCAACTATTGGACATTTATGAACAAATGTAAACACGATGCTTTGTTTATGAAAGTTGTAAACATACTCATGTGTCAAGCTGAACACAATGACCGATCGTAATGTTAGATATTTCTAAATCTGTGAACACTTTTCACTATGTAGGCCACTTTGAGCACATTTTGCAATGTGACCAATGACCTAGTTCACATGGAAATGTAATATAGATCATGCCCATAGGACACAAGCAATCGCTTGCTGTACAGGACGTTAAGACATGGTGATTTAAAATTCATGTCGGGGTTTGTGAAGAACTGAATTGTGATAATAACAAACCGTTTTCTGTACAATAAACATCAAACTGGGATTTTAACTCAAACCATAACTTTGTTAATACAATGAAAAGCCACCATGTCTATCCATCGCAGTTTGAGACGGTGACACCAACTTTCCGTACTAGATCTAACAGTTATATTTGAAATAATCTTTTAGAGCGTATGAATTCACAAATCCAAAGTTTTTGGTGTGAAAATTGTTATTCTTGCAGAGGGAGAAAGGCACAAATAGCAAATCGACGGTACTGCCATGCAACGAATACCATTATGTTTCACAGCGAATCCTAGATGGTGGCAGAATAGTTCTTGCCATTTACCCAATTTCATCCACTTGACTATTTATTTCCTAAATGAAAGGGACTGAGATATCCTTAGTACATGTCAAACACACAAGTAGATCAGGCCCTGTTAGTGAGTATTTCTCACAATATTTTGACACAACATAGCAAACCTGACGAAACAATGCATTTTTTTCAATCATCTGTTTTACAATTGTGAGTAATGCTCAGGATCTGTGGGCTGTTTACTCCGGTGATAGGCAAGCACTTATGGTGGCTTCGGTTCAAGGTCAGCAGTTGATTTCAGGGCCAAATATATCTTATCTAAATTTCCGAGTCAAAAATAAAACAACCTGAATGTTTATTCGTCAAGTTTTAATAAAATATATAATAAATGAAGTAATTTTCAAAAGTTTATGCACTGTATGTCGAGCAAGGAACTGAAGGCTCAAGTATAAGATAATAATTAAAAAGGAATCCATGCCAATAGCTTGACAGGCATAGCAACAATAGGTCACAGAGTAACCATCAATGGGAGCGATCTATATTACATTTCCATGTAATCGAGGTCATTGGTCACATTGGAATATG
This sequence comes from Berghia stephanieae, assembly GCF_034508935.2. NCBI lineage: Eukaryota > Metazoa > Mollusca > Gastropoda > Nudibranchia > Aeolidiidae > Berghia > Berghia stephanieae. The sequence continues at coordinate 70,461,510 of NC_088361.1, forward strand.
TGCTCAAAGTGACCCACATAGTGAAAAGTGCTCACATATTTTGAAATATCTAACATCACGATTGTTCATTTTGTTCAGTTTGACTAAATGTCTATGTTTATAACTTTTGTAAACAAAGCAGCGGGTTTATATTTGTTAAGAAATATCCAATATTTGGACATCAACAAGTAATGTGATTGATGACTTGGTTGGACGAAAACATGAACTCTCCCATTGTTAGAGGTTTTGTATTATGTGCGCAGTTGTCCAGGTATAGCCTTCATAAACTAATGGGAGCGATCTATAATATTAAGTTTCCACGTGCTCGAGGTAATTGGTCACATTGCAAATTGGATGCAATAGTCTGATGTCACGTCGCCCAGCAATGCGGCAGCCATCGTGGTTCTAAACAAAGAAAATCTGTACTTTTTGTTCTTCGTGCTGGCTGGAACATTTCATATGTCTTGTGATCAAAATGTGTAAAAGTAAAAACATGATCAGATTTATAATGTTTGTTTTTTTTTTCCTCTGGATACGCTTTTATACTCGTCGGAGAAATATTTCATAAGGGCGTCCAGCATTGTTCCGATAGTTTAGAGCCAATACTGAGTTACCATGCGTCATTACGAGGGAAGTGACGTTACGACTGTTGAAGCGTATTGTGCTTAAAGTGACCCCCCAAAGTGAAAAGTGCTCACAGCTTTCGAAATATCTAATATCACGATTGGTTATTTTGTTCTGTTTGACACATGTGTATGTTTACAACTTTCATAAACAAAGCAGCGTGTTTACATTTTTAAAGAAATATCCAATAGTTATACAGCAACAAATCATGTGATTGATGACTTGATACACACATGGTTGGACGAAAACCTGAATATTGATAGTATGCGCTTGGCTAAGAAGCTCATAACATTATCATCCGGAAGTATAATGGACAAACACACAAAACTATGTGTAACCTTGACGGTTTATAGTCTGATTAATAGATAGTTCGAAGATGACGTCACTCAGATCTTTGTTATTGTTTTTTGCCATCCGCGTTTATGAGTAATGCTCACTGAACTGTATTAACCTGACTATAGATATAATGCGCTTGGCCAAGGAGTTCACAACATTGCCATCCGGAAGTATAACGGACCAACACACAAACTCTGTGTAACCATGAACTTTTATAGTCTGGTTAATACAGTTTAGTGAGAACAACTCACAAACGCGGATGGCAAAAACAATAACAAAGGCCTGAGTGACGTCATCTGCATATTATCTATAAACGTTCATGGATACACACAGTTTGGTGTGTTGGTTCGTTATACTTTCGGATGGCAATGTTATGAGCTTCTTATCCAAGCGCATACTATCGATACAGTTTAGTGAGAATTACTCATAAACGTGAATGGCAAAAAAACAATAACAAAGGCCTGAGTGACGTCATCTTCGAACCATCTATAGATAGTATGCGCTTGGCTGAGAAGCTCATAACATTGCCATCGGTAAGTATAACGGACCAACACACAAAACTCTGTGTAACCATGAACTTTTATAGTCTGGTTAATACAGTTCAGTGAGAATAACTCACAAACGCGGATGGCAAAATATAACAAGTAAGGCTTGAGTGACGTCATCTTCGAACTATCTATAGATCGCTCCAATAGCCTGACACTGACCAAAAAATTACGTCAAAAGACAAGTCTATGGCCACAAAAGAAAACAAATCGTGAGTTGTATTTAATTGTTCAACCAATGGGATCATATGCTTCCTTGAGCACTACTAAAAACTCACTAAGCAGTGAATTAACCTAACAATGACGTCAAAAGGCAAGTCAGTGTCAGGCTATGAGTTAAAAAATGCTACGGTCCAGGACACTGAATCAGTCGAAAAATCTATATTAAAAAAAAAAACACTTAAAAATACCCCCACGCCATTTCTTTGAATACAGAATAAAACATTCAATTGTTTCATATCGTTTTGTGATTATTTTTCCTCAAAAATTCGTCATTGGTTATGAAATTTGAGAGTTGCAAAAAAATAAAATAAAGTTACTTTTGTGAAGAAAAAGAAATCATCTGTGTTAAAATTATGAGTGATGCTCAGGATCTGTGGGCTATTTCCTCCGCCGGCTGATAAGCAAGCACTTAAGATGGCCATGGGTCTTCGGTTCATCGTCAGCTGTTGATTTCAGGTACTGTATTTTAAATTTTCGAGTAAAAATAAAGCAACTTAAATATACGATAACTGGTGTAATTTTTATTTTAAATGTATGCACTGCATGTCGATTGAAGAACTGAGGCTCATAGTATAAAATAATAGTTAAAAAGGCATCCATGTCGATAGATTGACAGATAGCAAAAAGAGGTCACAGAGGAACCTAAATAGGATTCAATAGTCTGATGTCACATCCGCCCAGCAAAGAGCAGCTTGATTCTAAACAAAGAAAAATGGGTACTTTTTATTCTTCATGCTGACTGGAACTTTTTCACATGTCATGTGATCAGATTGTATATATAGTATGCGCTTGTCTAATGAGTTCAAACATTGCCATCCGGAAGTATAAAGGACCAGCACACAAAAATTTGTGTGACCATGATCGTTTATAGTCAGGTTAATACAGTTTAGTGAGCATTATCATAAACGCGGATGGCAAAAAAACAATAACAAAGACCTGAGTGACGTCATCTTCGAACTATCTATCGTCGAAACACGATCAGATTTAAAATGATTTTTTCTCCTCTGGATATACTTTTATGCACGTCGGAGAAGTATTTCATAAGGGCGTCCGCCATTGCTCCGATAGTTTAGAATCAGTTACTAAGTTACTTTGCGTCATTACGAGAGAAGTGACGTCACGACGTTTGAAGCCTATTATCCTATGCTGGTGAAATAGAGTAAGAAAGATTACCAGTCCTACAAAAACATCAATCCTACAGGATTACTATGCTCAACTTGATTTGAAGAAACACAAAAGAAGTGTTAGTGATACTATGCGTTTAGGTAAATTACTCAAAACAGCCAGATATAACGTACACAAAAATGTGTAACCGTGAACTTTTGTAGTCTGAATTATATAATTCAGTGGGAAAAAATTACTGAAATGGCTTTCTAACATCAATGACAAAGAGCCCTTCTATTATATTATCTGTGTGAGTTTTTAACAAATCCATAATCTCACTTTGACATGACATAAATACATTCGCAAGGAATGCTTTAAGGTTTAGCTTTTATTAAATTTACCTTCAATTTCTATTCATTGTCATCGGTTATCCACAATTCCTAAAACGAGCGAATATG
>NC_088361.1:70469777-70472277 GCF_034508935.2 Berghia stephanieae
CACAATATACTATTATGATAATTAAAAGTGAAGAGTACCTGTTCACATTAACCTTTCTTCTCCTCAAATATTGCAGTTTCCCCGATAGTTTATTTAAAAACGTGGATAAAAGAGGTGTTAAAATAATTCCCATGTCTTGGCTGTTCAAGCTATGGAACAAAACCAGTTAATGACCAGTTAATGACCAGTTAATCAAAATTATGTACTTTTATAAAAGTAATAGGATGCCTAATAGGATGTTGATCATTGAGTCACTTATATAAATATAAATACCTCGAGGTCGTGTCAGTATATTTGTTGAAAAGTCAAGTTTGAGTCAAGGGTTCAAAATTATATGTTGAAACATTATTTATTTTCATTCAATCAATGCCGACGTTTACAAATTAGGTTCGAAAATTGTTTTGTTTCCCAAATACTTTTTTATTCTACTGTAGTTATCACTTGGCACTCGCTGACGGGTTAATGAACGAAGGAACCATTAGCATTATTTACAACAACCACCCAGCCATTTAGCATTTAGTAATGAGCAGTTTCTTGTAATGTGGTGGTTCATGCACTCAAGTCTCGAAATAAACGGATTGAGTTTGTTTTCCTTTATTGTGCATTTTGCCTGCAGGTCCCGGATTTGATTCCCGATATGGACACTGTTACGATTTTAGAAAAGGCTATATGGTCATAGTTTAACAGTCCCCTTTTAGCCTATTAAAATTTCATTCATTCCTTCATCCATCCCATAATCTGATGATCGTCGGGGGAATACATGGGATGCGGCTCTCATCACTTTCCGCAATTCTTCTCTATTGTTGGCCTTCTCCAAGAGTTAAAAAATAATAATTAAAATTGAGCTTTTATATAGCGCAATATCCACTAAACGTGCTCAAAGCTCTTTACAAGGGGTCCCTGGGCAACAGCAACACTTAACATGGAGGACGAGACATGACGCCTGTCAGGCGATATTACAATTTTTTCCGACAGAGACAACGCTGTTAACGGTTAGGCACTCATTTTACACCTGAGTACGGTGAGAGAATGTGAGTAAAGAGTCTTTTCCAAGGACTCAACTATGCGCCGAGCGAGGCTCGAACCCAGGACCCTCCGATCCGAAAGCGAGTGTCATACCACTAGACTACATAACCGCACATATTCATTCTTGTCCATCCAAACTTAGGGTCAGATAAATTAGTTCTATCGCACTTAAGGACGATAGCGCAAACAAATAGCTTGTAGCGTTTATATTTTAACGCCTTGTATCCCTCAATTTTCAGATGACTTAAGGTGTTACCATACGTTTATGGCCTATAACAGTAACTTATTGACCTCGAGGAAGTATTTCATAGACTCAGTCTTTCGAGCCTCCGGCCTCGGGTCAATATAATTCCCGATGCCGGTCAAAATTTGTACATTCTCGCACTGTATAAAAATGTGTAAAATGATTGCCTGGTTGTATTGCGACAGCGCCTTTTAGTCATTATGTTTGATTCTCCATATGTTACTCTTGCTTTGGGTCTCTCTGTCAAGCGCTTTGGGCACATCTAATGGGCTTACATAATAGAAAAAATGCCCCAAATTCGTGAGCTTTAATATAGCGCAATATCCATTTAATGTACTCAAAGCGCTTTAAAAAGGGTCACTGACCAACAGGAACTTTTAACATGTAGAACGAGACATGACACCTGTTAGGAGAGATTACAATTTTTTCACCTGTTAACGGTCAGGTACTCACTTATTATTATTATTGTTATTATTATCATTATTATTATTATTATTATTATTATTATTATTATTATTATTATTATTATTATTATTATTATTATTATTATTATTATTATTATCATTATTAATATTATTACATATTTCAATAATAATTATTATAATATTATTATTATCATTGCTATGATGATGATTATGATGATGATGATGATGATGATTATTACTATTATTATTATCATTACCAAAAAATCATGATTATCCTTACTTTGCTGTGGCTGTTTTGCAAATACCACCCAAATCGATTCTTTGGATAATGGTAGGATTTCTAGATAGGCAAACATAATGTCAATATGGCCACAGTAAACTGTAAACCCAACATGTTCTATCACAGTCATTGACTAATAACCAATTAATTGCCGTACTCTGGAAAGACACGTATTTGAATATTTGGCCAAAAATGTGTCCATCAAATATCAGTCGATTTAAATGATCAATATTTGAAGGACGAGTTTTCAGGCCAAATTTTAAAATATGTGTTTTTCCAGAGTATGGTAGGTAGGTGGTTAAAAGAGAAAAGCGACTTACTTCCAATACAGCATAATGATGACAGCAATAATAAGGAACGCCAAGGATATACTGTAACCCACTGTGTATAAACGACGTATGTTGTCCGCATTCGTCTGTGGAAAAAAATATGGCAGGATAAATGATTTTATTTTTCAAAAGAAATAAGAGTTATTGAGTATTTTCACAATGTTTTAAACATTTCGTGGATTTAAGAAAAAAAGCA
>NC_088361.1:70477277-70479777 GCF_034508935.2 Berghia stephanieae
AAGTTTCGCTCGCGACGAGCTCAAATTCATGACAAAATATGAGACGCGGCCGTTTGCTATATGCTATTTTTAAAAAATTAATTACGACGCTTTTTATCAATAAATATGTCTGAAATTTGGCACACGATTAGTAAAGGGGTCCTTATAGATTATGTCAAGCGACAAAATTCGTGCAATAACTAGAAAGTTGTTAAAAACAGATGTTTGCTCTTTTGAGTGAAATATTTCTAAAACTATCAAGAGCAGAGATTTTGTCGCGATTATATATGCACATTTCATCTATTTATGTTTCAAATTTCATAGGAATACGGTAAGTACTTTTCAAGTATTATCACAAAATATCAACCCAATATGCTAGTCAATGGTGAGAAGGGGAGACAAGCCATGTGACGTCAGCTAGACAAGGCTGCCAGACGGCCAGACTTTGACCTCAACAAATTCGATTTAAAAAGTGGCTAAATAGATACTCGCATGGTTTTCACTACTAAGACTGACCCCCTTAAACTAGTAATTGAATTTGACAAACAAAAATTTTAATAGACTACGATAAAAGTCACTGAGACAAAATTAATTAATAAGATTTAATAAAAGAAATAAAATTCTATATTTGGCCAATGTTGGCCACACGCGTGGCCATCTGGCACCTCAGCCTCGAAAGTCGTTTTTGGTATTTTTTAATATTGTGACGTCATAGGGGTGCTAAGCTTGTTGTCTGTTGTATTTTGTCTTACTAATCAGTTGATAATTCGACTTTTTAACAATCTTGTCCAAATGTCTCTTTTTCTCTCACAGTAAATTAACACACACGCTCTCTCTCTCTCTCTCTCTCTCTCTCTCTCTCTCTCTCTCTCTCTCTCTCTCTCTCTCTCTCTCTCTCTCTCCTCTCTCTCTCTCTCTCTCTCTCTCTCTCTCTCTCTCTCTCACACACACACAGAAATAACATAAGACATGGTCTCACGGACTATTTTGATTGATAATAATTAAGCAGGCATTTTTCACATTATTTTTGTGGGTTGTTAACACAATATTACCCTTCGGAAATGTTCCAAATGATCAATATTATGTATATTTTTTAACGAAATTACGGTTGACCCTCGCCATACAGCTCTAAAACTATACAAGTTAGAGCTTTTCTGGTGTCTTCGTCATATTTTCTGAGAAATTTGCCCTAAAATTGCTAAGTTTCAATATCATATTCCATGTATTAAGCGAGATACAGCCACAAACCAGAATAAAACGCAAAAAAGCGTCACATATTTTCCGTATTTTTTTTCTCTTTGCGAGTCATCCAAATACTTTTACACATTCTGATCACAAGACATATGAAAAGTTCAAGCCAGCATGAAGAATAAAAAGTACAGATTTTCTTTGTTTAGAACCACGAGCCGCCGACGTGGCATCATACTATTGAATCAAATTCCAATACTCTTCATTACAATATCATTAAAAACAGACCGTTATTTTGTCCTTTAACCTGTTAACTGCCTTACCGTGGGAAAAAGGGGGATTCAAAATTTGGCCAGAAAACCCGTCCTTGAAATATCGGCCGATTTAAATGACGCTAATTTTGGCAAAAACTCTCAAACCTAGGAATTTGCGAAGTCCTAGGTTTAAGATTTTTTGTTAAGACGATGGTCATTTAAATTGATCAATATTTGGAGGACGAGTTTTCTGACCAAATGTTTTATAAACAGCTCAACTTCCCAAGAATACGACTGAGTTGACCATAATCCAGTTAAGTCTCTGTCTGCTGACCAAAATAGAAACCTTATAATTGAATTCTTCAAATAATCGTTGACTGTCTCTCTGGCGGACGCATTCAGTGGTAAAGGATGTGGAGGTGACCTATTGTTCATACAATCTATATTTATAGTAGAACTACGGTCACACTTCACCTGTCAAAGGATCTGATTCGTTCCACAAAGACAAAATCTTAATGGAGACCTAATTCAGTCAATTGTGATTTGTTCTTTAACTCCTTCATCGCCATTGGCCGCACTGTGCGACCAGAGCAGAATCTGTTCTACTGGCCAATGGCAGCACAGTGCGGCCGGTCTTGAAAGACAAAAACAATAATGTAATCCAATCCCACTTTCAACAGAAGTACTATAAATTGAACCAATGGTATCATTTATTTCATCAGAACATTCAATTGGCCTTAGAGGAGAGGGGGGGGGGGTGGTATTTTAATTGAGATTTTGCGCCAAATTTGAATGTCGCTTTGTCTATACTCGCATTTCCGTCACAAAATGGCTGATACCTGATTTTGTGACGGAAATGCGAATATAGCCTGAGCGCTGACAGAATTAATATAGGCTGATAAGTATGACATCATATATAACCAAAGGATATCATACAATCGTTACTTTTTGGCGTCTACAGAAATTTAAAGAATTTTCATCACAAAGGGTTGCTGTACATGGGGGGGGGGGGGGGATACCGTCACCCCTAATCCTCCAGTAAAGCTGGAGTATACATATAAAAATGAATCTGTATGACA
>NC_088361.1:70484777-70494777 GCF_034508935.2 Berghia stephanieae
ATCATCATCATCATCATCATCTCATTATCATCATCATTATCATCATCATCATCATCATCATCATCAAAAGTTTATTATTATTATTATTTTATTATTATTATTATTATTATTATTATTATTATTATTATTATTATTATTATTATATTATTATTATTATTATCATTATTATTATTATTATTATTATTATTATTATTATTATTGTTATTGTTGTTGTCATTATTATTATTATTATTATTATTATTATTAATATTATTATTATTATTATTATTATTATTATTATTATTATTATTATTATTATTTTAATCATTATTACTATTATTAATAAAGAATTCTGTTATTTTTCAGTAATCGTAATTCGTCAAGTAAGGCTTGAAACCTATGTAGTGGCAAATGGTTTTTGTTACAAATGAACATTGTCGAGCCTTTTGGAGACGTTGATAACTCATGTTGTCTTTGTCAAATAAAATGTTGTACTAATCTCTAAAAGGATGTATGTTGTATCCTATCCAGTTCGTGTAGGTAGTCCGAGATGGTAATGTTTTTGGCAGCGAGGGAATCATGATAAAACCCCGTCGTAAAAGCTTTACAAATGCGATATTTCTATACTTATTTATCATTTATGTTTATAGTGTTATGAAACCGGCAACCAGTCACTGCCATAAACTAAAACCGGGAAAGAGGCAGATGAGATACTACATTTTTATGAAAAAGAAATGAACAAACTCAATAAAAAGCAATTGGAAGACGTGACAAAATATATGGTCAAGGGCTAGAAATGGGGCTCTATATATTATCTGAAGAGATTCCTCTCAACACAGAGTCGCTGGAAGATGATGAAAGAGGGTCCGAGACAGGAAATAAAAACGATAAACAAAATAAATAAATATTCATGCTAATTCGGCCTTCCCTTCAGAGGTCAATATAATTCCCGATGTCGGTCAAATCATCAAAAAACATCTGCAGCCAAATCACCATCTGTCTTTTAAAGAGAATTTGTAAGACCCACTTATCCTCCATCTCTGACACGTAAGTCTCATCTCTTCAAAAGCCATCAGCCGTCAAGTGGTTAGAATGTCCACCCTGGGGTACCTAACCATCGTCCATTTCGATCAATTCTTTTTTCATTCAGCAAAAAAAAAAAAACCCAATAAAAATCGTACGTGCATTCCTGATTTATTGTTTTGAAAATTGTTCTTAATGAATTGTGTTCAATCATTAATGGTAATATGTGACCCAAACCTCGATCTGTTATCATATCATAGTGTAAACTAGATAACAAAAATTGAAGTCTTGTAAATCGTAAAATATTTAGATATTTGCCTCGTATACTTGCTTTGAAGAATGCATGCTTTTCTTAAACTGTAAAATACTTAAACTTTATATTTTCTGATCATTTTATTATCAATTTCTGTACTTGGTTCACCCACAGACTTTGTAAACACTGACACTGACCAAAAATTTACCTCAAAATTGCAAGGCCAGACAACCAAAAGAAAGCAAAATGTGAGTTGTATTCAATAGTTCAACCAATAAGATCAGTTGTATCCTTAATGACTATTCACGACATGTTACTAGGCGGTGTGCACAAACGTAAAAATGACGTAAAATACAAGTCCTAATGTCATGTCCCCTTATCCACCCAGCAGTGATTAGGTAGCTAGGTCTGTTAAGTCTTGCGGAAAGTACGTTGCGATAGACTAGCGTCCTATTCAAAAGGTAGCAAGCAATTGATAGTGTCAGTGTCACGAATGTATCCCGGCTCTTTGGGCATTGTGGTTCTTAAGGACTGTTTTCTTACATCTTGTTCAGTTGATCATGAGAACAACTTTTTGGACTGCTTGCGCCATTGTTCTGAGCTGCCATGCTCTTATTCCTTGACAGGTGGAAGTAATAAGTGCTCCTGCCTATAATATATAATGTTTGTGCAAATTTTTACTGTCGACGTGTACACATATTCAGGTCTGATTACCACAAGCCATTCTAGGCTTGATTTAACGATTGACAATTTTTGCGTTAGTTTGACATTATTTCCATTGCAACAAAGAGCCCATAACATTTGGTTTATAAGACAATTGATCCTTTAGATACGTTGTTTCATTTCATAGTTGTAAATAATGCATGATATGGGACTGCCCACGCTGGCAAGTTTGTTAATTAAAACAATATAAGTATATTATGTGATCATATAACATAGTTGGAATGGGGAATGTGCCAGTCGATGACATTTTCTAATGTTGACTCCAGGCTCACAGCAATTTCAATAATTATAGAAGGAATCATGGATTAGCATTGCTTGGTTACGTTTCAATGATGTAGATTGACCGATTTCTTGTTAGGATATGTAAAATACATAAATATGTATCAAACGCGTTACGACACGAAACTGAATGTTAAGGTCTGTGACGAACGATTTTCTTTCACTGCGTGATTTCTTTATGCTTCGTCAGCGTCTCATTCAAAATCACTTCAAACTTAGTGGACAATATATATTTGCCAAGGCAGATTAACACCTCGAGTTAAAATACTCATAACATGGACAGTCTTTTCTCCAATAAAGCTCTAAATTTTGCGAACGGAAAATTTGGTCATTATGCAGGAAACCCTCCCATTGTATACCGGGACGCTAATCCTACTCCTCACTTCCCGCTTAAGGCTTATTTACCTGTTCAAATTGTCTGCCCATTGTATCCATATTATCTCCTGCCAATTACCCTTTCCAAACAAGACTCCAACGTGCATATGCCCTGAGGTTCTTGTCTCGTTCAAGAGTAGCTAAAATTGCAATTAATGTTCTAGCTCTCCGTTAATTCTTCCTTACTCAGTATTAATCAAAGCATCTGAATATCATTGGCTATCTAAAACAGGAAAATTCTTCTGAGTGGCTATTCCCATAATTCCAAAGCGTCCCTTTACTTCACAAAATCAAATTAATCTCTTAATTGATTCACACACCCGCTAAGAATCCTAAGAAAGTAGAGCTATCCCTCCAATTTTAAACTTGTAAAAGTGTTACTTCTCTCGGTTGAAGGTAAAATGAATTATTGGTTAACATTCAAAGTGGAACGAGATATTACTGTGAATTCAATGCTTAATCTACCATTACTAATATAATGTGTGTATATTTTAATTGTGCTCTATTCTATGGACTTTCGTAAGTTGAAATACTTGTACAAACCTATATCTATATGTATAGTATACTATAGTTAACATTTGTTTATGATCGATTCTATTATCTCATTTATGTTCAATTGCTTGATGCCTGTACTCTACCGCCAATCCCCGGCCACACATCATAATAATCACAATTATAATTGATAAAAATAAATAAATTATAAAATATAAGGGACACATTCCTGTTAAATTCTCATCATGTAAGATAGTTCAAACTGTCAGTTGATGTTTGATACAAATGTAATAACTAACCACTATCATGGAGTTACTGCCTCTCCATGTCTTTGTCGGCAAATAAAAGCTATTATGATGTGTCGCTCAAGGACGATTCGGTGGCGAAAGACAAACTAGATTGGCTCTAAGACCTTTTTGTTTAAATTCTTAATTGAAGGTCTTTGGCTATCACCAATCCGTGGCTAGCACCCATCCGTGCCTCGCACCCAGTCCGTGCCCAGACCCCTGATGTCAGTCATCGCCGACACCAGAACCTTCCTGTCAGCCCATAACTACAACACACTGTTGTGAAGTCCAGAAAACCCTGGACGCAGGAGCCAACCCTGGAACTAGCTGATACATTTGCCTCAATCAAGCAAGCCGGCTGGATAAAGATAAGCCAAACGGGCTTATACCATTTTCAAATGAATCACATACCGACACATATGATTATAATCAAGTAAATAAATAAATAGATAATAGATTAGCTCCACTCAATTAGAGCCATTCTTCCTGATACAAACTAAACACTTATTTCCTCTATCTTTTCCTGTAACAACCTGATTAAACTTTATGTATAGAATTGTTATTATTGTATTGGGCGTTACTATTGTCTTGATTCACTTGTTATTAATACAATTGTTATAAGAGACCCTAAGGCTATTCTAAATCACCCCTAGATTATACCTGAGCCGTTTGTGGTGTAGGATGAGTGGCGCAGCCGGTAACGAGAGCCATAGCGCGCATACCAGTTCGAATCCAGACCATTGAGCTATCGGTTGGACTCGATCCCACAAAAATAACACACAAACCCGCTACAAGGTCCTAAATCGGTATATAATAAGACGCCACGACAAGTTGTCTCTATGTACATGAACAATCTTCTTTTTGATAAAGACGTTCTTTTACCTTGGTTTATTACCCTAATTTAACATCCGTTCAACAGCATGAGAAAATGTTTTGCTTAAAAACCTTAGTTAAAGGGTAATGATTTGGGTGGATAATGGCTTCCAATTAGGGGTCCTGGTAAATGCATGTCCGAGGCGTTACGAACACATTATTACATCTGCACATCGGCAAGGCGTCTCACTGACTCAATGTTGTCGGACGAGGTGAACTGTAGCCTTCGTTGATTCCAAGAGAGACGAAAAGCATGATGTAAAAAAATGGTTCATATTTCATTAGAAGTGTAAAACTACTCTTCCGGAGGACTGAATACATACCTTGTGTAATTAATGATCCTCTGGTTTCAGAGTGATGGCATCTTATTTTCTAGTCTAAATACATGCGTGTCGTCAGTAAAGACCACCCATCCTCCTCGTTTACGTCCCGTAATTCTTAGAATCTGCTTATACACCCTGCTACTTAAATAGTTATGCCACCTAGTGATTCAATGTGAAACCTTTTCATTATTTGTCCTCCGAAGGACTGGTTACTTACACACTTCCAGGGATTTAAGAACTAGAGAAGTAGAATGTCTGACGTCACGACTTTTCTTTCCTATATACGCGACTGCTCGTGGTGACTTTGCTCAATCAACTCAAATACAGCAATCACGTGGATGAAGACCTAACCGAAGGTCAAACTAATACGCATTTATCACCACCACAGGACAATTAATGATCAAGTTCGGCGTGAGCCGACATTGATAGCAGATCACTTTGGTTGTCTCCCTTGCCTCCAAATGATACGTTATCAAGACCAAATTAAAGGCCATAATTTCAGCACCAATGTCGGCAACCTAAAGAGCGGCTGTGGATCATAGAAATATGTAATAATCAAAGTGTACTTCTTTGCAGGTCTGATAACCCAATAAAGGTTATGGTCTCGTTGTTGTAATAGAAATACTCTCAAACCAATACAAATTATTGTCCATTACAACAATGTTAAATAAAACCCATTATTACGTTCAGTTGTCAGACCTGAAATTGTGTGCATCAATTATAATACAAAATGTAAAAAGATTGACTCTTTTCGATTACATTTCATATTCTTTAATAGCTATCATTGAGGCTTTTAAAAAATCAAGATATGCATCGAATGGAGAATGCGTGAATACATTTGATAAATTTTAAACGTTTAACGTGCAAAAGATAAAACGCGAGAAAATATGCTAGTTTTGATTAACCACATGGATCTCAAAGCTTTATTTTTTAAATTATATTTTTGGCACAATGCGTGTAATATTTTATACGAGACACTGCAACAATTTTTTTTTATAACGATCAATATTTTAGTATATTTTTAAAATATAGATTTCTCGTCCACACCTGTTCAACCAGCAGTGATTGGAAAGGAATGTTAGCTTACGTATGCATGACACTGTTCCAGATAAGAAACCACAGCCACTGAGTGACAGGATAGTATGTGAATTACGAATTGAAGCCATTTGTTCCATTTCACACAAGGCAGGGCGTGAATAGGAAATGTTGGTGGATTCGATTTCATCCAAATACTATCTAAAGGTTAAACAGGCCATGCTGACAGATGGAAGGTAAAAGGGTGACAAGAAAGCAAATTGGGGGAATTATCAGGGTCTATTTGATCGCATTGGAAAGTACAAAAATTGCGTTTAATGATATAATAGATATATATTATTCTAATGTGAACAAGTAATTTATAAAAAAAAAAATCACTGCATGATACTTTAGAAATGTGAGTGAATAGTTTTATATTAAATTATTTCAAATTTTGGAAATTATTATTTTTTTTTCAATGAGAAAACTGATCAATAATAAAACTATATAACAGTGCACAGTAAGGTGGTCTTTCTGATTGATATAATTGTGCGGCAATGAGATCTAGTGGTTTGACACTCACCTTCGCATTGGAAGATCCAGGGTTCGAGTCCCACTCTGAGTGGTGCATAGTTGAGTACTTGGAAAAAACCCTTTACCTTACATTATCTCACCTTACTCGTGTGTAAAATGAACACCTGGCCGTTAACAGCATCACCTCTGTCGGAAAAAATGTAAAATAGCCTAACATGTGTCATGTCTCGTCCTAAATGTTAAGCGTCGATGTTGGCTAGGGACTCCTTGTAAAGAATTTTGTTCAGGGCTTTTCTTTAAATTAATGGGCGGCAATGCCTGAAAAACTCTGGCCCGGGAATTGTGTTGGTTAGTACGTTAATACACACTATCCAACAAGACATGGATAACAATGATAATTTATGCACAGGTTAATTTTTTCGAGCTGCTAGTAAGAAAAGTTATCAAGTTTGTACCGTTTGAAAAGAAATGCTGTTCCACATGAAAACTAAATAGAACAAATAGTCTACATCAGTGTTTTTTTCAACCTAGTGTATTGTACACCCCAGAGTGTATGAAATATGTTAAATTGTTTACCAATCGATAGAGTTTATTGAGGTGTACAATATACAGGTATAAGACAATTGAATCACTCTACACGCAAATTCATTCATAAAGGATACACAATTGGTGGATTTTGATATCATATTAATTACCCCTCGATGTATTCATTCCAATTCAGATCGGTGCTATTTTAGTGTATTGTACAATATTTTATAAATTGAAAGCGTGTACAAGTTCCTAACATACATTGACAAGCATGGGATTGTAGTATGGCATGGTGAAACTCTTGCAGATATGCTTTTTTAAAGAATAAAAATATACAAAAAAGGGTAAATAATAGTATAAAATGCAGATGTCTGGTTTCTGTTCATCCGTGATAATGCGTCGGGTGACCTGGCATTTTGGGTTTAGTTCTTAAGGAAATAAATGGAAACGAAAGACATGAGCAAGTGGAGCGGATAAACTACTAACATCTTGCTCCAATACTGCTGTCTCGATAGAAGAAAAGCGTTTCCTATTTTTACGTCCCGTTGCTTTCATTCAATTATTGATGAAGGAATTGGTAGCCAGACGGTATTTTAAATCCATATCATACATTCCCTAGGGCGTGAAAAGTGTGGGACTATTCACGATACACCACAATTACTGAACACATTAAATTTCTCTCACATTCGTCTCACTCTCGACACTAATTACCAATTATCTCAATTAAATTGCCCGAATAGAGTAATCTTTTCTTTCAAAAGTCTAAGCATTCGTATACTCTTGGGATCAGACAGACTTCTGGAATAAATCCAAATCGCATGGCGACATTGGGAATTTGCTCATTATGAACGAATTTGGAATTCCAGGCAAAAGAGCAAGAATCCATAATTTAAAAAAAAAACGAAAGCAAAACAAAAAACTTCATATTCAACAATTTAATTCCAATCTGTATTTCCCCCACACAAATCATTTTAGAATTTTGGCCAGAAAACTCGTCCTTAAAAATAGATCTACTTATAATAGACCCTCATTTTGTCAAAATCTCTCAAACGTGAAACTTCCAGCCGGCCATATCAATAGACAGGTAGATAACCACGCCTCTCGGACAATCGTCATAATGTAAACAAAGGCAGTGATTGGTAGACACAGCAAACTACACAGGTTTTACTATCGATGGTATGTGTTTAAGTAAAATACCCACTGTTCTACCGCTTGATCAATAGAACTAACACAGAAAGCTATGTGTAAATTTAAACGTTTATAATCTGGTAGAGAAAATCGTGTGATAACTAGTCACCCATTTGGCGGTATAAAAACAATAAAAACAATCAGAGAGAGGACGAATTCATTCACTTTATTGTTTATAAACAGGTTTGTCCGACCACGTGTGAGCGTGGGTCACAAATTCAATGTCTTCATTGGTCAAATATCTACTGGTTAATTTTCATTTACATTGAGGATTAGACTCATGATCTATATTTTATAATATGAATTCTTTAATATATTGTCAAACCTTCAGAGTGGCAAATTTCAAATTAATGGATGTTTGAGAAAATATATTTGCATCTTTATAAACAATTTTGGGTGGGGGCTGGGGGTGCGAATAATATGTGACCAATCGTCTCAAAGCGGTAAATTATCGGGGTGAACGCGTGAATGCAAAGGTCAACTTTTTTAATACAGAAAGAATGAATGCTTCTGTTGAGTAGAGTGGGTTTTGTTTCTTTTAACCTCCAAAAAACCCCAAAGATTTCCTTATTTAATTTTGTTTTTAATTGAAGCTCAACGTTCTCCATCACTTTCAGAGAGTAGAAGAGACAGATACAGTGAGCATAGCTACACATATAAAGAGACGCAGATGGATATGTCTAGGATATGCCAACTGCTATGCCAAGAACTGCACTCCCTACGAAACCCGCAAAACCCAACAAATTTATGGGAAGTGGGTACCAATGGGGAGTGGACCAGGGACTCAGGAAAGTATGGTGCCCATTTTCAATTCCCTCTGATATCCTCCTCCCATAGTCCCAGGATCACTCTGTATTGGTTTTACTTCCTTGAGTCCCTAGTTCACTCCCCACAGTCGCCGACGTCCCATAACTTCGGTAGGTTTCGGAAATTCGGAATTCACACTGTGTCCAAATCCCATATTCCCGGCTTCAATCTCCACTGGTATCCCGTAGTCCCAGGTTCCATCCCTATTCCATAGTCTCAAGTTCATTCTCCTCTGGTGCCCACCTCCCATAATCCGGCTTCAATTCCTACTGGTATCCATCTCCCATAGTTCCACGTTCATTTCCCCTGATATCCTCCTCCCATTGTCCCTAGTTCACATCACAGACTACTAGGAGCAGACCAGAAAACAACCACTGTATAGTGGCTAATTGCCGCCATCGTATTTAACCCTCTCGTGTTCAGATTCTTTATGGGGGAGTAGATAATGAGTTCCCTATAAGGCCGTGTCAATCATGTAGACATCCTTTGATGATATAAGCCTACCCTTTGGTGTCTGCAGTCGCCTTTTCGTTTTCTACAGTCACTCATGGCTAAACTCCGCCCAGAAGCGATTTCATAGGTCTGTCCATCACCACATTTCAAACTTTTGTTCTCGTGAGTTCTTAAGTTTTTTGATCGAAGAACGATTGGCTATTGAGAATCTTTACCCTTCAACGATTGGTCGTTCTGACAGCTCACGTGTCAACAGCCGTTAACAATGAACTGAATCATCGTTGAATCACTGGAAGACGCCCATGTCATAGTTGCGTCACAATCACCACGTTGCTGAATATATTATCCAGGCACGGTTGATAGGTAAAAAAAGCAAAATTATGTTCTACGAGTAGTTACATTTGAAACAAACAAAGTATATCACTGATCTCGTCTCATTGAGATATAAAGAATGATATAAAAATCAAGAAAATCGGCCGATAAATAAAAAAGTTGCTTTAAAAAAGCTAAAATAAGCAAAAGCAATTTTTAAAATCAAATTTATTCTTAAAACAGATGGTTTTCAACCGATTCTTCTGAAATAAGGACCAATGTTCTTCTTTTTTCAAGCTGTTTCAAAACTGTGACTTTCAAATTCCTCAGAATTATATTTTTTACTTTTAGATTTTAGCTTTTAGGCCTACTCAAAAAGGTGTTATATTCCTTGCGTAACAATAGCGTAATACATCGACGGTGAGAAGCGTCTTTGTTTCGGCCAGCGTGATAGATAGTCTGTGATTGGTCGAAGACTTTGAGAGGCTTGATTCACAATTCTACACGAATGGACGGTGGCGGTAGATCAAAGAGGTGTACCAAATTTATTTACCAAC
>NC_088361.1:70499777-70519777 GCF_034508935.2 Berghia stephanieae
CATGTTGGATGTAGCTGTTTGCGAGAGACCTCATGTAAAGCGCTTTAAGACCTTTTAGTGGATATTAGGCTATATTTAGGCTCAAGTTTTTTATTTCAGCTTCAAAGAGACATTAGAAGCCTACCATAGTCAATGTAGCGGAAGTAGACCATGAACAATATAGGTTACCCACCGTGTCAACAAGTATTTTGTCGGAATAGACGAAAGTTGAGCTTGAAATTAAAGTAATTAGAATTAGGACATTAATTTTTTTTTAATCTACGTGACAAAACTCACTCTCCTCAGTGAATGTAGTTATGTTTAATCATTACGGCTACTCTAGAAAGACTCGTGTTTAAAAATTTGACCAGAAAACTCGTCCTTCAAATATCGATCGATCTAAATGACCCTCATCTTATCAAAAATTATCAAGCCTATGAGTAAAGGAAAACATTGCGATGTCTCAGATTTGAGAGTTTTTGCCAAGATGAAGGCCATTTAAATCGATCGATATTTGAAGGGCGGGTTTTCTGGCCAAATGTTAAAATTTGCCAGAGTACGACAACTGGTAAATAACGGTTTTATAAGTTACACGTTTGGAGGCATAACACCATCCAAAAATCAGTGCTAGAGGGAAAAGTAGCTGGTAGAAAGGCACGAGGCAAACAAGAGAAGTCGTGGAAAGAAAATGTGGAGGGAACAACTGGCAAAAAGATAATTAACTGCACGGAAATGGCCCTTGAGCGTGAAGAATGGTGTTCCTGGACATTCAACCTCTGTGGGAGACGGAACTCCGGTAAGTAAGGTAAGGTAATACAGTTTAGTGAAAATTACTCTAGATTTTAATTTCTGACTGTGTGTGTCCACCTGAAGCCTAAATTAATTCTAATACGTCAGTCCATGACGACCAGGCTTCTCAGACATTCTTCCAACCATAAGGTTATATCACGAAATCGTCTTTATTGAAATAATATTCAAAGCAAGAGAATGACTTTTCTTTGCCCTCATCTTATTCGTTGATATGTGTCGTTGACAAGTTGTTTTCCATAGGGATTCATTTTGGCCCAAACGACCATCTGAAACCTTCATCGTTTAAACATTTCTGTCAACGATAACCCCAGTTATCTTTGGTTAATAAGTTGGACTGCAGTGCGTCAAATTCTGACGTTTTAAAGACAAAAATCTAATCTAATCCTCCAGAATTTGAGCAAATACCTCCGCCACAAAAACCTTTCAAACCAATCAATCTATTGATAGCGTGCTTGGCAAAATTTGACCCTTTTAACGAGTCTGTAATCCGACTTGAACAATGAGAATGAAGAATGCGATCTGCTGTTTGAAATATTGTAAGGGAAATCGATATTGAGTAATGCCCTGCTCGTTGTGATTATTCAGAAAGGCAGTATGACATTGGGATTGAACATTAAATTCTTCCTTTTCTTATCAATTACAAAAGTTCAGTTTTTTTTTTGTTTACTCATCAAGATTGTTTTAAGTTTTACTCTAAATTAACGAAGTTATTTGTAAATTTCTATCATTGGTAATTTATTGGTTTATTTTTATTTGTTGTGTGAGATATAGATAAAAAGAAGTTGACGTAACTCGGGTCTTTGTTTGTTTTGTTTTTTTGTTTTTTGTTTTTTTTTTTTGCCATCCACGTTTATGAGTAATTCTCACTTAACTGTATTATCCAGACTATAAAAGTTCATGGTTACACAGAGTTTTGTGTGTTTGTCCGTTATACTTCCGGATGGCAATATTGTGGTCTTCTTAGCCAAGCGCATACTATCTATAGGGAGTAAAGACATTGCTGTAAAATTTGCTTGACCAGATGGTTCTCTAAAACAGAATAACTTATCATGACGACTTTAATCAAGCTTTATTATTATTATTATTATTATTATTATTATTATTATTATTATTATTATTATTATTATTATTATTATTATTATTATTATTATTATTACTATTATCGGTATTATTATTATTATTATTATTATTATTATTATTATTATT
This sequence comes from Berghia stephanieae, assembly GCF_034508935.2. Taxonomy (NCBI): domain Eukaryota; kingdom Metazoa; phylum Mollusca; class Gastropoda; order Nudibranchia; family Aeolidiidae; genus Berghia; species Berghia stephanieae. The sequence continues at coordinate 70,501,773 of NC_088361.1, forward strand.
ATTATTATTATTATTATTATTATTATTATTATTATCATTATTATAATTATTGTTATAATTATAATTATATATTATGATTATAATTATTATTATAATTATTATTATTATTATTATTATTATTATTATTATTATTATTATTATTATTATTATTATTATTATTATTATTATTATTATCATTATTATTATTATTATTATTATTATTATTATTATTATTATTATTATTATTATATTATCATTATTATTATTATTATTATTATCATCATCATCATCATTATTATTATTATTATTATTATTATTATTATTATTATTATTATTATTATTATTATTATTATCATTATTATTATTATTATTATTATTATATTATTATTATTATTATTATTATTATTATTATTATTATCATTATCATTGTTATTATCAGCGCTACCACAACGGAATCATCACCTCTCACTCAACATTGCAAGATATTAATCAAATTTGATGTTCATAATCAATAAAAAAAAAAGCTAGATAGCTACACGAGACACACCAGTCGGAAGTAATCTTAATAAGTGTTTAATGTGCCCGGCTCTCTGTCTCTCTGTCTCTCTCTCTCTCTCTCTTGCTCTCTCTCTCTCTCTCTCTCGCTTTCTCTCTCTCTCTCTCTCTTTATCTATCTATCTATCTATCTATGTCTCTCTCTCCTCTTTCCCCCCACTCTCTCTCTCTCTCTCGCTTTCTCTCTCTCTCTCTCTCTCTCTCTCTCTCTATCTATCTATCTATCTACCCCTCGCTCTCTCTCTCTCTCTCTCTCTCTATCTATCTATCTATCTATCTATCTATCTATGTCTCTCTCTCCTCTTTCCCCCCACTCTCTCTCTCTCTCTCTCGCTTTCTCTCTCTCTCTCTCTCTCTCTCTCTCTCTCTCTCTCTATATATATATATATATATATATATATATATATGTGATTATCTATCTATATATCTATCTATCTACCCCTCGCTCTCTCTCTCTCTCTCTCTCTCTCTCTCTCTCTCTATCTATCTATCTATCTATCTATCTACCCCTCGCTCTCTCTCTCTCTCTATCTATCTATCTATCTATCTATCTATCTATCTATCCATCTATGTCTCTCTCTCCTCTTTCCCCCACTCTCTCTCTCCTCTTCCCCCCCCCCCCCCCCCCCCACTCTCTCTCTCTCTCTCTCTCTCTCTCTCTCTCTCTCTCTCTGATGGATGTGAAATCATATCATCATAAAGCGACTGCTCTATCGTACTATGAAAAAATACGTTTTCAACTCGTCCTTTTTATAATGTATGAGAAGGATATATAGCATATGCTTTCTTAAAAATTGAAATTTGAAAGTCGATTTAACTGGCCAAAATTTAAATTAGACGTTATTTTTTCCAGAGTATTGCAGCTTATTGCTCAACTCGAAACCATTGAGAATGAATAGCGGACTTTAGGTAAAACGTTTGCCTTAATAAAGCGCATGACTGGAAACGATAACTGCATAAACTATAGCTTTAGCTCCACATGACCCCTTAGTGACTATCACTTGTTATTGTTTATAAAGAATCAAGCGAATCCGTTTCAATTCTTTCTATTTAACATAGAAAACTAATACTGTACGCAATGACAATTATATTTATAAGCTTTTCTCTAAGTATGAAAAATCAAACTCTATTCAACTATTTTATCATTTGAGATACGGTCTATTAGTTGAAGAAAATCATTTTATAAGCGATCAGAAAATCAATGTTATAAACGATAAAATGCATAAAGCATTATGCCTGCACAATGGAGAATTAAAAGTACCTTTGAAACACAGGAGGGCGCGAGGGGTGGGGGGGGGGGGGGGTGATCCCATTTGTAGAATTTTCTGTCATTATTCGGCATCCTTATATCTATGGCTCAATATATTAATTGCATTTTATTAGTTATGCATCTTAAATAAAATTTTGCAAGGCCCTCCGCCTCGAAAGGGTACTAAGTCGGATTTTTCAATTTGGGTTTTTGGTACCCAATCATAGCTTATTTTATTTGATACCAAATTTATACAATTCTGATTATTCATTGCCGAGATATGACCGTTTGAAGTAGGGAGAGTGTGAAAACCAAGTTTTGAGAAAATCGAATTTGAAGTGAGACACCGTTTTCGTGCACAGTCAAATCAATGGGCCAAGATAACTCCTTAGATACGGGCATCGAAAATTTGACGAGAATAGTGAAATTTGGCATGAGCTTAGATTATACATTTACTAGTGTACATACAAATTTTAAAAAAAATCCAATTATTACTTTTGTAGTTATTCATTATTATGTAAGATGTTCTTAAAACAAATAAAACACTGGGGAAAAAATGCCGACAATTGCTCACTTTTTCAAGAATTTTTGATATTTAAATAAAGAATCAATGAAATAAGAATTATTAATGTGAATTTTTTGTCTTATTTAATAGAGAAAATACGATTTCAAAATGCCAAAAGTTAAAGAAGGGTTTATAATTTGAAAGTACAGTTTTGAAACTACGTGAAGCCGGGTGTGCAGGGAAAGAATTATCAAGAAAGAGGATTAGAGAGGAAGAGATAGAATGAGAGAGTAAAATACACACACACGCAGGCACACACACACACACAAACACACACACACGCACACACACACACATGTGAGAGAAAGAGAGAGAGAGAGAAAAAGAGTGAGAGAGAGAGATAAAGAAAGAAAGAGAGAGAGAAAGAGAGAGAGAGATAGATAGATAGATAGAGAGAGAGAGAGAGAGAGAGAGAGAGAGAGAGAGAGAAAGAGGAGCGAGAGGGGGAGGGGAGAGAGATATATCTATATATAATATATATAACATTTAGCTTCCTTTCATTCCTGCTTTATCCCACTTAACATTGCAGTAACCTATCAATTGTACCATTGATTTCCAGAAGTGTTCTGGGTATATCGAAGAATTAAGTTTTTTCAACTTTTATATTAAACGAATGAAGCCATTTTGCAGTGCATAATAGATTCTAATAATCTTGATGATTTGCAGTTGGTTTGCAAATGAGGAAGTGATGAATGCATCAAATTATGGGCATTATGCAGACGACGAACGACCCTTTCTGATGCAAATGTTTCATTTTCATGGGTGGTTTGGAATAAAATGTCAAGAGTAACGTTGATTGCCCTGAAATTGGAAAATAGACGGTGGAAATAGCAGTATAAGGATAAACTGAGTGGTGGTACCAAGCATGAAATCGAAAGTGTTATTCATTATTACTTTATGCATCTCGGACTTTTTATTATGCCTGAAGCGCTAAGCTAAGAAACTCTCGATTCCCAAGAGCGTTTGGAATACTCTTTATTTAGACTGTCAGACCTAGGGTAATACTGGACGAGTGGCTAGTATCATACGCAAACGAATTAAATAGTCTGATGTCACATGCGCCCAGCAACGAGCAGCTCGGTTCTAAACAAAGAAAATCGGTACTTTTTTATTCTTCTTTTACACGTGTCATGTGATCAGAATGTATAAAAGTCAAAACATGATCAGATTCATAATGTTTTTGTGTTCTGGATAACTTTTATGCTCGCCGGAGAAGTATTTCATAAGGGTGTTCGCCATTGTTCCGATAGTTTAGAACCAGTTACTAAGTTACTATGCGTCATTACCAGGGAAGTGACTACACGACTGTTGAAGCCTATTGTCATCAAATTTCTGTGCTTTTATTTACGAATTACCAAAGGTTTGGCGGTATGTGTTGAAAAGCTTAAATAGTAGAATTACGTTCGATTTGACTTCAAAGGCTTTTTTATTCGCAAATTTGTATAACCTGACGTGAGACTCATCATTTAATAGAAAAAATAATGATCAATGCACAGGCGTAACATTTTAAGTGTACTATAGTAGAACATATTTTACCAATCTTCTCAAAACGGTATTTTGTCGATGTGAGTCCAGTGCTTGATAATATTGGTAAATTAACTTATATAATTCAACTTGAAACGAAGTCCTTCTTCACTGAAGACAGTCAGTGTTGACGATAAATAATAGACTTTCTTGTCCTTATAAGTTTAACTCAATATTCACTTTTCCTAATCTAGTTCAATTCGGTGACTCACATGATATACAAGAAATAACATAATTCATGGACATACCATAATGGCGTACGCTTGAAAAAACGCATCTTAAAAATTTTAGCCAGACAACTCGTCCTCGAAATATCTCCAAAATTAAGGAATGTGTTTTTTTCAGAGTACCGCTGTGTAGTGGAACTTTTTTGTGTAGCCAATAAACGAAGGTCAATATACTGACAACAACACCGACATTAAAAAAAAACAATTAAAAAACTAACAGAAAAATAACTAAATAAACAAAAATATAAACAAACAAAACAAAAAACAAAAAAAAACCCGAAAAAAACAATCAACAAGAACTACCTGACGCATCGACAACAAAAACATTCAAGTTACCATTATTGATTATCAAAGTAGCAACTGTGCACGTTGTGACAGGTAGTATGTCCTTCGCACAAATATTTGTCTGCTTCATGGCAACCTACGTAAAACTGGGATAATCTTAACATGAACGAAGCTGGTCCTGGAATCAATCGAATTTCTTTTTATATTGCGCAAAATATTAACTAAACGTACTCAATGCGCATTACAAACTACAGCAACACGAGTATAGTATGTAGGACAATACATGACGCCTGTGAACAACCATTACATTTTTGTCGACAGAGATAACTTTGGCCGGGTACTTATTTTGGGCATGAGTGTGGAGAGAAAATGTGAATAAAGAGCCTTCTCCAAAGAATCACATGTGCGCCGTCTAGAGCAGAACTTGAATCAGTGCATACATTTTGTGTATAATCTTTACCTGCTCATATAGCCGATATCATTCGTCTATTGTCATATTTTATATTTTAACATACCGACAATTTTCTGGATAACCAAAGGTAATCTCTTGCTTTTCCCCCTGCACAGTAAACGTAGCAGATAATTACTGAAACGTCTATAACTACATTGTTTGTTACGATATAAAGATAGGACTCTGATTGAAGGCATCAATAATTCACTTTTGTGTAAGTAGTCTATTTAAATGCAGCATTAAATAACAACAAGACAGACGGAAATACCCGGGTCTGAATCATATCGCAAATGATCTCTTCATTTGACTCAAACAATTACTTTTAAATAAATATTATGCTTTAAATTGTTTTGAGCAATGGTGTTGGATTAATCATGTTTGTTGCGAAGACCCCAAAGAGATAAAGATATTGAGTTATTATAGAGTATTATCAAAACTAGGATATAAGATATATTTTGAGCCAGTTTACATCATTTACAAAAAATCCAGAAATTATTGGTGCCAAATTCATGACAGGTGTTGCTTTCAGAAGTTTGTTTTGTGAACATATTATGGACTGTTTAAAAATCAAATATTTTCATGTACAAATTCCAAACACTCAACAATTGACAGTTGTAGTCTACCAGTCAACTGCCGTATTCTAGGAAAACTCGTATTTAAAAAAAAATGGCCAGAAAACTCGTTCTTCAAATATCAATCGATTTAAATGACCCTCATCTTAACAAAAATATTCGAACCCGGGCTCCGTGGAACATTGGACGGGTAGAATGCCAGTATACGTGTTATTTCATTTTCATTGAACTATAGGTGCATATTTAATATCATTAAGTGAACTGCTTATCATGAAGTACCAGTATTTACAAGTTTAAGCATAATGATGGATTGATGACAGATAGATTGATGATTATTGTAAACAACTATGGTGACATTCAGTGGTTGTGCAGTTCAACAAAGAGAGCAGTCGGGGCTAAGTTTCTTGTTCAAGGGTCAACCGAGATGTTGACAGCAGGAATAGAATCCGGGGCATCAAATAAAGCCATAATATATTTTACTATATCCATATGAAGTTACCGTTCTGTAATTATTGCCGCTACGAACACACCATCAGACTATTTATAAAATTGAGAATATTTGAGCCCAACAGAACTTTTAATTTTGAAATAAAAATAAAGTATTATCATCATCATGATATTTTGTCCTAGTCAGTGTGGAAAATTTGCATAAATACTCAATTTTTGAATTGCCAATATTGAGTGTCTCACATAGCAACTCGACTGTCCATAATCTATACAATCTGCACACCGAGTCCACGTAGAGATGTCGAGTTAAGGCACTTTATTCATAAACCAAAGTGATAAAGATATTTGTTAAAGGAGTGTTTTTTACCTTCAGTTCTAAAAATATGAAAAGGTGTGTATAAAACGCGTTGGAGAAAGAGAAATGCAAGATTTTTAAAAATCTAATTAATTTTTCTTTTAATTAATTAATTAGTCTGTATCAGTGGCGGTTCTAGCCTATTTATAGTGGTGGGGCAAAGATGATTCGGTCATATATATATATATATATATATATATATATATATATATATATATATATATATATATATTTCAATTTTTAAAAAATAAGATATTTCAACCACAAATAATCACATTCACAATGAAATGACAATACCAGTAGATTTTAATTATTCCAAACGTAATCAAAAATGAATCACGAAAGAGAATACAACAAAAAATAAAGCGACGAGACAGAATGCGACAACACCTTGACAATACAAGTCTATTTCGTTCACTCGAAAAATTAAAGAGATGCTTTTATCCCTCAACGGCGAGATTGATATTTCTGTTACATTTTCAGAAGTACGTAGTAACTTTAAAGTTTTCATCGAGAAGCAACAACCGCGATATGACTTGAGTTTCATTCAGAGGTCAAATTGGATCATTTTTACTGCTCTCTTGGTAGTTAGAATGATTGTGCCGATGGTGGTAGTGGTTGGAATAGTGGTAGCGGTGGTGGTGGTGGAGGAGGAGGAGGAGGAGGAGGAGGAGGAGGAAGAGGAGACGGTGAGGGAGGATGTAATTATGGAAGTGGTTTTGGTGGTGCTGTTGGTTAGAATGATAGTTGTGGAGACGATGACGAAAATTATATGATGATGTTGATATTGTTTTTATTGCTATTGTAGTACTTGTTGTTAATGTTGTTGTTGTTGTTAATGATGATGATGATTATGATGACAACGATGATGTCGTCGACAATGATGATTACCATACGATATTACAAAGTTTATTCAATCTTAGGCTTTCGCCATTAAATCATACAATTTGATGACATGAAAGTGGAAAAAAAATGGTAAATGGAACCAAACAATAAACTGATACCATTATAACCACAAAAAATACAACAATCGTAATACCACCAATACGTACAATAATGATAATAATAATAATAATAATAATAATAATAATAATAATAATAATAATAATATAATAATGATAATAATAATAATAATAATAATAATAATAATAATAATATAATAATAATAATAATGATAATAATAATAATAATGATAATAATAATGATAATAATAATAATAATAATAATAATAATAATAATAATAATAATAATAATAATAATAATAATAATAATAATAATAATAATAATAATAATAATAATAATAATAATAATATTACCATCATCATTACTACCACCACCATCACTATTACCACCACCACCATCACCATCATTATTACGTTTCCAATCAGTTTTTTCTCGTTTTTTTAAAAAATTTGATACCTTAATAGACGAAAATTCCGGTGATTTTTTTAAAGGATAGTTAAAATATCTACGATTTTATTAACCCTGAAAATTACGATTTTTATTTTCCTATTTCAAGTAGGTAGGTCTGCTATGACAAGTATCAGTTCCATAGTCAAAAAAAAGACAAATAAAAACAAAGTTTACTTAATCTTAGGCTTTCGCCAATAATTCCAACAATACAATTAAGACAAAATAATATTACCAATCTCTCCTCATGCATTCGTTAGACTATAACAATAACGGCCGTGTTATCTTTACTCCTTACCCAACCAACCCCTAGCTTCCCGCCTCTTCATCGCGAACTATCTTATGTATGTATTAGCTTCAGGACGGGCAAGTACGGAATCTGCCCACCCTTCCTTTAAACGTCTTTATTTCCTCTATAACTTAGAATTCAACTTTCTCCTTTCTCAGAAGAGTATTTCTCGTATACTAATTCAATTGTTGAGTAAACCAAAGTGTTTCATTAGAGGGAATGCAATAGAAAATACATTGTTTTGCAAAAATATTTAGTCTGGCAATAAAAATACAGAGGTAATTACTTTAAGAATTTTAAAAAAAGGAACAAATTAATTTGTTTTAAAAACAAAAACAAAAAAACAAAACAAAAAAACAAACAAATAAGAGAACAATTTAAATAAATGAATTTCGAGAAGCACTAAAGAAAACGAGAAAAAAAAGAGATAATTTAAATGGATAAACAAATATATAAAAACAACACAAGTTAACACTAACTTGATATAATATTAGTAAATTGATAAATTTAATCCAATACTGGAAACTTCCCAATGTTATTACATCAATTGGTTAGAATCAGCGTGGGTGCGCAACTGGATGCGCGGGTTGACGGAGGTAGGAAACAATAACAAACCCACATGGTTGCCATTACCTCCACCATCATTCTCGCTCACGGTTTGTGGAAAGCACTTCATTACAGGCACGTAATAGTGAATCTAGTTTTTGTTTTGAACATTTCTATTATTATTCTTTGTAAATTGACCCATATTAAAAGAAACATATAAACAAAACAGGCATGACCAGTCACTAACAATGCCGTGTAGTGTGTAGACAGTAACACAGTACGGTGAACATGACTGACACTGGGATCGGATTGTCGGAACCCATGAGTCGTTCGCAACTCTGCCTCACGTATTCATTTAATCAGTCAATTTAATTTTTATTAAGCTTGCGTAAAACATACAAACAAAAAAGACATGACCAGTCACTAACAATGCAGTGTAGTGTGTAGACAGTAACACGGTACGGTGAACATGAATGACACTGGGATCGGAATGTCGGAACCCAGGAGTCGTTCGCAACTCAGCCTCGCGTACTCATTTAATCAGTCAATTTAAATTTCATTTAGCTTGCCTATTCTTCAAGTTTATGTTATATTCACGTTTTCTATTTAAAAAGGGTAATCCAAACAGACCATAAAAACGATTTTATAATAAGCCGACTTCAACTTCCATCACTTACGACACGAACTTATTTTGGATGTTTTTTTTTAACAAAACCGTTTGACTCAAACTAAAGCTTCGGCATTGGATAAGGAGCGAGGTCCCTGTTGCCATCTTGCTTAGTTTATACAGAGACTGGGTTGCCAGCTTGGCTGTTCTTGATAAATAGTAGTAAATAGCACAACCTTGTGCAATGAGAGATAGAGAGAGAGAGAGAGAGAGAGAGAGAGAGAGAGAGATTTTGAACAAAAAACGAATATCTCTCTCTCTTACCCTCTCTCTCTCTCTCTCTCTCTCTCTCTCTCTCTCTCTCTCTCTCTCTCCCTCTCTCTCTCTCTCTTCCTATTTCATCTGTCACACTGTTTGACAATCTTCTTCACCTGGCTCACTTGTACTTGTAATATCGGGTGTAAGGTAAAATTTTGAACAATTATTATTATTTATAAAATGCAGAAACTTTGCAAATAAACCGATAGACTAGATATTAATTCGATTCGAAAAGTGGAACACAAAAGGAGAATTTGCGAATACCCGGTCCAGACATAAGCGTCATGGTCTTATTTATAAAGTGCAGAATCTTTGCAAATAAACGGATAAAATAGAGATTAATTCGATTCCAAAAGTGGAACACAAAAGCAGAATTTGCGAATGCCCGGTCCAGACATAAGTGTTATGGTCTTATTTATAAAATCTAGAAACTTTGAAAATAAACGGACAAGATAGAGATTCATTCGATTCGAAAAGTGGAACACAAAAGCAGAATTTGCGAATGCCCGGTCCAGACATAAGCATTATGGTCTTATTTATAAAGTGCAGAAACTTTGCAAATAAACGGATAAGATAGAGATTCATTCGATTCGAAAAGTGGAACACAAAAGCAGAATTTGCGAATGCCCGGTCCAGACATAAGCGTTATGGTCTTATTTATAAAGTGCAGAAACTTTGCAAATAAACGGATAAGATAGAGATTCATTCGATTCGAAAAGTGGAACACAAAAGCAGAATTTGCGAATGCCCGGTCCAGACATAAGCGCTATGGTCTTATTTATAAAGTGCAGAAACTTTGCAAATAAACAGATAGACTAGATGTTATTTCGATTCGAAAAGTGGAACACAAAAGGAAAATTTGCGAATACCCAGTCCAGACATAAGCGTCATAGTCCTATTTATAAAGTACAGAATCTTTGCAAATAGACGGATAAAATAGAGATTAATTCGATTCGAAAAGTGGAACACAAAAGCAGAATTTGCGAATGCCCGGTCCAGACATAAGCGCTATGGTCTTATTTATAAAGTGCAGAAACTTTGCAAATAAACGGATAGACTAGATGTTATTTCGATTCGAAAAGTGGAACACAAAAGGAAAATTTGCGAATACCCAGTCCAGACATAAGCGTCATAGTCCTATTTATAAAGTACAGAATCTTTGCAAATAGACGGATAAAATAGAGATTAATTCGATTCGAAAAGTGGAACACAAAAGCAGAATTTGCGAATGCCCGGTCCAGACATAAGCGTTATGGTCTTATTTATAAAGTGCAAAATCTTTGCAAATAGACGGATAAAATAGAGATTAATTCGATTCGAAAAGTGGAACACAAAAGCAGAATTTGCGAATGCCCGGTCCAGACATAAGCGCTATGGTCTTATTTATAAAGTGCAGAAACTTTGCAAATAAACGGAAAAAACAGATTAATTCTAATCGAACAGTGGAACACAAAGGCAGAATTTGCGAACAACCGGTCCAGACATAAGCGTTATGGTCTTATTTATAAAATCTAGAAACTTTGCAAATAAACGGATAAAATAGAGATTAATTCGATTCGAAAAGTGGAACACAAAAGCAGAATTTGCGAATGCCCGGTCCAGACATAAGCGCTATGGTCTTATTTATAAAGTGCAGAAACTTTGCAAATAAACGGAAAAAAACAGATTAATTCTAATCGAACAGTGGAACACAAAGGCAGAATTTGCGAACAACCGGTCCAGACATAAGCGTTATGGTCTTATTTATAAAATCTAGAAACTTTGCAAATAAACGGATAAAATAGAGATTAATTCGATTCGAAAAGTGGAACACAAAAGCAGAATTTGCGAATGCCCGGTCCAGACATAACCGTTATGGTCTTATTAATAAAATGCAGAAACTTTGCAAATAAACGGATAGACTAGATATTAATTCGATTCGAAAAGTGGAACACAAAAGCAGAATTTGCGAATGCCCGGTCCAGACATAAGCGCTATGGTCTTATTTATAAAGTGCAGAAACTTTGCAAATAAACGGAAAAAATAGAGATTAATTCTAATCGAACAGTGGAACACAAAGGCAGAATTTGCGAACAACCGGTCCAGACATAAGCGTTATGGTCTTATTTATAAAGTGCAGAAAATTTGCAAATAAACGGATAAGATAGAGATTCATTCGATTCGAAAAGTGGAACACAAAAGCAGAATTTGCGAATGCCCGGTCCAGACATAAGCATTATGGTCTTATTTATAAAGTGCAGAAACTTTGCAAATAAACGGATAAGATAGAGATTCATTCGATTCGAAAAGTGGAACACAAAAGCAGAATTTGCGAATGCCCGGTCTAGACATAAGCGTTATGGTCTTATTTATAAAGTGCAGAAACTTTGCAAATAAACGGATAAGATAGAGATTCATTCGATTCGAAAAGTGGAACACAAAAGCAGAATTTGCGAATGCCCGGTCCAGACATAAGCGCTATGGTCTTATTTATAAAGTGCAGAAACTTTGCAAATAAACGGATAAGATAGAGATTCATTCGATTCGAAAAGTGGAACACAAAAGCAGAATTTGCGAATGCCCGGTCCAGACATAAGCGCTATGGTCTTATTTATAAAGTGCAGAAACTTTGCATATAAACGGATAAGATAGAGATTCATTCGATTCGAGAAGTGGAACACAAAAGCAGAATCTGCGAATGCCTGGTCCAGACATAAGCGTTATGGTCTTATTTATAAAGTGCAGAAACTTTGCAAATAAACGGATAGACTAGATGTTATTTCGATTCGAAAAGTGGAACACAAAAGCAGAATTTGCGAATGCCCGGTCCAGACATAAGCGCTATGGTCTTATTTATAAAGTGCAGAAACTTTGCAAATAAACGGAAAAAATAGAGATTAATTCTAATCGAACAGTGGAACACAAAGGCAGAATTTGCGAACAACCGGTCCAGACATAAGCGTTATGGTCTTATTTATAAAGTGCAGAAAATTTGCAAATAAACGGATAAGATAGAGATTCATTCGATTCGAAAAGTGGAACACAAAAGCAGAATTTGCGAATGCCCGGTCCAGACATAAGCATTATGGTCTTATTTATAAAGTGCAGAAACTTTGCAAATAAACGGATAAGATAGAGATTCATTCGATTCGAAAAGTGGAACACAAAAGCAGAATTTGCGAATGCCCGGTCTAGACATAAGCGTTATGGTCTTATTTATAAAGTGCAGAAACTTTGCAAATAAACGGATAAGATAGAGATTCATTCGATTCGAAAAGTGGAACACAAAAGCAGAATTTGCGAATGCCCGGTCCAGACATAAGCGCTATGGTCTTATTTATAAAGTGCAGAAACTTTGCAAATAAACGGATAAGATAGAGATTCATTCGATTCGAAAAGTGGAACACAAAAGCAGAATTTGCGAATGCCCGGTCCAGACATAAGCGCTATGGTCTTATTTATAAAGTGCAGAAACTTTGCATATAAACGGATAAGATAGAGATTCATTCGATTCGAGAAGTGGAACACAAAAGCAGAATCTGCGAAGGCCTGATCCAGACATAAGCGTTATGGTCTTATTTATAAAGTGCAGAAACTTTGCAAATAAACGGATAGACTAGATGTTATTTCGATTCGAAAAGTGGAACACAAAAGGAAAATTTGCGAATACACAGTCCAGACATAAGCGTCATAGTCCTATTTATAAAGTACAGAATCTTTGCAAATAGACGGATAAAATAGAGATTAATTCGATTCGAAAAGTGGAACACAAAAGCAGAATTTGCGAATGCCCGGTCCAGACATAAGCGTTATGGTCTTATTTATAAAGTGCAAAATCTTTGCAAATAGACGGATAAAATAGAGATTAATTCGATTCGAAAAGTGGAACACAAAAGCAGAATTTGCGAATGCCCGGTCCAGACATAAGCGCTATGGTCTTATTTATAAAGTGCAGAAACTTTGCAAATAAACGGAAAAAACAGATTAATTCTAATCGAACAGTGGAACACAAAGGCAGAATTTGCGAACAACCGGTCCAGACATAAACGTTATGGTCTTATTTATAAAATCTAGAAACTTTGCAAAAAAACGGATAAAATAGAGATTAATTCGATTCGAAAAGTGGAACACAAAAGCAGAATTTGCGAATGCCCGGTCCAGACATAAGCGCTATGGTCTTATTTATAAAGTGCAGAAACTTTGCAAATAAACGGAAAAAAACAGATTAATTCTAATCGAACAGTGGAACACAAAGGCAGAATTTGCGAACAACCGGTTCAGACATAAGCGTTATGGTCTTATTTATAAAATCTAGAAACTTTGCAAATAAACGGATAAAATAGAGATTAATTCGATTCGAAAAGTGGAACACAAAAGCAGAATTTGCGAATGCCCGGTCCAGACATAAGCGTTATGGTCTTATTAATAAAATGCAGAAACTTTGCAAATAAACGGATAGACTAGATATTAATTCGATTCGAAAAGTGGAAACAAAAAGCAGAATTTGCGAATGCCCGGTCCAGACATAAGCGCTATGGTCTTATTTATAAAGTGCAGAAACTTTGCAAATAAACGGAAAAAATAGAGATTAATTCTAATCGAACAGTGGAACACAAAGGCAGAATTTGCGAACAACCGGTCCAGACATAAGCGTTATGGTCTTATTTATAAAGTGCAGAAAATTTGCAAATAAACGGATAAGATAGAGATTAATTCGATTCGAAAAGTGGAACACAAAAGCAGAATTTGTGAATACCCGGTCCAGGCATAAGCGTCATGGTCTTGTTTAAATGAAACTATGCCGTTTAAAAAAATATATGGTCAATGAGTAATTAAGCTAAATATGCGGAGTTCAAATAGATAACTTGATCTGTGAATTTTTTTAATAATTAGCTGTTTTTATTCTCCATCATTTAGGTTATGTGATTAAGTTTATAATTGAAATACAAACTTTATCTCACTTATCAATGTTTTGCAATAAAGGAGAGTGTGAGTGAACCTGAGCAAAGGAAATTATTTGAGAGAGTGATATTTATCATGCTTTTCAGTTTGTAGTTGAATTCTAGAATGGATTCTTTATAGTTCTCATTGATTGTATGTCAGTATGTCAGTCTTTAGGACACCGATTACCCTAATGCGGCCACAATTTACAATGTGACGGCCACAAGCCCGTTAAACGCAGAGTGGGGTATTGTTGTTTGCAAGTAATGCTATGGTTTTAATAGGATATCTGTCTCCTATTAAAATACATTCCTGTGTTGGATTTTGGATTAAATTCATGTCTTCTTCGGATTTTGGGATATTTAATTTTCATGGATTGTGATTGTGATTTTCAAGACTATTAATGTAAGTAAATGCCCAAATAGATATTTTTATTCATTTATTCTTTATTTATTTTTTTTAGTTTTGTTTTGTTTTGAAGCATTTATTATAAGAAATATTGTACATATGCACTTATACACCAAAGACTATATCCTTTCAACTGCTTATTATTATTATTATTATTATTATTATTATTATTATTATTATTATTATTATTATTATTATTATTATTATTATTATTATTATTATTATATAATAATAATAATAATAATAATAATAATAATAATAATAATAATAATAATAATAATAATAATAATAATAATAATAATAATAATAATAATAATAATAATAATAATAATAATTAATGATAAGTGCATTGAGTGAAATCCCAATCATGGTTGCCCAAATAAAACTGGCGCTAGAATCCCGACTACCTGTCTAAACGAATGTTGTTTGTACGATACATACTAACTACACGTTCAATATCGGGGGCAGAAAATATACGTTTGGTTTTATGAAATTAAAACAGTAGTCCCACATTGTTCTTTGATGTTATTTGTGGTTGCATTTGCTTTGAAACTTACACATTATATTGTGTTACATTGTTTACAAAATATTTCTGGTACTCGTATGCATGTGTAGTCAACGGACCACCGGTCAATCGTGTTCTTTATTATTTTATTATTAATTTTGGCTTGACATCTTACATATGTGAATTTGACAGGTTGTTATGGATGGTAATTATAACATTAAGTGATTTTTAAACATTTTTACGGCGTTTTAAATGTCTTTCTTGCATTCATTGCCGAGCACCTCCACGTTTCTGTTACTATTTTAACGATCAGCTGATTTTCTCTTGCCTCCCCTTTAATTTCGCGGACTTTTTTCAGAACGAGGCGTGGGAGTGGCTAATGGTACCAGCACAAGTAAGGCAATAAATAAGAAAAAGTTCGTTTGCCAAAATCTCTATTTAGTGCTCACTGGTTTATAAGGTGGGCTCATTTGAATTAGCCCGACCTAGAACTAGAGAGGCCAGACAGCAAAATCACCGTCAGGCGACGTGACGATGAGATGACGATGTGGGCGGAGTGGAGTGGTTGGGAAGGGTGGGGGGGGGGGGGGGGGATAAAAAAGAACAGGAGCGTATCCTGGTTTATACATTACGGGGTGCATGGTCTTTCCCAATCTATCAAATATACATACAAATTGATTTCAGTACGAAGTATCAAGTTTAAGTACTAACTTTTAAAATTATCTAATTTAAATTAGATTATTTGGGACCTGGTAATACAGCTTATAACTTGAAAAAACAGGCTGGTATTTGCCCACCCTGCCCATTATTACCAGCCGTCCCTGGTCTGTATTAACTGGGGATCGAATCTCAGACATCTTGATTAGAAGTTGCTCAATGCAAAATGAGTGAGGTAACTCTAAATTTGTGGAGTAAACAACCTTGCTGTCGTTGACAGTTTCTGATAACAAAAATTTTGTGGGATGTAGATTAAATACCGACGTACAAACTGATTTTTCCTCAGGGGTCTTCATGACCTCGGCATGGTGACAAAAGGGAGATAATGACTTGACAGGATCTTTAACTTTCTGTGAGAATGGCCTATGGACGCTGACGCAATCGGCAATGATTACTCTCTCTAGCAAGCATGGCATTACATGCAATTAGCTTGTAATTACAAACTGTTCTTGTGGAATTATATAATAATAATCAGTTGAACATATTATAAAATCTGAAGATATTGAAGCTATAAATCTAATATTGGTTTACTGATGTACCTAACTTGCGTTGTTAGAGCATATATATATATATATATATATATATATATATATATATATATATATATATATATATATATATATATATATATATATATATATATAGTGATGATGATGATGATGATGATGATGACGACGACGACGACGACGATGATGATGATGATGATGATGATGATGATGATGATGATGATGATGATGATGATGATGATGATGAAGAAGAAGATGAAGCTAATGATAAATAACTATGATGACAGAAGACATAGTAAAATTAGAGTTGAATATATCTCTTAGATCTCCCGTCCAATATTCGTGGGACGGCTTTACAGTGTACAGGATTTTAATTATTTTTGTAATAATTAACAATATAAATGTCCTAACTACATACGTGTAACTCGCAATTAAAAGCGAAGTAGAACTAGCATCACAAAACGTATTTACATACTTACATATAATATTACACATTTATGTATTTATGACTATGTGATCTTCAATCTGGCATCTAGATATATAGCATTGCACATTGATATAGAAAAATCTATTTCAGTTCTAGTATGCACATTCCCTGTTGTTTTTTCTTTGTCTTTTGAAACATTTCGTTGGACAAGTCTATATTCTGGTATTCTCACATGGACAGCATGTGGCATTTCCGATCGGTTTTTATACTTCTTAATTGAGTTGTCCTCAATTGTGATCCATCCCCTGAATAAACCAAGAACAGAAATTAGAATGTCAGGTCAAGACGAAAAAATGGCAAACGTTGTTTATTGTTTAAGGTAAAATGAAACTGAATGAAATTCACTTTATTCATTCTAAGAGGAACTTACTCTTTAGGATCTTTTTGGGAAAGTAAGACTCGGATAACCAAACCATTCAGTGGTAGTGCAGTGCAGCAAAGAAAGCAATAGTGCTAAGTTCCTTGCTCAAGGGACAATCGAGATGTGGACAGCGGCGGGGATCGAATCGAATCCGGGTCATCAAGATAAAGAACAACATATTGATTACGTGATTAAGTTTTTAATATTAATTTCTAATGTTTTGTCCGCATAGATGGAATTCCACTTCGAGAAGGTGTTTTTCAATAAATAACAAAACAAAATCATCACGGATGTGGGTGGTATTCAACCTGACAATGGCAACACACTTATTTCACCTCTCCCAGCATAAGGCGAATTCAATTACTCAATTCCAATGTTTAAAATCTCTTTATTTAAAATGATCTTTCATGAAGGTACGGCGATATCACCGTATCGTACCGAATTTGTAAACAAACAATGGAGATGTCTTTTTTGTGGATGTCATGTCGTGCGATTAAATATTCACATTTAATTTGTTTTTTTTTTTACAATATAGCCAATGGCATTTATTAATCAAATAGTGCCCGTTTTGAAGGCGTAAATGATGGGACTCCAAATAAACAAGGGGATTTCAAAGATGAAAAGCTTATAATCACGTTTGCGTACAAATACTGTTTAATAGCAAACATTCTTGTTCAAGCAAGTTTCCAAGTTCAAAATTAGCTATGGTATTAATAACTCAA
>NC_088361.1:70522277-70544777 GCF_034508935.2 Berghia stephanieae
TTATGTTAAGATAAACATAATTAAGGCAATGAATAGTTTAAGATAACAAAAAACATTGTAGCTGCACTAATGATTTCACTAAAGATTTGTACACTATTTATTGTCCACTATTAAACTGCATGTGGAAACTTCAAATATAAACATATCTTAAAATTACGATGAACCCGAGGATGGCACATGTGCCTTAAAGGAATGCTTAATATATTATTGAAGGTTAAACAGTGCAATGTACTCCTTTTGATGTCAAAAGGAACGTTTGACCTACAGTACTGGCCAGCTTTGATTGCATCCTGCAGACTTCCTTCTCAACCATCATAGACAACCCTCTTAATCCGATATGTCCAGCAATTAAAACACCCCGTATTGCCTACTTTTGTAATGACATATTCCAGAAATAAAGATGTAGAGTTCATTGGGTGAAGCCATACTATGAGATGCGAATTGAAAAGCTTTCATATTTAGCGATGGTAAGAACAATGTAATGTTATTGCTGTATGTAGATTGCACATCCTCAATTAATCAACAAGTAAGCCAAATAAAATGAACTTTCCATGTTAATGAGCTGTTTGACGATATTATTGTAAAAGCTACTTTGCAAATTTCCGATACTACTGCCTACTTTCTCATTGACACATATTGCTAAGTCGTGGTAACGTGAGTTGGATATCTTATCGGAGAGCTCAACTTCAAAGGAACTTTCAGGTTGAAATCTTTAGACAAGGTTCATTTTAATAAATCAATAATTTGACTATGTACTCTGTAGATATACGAGTACTTTTTATGAGAAATGGTCATTTGACCATAATGAGAAACAAAACCGCAATGTTTATGTATACTCGTATATGCTTTCCGATGTGAATAGATAATAAGAATGTGTCCAAATTGCAGTATTACAGTATTTTTAGCAAGGACAATAATATTGTTTTGTATCAAAGATTGATGAGACCACTTTCAATCACTTTTTATTGTCCACTTTTCAAGCCGCTCTCTAATCTTTGAAATGAAAGAAAAGTCTGTGTCCTAAAACTAAATTCTCTGAACAATCTTTTGCTGTTTCTTCTGGATGTGTCTAGCTCATAAACTATTCTTTTTTAATTCAGCTTTTATATAGCGCCATATCCACTAAACGTGCTCACAGCGCTTTACAAGGGGTCCCAGGTCAACAGCAACACTTAACAGAAAAGTGGAATGTGTTGTATGTATAATTAATCTCATTGGCTATTTGTTTTGTGTTTGCAGTTGTAAAGCGCCACCTAGAATTATTAATAGATAATAGCTCTATATAAATTACATTACGTTACATTACTGTTCATTACATTTTAACAGTATAAGATGGGTATCTAGAATTATAATCCGAATCGCATAAAATTATTGTAGGTACTTGTAAATTGGTTTGACAATTTATTTAAAGCTGCCCTCGTGATCACCTTGAACATTTCCTGAGTCATGATGTCTATTGACATATCAAAATCGTAACCATGTTCTATAATATGTTATTAACACACCACCATAATAATGTTTAAGTAAATAGTAAGAACTACGAATATGGATTGGACTTGCCCATCAACATTTAGTGTGTGCTTTAATACGAGGTGATAAAAAAAAAAGTAGAAATGAAGTGCCTACATATAGTTTAAATAGTTTGCCATGTCGTAAGTGCTTTACTTTTTTATGTAAATTTGAGGAATTAAAAAGTGTTATTAGAGGTCGGTCATAGCATCTCTCTCTCTCTCTCTCTCTCTCTCTCTCTCTCTCTCTCTCTCTCTCTCTCTCTCTCTCTCTCTCTCTCTCTCTCTCTCGTTTGTGGTTTTGTGGAATAACACTCGCCTTCAGAACCTGGAGGTCCCAGGTCTGAGTCCCGCTGTGGTCAGCGAACAGTTGAGTCATTATCTCACGGCATTCTGGTTAAATTGAATACCTGGTAAATGAAAATGATGCTTATATTAAATATATGGCCTTACAGGCGGCATGTCTCGTCTTACATTTTAACTGTTGCTGGTGGCTTGGAAACCTTTGTAAAGAGCGTTAAGCACATTTAGTGAATATTACTCTATATAAAAGCTCAACTTTTTGTTTCTAAATATAATAAGAATGCATAAATTACGCCTGTATTAGGATATATCTAAATTTCAAATGGTGGTGCTCGTCGCAGTCTAAAAGGGTGCAAAGAATATCTTACAGAAAAAGTGAAAGTGATAAAGAGATGGGAAGAAAGAGAGACGAAGACAATGAAAAATAGGAGGAGCAGGGAGAAGGGTGAGGAGGGGAAATAATTCTCACCGTATCGTTATTCCTGTAATGTCCGTTGACTTTAAATAAAACCCATAATGCTAAGAGATGCTTAAATTACTTATATGAATGAGCACATTTTTGATTGTGCAATACAAATAATTTTCATATTTACATACGGATATTAGGAAGGGCGCATAGATTTTTAAGCTGTGCTAGAAGTCGATTTCGTTTCGGTAGTTTATTGCCAGCTTGCTGGAATGCAAAAACATTTAAAATTCAGTTCATACCACTTTACAGCACTTTAGTGCTCGTCCTCTTTTCTATTACTGTTCATCATTCATTAAAAATGTATAATATAAAACTAGGCAAATAAAAAGAAAATGTATCATTGACATTTTGGTTTCACCAAACATTTGACAATTTAGATTCTTAGATGGAAATGTAAGAAAAGGAGGGGAGGCTGACGAGGGAATGATCTGTCAAAAGCCACACTAGGATACACATCTCTTCTTGTTGGTTATTATTTTTATTTGGCCCTGATGGTCATTCTCTGGAAACCTGAACGTTTACCGTTTTTATTGTTTGTATGAGATTATTTCTATTAACAAGTTGTACTTTACCAATGGCGCAGTGGCCAAGTTATTTTCCTTATGAGTGAAATTTTACGAAATGTAACTCTAGTGGGCATATTTGGAACCATTTTTAAATTTTCAATTGACTTCATAATTAGATAATCTTTTTCTAATACACTTCTGCCTCTAATTGCCTAAATTGATAGAATAATGCAATCTACTTCACGCATTTAAGTGCTCTTTGCTTATTGTAACTTTTTCAGGTCAAATTTACGTGCTCTGAACTTCCATTGAAATACGAGTACTTTATTGACCTTCTCCATTTCCAGACTCGTTTGTTTGTTTTGTTTTAAATGGTTTTTACGGCTCTTGCAACACATTTAGAACATTTCAGCGCTAGTCAAAAGGAAGATAATGGGATGGTCAATTAATTATTCTCGATTTACAATTGAAAGAACACGAGAAAAAGTAAGACATAGTATAGGGAAGTGGCTCAAATAGGGAATAGAACACACAATCAGTGTTCTTAGTTTGAAATCATTGAAAAACTAGACACTGATCCGACTAAAGGAATATGCTCAATTTTTTACAAACCATTATTATTCAATACAAAGAAATATTTCAGTAGGAAGCAGAGAGATGTTTTTCAAGAAAAAAAAATACAATCTCCTAAAAACTATGATAATATACATTTGACTGTTTCCTTCCCAGCTAAGGACTCCGGCCAGGGGCGGTACAAACCAAGTAATCCTGTTCCAAGGCAAGGACAGAATGCAACTCGGATAACCATAGGAGATCAGAGGACTCCACCCCGCCCAGATGTTCAGACTCATTAACCGACCAAATTAAATCTTACTGTATACCTTGTATATAAAATATTGAGATAAATAAGGAAAAGAAAAGGGGGAAAAACTAGATCTACACGAGAATAATTACTGAATGCACAAAGCATGATAGATCAAAGGTGACACAAGAATAAAGATGATGATAATAAACAGACATTCGATGTCGCCTGAGGATTGTTTTAAAAATCATTATTATTTTTCGTTAAAAGCCCGCAGACTCGAAAAAGAATCTTCTTTTACCTTCAAAACAAACAAAAAGAACAAAAACAAAACAAAACAAAAAATAAAATAAAAAATACAAAAAAATATATTTATATCATATTCACATACCAACACAATTCAGTCACTTCAATCTATGAGCAATATTGTAGTATATTTGTATTTTCGGAAATTTTATTTGTAAATGTGAGACATTAGGTATTCTCTTCTGTCTTTGTTATTTTCTGCCCCCATTATAATGCCACTTCCAGTCAAAGACGATGCTCATGAATTGAAATGATAGCTTCATTTAGACTCAATCGCTGATATATGAAATGGGTGTGCGGGATAATGGTTACAGATTGAGATATCAAGTAAGTGTGTTATAGGATGTAACCGCCCATGTTGAAATAGTTAAAGATTATGCGGGAAAAAAGTATGTTTTCAATGCTTACTGTTTAACGAGAGCTGGAAAATCATCCTCTGACAGCCATCTATTTATTATTGTATACTATTTTTGATGGCTTTGTCGGAAAGGGATATAGAAAAATACGTGATAACTAGTGTTGAATGAACGAAAAATAATAAAAATATTAGCTACACTTGGTGTTCCATAAGCACAGCTTTTAGAAATAGAAGGTAATATTCTAGATCAGTGTAAAAAATCAGCGCACATATTATTATATCTAAAATAATATCTGACCATCGTGATTGGTTTTTTAGTAGCAACAACCACTACATTAGTTCAGTTAGACTGAGGCTGAAAACTTGTTCAGGAATTTATATTTAAAATGGTTCAACATGAACGTAGTCATTCTGATTATTAGTGTTTCTTAAGGATTTCGTGTCTCATTTCCCATTATTTGTTTTCGTGCCTCCAAGAAAAAGCAAATCAAGAACCATCATGAGTTTACTTAAACTGATTATGAATAAATAAATGATAAAGTGTTTTTCATGCATTTTCAACTTACGACAGAGACAAATTTCACAGGGGAACTTTTAACTTCTTTTGTCCTTTTTTTAAACATATCAAAAGGCTTAATCTCAAAATATTCTATTGAGGGTGCTGATCGGCTGTTTTAATAATTCATTGATCATATTATTGATAAATCATTTTGTATTTTTCATATCAAAGGAGCGGGCGGTATTGCAATTTTTTCCGGACGGAGACAAGCCTTTTAATGGCCAGATAAATATTTTACACCTAAGTACGGTGAGAGAATGTGAGTAAAGAGCTCTTACCAAGGACTCAACTGTCGCCGCTCAGAGCAGGATTCAAACCAGGGACTTTCCTGTCCAAAGGCGAATGTTATAGCACAAGACCACTTATCCTCCCATGGGAAATTAAGCCTTTAGCCATGTTATGCTATAAATAAGATAACAAGAGAGTTCACCCAGTTAATCGTCTATGGAACTTACCTTTAAACTGGAATAACTATTCGTTACATGTAAGCTGATGGAATGGAATTTCATGTTGACATAGAATAGTTATAACTGCAACTCCTTGCAAGCACTAAAGACAGCAGCTGTATGTCAATGTAAGCATCATCAATCTCCGTGCCACCAACAATTTCATGGGAATTTTAGGGGGAAAGTGTGTTGTGTAAGGTAAACTTAGCTCCATATAGATAGTAAATGCTTGGCTAAGAAGCTCATAACATTGCCACCCGGAAGTATAACAGACCAACACACAAAACTGTGTGTATCCATGAACGTTTATAGTCAGGTTAATACAGTTCAGTGAGCATTACTCATAAACGCGGATGGCAAAAAACAATAACAAAGACCTGAGTGACGTCATCTTCGAACTATCTATAAATTTTCTTTTAATGACGGCACTTCAAGTGCAGTGAGGCTAATGTTATCCACTATAAATGTAAACATTTATAACCAAGAATTCGATCAATTGCTGTTTTGTCCGGATATTAACATAACTGATCTAAAAATAAACGTTTTAATGCCTTTAAAAGGCCCTTTAAAACAACCGAAAAGCAATATATATGTAAATGGTACACGACACGTAATATCGTGATACTATGCAAACTTAAACGTGACAGTCGTGAAAGACATTCAAACATTCATTGGCTTGTTGATCAGATCGTACCAAAATAACTCGAGCCCTTTCTTTCTATATCCGTTTTATTACATTGTCTGACTTATCTCTCGTGACATTTTACAATAGTGTTATCTTTACGACGTTTCTTCTAGTAATATATTTGATGGGAGGGGGGGGGGGGGGGAGGTGTGTTGGGTTTGGTTATTGGAATAATGGTTTCACTACATTCCTGGTAAAGATTTCTAATGGTATGTAGCATTTGATCTATCGTGACCATGTCAATATATTTTTTGCACAAGGAGGCTGGCAATCCTTTTTTTCGAGGACACAAACATTATTTGACATTTAATACTTGTGTTTTTGGGATGTTCAGAATTACAAAAATTACGATATGCGAGATTCGTCGCCTACAGCCCTCTCCCCAATAATCCTACATGATCACAGAATAACAGGAAACGTATTCATCAAAAAGTGGAGTATCTAAATGACTAGCTGAGCTAAAGAGTTTTCTTTTTGCAACTCTAGGATAGGGTCAAGTCTATTTAATTTATAGTTCAGTAAAAATCCAACACTTTTCATTAATTGTGAACTAAGTTGCTTTAATAAAAACATTTCTAAAACGCCGATACAAAAATGTTACGGTGACGCAGACGAGGGGTAGATAAAAAAAAAGATTTTTTAAGAAATAGCTTTCATTTTTTAAAATTGATTTGTTTTCATTATAAACAAAAAAGAAAAAAAGATTATCAATTTAAGAGGGAGAAAAACAATAAATAATTTGCTGGATTATAAAAATATTGGTTTAGAGTTTAGATGCAACCTGGTAATAAAAACTACCTCTCACAATAAATACGATACATTTTCGTCTTATAATATGGTCTATTTTGAGATTACCTGATAACGCAATCTTCGTGTTCCATTAAGGCAAACCTTAAAGATAAATTTGGCCACAAATGATATTCTAGGGATTCTAATTTTCCGATGACTATAATAAAGTAAGTATTCTCCCATTCGCTCATGTTTTTTTTTTCCTATGTTGTTGGTTATAAAACTCTAGATTAAAAACATTTGGTAAATTTATCAGTTGGGGTCACATAGCTTAACATGCAGATCTGTCGTCTATTTGAATAACACTCGCCTTGGGATATGTATGTCCCTGGTTCGACTCTCGCTCTAGACCGCACAAAGCTTAATCGTTGGTTACTTATATTCCCTCATCGCACTCAGGTGTAAAATGCGTACCTAGCAGGCAACAGCGTTGTCTTTGTCAAATTAATAAATATATAAAATAGCGCTTCACACAAAAGCGCTTCCCAAGCGTCCAATATATTAAGCGTTACTGTTGACTTGGGCCCCTAGTAAAGCGATTTGAGCAAATATCGTGGCTATTGCTCTTTATAAAATCTCTAGTTACTTTTTTAATAGGAAGAGCATCAGGCTCAAGCACAAATATAGTTGGCTTGCCAAATTATCTGTTAATGAATGGCTAGCTGGATCTAATATGACATTTGTTATTCGCGAAAGATTACTGCTACGCTTAAAGATTGAAAATAATCAGTTAATGTCCCTTGAAATTTCAAATATAACATAACCTATACTTCGCGAGGCCCCTGGTTTGAGAGTTTTTGCCAAGATGAGGGTCACTTAAATCGATCGATATTAAAAGGACGAGTTTCTAATTTTTAAATATGAGTTGTTGTTTTTTTTCTCCAGAGCACGGTAGTTAAATGGTTAAAAATACAATGGAGCGATGACCATCAATCAAATATTGTTCGACGGAAACGGTGAGATGTTAATCATTTCACGAGAACGAAATCAATGAAACCGGATAGACGTCGACGGATCAGATTTAGTTCCGTGATATAACTCGGTCATAGAGAAGCCAGATAACAGTCTAAATAATAATACAATGCGGGTGGGAATCGACTGTTGGTCTCGTTTAATGCCATTATAACAAGCGAACCTATTTATTTAGCTGTTAACACTGTATTTTACTGTGTACTCACCGATTGACACATTCTTTATAGAAGACTTTTATTTCATGTTGATGTATTGACATAGTTGAATGGAATACGTTATCAAAATATCAAATTTGCCAACGGAATGCGATGGTCCTGTAGCAAACAAAACAAAAATGGTATGCCATGAGAAGTGTTGCTATGGATTTGTATCGTGTATGAAACCAATAATACTCGTAAATCACCTTTCTTGAAAAGTAAAACAAATGTATATGTAGTGTGATCCCACGGATTTTAATATGATCAATATGCTCTATTTACGTCTTTTTGTGATGTAGATAGTTTTTATTCTGCCGTGTGTATTATGGTTTGCATCGCCAGGTCTTGCACATAATATAATAACAAGAATAAGAATATGGATGAAACATATTACAATGACAATTACATTGATCACACTTGGAGTAACAGTAGTTGCAGAGGAACTAGTAACAATAGTAGTAGTAGTAGTAGTAGTAGTAGTAGTAGTAGTAGTAGTAGTAGTAGTAGTAGAAGTAGTTGTAGTAGTAGTAGTAGTAGTAGTTGTTGTAAAAGTAGTAGTAATAGTAGTAGTAGTAGTAGTAGCAGTAGTAGTTGTTGTTGTAGGAGTAGTAATATTAGTAGTAGTAGTAGTAGTAGTAGTAGTAGTAGTAGTAGTAGTAGTAATAGTAGTGTAGTAGTAGTAGTAGTAGTAGTAGTAGTAGTAGTAGTAATAGTAGTAGTAGTAGTAGTAGTAGTAGTATAGTAGTAGTAGTAGTAGTAGTAGTAGTAGTATAGTAGTAGTAGTAGTAGTAGTAGATAGTAGTAGTAGTAGTAGTAGTAGTAGTAGTAGTAGTAATAGTAGTAGTAGTAGTAGTAGTAGTAGTAGTAGTAGTAGTAGTAGTAGGTAGTA
Source organism: Berghia stephanieae (assembly GCF_034508935.2). NCBI lineage: Eukaryota > Metazoa > Mollusca > Gastropoda > Nudibranchia > Aeolidiidae > Berghia > Berghia stephanieae. Next base: position 70,531,067 of record NC_088361.1, read on the forward strand.
GTAGTAGAAGTAGTAGTAGTAGTAGTAGTGTAGTAGTAGTAGTAGTAGTAGTAGTAGTAGTAGTAGTAGTAGTTAGTAGTAGTAGTAGTAGTTAGTGAAGTAGTGGTAGTAGTAGTAGTAATGGTAGTAGTAGTAGTTATGTAGTAGTAGTAGTGGTAAGTAGTAGTGGTAGAAGTGTAGTTAGAGTAGTAGTAGTAGTAGTAGTAGTAGTAGTAGTAGTAGTAGTAGTAGTAGTAGTAGTAGTGGTAGTAGTAGTAGAAGTAGTAGTAGCTAGTGTTAGTAGTAGGTAGTAGTAGTAGTAGTAGTAGTAGTAGTAGTAGTAGTAGTAGTGTAGTAGTAGTAGTAGTATAGTAGTAGTAGTAGTAGTAGTAGTAGTAGTAGTAGTAGTAGTATAGTAGTAGTAGTAGTAGTAGTAGTAGTAGTAGTAGTAGTAGTAGTAGAGTAGTAGTATAGTGTAGTAGTAGTAGAGTAGTAGTAGTAGTAGTTAGTAGTAGTAGTAGTAGTAGAGTAGTAGTAGTAGTATGAGTAGTAGTAGTAGTAGTAGTAGTAGTAGTAGTAGTAGTAGTGTAGGATAGTAGTAGTAGTAGTATGTAGTAGTTAGTAGTAAGTAGTATAGTAGTAGTAGTTAGTATGTAGTAGTTAGTAGTAGTAGTAGTAGTAGTAGTAGTAGTTAGTAGTAGTAGTAGTAGTAGTAGTTAAGTAGTAGATATAGTATAGTAGTGTAGTAAGTAGTAGTAGTAGTAGTAGTAGTAGTAGTAGTAGTAGTAGTAGTAGTAGTAGTAGTAGTATTTGTAAGAGTAGGTAGTAGCTTAGCAGTACTACGATGTATCCAGAGTAGGTAACGCGATAGCGAGAACATCATTATTTCTAAAACATTAACGAACGTGTCAACCAATATCGATAATTATATGGACCTTTGGGCGAAGCACCGAATGTACGAGGTATTAAAAAATATATATATAAAATATCAAATGGTGAAACTTCATGAAATATTACTTAGTCATTATTTATTTTAGAAGCTACCATTGATAGTCTCTGAAGGAAAACAAAACAGACAAAATTGTTTTTGCACTTATCGGAAACAGTTATAAAATAGAAAATGAAGCTTCGATTTGATTTACAAAGACAGATGTTGTGGATGTTTCGGATTGCCTTTATCAAATAAAACAGCAAATGAGACCATGGGGACGAATTTGAGATACTAAGATGGATAATGTTGGTGTTAATCTAATCGCTTCTGTTTTACGAAACACAGATGAATAATGAAATATATATTTTTAGAGATTTTTTCTACTATTATCTATTTCTTTTAAACATACAGCATTTTCGCACTGCATTTTTTTTTCTCAAAAGTTCAATTAAAGTAAGTCTACATTATAACATTTTGGTTTTATTGTATGTATTTACGAACAATTCACCTCGTGTTAAGCAGAAACCTCAATAAACACAAAATGTAAACGTAAAAGAGATTCAACGGAAGACCTTTTATCTCTAAGATCAATGGCAGATGACTTGAAAGGCCGAGGGATATCACATAGAGGATGAACGTGTCCACGGAGAAGTCCCAATCGTATGACTAAGAGGAGAATAGAGGCGCTTAGTCAAGTCAAAACTATTATAATGAAGCAATGAGGCTCCTTCGTGCTTTCAAGGATACACTCTAAATCATTGAAGAATACTGGGTGATGTAAATGTTGCTGCTCAAAGTTCAGAGAAATAAATAACAATATGACATTGGATATAAGCTTCAATTTAATAAACGAAAACAGATAACGTGGACGTTTTGGGTTTCCCATTTATTAACAAAACAGGATGAATGAAACACTACAGACAAATGTGATTATGTGATAGTGGCGTTGTTATGGTGAATCTTAACAACGCCACTATCACATTATCTCATTCATCTGCAGTGTTCATTCATCCTGTTTTGTTGATAACGGGGAAACCCGAAACGTCCACATTATCTGTTTTCGTTTATTAACTTGAAGCTGACATTCAATTTCTTAGTGTTATTCATTAACTTTAAATCATTGAAAAGTGATAGAATTCACAGTCAATGACTTCATTACTCCGGAATCATTGGCTAATTGGTGATTACATTTCTCGCTTGTCGTCGATAAATAAGACCGGTCGATTGATTAGATAAGTAACCAGCTGGTATTTATGAGATTAGTGAGTGCGAACTGTTCCATCTCGTTGCTGGTTATCAGAGAGAAGAGATTTATCAATAGTTCTTCATTGCATCACACAGGAAGCCTACCGGACGGGAAAGATTTACTTTCCTTTCATCCAGCGTTTAAACCATCGTGATAGTTATTAAGAAATCAGCAAATGCCTTTATTATATTTTTGATAACATGCCCCAATATGAAAAACGTTTCTTTATATAACATCTTTTAATGCTGTTCTCTTGTGATGCCTTATTAAATAATGCATATATGTTGTCTTAATAGTTTTAACAAATGAATACATAATATCTCTTCTCCCCCCCCCCCTCCCCCTCGCTACCTAGTTACATATGAAATCTTGGAATCGAATGATTAAGCATTATGTATCGCTTACATATGATGACAAAATTGATTAAAACAAAATCTTCAAGACCAAATATAAAGGGAGTTTTTAATAAGGGCCTAAAATCTTTATAAAATTTCTTAGGATAAGCGTTTTAGTTCATTACTTTACAGCTATTCTTTGATTTCACACTATAAAGGTGTGAATAGTTTTCTCTCTGATAGGGATTGTTACGATTCTATAAACAAACGCAAAACTAGCAAATTTATTACAAAACAGGACTTCCTTTGTCACATTTTGTCGATGTTTTTAAATTTTCTAAGTTGAAATTGATTATAAGAGTCGGTCTGGTCCGGAAATTCCGATTACAAACTCGGTGCATTTGTTCACTTAAATAACTGAGCTGTCTCCTGACAGTTTTATTGATGCATTGCATTTAGTTAAAAAAAAAAAAAAAACTCATAACATTCAGCCGGATAGATAGAACGAAGTTGACGTCACTCGGGTCTTTGTTACTGTTTTTGCCATCCGTGTTTATGAGTAATTATCACTAAACTGTATTAAACAGAATATAAAAGTCCATGGTAACACATAATTTTGTGTGTTGGTCCGTTATACTTCCGGGTTTCAATGTTGTGAGTTTCTTAGCCAAGCGTATTCCATCTATAACACATAAAACAATGTGTAACCTTAAAGATTTATAGCCTGATTATTACAATCTAGTGAAAACTAGTAATAAAAATTGCTGGCTAAAAACAATAACAACGTCAATTTTGTCATATTTAATAAATCATAATCCTATTTCCCGCCGGTGAAGGTCGCTGAGATATTCTGGTGACATTTTCTGCTCTTTTTGATTAGAAGACCCACAAATTGAAAACAAGACTAAGAGAAGCACTCTCGTGAAAGATTGATTTTTAAAATGCATTGACTATAAAATGAACGGCACTATGGAAGGCAACGTTTTCTTTGACAAATATTCTCTATGAGCCTTTGTGATATTTAAGTGATATTTTATAAGTTTACACTGAGCATTAGTCGAGTTTCGTGATGTCAATAGCCTATAGATTTTAAAAAAAAGTCGAATCGATTCTGAATTAGCAAATTTATTTAAAATCTCAAATTTCAATTTAGCTCGATATTAGCTCAGGTTTCCCATAAATAAAGTCTATGACAATCCACCATTAAGGAAACCATCGCGTCTTTTCTGGACTTTATCAACTTAGGGTTAGATAAAAATAATGCTTTTAAATAGTAAAAACTATTGAAACAAAATACATTTTGTTGATTTGTTTATTTGTTGGTTGTTTTTTGTTTCTGTTTTTTTTTTTTTTTTTTTTTGGTTCTTTTGTTTTTTTTTGTTGTTTGTTTGTTTTTTTTTTTTGGTTATTTTGTCGTCTTGTTTGGGGAAGAGAAGTTTACATTATGTTATAAGATTGCTCGAATTTTTTGTGCTTTATCCACCCCCCCCCCCTTTAAAAAAATGAATATCGATATTTGCTGGTTGCCCTTTTGTAAACAGATTGATGAATTGCAATGCTATCCATTTTGTTTAACAACATTAAGAATGATTGATCGCTTGAAGTGTCAGAGAAAAGACGGCTTTACGAGTTGAGTTTTTAAAGCGCCTAATCTGTGTATATACAAAACCTGTGCTCTGGCTATTTTGTCTGCCATGGGTTCCGGATTAAAGCATGACCTTATCAAAATCACCCACGGTCTTTCATTTGAGACTGGATTCTTTCCGGTTATGAATAAATGAATGGACATAATTTCATACAGATTGACCTTCACTGAAACAATCTAAAGCTTATTTTTGGATAATGGAGAATTATCTCTCTATATCCAGGTATTTATTCAAATTATTCATTAAGATATTCTGCAGCATTCAGACACTGTCCAGTATATGGAATTTTGACGTAATGCTACCCATTCTAACAGCCAATGTATGTTGAATTATCCTATAATGATACTGAAAACCTGACAATTCTAGCACATTCAAAACTATACATAGAATTCCGTTTTTTTGTTCTTAAATATATTTTAAGAGACAAAAATTAATCCTTGTTATTTAAATGACATAATGCAGTATCTGTGGGCTGGCAGGTTAGTTTGATCTTGTCTCATTGATAGCAGCATCCATTTTGGACGTCATAAATTAGAGATTACCTTTTTTTGGCTATAGTGTTTGCCCAAAAACGTTGCTGAATTAACGGATAAAATTATCTACTTTAGTGAATCCATGAAAATATCCTATGAATTTTCATTTCAATTTTTTAAATATATTTATTATGAATTATATTTTATTTTTAAATATTTATTTTTATATTATTTTTTTTTAAATTAAATATTTAGATAAATATTCATACTAAAAATCTGAATTGTTTAGGTTACATTTTTCTATTTGTGATAACAGGTTAGTTTGATCTTAACATCCTTTTTTGACGTCATAAGTAAGAGATTGCTTACAATTCTGAATGAATTGACAGTAGACTTTGTCCAAACAGATTGATTGTCTTAGAAAATAACCCCATGAATGAAAATAAATGAAAATAATATATGAATATTCATTTCTATTTATTTAGTAATTTTTCTAATATGTATCTATTTATCGTATTAGTGATTTCATATTTTCTTTTATTTGAGTAGATGGTTATTTATTATAACCTAAAGCGCCAAAACTATTTTTACTTTGTTGCTTATTTTATTTTTGAATTACGGAAGAAAATAAGAAATTTTATTTACGAGACTATGCGTCACTAATGTCAATGAAACATGTCACGAATCAGAGAAGTAATTATCACGGAGAGACGAACATTGATAACAATGACCCTCGTGATTTACCGCGCGGGATAATGTCCATTATTAAGGGACGGAAAACCAATACGGGAATGGATGAGCATTAGTCGGACGCTGCTTAAAAAAACAAATTGAATGGAAGGAAGGAGATAAATATATGTATTAATAAATGTTACATTAGGATGTAACTGCTTAACTGTCAGATGTGTTTTACTCTGACATGAGCACATAGAAAGAAAACATGAGTAATAGAAATAGCAGTAGTTATCTCACAGACCTATGTGTTTATCTGTTTTTATAGTACGGGATAAAAAGTAAAAATAGTTTGTATCCCTCGGTGCAGGTCTAATATAGCAAAGTACTTTGGAAGACAAAAATAGAAAAAGGACAAAACCCCACTTTTACTGCTAAGTGGATGATAATTGCAAGGTATTGTGGGCGGGTTGTCTTGAACAAAATTTTAAACCGACTTTAGCAATACGCTGGTCTGTCACTCCTGTTATTCAACTCTCGGTCCTTTCTTGTCAACTATGGACATTCCCACACCCTTCCCTCTCCTTTCCACCGTTTTATTCTGCTCAATGTCCGTCATAATACTTTCATTGTTGACCAGAATTTCCTATATTACATAACATATCGCTCCAGCACTGTTGGAATATCTATACATCCGATAACAGGTACACATTCATACCTGAGTCAAATGCCGCAATGTGTGATGAGTGTCTAATCTTGATGCTGAATAATAATAATAAATGGCATTTATATAGCGCTTTACCCCGTTGTCACAGGCTCTAAGCGCTTTACAGTGATATAAAACAAAACATATTACAGTGAGACAAGTGTGAAGGAAACGTGATACGAATTCAATTTAACAACAACAAAATATGAAAATAATATTGCAACATTATGGCGTAAAAAGATAAAACTTTAAGCGAGATTTGAACGTTGTCAACGAATCCGAGCATCTCACGTGTGATGGGAGAGAGTTCCAAAAATGGGGGGCCGAAAATTGAAAAGACTGTTCACCTATTTTACTGAATCACTGATATGATGGGTAATATGATGGACTGGTAACAATTTCTCTCGAGATTTCCGCGTTCGAGCACCAGAGTTTAGATTGACATCTAGATTATTATTTAAAACATGAAAATTAGTCCTTATTGTATAGAGCGTGGCACTGCTCTGCGACCAGCGCCTGGGTTATGATGGCTTTTCCTTTTAAAAAAATCCCAGAGGAGAATTTGCCCCGATGCTAAATAAAAGAAAATTTATTTTGTTTTATTTAAAAAAAACAAAAACAATCAAAATATAGAAAATGGAACAAAACTAGTTACTCTTGACGTAAACAAAAGTTATTGATTTATTGTTGTTTTAATCTGACAGGCTTTAAAGACATCTTACATTGGGAAATGATTTTGTTTTTGGTTTTTAATAGTTTACGAGGCTTGCAACACTGTAAGGTCATTTCAACGCAAATCAAAAGAAGATGATGGAATACTTTTTAAAAAAATCTAAATTTACAATTTAAAAACCCGATGAGAAAAAGTAAGTAGGGCAAAGCGGACTGGTTCAAATAGGAAACAAATGTAGATTCCAAGAGCAAACTCTCAATATGCTTTCTGTGTGATAACCTAAAAGAACCATCCAGAAATAAGCACTGGCTCCCGCCACAAGAAATACACTCAAATGCTAATCACACATAATTTTCGAAACAAAAAATGTTACGGTACATAACAGAGAGATGATTTACAAGCAAAAACATGTTCTTAAATAATAGGGTTGAGATCAACATTGTTCCATACTGCCAATGTTAAATTTTTATCATTGAACACAGAATTACTGGCAAACTTGCAAACCTTTATTACAATAATTTAATAAATTGATTCCAATGGTTATTTAGAATACATGCTAGGAGTGAGAAAATACGACCTTGGCCTTTAATGTTCCATCATTTCATGCCCTTCCGCCGGAGAGATCAAAATTATTCGTCTCTATAGACATGTACATACAAGCAAATACATGCGCGTCCGTCTCGACCTATATTAATTTCCACAATACAGTAGTATAGTAATCGGAGTAGCCTTTGTTTCTCCGAAAATACTGCAATTTCTCTATTTATTTAATTACACAATCACCAATGTCACTAGAGTTTAAAAAGTTACATCCCTTGTTTAGTAAAAAATATCAGTTTTTTAAGCCTTGAACTACAAAATTTAAGATGCTTTAATATTAAAATTATATTTGTATTTTTAAAAATACAAATCTATATCAAAATTTGTTGGGATTTTATTTTGGTAAATTTGATTAAAATTCTTTAAACTATTTACTAATCTTAAATTTAAATATTATATCTAAAACTACTCAATTTTCTGACAATGTCTTCATACATTATCATAAGAAGAACTAGGGATGAGCCCTAATGGATACTTAGTACAATCTATGATACTACTGATTAAGCAAATTTACTATCGATCGATATTCAAGTACTTAAAGCACTTACTACTTTGAATCCAATTCTAACACTATTTAGCATTTACATCTGTAATATTCTGGTTCATTTATCTCCATTTGTATACAACATATAAATAGGGCAGTAAATTGCGGGTTTTTTTTCTCCTTGCATGTTATTTAAGCTCTCATTTATATGAGGTCTCTATTATCTATTTATTTATTTTCAGATAACCGAAGATATTTTTTGAGTGTTTCTACAGTCGTGTAATTCGTAAAAATAGAAGATTGCCTGTAAATGTAATAGCCCTTATTTTTCTGCAAATATTGTTGGTTTTCTGCTAGTATCTTAGAATAATTAATATTATACATTTAACCGTTTCTCTCTCAGCAAAGGACTCCAACCAGGGCTAAGGCCAGTACAAATCAAGTAATCTTATTCCAAACCAAGACAGAAATCAACTCAGAAAACAGATCTAGGGAGATAGAAGACAAATCAAGTGACCTCCTGCCTTCCATGACAGGTCATAAGATCCCACCGAGACATTGGAAAAAAATATAAATAAAATTAAATTAAATGCAAATCAATAGATAATCATAACAAAATATTGACTTTGATAAATCTAATAAGACGAACAAACAGTTAGGTCAGAGCCACCTAAAAATCAAGCCCTTTTCTGATGGATTAAATGCCGGAAGCGAGACCATCTAATACCACAGCAAATAATCCTTGTCTGGAAGTTTTCTTCTTCAATTATTGTCAATCTTTGAATTTTCTAATATTTGTCAATCCGTTTGGTTGAATGTTGTTTTTAAAATAATGATTTAAAGAGACAGGGGCTGAGATTGGTAAAAGGAAAGGGTGAGAACAATAGAGTTAGATGAAAACCCACCAGGCAAATTAGATACTCTGCTAAACACCATAATGTAAATGTTGCTGCTCGAAGCTCGAAGAAATAGATCACAATATGAAATTGAAAGTAAGATTCAATTTAGTACGAAGACAGATAAAAAGGACGTTTAGTGTTTCCCCTTTATCAACAAAACAGGATGAATTAAACACTATAGGGGAATGAGATAATGTGGTAGTGGCGTTGTTAACAAACCGTCGAAGACTGATACCTTACATTACTGAAGGCCTGTTAGTCTTTGGAACTTTCTTGTATTTGACAAATCGAGTGATCTATTTTATCTTATTTATTGGTATTTATTATATTTAATTTATGTTATTTTCATCCTTTTGCTTATTTTTGTTGTTGTTGTTGTTGTTGTTGTTGTTGTTGTGAGTTAATATAATGAATAGTTTAGATGGGGAATGGTACAGAACATAGTGTTAGATAGGGGTTGGGACGTGAAGAAGATATATATATATATATATATATATATATATATATATATATATATATATATATATAATGACGGTTAGTACTTTTCCATCGTGTCAGCAAACTCTAAATTAGAGCATACTAGAATCTCCAGATATATCCTATTGGAATTCTCGTTACGCCTGTCAGCACAGTTTTATTGCGAAGTGATGCTCTATCATTCAAATCGTCTTTTAGAATTTGGCCAGATGCTCTTTTTACTTCATACATCGATGTATTAAGCTGACCCTCACACTCAACTAACGCAAAAAAATATTTTATCATTCAAACACAATGGCAGTAAGTTCTAGCGATAAATCATTTCTTTAGCAAAACATGCTCTACAACTCACTGTTCATTTTCTTTAAATCTTATGGTGTATAAGAGAAATTTGATTAAGAAAAATGTTGGCTGTATCGTAACGAATGTGACGATTTTCCTATGGTTGGTAAGGAGAGGGTTAATTAATTCATAATACGTTTCATTTTTTCGTATGTTTTGGGTCGTCTTAATTCATCAATATTTATAAGTTAAAATGTTTGGGTCAAGGTGTATTAAAGTGTTTGGTCATTGTTTGCAAACAATTTTCCAATAGTTTTGGAAGTAATATGCCATTAAAAACCAACACTAATGTCCTAAATTCCTCAATTCTTAATATTTTAAAGTGCCTAGTAATAGAACATTGAGCCAGAAATACCTTTTAATGACTTTTGCGAGAAGTTAACAAATTAAAGAGTGCTGCAAAATTATTTTCCCATTACCGTATTTAGAGAGGAAAAATAAATTTCCCACTCGTCTACAAAATTGTACAAATCAAAATTTATAGTATGAGACCTGTGGCACGTATTTCGAATTCGATACAACTAGAGTGGTTTGTAGGTCACTCGTGGAGGTCTTGTCTTTGCGAAATGTGTAAAATAGAGTCTGACTGTTTCAATACAGAGGTCAATAGGTCACACTGCTTCATTTAGGTATTAGGGTCAGTTTATCACGAGGAAATAGTATCTCACTAAGCACAAGCGGATGGTTTTTTTACCTCAGAAAAATTGAATTAGATTTTGATATCTTATTCTAATATTACGCAGGGTAATACAGCAAGTCAATTTATTCAAGATTTGTGCGGAGGAGGAGTGGAGATTCATGTGTCCTTGTGCAAATTCAATGACCTTCCAATAAATAATCGAAGAAAAGGAAATGAAAATAATTTCCTCTCTATGGTATAAGTCCATGTGGTTAACCTACAAATCTTATACACGAGACATGGTTGAAGACATTATTAATTTCCTGTAGAGCTTTCCATCCAATTGTTCCCAATAGTTCGAGTGGAATAGGAAAGAAACTGGTTTGAAAATCCGGGTAAATTTCGATTTAATGTTTTTTTCGGCCATTAGCACTCTCTTTTTCTCTATTTCTCTCTTTCTCTCTCTCTCTCTCTCTTTATATATATATATATATATATATATATATATATATATATATATATATATATATATATATATATCACATTAATTATAGGGATACATGTACATGCCCTGTGTGGAAATTTTAAATTGTTAACCATGAGGCAGCTGATATCGAACCCAAATCGCTTGCATGACAATAACCCCTCCATCCATTAAGCTACCTTGGATAAAAATCAACGGCATATTATAGTGGGTGGATAGCATGTCCTTTCCAGTCCACTGATTCAATTACTTTACTATCTGCATTCCTTTCTTGCGTTAAAGATAATGCCGTCGTTCATACCTTGTTAAGTCCTTGTTTCTTTGGTAAGATACAAAATAGGTGGCTTTCCTTTTTTCAGTTCTCCTTTGTGTTTTATTCGTTTCTATTAAGAGTTGGTATGTGACCGTCATATTTTATCGATCCATATCTATAGGCCGAGTTTTCTGGCCAACATTATTACAAAGTTCCCCCCCCCCCTCACCCCCCCCCCCCCCCCCAGAGTATGGCAGAGCACTATATAGCCACTACACTGTAGTTCAAAAACCATTAGGGGATACAGCAAAGACAATGGTAAATTATGATTGCGCCGCAGACCAAACTTCTTTCGATACGTCTGTCCCATTATATGAGTCCATTGATAGTGTCAGAAACACTTAGTATCTTAGAAAGGGCAAAATCGCGTGTTTGGTTTCTTTCAGATGTAGGCATCCATGTTTTCTTTTTAAGTAGTGGTTGTAGTAATGGCGGCAACAGCAGTGACAATGTTACTTGTAGTAGTCGAAGTACTAATAGTAGTGAAAATACTGGTAGATGTAGTAGGGGCCGTTATAGTAGTAGTAATAGTAGTAGTAGTAGTAGTAGTAGTAGTAGTAGTAGTAGTAGTAGTAGTAGTAGTAGTAGTAGTAGTAGTAGGAGTAGTAGTAGTAGTAGTAGTGGTAGTAGTAGTAGTAGTAGTAGTAGTAGTAGTAGTAGTAGTAGTAGTAGTAGCAGTAGTAGTAGTAGTAGTAGCAGTAGTAGTAGTAGTAGTAGTAGTGGTAGTAGTAGTAGTAGTAGTAGTAGTAGTAGTAGTAGTAGTAGTAGTAGTAGTAGTAGTAGTAGTAGTAGTAGTACAAGTCGTTGGTCCTGGGTTTTTTTGTTGTTGTTTTTTTTTGTGGGTGTCCGGTAGGTGACGCCATGAAAACGGCCTACCGAACGAATGCTCGGGATAGGGGTATTCCTATTCGGGCGCCTGGTTGAATCACATTCAGTTCGCGCTTCCCACGTCAGGCCGTCGTTAGGCGCCTGAAATTAGCTGGTTTCTCCGGGATGGTCACGTGACGGTCCACCGGTCTACCTCTTGCTCTAGGTCAGCACTTAAGCGCCCCTGCCAGTGTATGATACATACGTCAAGGCAGTGATTCATTAGGGGCGCTTGGTCCTGGTCCTGGTGTAATAACCACTATAACAAAAATCCATATTCCAGATCAGGTGTGTACATAGTCATCGTCAATAATCTCTCACTCGGATATTTAAAAAAAATATTTTGGATAGGAAGGAACACAGTGCTCTGAGAAAACAGGCTTGGTAATGATGGCTTATTTATAATTACATGTTTTGAGATTTTTTATTACGTCCTTTTGCAACGTCACCATTAGATCCCGTCGCTTAGGCATTCCATGAAGTAATATAGATAATCCAATAAAACAGGATGCCTTATGTCAACAGGAATCAACCATGTTGTCCGAAATGAGCAAATTGGGGGTGAAAAATCTTGCCCAAGGAAAAAAACCCCAAAGTGACTGGGGCGGTTCTCCAACCTGGAACCTTCCGGATCACAGTTTAATGGTCTTAACTACTCGACCATTTCCCCCCATAATAGTAGGGGTAATTTAAAAAAAAACTAAAGCATAAAAAAACTAAAGCATTCATATTGACACAGACAATTTTGAACTTAACGTTATATCATTCTTTCGCATGCTTTGAGCAGTCCAAATGTTAATATTTTCCGTCTTTTATTATTGTCATTATCATAACTATATATATATACAGAAGCAACAGAGAAAGCAAACAATTAATATTATAACTCGAGAACACACAGACTCATTCCCCACAGTATCATGACAGGTTAGTATTTAATGTTTTGCACTGCTGTCCACGGATCTCGTTCCATAACGTCCAAAGTGAACCCATGCATACAACGATTACGCGGACCAATGGATGACTAAACATTTAAAGACCGCAGTTTTTGCACTGCTACGAATGCGTAAAATATGGTAAGTGGAGCAAGTTGATTTTCTTGTTAACACTACATACTTACTTTCTGTAAACGCCCCAGGATTTCCACTTTCGTAAGACCATCTGAGTCTCGGGGGTAACTGCGTCCGGATCTCATCGACTCCAGAAAATGTTTCGAATCCATGTCAATGTACCCTATGCTTTGTTACACGCATTTCTGGTCTAATAGGGAAGGACGTAGGTAATATTCCTAGTTAACATTCCCCAGAAATATATTGTATATGTGCATAGAAACATGCCATGTGTCGTCATAAGATTAATGTTAAAAGTCTAAATGCATATGCCTTTAGTACTATTTTAATGTACAGGGTTTTATTCGTTATTAGTTTTTAATATCCTTTTTTGTTGTCGTGGTTTTGATTCTATTATAATAGTTGCGGTGAGGGTATGTTTAATGTAAGGTAAGAGTCTTTTCCAAAGACTTAACTATGCGCTTCTCAGAGAAAATATAATATGGCATTGCCCTGTTGTTTAGGAAGACCTAGTTGCGTATCCGTTTTTCATTAGGCAATGTCTTTAAATCGCAATTTAACATGGGCGATTCGTGGTGACAATTCACGTCTGTCTGTATTGACATTTCTCCTAGAAATGGTTAGACGATGGCCTTCTATTTTAATTCTCTTGTCTGAGAAACAGTTTGGACAATGAATGTTGGGCAACGGCACAGATGGCTGATAGGGTGACTTCAGCTATTTTCCCCATATCGCCTTTTGTATTAAGGCTATGCGCTTAGTAAAAATGCTCACAACATCCGTCAGATGTTACCTGTATAGATAGTATGCGCTTGGCTAAGAAGCTCACAACATTGCCATCCGGAAGTATAACGGACCAACACACAAAACTATGTGTGACCATGAACTGTTATAGTCT
>NC_088361.1:70549777-70589777 GCF_034508935.2 Berghia stephanieae
AATCATGTACATCTTATACACCAACGACTGCAGACCATCCTTTGGAAATTGTTTTATAGTGAAATATGCAGATGATACTGCTATTCTTGGCTTATTAAAAGATAAAGTTACCGAAAAGAATTATTTCAAACAAATAAATATATTCACCGATTGGTGTAAACAAAATCCGCTTGAATTAAATGTTGAAAAAAAGAAAGAACATGTGTTTGGTGTAAAAAATAAAAAGGACTTAAAGTGTGTGACGATCCCGAAAGATGATGTTGAGATAGTTGACTATTTTAACTATTTAGGAATATTCATTGATAGTTCCCTCAATTTCTCTCAACATATTAATATAATATCTAAGAAAGTTGCCCAAAGATTATACATCCTAAGAAAATTTAGAACATTTCAAGTAGGGAAGAAAACTATGTTAAGAGTTTATGACTCATTGATTAAAAGTGTAATTGCGTTTGGCTGCACCGTATGGTTTGGGGGATGCCGACTTAAAGATTAATCAAAAATTTCAAAATCTAGGCATCAAAAATAATAAACCATCCTCTTGATAGAGTAGAAAGAATTCATGGAAAAGCAATAGAAAGGAAAGCATTCTCAATTATCAACAATAAAAAACATATTTTATACCATGAATTTAGTCTTTTACCATCTGAAGGTTTTGTCAGATTAAATGTAGAACTAACAAGTATAAATCAACGTTCGTTCTATCAGCAATAAAAATGTTGAATATTTCATATGGTACAGCAAAACCAAGGATTGATTCGTTGACTGATTAACTGATTAATTTATTTAATGTTAGATTGACTGACCAATTGATAATGATGATAATTTTTTGGTGTCGAATTGCCACAATTGTAACAAATTGAAAACGAAATGAATATGTTTATGTTGTGTATATCGCACGTGTGAAAGAAGGAGAGGAAGAGAGAGAGAGAGAGAGAGAGAGAGAGAGAGAGAGAGAGAGTGTGTGTGTGTGTGTGTGTGAATGAGAGAGAGAGAGAGAAAATAAGTAGGAGTGAAATATCTGTTCAATGTTATAGTTATCATTTAACGTTATAACAAGTATAACTATACTAAATGACAAATTGCCATATTTATGGACAATAAAGATCTATTATTATTATTATTATTATTATTATTATTATTATTATTATTATTATTATTATTATTATTATTATTATTATTATTATTATTATTATTATTATTTTTATTATTATTATTATTATTATTATTATTATTATTATTATTATTATTATTATTATTATTATTATTATTATTATTATTATTAAAAGAACAAATAAGCATGCACACTTACACGACGCATGCCCGAATATAAACATTTTTTATACGTTCTTTTATTCGTTTTCTTCCCCATTGTTGAGATTCAATGTATTCTGATAAATGAAATATGATTCTACGATGATTTGTGTATTCTATCTATTAAAAATATTACACTAAGACCGGAGTACAACCTGCAGACAAGCATGTGAGACTTATAACAACCTATTTCTACCGCCCATTCCTCCCTTTATACACATGGGCCTTATTCAACTTCTTTATCTATTGCATTTTTTCATATAACGTTTCAAAGCTTTTGATTTTAGATTAAAGGCTATTATTGCATATCTTAATGTTTTCAAAATATTTCCTAACCCAGCCGTTTATATCCTATGAATGAGGATCTACATAAAATCTTTGTTTGCAATAAATGTAAGTGCAAAGAACCTCAGCACATTAAAAAAATTGAAATACTTTTTATGTAAATTTCTTTTCAACATTTGTGAAAAGGTCAATGCCGTTTCCTGACCTTATCCCTTTATTTTGACCGCTACTCTCTAACATGAAGATTATAATGGTTAATTCCTGGTAATTCAAATCCATTCAAACCACCCATGAGACCACGCATACATTAACTTTCTAACTATCTATTTCAATCACATCAGAATGTTACCCAATTTTACGAGCGACTGGATCAAGGAACACGTAACTGGTCCAACGCTAGTGAAATGTCTGTAAATGGTATATCCTCGGTAGAAGATATGGCTGTAAAGTATCATGCAAATAAGATTTTGTGTATCCGAAATTAGATTTGGCCTAACTTCAATCTGGCTTTCCAATGACTACTAAGTTGGCGCCTTAGAAAAAAAAAGACTATCAGGGATGCGCTTTCTTTGTTTTTAACGATATTATATCTATTTATTATTTTCTTCTTCCTTTTGCTAGAATATTTATCGATCCCTCAGGAAACGTACGTTGAAGTGATAAGCACAAATCTGAGACACCTTAAGAACAGCAGCCCCATGAGTAATGGCGAGGTGATTTAGCGGGTGACACCCAAATCTTTTATCTTCTGGTTACGAAGCGAAGAAAATAAATGGAACGAAATTGATGTCACTCAGTTATTTGTCATTGTTTTTAGCCAGCCCTTTTCTGAGTAGTTCCCACTAAATTCTATCAATCACATTATAAACGTTTAAGGTTACACACATTTTTATGTGTTGGAGCGTTAAATCCGGCTTTTGGCAAACCACATAGCATCAATACCGGTGAGCTACCCTACCAGTCTTGTGTATCATAATAATAAAGATACTAGAATTATAAGGTGCAAGGGAGGGGGTGTGAACACCATTTTGCTAATTGAAAGAAATTGCGTTAAAAAGCTACTGTTCCTGACATTGCTCAATGGTGATTGTAATACATTCATTACACATGTGTGTCACATATGTCAAAAATGTGTGGTTAAGTAAATTAATTGCAACTAAAAGAAATAGAACAGATCTCGAGTTTCACAGGTGGTTGTGATTTTATGTAACTATAAGTACCCCATTATAAAACAAAGTAGATTTGCAGATATTACTTGTTTCGATTCTTGTAAAAGACAAGACACATTGAAAATGACTTGCCAATAATAGAAGTGACACAAAGTATAAAAGTCACACTATCTTTCCATTAAGGTTGCATCTTTAAGCTAGGTGTTTCACAGGAATGATTTTACTCAGCTTAGGTATAAATGTGATCTGCCGTCTCAAAACCGTAAATGTATCATGTCGGGATAAATTTGATGTCTGAAATTGATTTTATAGCCAAAAGTATGAAAATTTATGGTAGAAAATAATACAATTTCTTACATCGTAAAAAAAAATATTTAAAAAAATAATTCAGAACAAATTATCTGTGTTTCTTAATTTACTTTTTGCATCCAAGTCATCCCGACATCAAACCGTATTGAGAAGGTAGATCACAAAATAGTAATGAATTTAATAGGGGCTGGTGTGAAAGAGAAATTACAAAAAGCTGACGTGCAGAGATTGAATCTCTAGTTCCATGTAGCCCGCAAGAGGAATGTTTCAATACTTTTAAAGCGTATTGAAAAAATACGTAGTCTATATGACCGAGGTTACTTACTTGGTTGTCCTGTTTATTTGAGCTACTATTTTGATAACCATCTCATTCCAACTAACTGTAACAGCGTTAAATTTGTTTCATTTTTGCTGTAACCTCGGAATTCGTGTTTATTTTCTTGATCGACCTATTCTCTTACTCTTGCGGTCAGATAAAAGGTGTTCATCTAAGCATGCTCGAACATTTGACTGTTTGATCACAAAGCATAAGCGTTCAAATTATATCGGACCTATAAGCAAGCCATGCAAGACATCCATTAAGTAAAGATATTAATGGTTTGTACGCACGATTTGTAAGAGAGAAAAGAATGAACATAGTCAAGGTTATGGACTGAAAACTTTGCACTTGTGAACCTGTATGGATTCAGCACCCCTGGACTTTTCTTTTGTATTGTTAGACCATGCCAATGACGTTTTCATAAATAGACTCGATTTAATTGATTGGTTTATTGGTTGAGTAGGTATGACTTGTCCAGATATTTTTCAGACACGACTACTATTGGTGACTCGCCGTCTCGAATCGGTATTATGTTGGGATGAATAGGACCTCAAAAAGGAAATTTAGAATTAAAATGATGAGAAATAAGAAATCCGAATGTTTTGCAATACAAGAATTAGTAATTATTCTATACAATAACGAGGAGAAACAAACCCCAAGTTCCATGTTTGTGATTATAGTTTAATTTCTTAGCACCTTGTTCATCCCGATACAATATTGTTTTGAAACGGTGGATCACTTTTTTTCTTAGTTCTCTGTCAAAACCATCAGTATTGTTCAGATAGGTCTTGATTTTATATAACGGAAAGTTTTTCCCTATCTGTTAACGCTTTGTCCAAATGATAGCCAATCAATCGTTACTATTGATATCACTACCTTACATATTCCCAGACAATGATTCCGTTACAGTCTAGATTTAAAAGACTGCTTATTTCTAATAAAGTAGTTCTTTATAGCTCAAGTCCCCGGATGTAGAGTTTTCTCCCTTTAACTAGCATAGTGGCTACAGTCTGGATGTAGTTATTCTTTTGCAAAGTACTAATCTCGGGGGCCCAGCTACTCAATCTCTGTTGGGTGAACAGAAAGCAATCGAGAAAACAACCGTGATCCTTTCATCGTAGGGCGAGCACTCAACCGAGATATCAGGATCCATCTGTTCATAAAGGTGAAATCTGAAACATTCGCTTCATTTGTCCTTGTAAGATAAACATGAGTTCAACTTAATTAGTGTATAACCATATAAAATTTGACACCCATGGTTGGATTAATGTTGCAACCTCGGCAAGGAAATATGTAAAAATGTTGGAGCTTGCTTGATACTAGGACCATTCATCTGAATATAACCAAAATAAAAAAAACCCTTGATGATCATGGTATTGATGGTACGTGCATGTGTTTAAGCAAAATAATTGCCGGTCAGTCCGCCAAATCAATTGTTACAACGCAAGTATGTAACCTTCTACATATGCATTTGTCATAATATTATGCTTGAGAAAATTTTGTGAGATCTTATCATCATCCAAACAATAACAACAAAATTTGATATGGTACTCTAGTAGTAATGTATCTGCCTATACTGGAACTAAACTGACTCATGTTGCAGTCAAATCAAGTCCGCGAGACCTATCTTTGCTGTGCACTCTTCATTTTCCAAACTTTTCCAAACATCATGCAATCCTAATATCTTAATCTATCATGATTTCTAATGTGCTTGTCGGAGACGCACTTCATAAGGGCGGTAATGGAGATATAGGCGGCAGCCATTGTTGACGATCAGTTGGAATCAGTAACTATACGTTGTTAGGAGGAAGTGACACCAGATTGTCTAACCAGATTGTACGTTATGCATCCCAGAGTACCTTTGGACATACAGAAACAAATGCTTGGGATTTCCAAATCAGGCTCATAATTGCGTTTGGTGATTGTCAAGTCTTATCTTGTTGATGTCTCAAGTTTGCTCTTCGGTTTCTTGGAGCGGCGTTGGTCTGACATTCTCGTGAAGATGTTTTGTAGTGGTACTTATTCACTCTTGACCGATCACGACCCAGCAAATATTGAGAACAACAATGCTTCTCAAATATACTTACACAAGACTTGTTACTATCCTTTTGTGCCTGGATAGAGTTTTGACAGAAAACCTTTTAAGGCACTTAAATATTATCACATTCTTTTATGGAGATGTGGTATTACGACATAGGTACCTCTCGTTTTAGTTTGGTACCGAACAGGGCAATACAACCGGCCAGCATTGAATATTTTATAACACAGTTTTTGCCTTTTCTGTGTTTATTGAGACACATATACATAGGAACAGATCGGCCTTTTCTGTTCTATGATTTGAATGATCTCTTTTAGATCGGAGTGAAATTGCATAGATCGGCCATTTCTATGCTATGGATGTTTTTGGGCACCCGTTTGAGGACTTACACAGTACAGTAACCTGCACTATGTCTTGCTATTTTCCGGGCCCCTGCACCACAGACCTGCACAGTGCGATCAAAAATAGCAAGTGACGATTTGCGGCCTGCCATGGGTTTATATATCATGGTGAGTAATGTTCATAGGACGACCGAGAGGGCTTGTCGAGACAAGATGGCCTACAAATCAGGTTTGATAATAAACAACGCATGGTCGCCTTAAGCTAGTTTACCATTGAGACTTAAGCTCGTTCTACAGTAACGTGGCAGTGATCACACCTATTAGTACACCTCCTTTAATGATAATAAAGAGCCGTTGCTAGGTTCCTTTATAGGCCCATAAATGGACGCTTGCATATTGGAACGTAGCAATGACGGTACTACTTTTTGAGGCCTTGAACTTTCAACTTGAACGACAAACTAAAGGAAATAATCGATGATTATCTATGGGGTCGGCTAGTACAATTTTCACTCGACCGTCTAGTCCATTTCAACCAGCTTGGACACCCTATATTCTAATGAGGAATGACTGGCAAAACGCTTTGCTGATGCAACATTTAACAAATTTAACTTTGAAAATCATGTCAATAATTAGCTCGTTATAATTCACTAAAACATAACCTTTTGAAAAGACTTCATGTAAGCTGTATAGAAAGAATGAATGGATGATGGGAACTGTCTGTGACAGTGACTTAATTAGACGCAAAAGAATATAATCAAATGATTTGTCTATTAATTACATTTTCTCTTTTAATTAAAGGTTCCATTAGATAATTACACAATTTCTGAAATTATTCCAGAGTAATCTTTTTTACTGTAATTTTTAAGGGAGGTACAATAAAATAATTTTTGAACATGTGTTGGTTTTCGGCACTCGTTCTTGATTATAGCACTCCTAAATTCGTGATATGGTCAAGAACTCGATGCCGAAAACCAATATAAGTTCAAAATGGTATATTAATGAGCGTTGTAATAGTGTTCACGAATAACGACTGAGTTCCTGTGCGCATGGGAATGCGTAAATAGGCGGCATTGAATGTTATTAACGTTTTATTAAATAGAAGATAAAATATGCAGAAAGCAATATTGTTCTATATGGTTTGCAATTCAAAAATGGGGAGAAAATTCTCATTATATCATTTTATAATTAGAAAAACATTTCTATAATTTAATTTTTCTTTCACAAAATACGCCTCATGTGTAAATGTGTTTTTATCAACGATGAGATTGCTCCATACAATAGCCAATGGGCGCCCAGTGCTAAATCTAATCAATTCAAATCCTTTTCAATAGTATTTTATTAGATTGTAGAATGTAAAAACCGTACACATGATGAAAAGAGTTAATAAGGAAAATAAAATAACATCTCGCTTCCTTTCTTAAGGATAAAGGCACTAATTACCATTATCATATGTTTCAAAGGATGGAATCATATCGATTTGTTCAGTTTATCAAAGACTAAGTATAATCATCTCAGGAAATCGAAATAAATTAAATATCTTTCATTTCAATATATATATATCATTGAATTGGTTATATTGTGAAGTTTAGGGAATTGCAAGGAATCAAATTAAAGACAAAATTTTAATTCTGGGTTCTTTAGTACATTAACCGGTTGATTGGCTATATGGGTAGATTTGCAATTACATACACATTTTAAAGTTCTTTCTGTATGGCTGTCTTTACGCTTTCCACATCTCATTTCGTCCTTGAGTAAACTTCTTAGTCTCTACACCTCAGATTGAGAGGCCTTGATCGGTTTAGAAATAATATAATTATAGGGAATTTTTGAAAATTATTATTTATACATTCATTCATTTGTTCTTTCTCTTTATTTAAGTATTTGTATATTAATTTGCCAGTTGATTTACTCATTCACTTATTCATTTATGTAACTTCCTCCTTACGAAGAGGATGAGAAAAATAATAGCAAACCGATTTCTAGAATGCCGGTTCAGTTTTAACAACACGTGTACTACCAAGCGTTGTGAATTAAGGTGACTTGATATTAATGGTGAATGACCGGTTGCAAAAAGACGGGCAAGATACAGACATCGGAAAGAAAGGGGTTAATTGTCTGAAGTTATAGGCTCTTACATAATGATATTTTTTTCCATCTTCGTCCAACCTGTGTGGATGTAAGCATTCAGGTACATGTTGCTAAAACACAACAAAACAGGTATGCGAAGGGAACAAAAATATCTTTAAAATTATGTTTCGCTGGACCTATGCTAATGGGGTGAGAAAGGTTACAAAATTCACATCCAATACATTAACTCTCCCAATACCAACCCTAAAGAAAAATCGTCATATTCGTTATGATACAGCCATCACTTTTAAAATTGTGAGTTCTTTTGGTGATAAAATTTAAGCCAAATTTTTAATTATAAGTTGTAAATACGCGCTGGTTTCTATACTGCTCGTATTGTGGAAACGAATTGTGTATAGCTTGGACTTACTGCTTTGTGCATGAGTGAAAATAAATTATGTTGGGTGGGTTTGAAGTTTTAGGGGAAATTTCAGAAAATGACCGATAAGGAGAGAGTTGAAATAAATTATAATTAAAGTGTGTGACTCGCCGTCTCAAAAACCACATTATATTATAGGGTGATATTAACCAGTTAACTGTCGTAATATGAAAATTCACGTATTCAAAAATTTGGCCAGAAAACAAGTCTTCAATCGATCGATTTACTTTACTCTCATCTTGGGAAACACACACACACACACTCTCTCTCTCTCTCACACACACACACACACACACACATATATATATATATATATATATATATATATATATATATATATATATATATATATATAAGCTCAGTTGGTCGAGCACTCGCTTCACACGCAAAGAGACCAAGATCGATCCCGGTGTGACGAACGATTTTCTTTCAATGCATGATTTCTTTAACATTCGTCAGCGTCTCATTCAAAACCACTTCAAATCTAGTGCACGATATATATTTGCCAAGGCAGATTAACACCTCCAGTTAAGATACTCAAAACATGGACAGTCTTTTTCCAATAAAGGTCTAAATTTTGCTAACGGAAATTTTGGTCGATAGGTGGAAAACCTTCCCATTGTATAACGGAACACTCGCTTTCAGCTTAAGGCTTATTTACCTGTTCAAATTGTCTGCCCATTGTATCCATACCTCCTGCTAATTACCTTTTCCAAACAAGACTCCAACGTGCATATGCCCTGAGGTTCTTGTCTCGTTCAAGAGTAGCTAAAATTGCAATTAAATTCTAGCTCTCCGTTAATTCTTCGTTACTCCGTATTAATCAAAGCATCTGAATATCATTGGCTATCTTAAACAGGAACATTCTTCTGATTGGCTATTCCCATAATCCCAACGCGTTCCTTTAATTCACAAAATCAAATTCATCTCTGAATCGAATCACACATACGCTTGGAATCCCAAGAAAGAAGAGCTATCTCTCTCATTTCAAACTTGTAAAAGTTTTTCTTCCCTCGGCTGAAGGTAAAATGAATTATTTGTTAACATTCAAAGTGGAACGAGATATCACTGTGAATTCAATTTAATCTAGCATTACTATTATAGTTTGTGTATATATTTTAATTGTGCAATTCCGTGGATGTTCGTAAGTTGGAATACCTGTACAAAACTATATCTATATGTATATTATACTATAGTTGACATTTGTTTATGATCTATGCTATTATTTCATTTATATTCAATGTGTATATTGCTTGAATTTCTGTACCCTACCGCCAATCGCCGGCCGCACATCATAACCTCAAGTATGATTAATAAAAATAAATAAAGAAATACCAACCCTGTTAAATTCTCATCATGTAAGATAGCTCGACTGTCAGTTGATGTTTGATACAAATGTAATAACTACCATTATCATGGAGTTACTGCTTCTCCTGGCCTTTGTCGGCAAATAAAGGCTATTATGATGTGTCGCTCAAGAACGATCCGGTGGCGAAAGACAAACTCGATTGGCTCTAAGACCTTGTTGTTTTAACTCTTAATTGAGGTCCTTGTCCTTGAAGCACCCAGTCCGTGCCGAATCCCTGCCTCCCAGTCCTTGCATAGTGGTAAACCCCAGATGTCAGTCATCGCCGACACCAGAACATTTCTGTCAGCCCATAACTACAACACACTGTTGTGAAGTCCAGAAAACCCTGCAAGCAGGAGCCAACCCTGGAACTAGCTGATACATTTGCCTCAATCAAGCAAGCCGGCAGGATAAAGATAAGCCAAACGGGCTTATACCATTTTCAAATGTATTTTCCACAGACACAAATGACTAGAAACTAAATCAATCAATCAGTCATAAATAAATCAATAAATAAATCAATAGATAAATAATAACTTAGATCCACTCAATTAGAGCTATTCTTCCTGATATTAAATAAATACTTATTCTTTCTATCTTTTCCTGTAACAATCTAATTAAACTTTATGTATAAAATTGTTATTATTGTATTGGGCGTTACTATTGTCTTGACTCACTTGTTATAATACAATTAAGTTATAAGGGACCATAAGGCATTTCTTAATCACACATAGATTAAACCTGAGCCGTTTGTGGTATAGGTTGAGTGGCGCAGCTGGTAACGAGAGCCATAGCGCGCATACTAGTTCGAATCCAGACCATTGAGCTATCGGCTGGACTCGATCCCACAAAAATAACACACAACCCGCCACACCGGGTGCAGTCAAGATTTTATTTCTGATCTCCCTGTCCACCCAGCAGTGATTGGGTAGCTAGGTCTCTTAGATCTGGTAGAAATTTCTTTGCCATAGACTAGCATCCTATCCAAATGGTAGCAAGCGATTGCTATAGCCCGTTTCACGCTAAAGAAACCAGGATACACTCCGGCTCTGTGGACCTAATGGTTACTTTACTATTATGTCGGGATTACTAAGATTCTTAAAATTGAAAATATTGCGAAAAAAAAAAAAAGAATTTTAGTTGTCGATATAGGTTTTATAGAAAGCAAAGGAAATGGTTTTTGTAAGTTACAAATTCAAAAATTTTACATTTCTGGTCATTTTGGCTTTTTAAAAAAATTTCTTCACAACAATATAATACTGGTTTAAGGCAGTTGATTACCATCTGTGTCCAGACGTGAAGTGAGTAGGAAAGTGCCAGAAGACAATGGAGAATACAAATTTCGAGGCGGCGATGGGGGCTCGAACCCGCGACCTTACAGGTACTACAACTCCGCCTGGCCGGGACGAGCTTGGCTGGGGAAAGCGTGGCTCTACTGTATAAGCTATCCAACACACCGGAGTGTTTAATAGCTCATATGATAGAATCACGCTCTCCCCGAGGCGAAGTAAAGTCGCGGGTGCGAGCCCCCACCGACGCAGCGAAATTTTTATTCTCTATTGTCTTCTGGCACTTTCCTACTCACTTCATTTCTTGTTATTATCAACATAAGTTCCTGCGACAATCATTTTTCTGATTAATCTGTGTTCAGGCAGTCTTCGTCTAACTCGTGAAAATGAAAGATTTCAAATAAGTAATACCTAGTTCTAGATATTAGATTTGCACTGTCTACAATCGTGGAAACTAGAAATGCGAATAAACCTTTGCAGAACATGACGTCAAATCGAGGTCATGACAGCTTTTCAAATACATGAGATTCGATTACTTTTGCAGATAAGGGTACTTGTCTGTCGCAGAGAATCCATAAGTTCGAAAGAAGGGGATGGGGGGAAAGGGGGGGGGGGGGGGGGTTGACGTATTTTCTCTTTCATTATAAAAAATAAATCCAATAACTGAATTATGGCTTCTAGATCTTGCCAATTTTCTCTAGATTTGATTTCCTTCTATTCATAGACGTGAATAGCTCAATCAATTGAATTGAAACTTTCCTTCGTGCAACAAATGTCAGGCATGTTAATAACAATAATATTAAAAGCATAAAAATATCAAAAAAATAAAATTCTTCGTTGTGCAGGCTTTTGGTTTAAAATACTTATGATAATTAAGGCACATGCTTATATATTGAGTACAACGCTAATATGGAGCATTGGATACGTAATATAAACATTCGAGCGTGTTACTGATTAAATTTCCTCACTTGTGCGGCTATATGATCTAGTGGTATGACACTCGCCTTCGGATCGGACGGTCCGGGTTCGAGAGTCTCTCTCTGAACCGCGCATAGCTGAGTCCTTGGGGGAAAAAGGCTCTTTACTCACATTATCTGACCATACTCAGGTGTAAGATTAATACCTGGCCATTAACAGCGCTGTTTCTGTCGGAAAAAAAAATAATGCCCCTAAATAGGAGTCATGTCTCGTCTTACATTTTAAGTGTTGCTGTTGACTAGGAAACTCGTGTCAAGCACTTTAAGCACGTTTAGTGTATACATAAATGCACTACAAGTTTGACAAAGTTTACAAATATGAAATGTCAGA
Organism: Berghia stephanieae; assembly: GCF_034508935.2. Taxonomy (NCBI): domain Eukaryota; kingdom Metazoa; phylum Mollusca; class Gastropoda; order Nudibranchia; family Aeolidiidae; genus Berghia; species Berghia stephanieae. The sequence goes on from NC_088361.1 coordinate 70,562,004, forward strand.
AAATTTTATAGATAGCTCAGAGTAAAACTATCGCAGCGAGATCATCAGAAGTATTGAAGTATCCAATAATAACAAAAATGAACAAAAACAACAACAATGAAAAAAAGAGAGAGACAAATGTGTTGTGCTCGTATGAATGTATTCCTGTCAAATCATTTGTTTTCTGGCACAGTATGCCATTACAAATTCTCGGTCGTTTTCTGCTGTAAAAATTAATGAACAAATACCTGAAAACGAGGTCCAAATAAGGCAATCACATTTAGTCTATCACGTAAGGAGGAATGTTGCGATATAAAAAAAATTATTTCTTTTCTGCGGGCCAGACCTCCATAAAACAGCGAATATTTTTGACTAAGAGAGGCTCAGCTGATTAGATTAACCCGTCACAGGCAAGAAACGGACAATGATAGTTTAATGCTACCTCCACGAATGAATAATCACTATTCCATCCCTCCCCCCCCCCCCCCCCCCCCCCCCAATGGAAAACCCTATCATTTCTTTGTAAAAATGGATTCGTTGGATATTGCTTCGAACCGGTTGAATAAAATATTTATTCAACGATTGCAGAATATTTTAAATACAGGTTCAAAATGTTGCTGATTGGCCATCTAAAAAATATTTTAGTGCGTCTGAATACGATGTGATGTAACGTTTTGGGGGGTCAAACTGTTCGTTTTTTGCAGAGCAGATGAACATCGAATCGCTGATTGATAAGAAAAACCAACACTCACTTGGCAAGAGACTGTAAATGTATTATTAGCTGCTACCCCTCCCCCTTCACACAACATTAACATATCAAATAGGTTTGGAGAAAACATGACTTTTTTTCAATCAAAAAACCGCAGCGACACGTCGTACCGACTGACCCCAAGGACTACAACACAATCTGTTTATCACAAATACAGCACACTTACAAGAAATATTTCAAGGTTCAGCATCTAATAACTGTACCTACAATTTTTCATCTTTGCTTCATAATTGCGTAAAACGTGTGAAAAATCAATGCTTCATTGAAATGAAAACAAAATATGGACATTTGGGTGCTAAGGATGGACGCTAATTGACGAATGGTCTTAACAAGTACTTGGTAATTTAGATCCTTAATGGATACTTGTAGACACTGAGAAAAGTGTAGATAGATAAAAGTGTACTTTTCGTCTTTGTTTTTTGGTTTCGGAAAGGGATTTTTTAAATTCTAAAATTAAACTATACAAACCTTTATCGGCTAAAATGTGAAATAGTATCAAGAAAATGACAGACAGTATTTGACGACTTCCAATGACCTTATAATGTGACAATATTTAAAACAAAAGGATAGCCAGCGTTCTCTAATCAACGAAAAGTGAATATGATATATACAAACTCAATCTCGGAGAAAACTCAAACGAAACACTGATATTGTAAAAGAAAGCAGTGTTCGGACCCATTGGATTTCGACTAAAAGTTTGAACGTGCTCCAATACCGATAGGTCGACAGTCATTTGGTGATGCTCAGTACCGATTAGTGTGCATGTGACAAAAGAAGGGAATTCCTTGGAAGGGACTTTCTGACACGTTTTGATGATGAACCAAACATTTCCTAAAATGCTCACTAAAGATAACTTGAATTAGTGCAAAAGGAAGCATTTTACACAATATTGGTTACGAAGTGTCGAAGAAAATTACTTTTAGGGGTCAAATACATGTATTTTTTCACGGGATTTATTAAATTCGTTATTTTTTTTTATCGCGGAATAACTCCAATAAATTCAAATATGTTGCATGGAGTCTTGAAGCCTAAAAAAAGCGAATATACAGAAAAGATTAGTTGGAATTCTAATCATTTGTCTGTTGTGGTTAATGAAGCTTAAAATTTCTTCACATAAGTTTCATATTCGTCAGTCGTTGTAGACCACTACCGAGACGACACAATAATACTGTGCAAGGGGGCCTAGTATTTACCTTTATCTATCTCGGGTGTCTTTTTGGCTTTACTGAATACAACTAAATACAATGACACGTGAAAATTAGTCTTTGATACCCCCTCCCCCCCCCCCCCCCCCCCCCCCCCGTAAGACAGTTTTAGTCATACAAGCAAAGTAATTTCACTTCAACAGATCTCAATACTCTTCAACAGTCGTAACGTCACTTCCTTCCTAATGACGCATGGTAACTTAGTAACACTGGCTCAAAACTATCGGAACAATGGCGGACGCCCGTATGAAATATTTCTCCCGCGAGTATAAAGCGTATCCAGAAGAAAAAAAAACACATACATTTGATCATGTTTTGACAGCATGAAGAATAAAAAGTAATGATTTTCTTTGTTTAGAACCAAGATGGCCGCCGTTGCCAGGCGGCGTGACATCAGACTATTGAATCGTATTGATGGTACGAACGTTACTAAGCAATTTCCAATCAGAACTTTCCCTGCTGGTTAGCCCGCAGCGTCCGTTTGACTAGCTATTTCTAGTCAACTGGCAAACGTTCCTTAATTACATAGCTACATTTAGTACATGCCAATGAGACATACAGGTCAGTCCTACAGTCAATAAGTATTTATGAATTTATTTTAACACGCTGAGGAAGGAATTGCATCATAACACTTGACAACCTAATGCATTTTTAAAAAATCGTGTGTGTTACAATAGTGAATAATGCTCAGGAGATGTGGCCTGTTTGCATCGGGTGATAGGCGAGTGCTAAATGTGCTATGGGTCTTCAATTCAGACATCGGTTAATATCAGGCGGAAATTTTCTGAGTCAAAAATAAAACAACTGAAACTATTCAGTTTTAATAAAATACACGCCAATTTAAAAAAAAAAAAAAAAGCACTGCACGTTGATTGAACAACCCGAGAATCATACTATCCAGATGTAAGATAATGTTTTAAAAGGGCATCTATGTCAATAGCTTGCAATGCATATCTAAAAAATCACAGAGGAACCACCAAATGCATAAAAGGCACCAAATGCCTTTGAAATCGTTCTGGTTGGGTGGAATGAGATTGGAATTTTGAAGTGAGCGATCAAGATTGCATGTCCAATAATTTGACTATCGATTAACTCAGTTTTGTCTTATTCATTTATAATGTTATCAACTTATTTCTGTTTTTATTTATTATCATTCTTTTTTATTTACAAAACCATTGTCTTAGAGAACCATACACCCCGGTCTCTCAAAAATCATCGGAAAGTGAACTCAGATAAAAAAAGAGATTCATAGGTGTAAAGATGAATACATATATTATTGACTGATTGATAGATAAATACATAGATAGACATTCAGACAGACAGACAGATAGCTGAATAAATACATAGATAAATAGATAGATAGATAGATAGATAGATAGATAGATAGATAGATAGATAGATAGATAGATAGATAGAGAGAGAGAGATGGGGGGGGGAAGAGAGAGAGAGAGAGAGAGAGAGAGAGAGAGAGAGAGAGAGAGAGAGAGAGAGGAGATAGTTTTTAAAAAATTAATGTTCCCTTTATTCATCACATAGGGGAAATTGTCTCTAGGGTCTATCCCAATGGAAGTCTGGAATAATTCAGGCGTCAGCCGCAAAGCATCGCCACAAACCGAGCTAGGGCGAGGTGGTGACTTGCTGAAGGCCACACAGCGAAGCGGGTAATCGAACTCGGTACCTTTGAGGTACGAAGCAAAGACCTTAGCGCTGAGCCACGCTGCCTCATGATAGATAGATAGATGGATAGATAGATAGATAGATAGATAGATAGATAGGTAGATAGATAGATAGATAGATAGATAGATAGAGGGATAGGTAGATAGATAGATAGATAGATAGATAGATAGATAGATAGATAGATAGATAGATAGATAGATAGATAGATAGATAGATAGATAGAGGGATATGTAGATAGAAAGATAGATAGATAGATAGATAGATAGATAGATAGAGGGATATGTAGATAGATAGATAGATAGATAGATAGATAGATAGATAGATAGATAGATAGATAGATAGATAGATAGATAGATAGATAGATAGACATAGGGATTGGTAGATAATATGTGTAAATAGAGAATCAATTTCAGAGGAAGAAGTTTTACCTTATCTATAGGAAAATGAAGAGATGACATTTCAAAAGGGGGAGAAGAAAGAGGAATAGGATGTAGATGGTGATGATGATGATGATGATGATGATGATGATGATGATGATGATGATGATGAGTTAGAGGGGAAGAAGAGGAGGGAAAAGAAGAAGAAGAAGAAGAAGAAGAAGAAGAAGAAGAAGAAGAAGAAGAAGAAGAAGAAGAAGAAGAAGAAGAAGAAGAAGAAGAAGGTGAATAAGAGGAGGAGGTGGTTGAGGATGATGATGAGGGGGAGGATGAGAAGGGGGGGAAGTAGGGGAGGAGGATGTGAAGGGCGAGGGTTAGAAGACTAAGAAGAAGAAATAGGAGAATATACCAAGAACTGAGACAGAGTGGCGAGACCATGTTTAAAGATAAGCAGGATTAGGCCGTAAATGTAGACTTCGGATCATATTAATCTCATTATAGCTTTCAAAAAGGAAGTGATTAAATCGTCTTCAACGCAACACGGGTCTCAGGTCATCATCCAAAATAGCTACCAAATCAGTATGTTCCCTCGGGCAGTCACGACGGCTTTTCTCAACCACCATCGATTACGGTTGAAGGGCGTCTCTTTCTCTTGGGTTAGCTTATCTTAATTAGCTTTTGAAAGTGCCGTACCTTATGGCTGTTCAACCAATAAAGTTTATAAACAGTTTAATATATTTGTCAATGTCGTAATTGCCAAATAGTTCATTATTCAATAATTCTTTTTTGAATCCCTCGCAGTGAAAGCTGGGTCTTTTACACCTGACAGAAAGTACTTTGCCATAGACTATCTAAATGATTGCCTGGATTGTTTACAACCAACTAACATGAATTTAATTACAAGACTGATTTTCCAAATTGGTATGATCTCATTGTGGAAATGGGTATATTGTCAAACCAACGAAAGATGAACTGCACGACAACAATGTTAAAATAAGCCCATTTTTACATTTGGTTATCAAACCGGTTATTGGATCAATATGTGTACACAGTTGTTAACCGTTCAACTCTACAGATAAAGGAATGTAAAATAAATGATAGAACAGCTTACAATAGATCAAATATCAATCATGAATGGTTTCGTACTCAAGCTTTGTCTTCAATGAGAAACAAAAACAGCTAGAACGCAATACTTCAAGTTAAGAGGCTATTCAGTTGTCTTAATGACTTTAGATGAGATTTGTGCCCGGAATATTCCATGTTTCGTATTTTGTTTTTCTGTAGCTATAATAATCATTTTTGAATAATAATCGTTTACAATCCACAGCTTTGTATTGACTTCAACCCTATAGAAACCAGGCTTTACTAAGGTTACAAATGCCGTATCGCCGGGAGTGACTAAATGACTGCCTTCTTTAAGGCCCAGGCTGCGAACCATTTCCTCTATATAACCAACCGTCTCAAATTGATATGTAAGAATTGCTAAGTATCATTTTCCATCTGGGTGGTGTTAGGTGTCGCTCAAATAGAGCGCTCTCTGGTATTACGTTATGTGTCGCTCTATTAGTACGATATAGTCTATAGATAGAATGCGCTAGGCCAAGGAGTTCACAACATTGCCATCCGGAAATATAACGGACCAACACACAAACTCTGTGTAACCATGAACTTTTATAGTTTGGTTAATACAGTTTAGTGAGAACAACTCACAAACGCGGATGGCAAAAACAATAACAAAGGCCTGAGTGACGTCATCTGCATACTATCAAAGGCCTGAGTGACGTCATCTGCATACTATCTATAGATAGTATGCAGATGACGTCACTCAGGCCTTTGTTATTGTTTTTGCCATCCGCGTTTGTGAGTTGTTTTCACTGAACTGTATTAACCAGACTATAAAATTTCATGGTTACACAGAGTTTGTATGTTGGTCCGTTATACTTCCGGGTGGCAATGTTGTGAACTCCTTGGCCAAGCGCATTCTATCTATATCTAGACATTTCCTTTCCCTTTGATCTGATTTTATGTGTACTTTAGCTTTTTTATAAGTGGACAGGTGTGCTAGTTACCGACATAAATAAATGGCAATTACCAGATGGAAAAACAATAATAATGTTATTGGTCTTGAATTGGCACCCGACGCGCCATGGGCGCATTTTCCTGCCCCGTCAGTGATGATTGGATCCGGGAACGTGCAAGTGTCTGCACAATGACACCTGCACGAAATTGTTCAAATAATTGGCCTCAGTCCGAAAAAGGCAAGATAATCACCGTGTGACTTTTTGCACTGTTAAGAGTTTATTGGTGTTGCTATATATATATATATATATATATATATATATATATATATATATATATATATATATATATATATATATATATATATTTTTTTTTTTTTTTTTAAACAGTATCTAATGATTAACAGAATTTAAATTTTAAAAAGGTCTTCTGTTAAAGATCTGCTTTTTGTGGGAAGGACTTTTTTTCTTGTGGGGGAGGGAGGGGGGAGGTGGATTTTTGTTTTGGTTTGTTTGTTTTGTTTCTGATTTTAGTTTTAGTTTTAAAATATTTAAGTAGAGTTAGACTGTTTACTCAGTGCCTTTGTTGTGACTAAAACGTTACCATATTATGTGAAACTCGTGTCAGAATGTAAGATTTGTTATATTAATATTATTATTATCATCAATCACAAATTCATGTTTTTATAAAGAATTACCTAACTCGACACAAGTGTAAGTGTGTTCAGCTACCAAATATTGTAATAATGTTAATACAAACACGGTGCCTATTACAGGCGACTTGTGAAGATGAAATGGGGTAAATGTTGCTTACATACTCGGATACTGTGAACAATAATATTAGTGAATCCAATCACTGTGGATTTGAATTACATGGACATTGAGACCAACATCTTTATTTTGTGTACGTATGTAAGTATCTCTCAACTCCAACGAGCGAGCCACAGTCAAATCGGAGAGCCTCGAGATGCCAGGCTATAAGTGCACTTCATTAGGATCATTTAACCTCGACGGCCCGTCACGTTTAATTCACACTTGGATGTCCTCTTGTGGGTGTGCACTTTACTATCGTACGGAACCTTTCCCATGAATCGTTATTTAGTGTTTAATCATTCCTTTAACCGACGTGTACCTATCTGCAGGTCTGATAACCCAGATCGTTATTGGCTCATTGTTGTTACAACAATTTTAAAACGAGCCCATAATTGCGTTCGGTTATCAGACCTGCAAATATGTACATGTTGGTTACAACAATTATCCCTAAATAAGAGGGTGCCATTTAATTACCATCATTATTATTGATATTGATAAGACATAACTATTGTTAGCTATAATATGATGCAATTATTGTCATTTGTCTATCTATTCATTTATCGTCCATATCTGATATGCCATTCATTGGAGTGCGTGTTGTCCCCCTATTGATAGCACTGAGTTGAAAATTTATCAAAATTTACCAAAATCGATGACATGGAACTCAAATAACATGGTACCAATATTGCTGCATCTCTTTCTTGAACTCACCCCCTGGTCTCAGGGCTGTCTCGTAACAACTGGCAAGGCTTATCCCTGGAATTGATGCCCCCACTGAATGGTCGCGTGACCTCTTGTTGTTATGCCTTGCAACTGACATGGATTCCCTTTTTACTATTACCTTAAAGTATGAGTCCCGGTTTATTCAATCAACATACAATTGCAACACATATAAACATAACGTCTATTATCGTATGTTTTAATAGACGTAGTCCAATGATCATTTCAGTGGTTTCATTTTTGACTCGAAATTTTTAAAAGTAATTTTGCCTCTGTTATTGAGTGATAACAGTGAACCGGCGGCCCGCAGCCAACTTAAGTTTTGCCTATCAACTGAAGCAATCAACCGGCGGCCCGTAGCCAACTTAAGTTTTGCCTATCAACTGAAGCAATCAACCGACGGCCCGTAGCCAACTTAAGTTTTGCCTATCACTATCAACTGAAGCAATCAACCGACGGCCCGTAGCCAACTTAAGTTTTGCCTATCAACTGAAGCAATCAACCGACGGCCCGTAGCCAACTTAAGTTTTGCCTATCAACTGAAGCAATCAGCCCCAAATGTCTTGGTCTTCGATCACAAATTTAACACACAGGCGATTAAAAAAAAATATGTAGTGTCGTCGCGCGCGATGCAATTCCTTAATTATTGTGTCAAAATAATATTGTAATAAATACTCACAAACTATTGGGGCTGACCGATTTGGCTGCTTGGCATGTACTCAAAGTAACTAAGGGTCGACCGCATAGAGAAATCCATCTCAAACACTTTTCATGTGGCCTTATTAGTTTTGAGAGGGGAATAAGAAAACACCCAAACAAAACTTTCAGGGTGGGCGGGGATCATCGCTGATACACGTTTTATGTACCTATGCATCATTTCGGAATGTTGCCAATTTGTTTGAAGCGTTTTCATTGTAAGAAGCACAGAGTGTATTAATCGATGAATGGCAGACCTTTTTGTTGAAAGGAAATAACCAATAAAAGGAATAGAACTGTCTAGGTAATTTTTTGATTGGATGATGCTTAATGAAGCTGGAATCTTTTGACTTATTACCCCCTTGGCAGTTATAGCAGGCCTATAACTCTTTTAATTTCCATTGTTTTATGTTGACGCACTTTATTCTGTATCTTGTAATTCGTCGTTTGGATAGAAATAAATGTTAACGAGTGATGTTACGGAAGCTTGGAATTCGTTCAGAGAGATCCTTTGTAATTTCGCATGTTTTGGAAATGTTTTGGCTCCATATGTATGTGCTTTCTTCATCCAGTTTCAAAATTCAATCTTGTCGGCAAAAAAAAAAACTCAAACAACCCGGCATGCAGACACGGCTTGCCCTTTTCCTGGGCCCATACCTCACACAACACACATGATGACAATGAGAAGATATTACGTTGGTTCGGTCATCGTCCAGGAAGCACGTCAATCGTAGGAAGTCCGATTAACCAGTAAACTGCCGTACTCTGGAAGAACTCGTATATAAAAATTTGGCCAGAAAACCCGCCCATCAAATATTGATCGATTTAAATAACCCCCATCTTGAGACTCAAACCTGAGACTAAGGAATACCTTGCATAGTCCCAGGTTTGAGAGATTCTACCTATATGACGGTCATTTAAATCGGTCGATATTCTTAATACGTGTGTTTCCAGACAGTTAACTGTTTTATACGAGAATCAGATGAGACTCCGCCAGCATTTGATTGGCGCTACACTAAAAACATGGTTAACTCCATTTAGACAAAAGCATTTACATATGGATTTTTTTCTTTTCTCAAGATGTCAGCACGTGTTTCCAAGGATAAAAACATAAAGTAGAGTGAGAATTTAAAAAAAATACTCACCACTTCTCTGCTCCATCTTTACAACAATAAAAAAAATCAATTCCAAGTAGCTACGCACAATCATTCTTTTACGCACGTTCCAAAAAAACAACAATCATGTTTTTAAACGCAACAGTCTTAATTGAGTTTATACATGAAATTGTGAGCACAGGATAAACAAAGAAGCAATTCGACTTGAGAAGCCTCAGTTTTCAATTAATTGATATGTTCTTTGTTTACCTTATTTAAATTTTAAAAATATTCATGACTGTTTTTAACTAAAGGCACGTGCCCAAGAGGCGGCCGACAAATATATAAAAATAGTAAATGTCCCCAAACCAACTTAAGTAAGTCAATAGTTGATTTTGTTTCCTTGAGACATGTCATTATATTATAACAAATAATGTTTTCAATTGATTATTTCAAAATAAATTTTCACTGGTCAGCATTCAATTCAAAAGAATCACAATGTTATTGTTTATTTTTATTCAGTAAAAGGAAACATTTTCTTGTCGGTTTATCGTAGGGGTTTTTCCATTTCAAAATATTTACCAGAGACTGGTGGTCTTCAGTTAATCTCAAACTTTATATTTAGCAGCGTGGTAAAAGCTGCCCTTCACAACCGAAAGATTTCTATATCGACCCATGTGCGCGCGCGCGCGCGCGTGTGTGTGTGTGTGTGTGTGTGTCTTTATCTGCGTTTGAATGTGTGATTGTATATGTGTGTGTGTGTGTGTTTGTGTGTGTGTGCGTGGGTGGGTGGGTGTATGTATACTTTTAATAAAGCGGACGAAGACGTTTTCGCTGGCCTTGGTAAGTGTAATCTAAACAAGACAGACGACGAAAAACAAACAATTATTAAACCTTTAAGATCCTTAAAATGAAAGTAGGAAAACTTTAATAATACCTCATTATTGATACGTTTTGATAATACTTAAACAAATTATTCTTTGTGAAATATTACCTCTCTTCATCGTTAACCAAAATAGATAGTAATAACTTTTTATTTCTCTCTTATCAACAATCAGATTAGATTTTATATCTAGAGAGAAATACAAGTAAGAATGATTCATATTGAATCTAAAATCGGTTCTATCTATTCTCAGAATGGATGACGAACATATTTCAAATAACATCACCACACCAGGGCAATGAAGATTTCACGAGTTGCAGGCAGTTTCAGATTTTAAACAAAATGTAATAAAATGATAATAACAATAATGATAATAATAATAATAATAATATTAATAATAATAATAATAATAATAATAATAATAATAATAATAATAATAATAATAATAATAATAATAATAATTATTATAACAATAATAATATTAATAATAATAATAATAATAATAATAATAATAATAATGATAATAATAATAATAATAATAATAATAATAATAATAATAATAATAATAATAATAATAATAATAATAATAATAATAATAATAATAATAATAATAACACTTATAAAACACATCAGTATTATTATTAACATTGATTTCAAGAAAGGAAAATGTGCAATTTGTTCTCACTAAATTATTATCTGAAGATAATCGCAGCCCTAGCAAGTATGGGACAGTGGTAATGATGAACTCGGTTTTCAATGAAGCCCGATTCGCATCGCTGATATTGCGATCCTGTTGAAAATGATCATGTTCTTTATTCATTTATTCAAACAAACAATTGCATTATATATTGTATGAGATATCCGGACTAATTTTTAAATTAATGCTCGTCTTGCAAGGTTTAATTTTACAACTATATAAATAAAGACGTCAAGAAAAATCATCTGAATCTCACATTGTTTCCATCTTATGAGATATTACTAGCCGCCAAATATATTATAATAAGTAGTCTAGATATATATATATATATGACCCAGATTGGTCCTCCCCGGTAACACCAATGTTTACATGATGGGACGCTCATTCAACAGCTAACTGCTGTAGTTTGGAAAGACACGTATTTAAAACATTGGCCAGAAAACTCGTCCTTCAAATATCGATTGATTTAAATGACCAAAATACTTGGCAAAATCTCTCAACCCTAGGACTTCGCGAAGTTATTGTCTTATTACAGATGGCATTATGTCAGGATGAACCAGATGCGAAAAAAGGATTTTAGAGGTAGAATGACCAGATAATGTAACACGTTTTGACGCTTTTAATAAAATATGTCAAATGTCTCTAATAGCACCTTACCCAAGCCTCATGATGATTTTATATTATACCACAATTATCGGTATTACCACCTTGTTTCATTGGTTTCAATCACCATTTTTTATCTCCTTTCATGTATATAAATCAACTTGAAGCTTGATACTTGAAACCTCATGATTTCGGTAAAAAAAAATCTCATTCACAGCATCTAAATTACTCCACCACATTACCGTTTTGAGCCGGTTTTGGTCATTGATTATAATGGTTAATCTCCCTGCAATGTTCAAACGTTCTTTAAATCCGTACTTGGACACATATTTTTATCTTTCATCGTATACTCAAGTCGAAGGTTAATGGGTCTTGATATTATGAGATGGAAATCATGAAAAATAAAAAAACTAGTTCTGTTACTTGTTTACTGTTCGATAGGTGGGCAGATCGGGGAAAAGGAAAATCAGACTGATTTTATCCCCGGTCTGGAGTTGAGAGAGGCGTCCTACATCCTCTTGACATTCAATACAAGATAAAACAAGATATGTTTTTCTCTTTTTTCTCCTTCTGTGTCTTCTAGCCCATTGTATCTGTTTGTTACTTTCCAAGTTTCTTTATGTCTATGCTCTGAAATGAGATTACTAGCTTTTATCCTGTCACAGACGGATGCTATCGATGGGAAAACAGACAAGACAAGTGAATGGTTTTTATTTTGGGGATTTTTGTTTTCATTTAAATTATCGTTTTGAAATGTCTTGATTATCATACGATTCTTACTCGCTTGCTTTTTGGAATTCCGGACGTGTTCCTAACCACTACTCGAGCTTGCGATTGCGCGTTGGGAACACATTTCTAATTTCAAAACATTATCTTATTTCTCATATTTTATCCACAATCATTCATTAGAGACAAGATTAAAACTTCATGAAATATTCAAACACAATGACACCCCGCTCCATAGTCAACAACATACACTCGCTCTCAAACATAATATCAAACACAAACACACACACACACACACAAGCACGCACACACACACACACACACACACACACAAACAACTAGACAACTAGGCTACTTAATGGATTATTGGAAGACCCCGTGACCGTGAGTTACCCTCGATATCACCAAAAGGCAAGCAAACTTGGAAATGCTACCTGTGCCCATAGAAAATTTTGATACGAATGACTGATGTCACATATGCGGCGAGGGAAAGCAGTTTATTTTCTGTTTGCCTCTATTTTTAGCTTCTTAGGTTGTGATGAAACAAGTGCTACTCTCTCTCTCTCTCTCTCTCTCTCTCTCTCTCTCTCTCTCTCTCTCTCTGTTTATTTATTTATTCATTACTCCAGGTCTTTTATCATGATAGAAGCCAATAGATTCTTCCAGACTACTATTCCCAATTTTTCATTAAAATTTATTAAACTTATGAATATTTTGTAGACGTGCGTCTTACTTTCCTCTGCAATATTATTGGCAAAGAATAAACAAAGCAGTAAACAGTGCTTACTTTGCTTCTACGAAATGGACAACACGTGCCTGATGCATTTATACATACAGACGCAAAATCAGACTCACAAACAAATCCCCCCCCCCCCTGTCCCTCTCTCTCTCTCTCTCTCTCCCTCCCTCTCTCTCTCTCTCTCTCTCTCTCTCTCTCTCTCTCTCTCTCATTCTTTCCCCCCCCCCCCCTTTCCTCCATCACTCTTTTTTTTTTCTTCTGTCGCGTTTATTTTCTCTCATAAATTTTCTCTTCCACCTTCAGTATTTCTCCCTCTATCTCTCATTCTCTATCTCTCTCTCTCTCTCTCTCTCTCTCTCTCTCTCCCTCTTTTTATTATCTTTTTTGTTCTCTTAGTAATTTTCTCTATTTCTTTTGTCTTTCTCCTTTTATCTCTCATTCTGTTTCTTTCTACATATTTTTGCTCTCTCGCTCTCTCATTCGCTATCTTTCACTCTCTCTCTCTCTCTCTGTCTCTCTCTCTCTCTCTCTCTCTCTCTTGTATTTCTGTAGGTATGTCTGTTTGTCTCACACACTCTCTCTCCCCCTCCCGTCTCTCTCTCACTCGTCCTCTCTCTACTTCAACTATGATATTTCTATTCCCTTATTTCATCCAGGTCCTGATAATCACATCAGACTACATAATCCAAATCATGTCTCCCTCCAGCCATTTTTATGTTTTTGAAGCCAAACACCTCCAAACTTCAATATTATTTTTGTCTGATTCAAAGTCTGGTCCATTTGTGTCACCTTTCCATTTCCTGACTCGGTCCTATTTTTGTGTTGTCACTTTTGTGATTTCCTGCTGTCCCTTTTGGGAATAATTATAATCAGATTTCAATAAAGACTACTCTATATTTACTGAAGGCCAAAAAGATGACTATCTGTTCAGACAGTTAAATTGCTAGTGTTTCCCATTCATATGAAAGAATACCATTTTCGAACCCTTGTGGATATTTGGGACTGGGGTATTTATTTTTCTAAATCCACCCAGTGGTTAACTAGGTAAAAAAATATAAATATAAATACGACCACGCAATAATGTGCATTTGCATGAATTTGCCATGCTTAATGCGCTTCACAAAGCTGTATTTATACTTTTGTATAATGTGGTCTTATGTGGTCTTGTGGTATCACACTCGCTTTCGGATCGGAAGGTCATGGGTTCGAGCCTAGATCGGTGCATAGTTGAGTCCTTGGAAAAGACTCTTTACTCACATTCTTTCACCGTACTCGTGTTTAAAATGAGTACCTAGCCGTTAACAGCGTTGTCTCTGTCCGAAAAAAAATTGTAATATCGCCTAACAGGCGTCATGTCTCGTTCTACATGTTAAGTGTTGCTGTTGTTTAGGGACCCCTTGTAAACCGCTTTGAGCACGTCTAGTGGATATTGCGCTATATAATAAAAGCTCAAGTTAAAAATAAATAGTAAGCCATATGGAGCCGCAGTTCTAATTCATACAACAGAAGTCGCTTGCCAGACGTCATTTCTGTCCTGATCTACAGCACTCACCCCTGATCATGATAGCCAAGTGATTTGAGATGGGCAGTATGATAAAATATCTTACAATGCTCAGACAAGAATTGTTGGAGTTTTTTGTTTGTTTGTTTGTTTGTTTGTTTTCTTTTTTGTTTGTTTGTTGTTGTTGGTTTGATATATTTGACTAATGTCATTCACATATATATATATATATATATATATATATATATATATATATATATATAATAGAAATAATATTATATAAAAGTGCTCGAAAGAGAGAGAGAGAGAGAGAGAGAGAGAGAGAGAGAGAGAGAGAGAGAGAGGGGGGGGGAAAGAGAGAGATAGATATATAGAGAGGATGATATATATATATATATATATATATATATATATAGAGAGAGAGAGAGAGAGAGAGAGAGAGAAAGAGAGCGAGAGCGAGAGAGAGAGAGAGAGAGAGAGAGAGAGAGAGAGAGAGAGAGAGAGAGAGAATGAAAAGACAAATTTAAATGTTCAATCTATAAAACTGTCATTGTGGATTCATCTCATTATGATACCAGCAAATTAAAGAATCAAGATATAAAGTAATTATAGTTTATTTGTAGATAATAATTCTGACTGTTATTTTCATTAAAGAAGTTAAAGCAGAGCAACTTTGACTTAGATCCTAATAAAATGAAACTACTAATTATCATGTCTTGGTTATACAAATTAAATTGATTATATTTTCAACGAAAGCATGGGCTGGTTGTATTTATTGTTTATCTTTGTGTGCTACTTCTGTTTATAATCCAGCAGGTACAAATGATTCCGAATTCACGAGGCAGTAAATGAAAAACCCTGAACATTGAAATCAACGATTAAGAAAAAAAAATCATCGGTTCTGATAGATGCTCATAACAACTAAGTTCATTAGTATTCTATCGAGCCATTCTGTATTCTATATTTGGGGACAGATAGATATATATCAGTATTGGCACCAGCGTCCATTATTCAATTTAAGAGGGAAATGGGTGAGCATCACGCCATTCTAACCATTTCGCCCGCAAGAGGACAGGTCGATAGGGCATTTGTCCCCGCTTCAAGTCTTGTGTTTCTACTTTTTATTTCAACAACGTGATAAATGTGTATCTGATTTTCAGGACTATGGCGCTTTCAAAAGGAAGATTCCATGCGCAATATGGTTCAACAGTCGTGACGTCACTTCCCTCGAAATGACGCATCGAAACTGGTTCTAAACCTTCGGAACAATGGTGGACGCCATTATCTCCATTCCCGCCCTTATGAAATACTTTTCCGACGAGCATAAAGTGTATCCAGAGGAGAAAAACATTATAAATCAGATCATGTTTTGGCTTTTATAGATTCTGATTACATGTCGCTTTGGGAGTTTGAGTGTCCTGTATAAGATGTGCCTTAGACGTAAGAGGGATCTGTTCTTTTATACCGTGACCTAAACAACTGATATAAGTTGGAAATTTAAAGTAGTATACCTTGTGTGGATCTATTATGACAGGGCTGTTGCTTCCCCCCCCCCCCCCCTCCATGTCTTAACGAAAAAATGTTCATGATAAAGTATATTCCAAGTATTTAGAAATAATACACACACGGTCATAATACAGAGCGTATGAAAACGTCTCAAGAGCCACTCCATCGGTGGCCGACAACCTGGCATTTAATGTGCTTAAAATATATCAATGCCATAAGAAGATATCTTCCACGATGAAAAAGGTGAACAACTTGGATTCAATTTGGAACAGCAAGTCTTTTATGACGAAATAGTAGTACTATAATATATTACAAGTAGATAATATATCACACCGGGTATGAAATATGCTTTAAACATAACTGCCCTGTTGAAGAGGATCGTCCTGGATAAAAATAGTGACCCACTTGAATTTCAAGTTTAAATAAAGAAAGGGTGTCTTGGCAATGGCAAAACGCCTTTTTGCATATTGGCCAAAAGTCACTGTGCTAAAATCGAGTTCGAGATTTTTTTTGCAAGTTTGTGGTTATTTATTTTTAAAAAAAAGTCCTGCTAGGATTAAGAATTGTTGATTATTTAATCGAAAAAAAGTCAAGGGTTTAAGAATTGCTGGTTATTTCATCGAACAAAGTCTGGAGTTTAAATAGTGTTGGGTATTTAATCGATTGAAGTATGGGGTGTAAATGGAAGCTGTTAAAAGGATTTTCTGACCAAACTGTGAAAATCCGTTTGTCGGTGGGCGGCAGATGGTGAAAATCATGCGTCATCATATTCGTCAGTTACTATACAGATGGCAATGGGCACAAACTCATATTTTCCTACCTTTGATAATCTTTAATTTAATATTACACACCAAGAATGATACATGCAAGGTCAGTACAGAACGTATGAGGACGTCTCAAGAGACACTCCATCGGTGGCCAGCGGGTTCCTTTCGTGGTATTCATTCTTGTTTATTTCCTCTTTTAAGTGCAAATATTACATTTCATTGCAATTGAAACTCTCTTAAATTACTCGTCAGACGTAGAGAAAGACGACACTTCTGGATAATATGCTACAGTCTATTTAGTATTTATTTAAGCTTCTTGCTTTCCTTTTCCCTTCATTCTTTCTTCTTTTCATTCCATCCAAAACGTGTTTTGGAATGACGATTACAAATAAATATTGATGCCGTTGGGATCATCAGATAACTAAGTTGTTTACAACACAATACCGGACATTCTTTCAGGAAGTAATAGATTGTATCACGCTTCTGGCACGCAACACTCTTGAGCAATGGGGCCAATGAATATTTAAAATGGCTTTGATTGTTGAAAAATAAATAGACATAAAATATTAAAATTATATCAATCGAATCTAAATCAAAGTTACCCTTGTTAATGAAAAAAAACCCAACAATTATATTAAATAATGTATATTGCATACATTCGGCGCTTGATTCACAACTTTCATTCAAATTCTAAGGACGTGAAAAAAATACCAAAAGGAGGAAGTAAAAAAATAAGCGAGGGATGAAGATTGAGTAACATTGTGAAGATCAGGGCTGAAGATTAGATAAGCTTTCTTCCCGATGATTGTCTCTCAGCCAGTGAATAGGTTGAATGTATTTACCGGTGGTTCATTCATTCTGTCATGCCTCTGCATTGAGTAGATTTGTGAAGAAAGCGATGCGCTGATTTAACGTAACTGGTCTGTATAAAACGAATGGTACGTTTTGGTCGGCTTTGTCCTTGGTCCCAGCTTGACCAGATCAATTATTATTTATAAATCATTATCTTTATCGTCATGGTAATTATCATGATGATCATCACCATCGTCGTCGTCGTCATCATCATCATCATCATCATCATCATCATCATCATCATCATCATCATCATCATCATCATCATCATCATCATCATCAGCATCATCATCATCATCAGCATCATCATCTTCATCATTATTATTATTATCATCATCATCAACATCAACATAATCTTCATCATCATCATCACCATCATCATCATCACCATCACCACCACCACTATCGACATCTTTAGTATCCTTATTATAACAATTTCTACTGTCAGGAAAAGATCTAATCCAACACGCCTTAGTATATTACTTGAAAACAACCATGGTTTCGTTTCATTATCCCAGCTTTTTTTTCTAGATGAAGACAAAATCGGTAAGCTTAAAAGTGAACAGTCTACATTAAACATATTCCCTGGAGCTAGAAAAATTCTTAGAAAACATAGAATTCAATTTCGTACAATAATCCTGAGGATAATGTTACAGACTGAGTATGCATTACGCTGATAGGACAGTATTACAGCCTAATGATATATGTGACCACTCGTTTCAAGACGGTTTTATGTCAAGGTGAAATGGATGCATATATGTTAACTTAAAACTTAAACAATCAGAATTATTAACTTTTTGCTTTTGACACTTTAAGTAATTATACTCAATCTCTTCAAAACTGCAATACAACTTTATCCTTGTCCCATGTCTGACATTGAATTATATTTTATTATACAAAGTCAGTCTTTATTCTCATGCGATTCACAATATTATATTTCGTTTATATTTAATAATTCTTCTCTGAAAATCTTTGATTTTGAACAAAATTAATTTTGTTTTTAAACAATAAATTTCTGCCCTATATCATTTTCTATTTAAAAAATTCTGCAGTATTAGTCTCTTCTTGTAGCAAAGTTCTTATTTTAACAAAGGCTGCATGGCGAGCAATGCGTTTAAACTGTTTTAGCCAAAGACAGATCATCAGGACAAGAATCTGTCGTTTCCCTGATTACTGATTTTGTAAAATATTGATGTCTCTCGTTAACGGTAGTTTATCACCCTTCTTGGTTTGATCATCGTCTTTAATCATCTTGATCACGCCCAATTTCACGAAGCTCCATCTCAGGGCAGGTTGATTACGGTCCAGACTGGTTAGAAAACGCTGAAGACAATCACAGTCAAGCTATATGATCCTTGACCGGTTCGATCACGCCACTGGCATAGGCCAATCAGAGAGTTGAAGAGACAAGTGCCTTCAATTACCACCTATATAGTCTTACATGTGAATTAATAATTCCATTATCACCAAATCAACTAAATGCTGACTCGCTGTACATGAATGAGCTTACAAAAGCGAGCGCCGATCATTGATCGAGAGGCAATCATGAGAAATAAAAACCCAAACTGATTCCCCGGAAATACCATTAAATACCTTACGAGGTCCCAGGTTTGATAGTTTTTGCCGAGATGAGGGTCATTTTAATCGATCGATATTTGGAGGAGTTTTCTGGCCAGATTTTAAATAGTTTTCGTTCCAGAGTACGGCAGTAAACTCTTTAAGATGACCAAGTACCTATGTGATCAGGACCAGAACGTGATCAAAACGGCGAGCCCTTGATCACGGTACCCGGGCTGGAGTTCATGATCTATTGTTCCAGTATTTTTTTTTTTACTTCTTTACCTAACATCACTCTTTATGAAAACAAAAACTGTACTAACAGATCTGGACTTTAGGTTTAATTAACCAAAAATATACACTTTGTCAAAAGAATAAAAATAAAAATTGACTTCTACGAATTTGAAAGAGATGAGACGCACTTCACATTACTCGATCTGCATCTTCATTGTCATAAACAACTTTGAAAATATCTTTGTTAAAACAGAGTGAAGCAACAAATGTGTAGGTCGGGCAACCAATTTGACTATTCAAGTCTGAGTTCATGACAAAAGTCTGAAACCAAACGGTCTCTCGTGACCAAATCGATTTAGTATTGATGAAAATTAATGAGATTTACCCTGTAATGAAATTCATACCACTTGACATTGGGATTAAATTAGCTCTATTTGAACACACTCTTTGACCTCAAAGTTATATTCATGATCTTCTATTTTTAATACTAAACGTATGGTTGGGTGTTTTCCCTGTTAGAATAAACCGGACTCAGACACCAACAGCAGCCATGTGAGACTTGTCATAAATGTAGTTACAAAAGCAGGCAAAATAGAAAACACCTACTAGAAAGCGATCACATAAGAGGTAAATTATCGATAGATAAAGGTGACACTATTAATCTTGTCGAAAGTCATTGTTCGAGAATTTTCGGCCTACTTTATGTAACACGCATTTCGATTTTCTATATTATGATTTGTGTCTGTTAATACAAAAAGAGGAAGGCCATTAAGAAAGTCGTATTATTCCGATGTTTTCAACTGATGCTAATGCTGTAAAAGTAAAAATAACAACTTCAATTGTACGAGTAATACGATTCTAGTGATCACCTCTGCTGTTGCGGGGTACTTATTGGCCGACATCTGTTTGTATCACAAAGAATGATTTTAAGTGAAAGATAGTTCTTATTTGCTTGTTTTGTTCTGTAAAGCTGCTTTCTCTCTTCTGTCTTGACAAAATCCCGTTTTATGCAAATCGAAGATTTACTGCAATCTGTTGAAGTGACTTTGTATGAAAGCACAATGAGGCCACGTTGAAATGTGTGAGGTTTCAAGCATTTACTTTAGAATCCAAATATTGCACATCGTACTAACGGCTGATTGACAAGTGAGGTTTTTCTCACCGAGATATTTTAACTCCAGAGCCCAAAAAGTCCGTATAGATACTGGCGAAGTAACTCACAACATTGACATCCGGAAATATAACGGACCAACACACAAAACGATGTGTAACCTTGAACGATTATAGCCTTGATAATACACTTTAGTGAGAACTACCCATAAACATGAATGGCAAAAAATAACAATAACAAAGACCTGAGTGACGCCAACTTCGTTCTGTATTTAGATAGTATGCGCTTTGCTAAGAAACTCACAACATTGCCATTCGGAAGTATAACGGACCAACACACTAACTATGTGTAACCATGAACTTCTATAGTCTCGGTAATACAGATTAGTGAGAATTACTCGTAAACATGGATGGCAAAACAAAAATAAAAACATTAACAAAGACCCGAGTGACGTCAACTTCGTTCTATCCATAAACGTTTCTGTGTGTTGGTATAATTGATTTGCCGGCAGAACTGGTGAGTAATTTACTTAAAGGCACCCATCAATAAAATGGGGTTGACGCGAAGCTTTTGTTAACTTATACTTATAAATAGAATGAAGTTGACGTCACTCAGGTCTTTGTTATTGTCTTTTTTTTTGTCATCCATGTTTATGACTGATTCTCACTAAACTGTATTAACGTTCAAGGTTACACATAGTTTTGTGTTTTGTTACGTTATATTTCCGGATGGCAATGTTGTGAATTTCTCAGCCAAGCGCACGGCCTTTAGGTAAAATAGTCACAACATCCACAAACGGGAAATAACGTACCAACACACAAACTATTTGCAACCTTGAACGTTTTTGGTCTGATTCGATATAATTTAGTGAGAAATAATAGTAAAGATGGCAGTCTGAGAAAATTAACAAAGAGACGTATGACGTCAATGTTGTTCCTTCTATATCGCCAGAGTAGTGATTTCAATTATCTTTTAATCCTCTATTTAATACAATAATCGTTAATGCCTACATAATAAATAACAATGTTCGTTAGTAACGCTTTTCTTGGCTGACAAAATTATTAGCTTTTTGTCTAGTTGCACACCATCAATAAAAATTAAATCTTAATCAAATGTACGATCAAACGCCTTTTGTACATCTTAAAAGATTTGACAATGAAAATTAGATACGTACAGTATCTTTAAAACAGTATATATTATATTCTTTTTTTTTTTTTTAATAAGGTTGTGGTCATAATTGTTCCGTACAGTCCGTGTTAAAGTTTTGCCAACCAGCACAGTATTAATGGCAAATTAAAGAATTATAAAACTATTTGTATAGACATACACTTGTAACTTTCAAACATTTATAAAATAATTAAGGGTAATTTTATCAACCATTGAATACGGTATCTTTAAAAATATTAGAATAAAAATTATCGAACGCAATTGAGAGCTGAGAGAATATAATACTGGTGGTACCATCGAGTAAATCATAGAAAAAAAATCATAATCTATTTTCTTCCAGATATAATGAGCCTGACAAGAAAAAATTCGATTCATATCTTGATATCTTTCAAATTATGATTTCATGCGTGACAATCTTTGAGTACTAACATCGAACATCATAGTGACACTTAACTGTAATAAACTGCAAATTAGCAGCAAAACAATACACGACAGTTTTACCGCAGGGCTTGAAGGAGCAAAAATTGATATAATATGAGATGCAGACTATGCATGCAATACATTGGAATGTACAATGACAAAGACAAAGTTTTGTATAATTGTCACAACCAAAAACAAAGCCAGAAATGTGTTACATGACATGCCAAATATCTCGAATGCCTCACCCTTTACTGGCAAGACTGGCATTCTCTCAACTCATATTTTCTTCCAAATTAGTTGTCTTATAACTCATAGCTTGACTCTTTTTCCCAAAGAGTGCAATAACATCTACACGTATCGGGGATTCAATGTGTGTTTAGTCAGTGAGCTATGATAATTTTATAGAGTCCAACTGAACGCGGCTTATAAAGGTTGACGTGATTTCTATGACGTATCGATTGCTTCTAGGGAATATATTATCGTTGCAAATGAGGCACAAGGTTACATAAGTCTACGACTCATATTGTTATTAAGTATAAAATTAAATGGAGATGTAATATTTAGATGTCAACAAACATTAATTTCATGCTCAATGGGTTTAATGGTGTTGCTTTTATTTCTCTATCAGTTAAGATTGAAACAAGTTACATTTCATTCAGGTCAACGTGCCTGTCAGGTATAATAAATTTTAAAAGAGCTCTTGCGATACTTATCGCAGTTTCTAAATATATGTTCATTTATAAGTGAATTGAGGTAATATACATACTTAATGTTAAACCTGATATTGCTACCATTGCCAACCATCTCGTCAATAGACCTGCTATAAATCGCTTGATTCTCAAACATGACAAGACAAAAATATAACGGGCGAAGCCATCGATACTATTCGTCAATTGTATATGTATAGCTTTTATTTAGAATTTTATTTAGAAAATAATTTTACATAGTCTGGGTGGCTTTTGATATACAGTCAGATTAAACAGGTCATGGCATGAGATAAAAACAGACGTTGGTCTCCACAGCCAGTCATTATTGCAAGTTTTCAGTCGCAGAGAAAAAAGAAAAAAATGTTCACTTTTTCCTCTATGCAGAAATATTGATTTTTTAGGTTTGAATATCAATATATCTTTTTATCTCCTTTCATCTCCTATTCCTTTTTAGTGTCATCGTTATTTAACTAGATAACTACCGTACTCATGATCATTTAAATGATCCTCATCTTGGCAATAACTCTCAAATCTGGGACTCTGCGAAGATGTGGGTCTTTTAGTTGATCGATAGTTGAAAAATGATTTTTTCTGGCTATTTTTTTTAGATACGAGTTGTTGTTTTTTTTTTTTTTCAAAAGTACGAACGTAAACTGGTTAAAACAAAAAAATAGTAACTCCAACGCTTTTGAATACCCTAAACGTAAAAGCCCAATTAGGCCCCTTAGTGACCACTATCGTGTATAATGCCATTCACCACGCTATTATCACCTACTGAAAGCCGGGTGATTAAAAAAAAAACAGCTTAAGAAAACTTCAACCTTGTAGAAACTAACTTTTCCAGAAAAAAACCAACAATGTGTACACTTCCTAAGGGCCCAATAATTTCAAGCACTCGTACAATAATCCCATATTTCTACCCGTGAGAGCAATAAAAATCTGCCTGAAGCCTTGTTTAAAACTTAAGTGATGATTTTATGGCGTATAATGTAGTTGGAATAGTACTTTTCTGATCGTCCTATTTTTCTTGCCAGGAGATGATTGGCGATCTCATACGATTTTAGTTTCAACCCTCTCTCTCTCTCTCTCTCTCTCTCTCTCTCTCTCTCTCTCTCTCTCTCTCCCTATCTCTCTCTCTCTCTCTTACTCTCTCTCTCTCTCTCTATCTATCTATCTATCTATCTCTCTCTCTCTCGCTCTCTCTCTCTCTCTCTCTCTCTCTCTCTCTCTCTCTCTCTCTCAAGCTTATCTGTGCGGCTATGTGGCGTTGTGGCATGGCCCTCGTGATCGGACCGTAAGCAACTGCTTACATTAAAAAAAATGAATATACAAGGACTATTGCCTAAGGATACGTTACTAATAGTTCTATTTTATCAAATTCTTCATATAGTATCATTTGCCAATGTTGAACATTTTTTGGTATTGATTTATGATTGGTGAGTATTGGCTACATGCCAAAAATAGATTATGAAAAGTCATAAATTTCTCAGGCTAGTGCATGACGTCACAACTGCATTGCGGCTTGGCATCAATGAAGACGAATCGCAAATACTGCTGTTTTGGATTTTATCAGCTTATAATATATCTATAATGATTTGAAAGAAAGGCAATCTTATTTTCAAAATGGACAAAACAAACGCTGATGCTTGATGAACAACGAGACCAAAATAATGTAGTTTTTCCCCATTAGGTTATTAATCTCTCGAGGGGATCAGGTTGCTGAAAAAGGGTATGACATTAATCACAATACATTGCTTTGCCGAGTATCCATGTCATAAGGGTTCGGGGCGATGTGTATTTATCTATTTATTCATTAATACATTGTAATAATATGTGCACTCATTAGTCCTTTAGAGCCATGATGCCCATGGAGCTGGAATTTATCCCGGTTTCTGTAGCGTGAAATGGACAATAACAATTGTTTGGTTTCTTTCAGATAGGACGCTAGTCTATCGCAATTTATTTTCCGCCAGATTTGACAGAACCAGCTACCAAATCACTGCCGGCTGGATCAGATAACGCACTTCACCCGATATCGAACTCAGTCTCTTTGCGTGTGAATAAGATACCATATCAACAGTACTAGCGTTTCGGGACAATTTTGTTGAACACTAATATTATAAGATGATCAAAACTGTTTCATACACGCCTTTTCAAATCTTTAGCTTCTTTCAAAGTAACATAATATAAGAATTAATGGAAACAAAAAAAAAACAACATGGAGTTCAAGCAATGGGCAAAATTGACAGTTTATCCAGGTCCATTATTGCGTTCGGATGCCAGACCTATAAATATGTACACGTCGGTCACAAAGGTGAAAAGAAAGCTTGGAATCGAACTTTAGTCTTATATGTTGCCAACCATTATTGTGCTAAAGGGCCCAAAGGATTGAATGGATTTATAATGAGGGCATATCGCTTACCTGGATGTTCCTTGTTATACTGGATGGAGGACACATTGCAGGCATTATTCATGTTATCCAATAATTGAATGGTTTCCTCTCTTGTGATGGCCATTTTGCCTTGGGAGTAAGACACAGGATTGTCGCCGTATGGTCAATGCAATGGGATAATTTAATATAACAGGAGGATTGGTCCTTCCTTCACGGACCGAGGAATGAAATGTATATATAATGATAATATGGAATTTGGAGAGTATTATGAGCGTATTTTGTCAATCGATTGAAATGTCTAATTGATCACAATTTAAAAAATCACAAAAGATTCGGGGTTTTTTCCAGTTTGTCCTAGAAAATAACTTGTATATTGCCACTGGAAAAGAACAAATAAAAAACAATACGAAATTGAATGTAAGCTTTAATTTGATATACGAAAACAGATAAAATGGACGTTTCGGGTTCCCCCTTTATCAACAAAATAGGATGAATGAAACACTACAGACGAATGAGATAATGTGGTTATCTCATTCGTCTGTGGTGTTTCATTCATCCTGTTTTGTTGATAAATGGGAAACCCGAAACGTCCATTTTTATCTAATTGTGTATATTAGACTGAAGCTTATACTCAATTTTACATTGTTATTTATTTCTTCGAGCTTCGAGCAGCAACATTTATATTACTCAGTATTCTTCTGGGAGATAACAGGTAAATAACAGTATACAATCAGTTGACTACTGAACGTCTTGATCCTTCTAGAATATTCGGAATACTCAAAATGTCAGTAAATATCAATCTGACATGTGGAAGATGTCATATAAATACTAGATAGAAGAAATCCCATCCACTAATATTTGGATATTGAAGTCTAAGAAGTGTCTGGTCTTGCGGAAAGTTCCCACTGGAGATTTGAATATTAGTAATCTAGAGACGAAAGCTAAATGTTTGAGTTATAGAAGTGTGATTGTGAAGAATGAATTGGTAAATTGTGTCCTTGAACACGTATTATTGTGCCCATTGTCTCAAGACGGTATTATGTCAGAATGAACCAGATGCTTAAAAGAGTGGCACCGATCACAAAAATGAAAAAAAATTATAGATTGTTAGTACTCTAATATTATGTATTTATTCTGCTCGATAAATCATATAAATTCAACCCAAGTCTAATACTTCTGGTTGAAATTTCAATTTTCATCACTTTAACACCGCTCAGATTTGAGTTTTACCGCTTTTAATTGTATGACAGAACCAGTCTATCATACTGTCGTGCCCTCACGGAAACGTTCACAATCACGACATGGTGTTCTCATTGATTTCTTTTAAAGCATTCATAAAGACATTATTTGTCGTCATTCATCACAGCTAGTCAAAATATTACGATAACACGAATACGAATCTTACACCATGAGTTTACTCTCTTTTAATGTTTCCTTCAATATTTAATTGCTCATCGATCCATTTCTATAATAATTATTTGAGTGAGTACAAATTTTATAAACTCATGTCCGATCAAACTTTACAAATACACCGACTGGGAGCGGGTGAATTAACCAGTTAAATGGCACTCTCTGGAAAAACTCGTATTCAATAATTTGGTCAGAAAACTCGTCCTTCAAATATCGATCGATTTAAATGATCAGTAGTTATAATAATGTGTTTTTATTAATATTCCATGATTTAATATTGGTAAATTACACATAAATAAATTAGGTGGTACCAGAATGAAATGCTATAGGTTACAATGGAGAAAGTTCGTCGTTTTTAAAAGGGTAAAGGGCAGCTTGGAACCTAAACATGTTTAGATGAGTCCTATGCAAACGCATATTAGTTAGGTATTGTAAACATTTTCTTAGTCCTTATTTTTGCTCAAGTACATTTTATATTAAAATGAATTTGTGCTCGCATCAACTACGACTCGTGGCATCATTTTCCTTCTTCAAAAATAAGTGTGAATAAATCATTTCCCCTGCTCAACGTAACCATGACAAGTTAATACATTATTGTTTGAATATCAAACCTACTGTAACCACAATAATTATAAACACAGCACTGATTTATTTTCTTTTTAAATTAAAAGAGGTGCAGAAGTAACAAAGACTGATATATCTAGTCAGATTATTTTTTTCTTGATTAATCACCATGAGAACTATTTCATTACATAATTTATGTTTCCGAATTTTCCCTATCTAATTACTGAGCATTTGCTTCTTACGTCCATGAGTATTGTGTTACATTGACAGATGGCCCACGAGTTTATCTTTCTTAATTAAATAACCATCCTTGCCTTTTTGTTATCAATGAACAATAGAGTTTTCAAATTATTCTTAAGTAAAAATAGAAAACAATTTTTGTATTATAATCTTTATCTATTTGAAACTTAAATTTCAATGACTCAAAATAATGGACCCGAACCCAGACTTGAAAGCCTAAAACAAATATAAACAGTTGAGACGGCAAATGTATAAATATTTGGTTTCGGATTCAGACACTATGAACCAAGATGAAATATAGGTTTAGAATCACCAAAGAGGTCAATGCAGAGGATGACTCGGGATAACTT
>NC_088361.1:70594777-70597277 GCF_034508935.2 Berghia stephanieae
AAGTTCATGGTTACACATAGTTTTGTGTGCTGGTCCGTTATACTTCCGGATGGCAATGTTGTGAGCTTCTTAGCCAAGCGCATACTATCCGTAGACCGTAATATACAAATAATCAATCAGTGTCCTTTTCTTGATCTCCTGACAACGTAAAGGACTTACCGTTTTGATTACGGTCAAGCTATGAGGCCTGAAGCTAAACCATAAGTACGCTGTCGATTTGAGTAGGACATAATTTTGTTTAAAATATTCAACCTTCACGCATTCAGAATCGAATAGAATCAACCGCCTTTTACAGAAGCCGGATTACTGATTACACTGAAGGAAAAAGATGAGAGTCGAGTCTCCCAAAAACTTCACAAGATCATAAGGCTTTAGGGGTATCAGTTTTCCCAGCATATAATGAGAAACTACTAGGTGAAATTTCGAGTGCGCTACTAAACGTGACGATACCCTATTGAAAAATATTTCTGGCAAATTAATTATAAATCCAGCTCCCAAATCACTTCTTAGGGAGACCAGAAAACAAATCTAACAAAAGCTGAATTGAATCAGATTTTAACGCACACGCCCGCAAATGTGTTTAGATTTAATGTATGAGTCAAATTCTCTACAATTACATTTCAATCTCGTTTCTATTAACTTAGAAGGGTGATTGCTCGTACATTTTCACCTAATTACGCAAGCGTGTGTTTACTTTTCCCTTGAGGTCGGTTATCATCATAAGTAATAATGAGAAGCGTTTAGTAAATCTTATTGTCTCTCCTCTTTCTTACCCAGAGTTTTTAAGTTAAATAGACATGTTAATAATTTTTATTCCCCAAAGATTTTACTGATTTTCAATAGAAGTGTAAGATTTAAACGTTTCCAAACACTTATCTTTTTAAGTTATTAGAACGAAACAATGGATAATTCGTCAATTTAAATTTGCATTTTAATTTAAGTAAAGATTTACTGGACGTTGCACCTTTCACCTTCCAGTCATACGATTGAGATACCGCGGCGCCAATTCTGTCCTCTGCGAGAAATTACTCCATCTCTCGTGGTCCTCTTTCTTACATCCTATAGATAGAAGGTCTTCCGCTTAATCTATAATATGTTGACTTTGAAAGTGTTTGAGGTAACTCAACTCAGAACATTGTAAATGTATCTTCTTTTTTTTTTTTTAAATCGCAATCGGGCCTTTAAATTTTAGAGAGAAAGAAGGAAAAGAAAAGAGAAATAGATAGATAAAGAGATAGATAGAAAGATAGATAGATGGATAGAAATATATATATATATATATATATATATATATATATATATATATATATATATATGTATATATATATATATATATATATATATATATATATGTATATATATATATATATATATATATATATATATAGAGGAGAGAGAGAGAGAGAGAGAGAGAGAGAGAGAGAGAGAGAGAGAGAGAGAGATGGGTCTTTCAATGAAATTGCTGTTGAGCTCTCTTTTGCTAATTTTTGTTCATTACCTAATTTGAGATTTAAAGTAATTCCCACTTATGATTAATCACAGTTGTTTATTGGTCAAACAATATGAAATTTATCTGGTTTTTTTTACATTTTATAGAAGCCACTCGGCATTCTTTGTTGTAACCTTATACATCTTTTATTGTAGTGTTTCAACTCTTAACTGTGTTGACACATACTAGTCATAATTGAAGCCTTGAAAGCTTCGCATTGGTTATTTATTGGTTGCATTTACTAGTGGCTCAGGTTACTATGTTCACGTGCATCGACAAAACACTTTTTAAAAACTTTACTAGAAAACAAGAAGTATCGAGTTTGAGCATTTAAAAATGATATGGGAGGAAAGGGGGGGGGGGGCATTTTAATTGTTCGATATGCGTGGTAAACGTTTCCTGGTCAACTTAGAGAATCTGTTGGGGTTTTTTTTATCTTTCTTTTATTCTTTTTGCAATAAGCTTGTACTTTTGAATTATTTTTCTCGACTCTTCCATATTGCATTCATTTCTCAAAGAGTTGTTAAAACCCCAGGCCTTACAAAGGACAGAGCAATCTATATGGAAACTTCCAATCACAGCTTTCTTTTTCCTGATATTTGGAGGCTCTTCCGGTATTAGAGATCATTCCCCCATCTTATCCTTTCATAATCCTATCATTTACATGCAATCTGTGGCTTCCCCTGATGCACTCCTCGATGGACGTGCACAATCAATAACAGAAAAAAAGTGTATATTGGCTTTTTTAAAAGTTGATATTATTTCACAGCAAATGTCAATCATGACCGAGATTGATAAATTCGTTTGTTAAACATGAATTGTAGCTATCGGCAGAAAGTATTTAAAACCTATTATCGTGGCTAAACCTGTTTGTAATCTCTAAAAAATCATTTTAAATAGCCAATACATTGAGATGAGCCTTCATCATCATCATCATCATGTAGTTCCATATCTGAAGCAGACGTCGGAGGTCATCTTCCCCCAAGCTGATCTATCTCTTGCCAATTCTAT
>NC_088361.1:70602277-70624777 GCF_034508935.2 Berghia stephanieae
CTGTCTCCCACAGTCTGGATTATAAATCAAATAAATACATGTCTCATATACCCAACTTATCTTTTTCAATATCCCTTCAAAGTAACTTCCTGTTTTTAACCGGCTTCTCCTTTTCTTATTCTTCGTTGTGATTTGATTTTCTTTGAATTCATCACTCACGGAATAAAATATGACTGCAATATCACAGGTCGGAATCCCCAGACAAATAAAATCGCTGAAAATGTAATTCGTTTCTTGGATCGATAGTTGAATGATTAGCTAGGAAAAGTCGACTTTTAGTAAGGCCATAATATATGCTTAAGGCAATAATCGTAGTTAATGAATGCAAAATGTAAAGATTTTTATGTTTCAGCTTCATAATTTAATCTGGCACCTTATGCGGCTCTGATACTCGCCTTTAGATCGGAAGGTTCTGGGTCCTAGTCCCGCTCTGGGCGACGCATAGTTGAGTCATTGGAAAAGGCTCTTTACTTACATTCTCTCACCGTACTCAGGTGTTAATGAGCACCGCAAGTAGTGTTGTCTCGGTCTGAAAAACAATTGCAAAATCGCCTAACTAGCGTCATGTCTGGTTCTATATGTTAAGTGTTGCTGTTCGTTAGGGACCCCTTGTAAAACGTTTTGAGCACATTTAGTGGATATAGCTCTATATAAATGGTCATTTATTTACCAGAGTGGGCAGGGGGTGTAGAGTGACAGGGAGGAAGAGAGGGAGCAGTTGGAGAGAAAGAAAGAAAAAGAGAGAGAGAGAGAAGAGAAGAGAGAGAGAGAGAGAGAGAGAGAGAGAGAGAGAGAGAGAGAGAGAGAAATACATAAAATAGTTCACTTGAGACACAACCGTGTGCAGATACAATTTAAATGACATTTCTTTTCTCCCCACTGAGCAGGATCACAACCTTTGTATAATCATAGTCTGACATTGACCAAAACATTACGTCAAAATACAAGTCTAAACCAGCAAAACAAAACAAATTGTTAGTGGAATTGAATTGAAGAAATCATTTATTTATTATAGAAAAATATATCTTTATACAAAAACAACAACTGGAGCAACAACAAAAACTATATTAAAAAAATAATTAGAAATGAAATTAAATAATGTATATTTTCTAAAAATCAGTGAGCCCTTCAGGCTTTTTCAACGGTATAATAATTTCTACTGTAAATAAAATGCTATATATTTTACATATAATTTGACATGTCTTAAATATTTAATACATATTGGGGACTACGTACAATAACGGAGAACAGATCTGAACAATTCTAAGAAGATTCGAACTTTGTTATAAGAGTTTCTCAACCCTATTCAAATTTATCTTTGTTATCATGTGCTCTGGCAGATTAATCCACAAAACTGCAGCGACATAACAAAAGAACTGTTTACCAAAATGGCCTGTTTTTATAGTTGGGACATTTACAGTATTGGTGTGCCTGAAATCATATTTTCTTTCATTAAAAGTTTAAAAATCCTGGAGGCATTTTGGGGTAATTTATAAAGAATTTTGAAAGTTTCAGTTGCCATAATTTGCATTCGCTTGGTTTCATGGGGGATAACTTTAGCCTTTGTTAATAACTCTTCGTAGGTGTGGGTGCAGTCACTTGTAGATAAATCTGAGAGCACGTTCTTGTAATTGTTTTTCCATATTCTTTCTATTTACCCTTGAGCAGAAATACCAAATCTGTAGGTACAAAAGTTAAAATTTGATAAAATAAATGTGGGGAAAAGTGTTAATTTATTTAGTTTGGAGAGGTGTCTTCCTATTCTTTGTAACACGTTTAATTGTTGAGAGGCCTTCGTGCATATTTCTTTGACAGGAAGTCAAATTACAGTTGGAAGTCGATATCAATTCGAAGTAACTTAGCAGTGTCTTCATATGATATTGTTACGGAATCAATATTAAATACTGGGCACTTATTCCGTGTTCTTTTGACTACAGCAAGAGCATGGAACTTGTCTGGATTAGCAGGCCTGCATCCGCAAGTTCAAAGGTTGGTTCTGTGTTCCAGGGATTGTTCAGGGATGCCACGGAGTGTTCCGGTACCAGGGACTGCTACGGAATCTTACGGATTGACAGGACATTCAATTAAGAGTTAAACAAAAGGTCCAAAGAACCAATTCTAGTTTATCTTTCATCCTTGAACGACACATCATAAAAGCTTTTATTTGCCAATCAAAGGCAAGGAGAAGCAGTAACTCTATGATAATGATAACTAGTATAATTATTACATTTGTATGTCAAACATCAACTGACAGTTGATCTATCTTGCATGATGATAAATTAACAGGGATATGTCTCTGTTATGCTTTAATTTATGATTATGATGTGTGGCAGTGGATTGACGGTAGATTACAGACATCATATAATATACATATTGAATGTAAATGGAAATCTTTAGCATGGGTCATAAACAAATGTTAATTATAGTATACTATACTTTTAGTTATAGTTTTATTGTTTTAATTCAAGATGTAAATTTCATTTTGCAAATATTGTTGTCCACTAGACAATTGAAGGGTTTTTGAAGCAGGCTCGAGCAAGTGAAAATTCTGATGTATCTAAATGGCAAAAAATTGGTTTTAGCTCCACCTGTGATTTTTTTAATATGACACCTGCCAAAACAGGGTCAATATGTACTATCATACAATGACAAAACGCCTTATAGATTGTACATATAGCACTATAACACGAAACGTTTCGGGTTCAAAAGCATTCTTCAGACATCATCTACAAAAACAATAAAACCCTTAATAAATCACTTAATCAAAATCCTGGCAGACGGCCGAAAGGCATATTGTCCAATTCAATTTTTTTCATTGCTTTCTTCATTGCCTTTTAGAGTCCACAGCTTTTAACAGCTTAATATCACGTTGGCCAAATCTAAAGAGGCGTTTTGTCGTTGTTGCTATTTATCAATTATTCTGTGGTCTGTTTCCTATCAATCATCATGCATTATGAAGAATTTGAATCTGGATACACAGACCTATCTCTGAAGCGTTTCTGGTCAGTCTTGCTTTGATTGGAGTTGAGTGTGGTTGTCGGACTTCATGGATTATATTGTAAACACGATTTACAGAATTACCTGTAGAGTCAGATTTCAGTTACCAACTGTTATAACACAGTTATGTCCTTAAACTGACCTGAAACTATCTTCTGCCGTGGCCCTGAAGCTGCTATGTTCTATGTACCTTTAACTAATGATAGGGTGCAGTTTTAGAAAAGCAGGAATTATAGAGTGAAAATAGTTCCAAAAATTCCGACTGCTGTACCAATGTCAAACACGTTTTCCTGCGTACCACCCGATGAGTGAGTGTTTACTCCCCCTTCAAGTATAGTCAAGTCTAGCATAAAATAACTATAGTCATTATATTAAGAGTTACAAATGAAAATAAAACATGTAAGAAATAGTAATGAAATAAATAACATTTAATCATCCCATTTATCCTATGGGTCTATCATGAAAAATGACTGAGATAATGTAGGCGTCACCACATTGCAGAGCAGCAATGTAAGCAATAGTGGTTACATTTCATGCCCCAGGAATGAAAAAAAAGAGATGCTTGAACAAAGGCGGTATGGTTGTAAGTCTTATTCACTAAACCATCCTGCCCCATACACAAACATGTCAGAAGAAACGTGAAGCTTCTCATTTTATTCTTATCAGTTGAATTATGATCAAAATTGTAAAAACTAAAACAAAACCCAATAAAACGCAGCTGCTTGTCAGAAGTTCGCTGTTATCAAGTTATTTGATTTAATGACATTGGTGGCATTTAAAAAAATGTTAATGTACGTTTTTCTTGCTAGGCATTAACCTCTGAATCGGTCCTCCAGATTCCCACTTGAGAGAACTGATTATAGCAATGTATCAGCTGTTAATACCTCATATTCCAGGTCTATATTTATAATGCGTTTTTTCCTGATAAAGGTGAGCTATAAAGGAAATCGTTGAATATTGAGGCGCCTTGAGGAGAATCTAATCTCTTCTTTCACGGAAAGTTTTTTTTTTGTAGCCAGCCCTGGTATTTTGATCACTCGGTGTTAACGTCAAGTCAAGTTTTCTGAAGGATGCAATTATATGTTATCACCTCTGTAGGAAGGGATACATAATAATGTCTGCTTCGTACACCAGACTTAATTAACACGATCTATTGAGACGCCTCATGGTGGCAGTTTAATCAAATACTAGCCAGATGGAATGATTGTCGAGCTAATTTATTTTCAAAACATATATATTATATATTATATATATATATATATATATATATATATATATATATATATATATATAATTGTTTTAACTTGCTATATAAATTATGTGATATCCATTTTTCCTTTAATACAAAAACATGTCCCATCGTTTGACTGATATCAAGATAAATTATCTCATTGAAGAATAAGTAATGTTTTACGAATGTTTATGTCCCCAACAGAAGTAAAGTAGAAAAGAACGCCAAGGGATCATCAATTAAAATTGAGGTATTTTCCAGCGCAAGCAATGTGCCAAGATCTTTTCTTTCTAGTGATGGTGAAAAGCAAGGGTAATAAATAGTGAGCTTTTATTCGGAGCAAATTCCATTAAGATGTGCTCAAACTGCTTTACAAGGGGTCCAAAGCCAACAGAAACAGCATAAAAGACGAAAGGTGATCCCGAAAACCGAAATTACAATTATATTTTTTAATTTTGCGGCAGCTAGGTACTCATTTTACAACCAACATTGCATCGTCGACAACAAGCCTCGAACCGAGTTAATACGTGTCAGAATTCGATTGCTTTACCACAAAACCACAATGCAAAATAGAAGACTATTTGACACATTTCTTAATATGGTCAGTGTTGTTATCGGCTTGGGACTCATTGCAAAGTTTTTTAGTACATTTAGTGAGCACTGTATTAAACAAAAGCTTACATTACAAAAAGAATCCTACAATACGTTTATTGTTATAACTCACTCATCGTAACATAAATTTGTTTATTTTGTTGACATCTCCAAAAATATATACAAATCATGAGTCAAAATAACGATGTGACAATCAGTCAATTAATATAATCATTTATATATAGACACAGGAAGGGATGAGAACTCGATAGACAATGACGACCAAAATTATTTCAAAAATGAGATATAGAAATAAAATAGAAATTTTAGGAATTTTCTGTTAATGGTCTGCAAATCGTTTTATATATATATATATATATATATATATATATATATATATATATATATATATATATATATTCTATACGGCTGTAGATCTGAAAGAAACTAAAGGAACTGTGATCAACACGAGGACTATAATGCGTGGCAATTGTGCCGTTGATCCGGTTTTAGTAATGTATTTATATTTTCATGATTTTTTCTTTTTGATTGAAGAAGGGTTTTATGCCCGAAACGTTCCGTGTTTGGTATTTCGTTCATTTTCTATAGCTGTTATATTCATTTGTATTTATTACTTTTTAAATAATTTTGATACACATACCGTTACGTGCATGAAAAGCGATTATAACAGCGGGAAAATGCAAAGCAAAATAATAAGTGTTATTTATAATTAGGGAACAGACACCGATGTTAGAAAAGTATCTGAACAAGTGTGTATGAAAGGTACCAGACAAAGTAAGAAAGTAAAATACATGAAGAAAAAACAAACCATCCCCCAAAAAAATCAGTCTACCTCGATTGGGGATCGAACCTAAGACAGTCTGATTACCTGTTAGACGTGCTACCAATACACCACAAAGGCTCCCGATAGTTGGGCCAATTTAATACCCATAATATTCTTCCCAAGGGTACGGGTTCTACGCCGTGAACCCTCGCATGGTTTATAAGCACAGGCATTGAAAAGGGCACGTGCACCCAACGTTTATTTTTGAGTTATAGAGACTTGACGACTCACGCATGTGTTCATTATGTCTACCTTTATGGTTATCTCTTCTCTTCCTCTCCCATGATTTTTTTTTATTACTGAAGTATTATTTTGACATCTATATTAACCAGTTAACTGCCGCATTCTAGTAAAATCTCATTAAATGTAAATCGATCACGATTTGGGGACAGGAGGTGTTTTTTGGCCAAATCTTTAAATGCGAATTTTTCCAGTGTGCGCCAGTCAACTGGTTAAATCTCCACGTCACCCATTACTTTCGGGAGTGGACGTTATTCTAAAGGAGCATCATTCAGTTTTCACCAATAAAGCAACACCAGCAGTGTGAATTAAACATCATTTGTTTCAACTGTCACTGCTCTTGTTGGTGTAAAAAAGTTAGATCTTCAGTAATATTCACAACTCAAATCGGATGGAGAAAATTTGATTTAGAAAATATGTATTAACCTTCGGCAAAAAGGGCCATTTGCCATGCAGTCCTCCATCCCTCTTATTATAAACAGCTCTTACTTGCATTTGTCTATGATAATATTATGGTTCAAAAGCACGAGCATTTAAAAGGGAATGCAGACTATACATTCACTCATGAGTTATGGGGGAACAGACCAGTCAGGTATTTATCTATAATATGATTATGTTTTCTCTACGTTTCCTTTATGACTAAATTATTTACTATTTTGACATGTATAAAACACAGACCTCACCGCTGTGATGATTTAATGACCGTGAGTGCTCTACTGTTTTACTGAATTACCAATGAGAATGCGGTAGTTTTCTACTGGCTTTTATTGTATTTATCATGTTATACCAAAGATATTCCGAGTGTCAGAGAAACCGCAGATATAATGGAAGTAAATGATAATAAAGAATATATTGACACAAGCCAGAAGTAAGACAACACACACGAAGTGATGTTTGGGTTCACGGTTTATAAAAATACATTTTTTACTGCGTCAATTCATGAGAAAATAAGGAATAAGACTATAGAACGTATGAATGACTTAACTGACTTAAGGACTTTCGCTTCCTAATCATCCGATCGAGACGCCTCGACTGCCTCTCTAATCATCTGTGTCAATTCCTTCCACTGTTCAAGGTCTTTTTTTCGTAAGGTCTTCCTTTGATTTCAATTCTATTATTTTGAAGGCGTTTTAGGTTTCTATTCAGGACACTTTTTAATTCAGAAAAGTGAGTGGAGCAGGCACTTATGTTGGTAACAACAAGATATGAAGTGAGTAGAAAAGTGCCAGAAGACAATAGAGAATAAAAAATTTTTTCGCGGCGGTGGTGGGGTTTGAACCTGCGACCTTATTGGTACGACAACTCCGCCTGGCAGGTGAGAGCGTGGCTCTACCGTGTGAGCTATCCACGAACACAAAAATATTCGTTTCAAACCCAAAGTCATTTCTAGATCCCTCTCTCACCCACTTCTTGAGATCGCCGATTCGTTCACCACCATCGCGAAGTAATTTTGACCAGCAGTTAAGCCTAATAGCCAATATTCTCATCACAACATATAACATAGAAACGATTGAGACATTGAGTATGCTCCGGTGTATGGGGTGAATTTTTAATTCAGAAAAGTGAGTGGAGCAGGCACTTATGTTGGTAACAACAAGATATGAAGTGAGTAGAAAAGTGCCAGAAGACAATAGAGAAAAAAAAAATTTTTATTCTCTATTGTCTTCTGGCACTTTTCTACTCACTTCATATCTTGTTGTTACCAACATAAGTGCCTGCTCCACTCACTTTTCTGAATTAAAAATTCACCCCATACACCGGAGCATACTCAATGTCTCAATCGTTTCTATGTTATATGTTTGTGATGAGAATATTGGCTATTAGGCTTAACTGCTGGTCAAAATTACTTCGCGATGGTGGTGAACGAATCGGCGATCTCAAGAAGTGGGTGAGAGAGGGATCTAGAAATGACTTTGGGTTTGAAACGAATATTTTTGTGTTCGTGGATAGCTCACACGGTAGAGCCACGCTCTCACCTGCCAGGCGGAGTTGTCGTACCAATAAGGTCGCAGGTTCAAACCCCACCACCGCCGCGAAAAAATTTTTTATTCTCTATTGTCTTCTGGCACTTTTCTACTCACTTCATATCTTGTTGTTACCAACATAAGTGCCTGCTCCACTCACTTTTCTGAATTAAAAATTCACCCCATACACCGGAGCATACTCAATGTCTCAATCGTTTCTATGTTATATGTTTGTGATGAGAATATTGGCTATTAGGCTTAACTGCTGGTCAAAATTACTTCGCGATGGTGGTGAACGAATCGGCGATCTCAAGAAGTGGGTGAGAGAGGGATCTAGAAATGACTTTGGGTTTGAAACGAATATTTTTGTGTTCGTGGATAGCTCACACGGTAGAGCCACGCTCTCACCTGCCAGGCGGAGTTGTCGTACCAATAAGGTCGCAGGTTCAAACCCCACCACCGCCGCGAAAAATTTTTTTATTCTCTATTGTCTTCTGGCACTTTTCTACTCACTTCATATCTTGTTGTTACCAACATAAGTGCCTGCTCCACTCACTTTTCTGAATTAAAAATTCACCCCATACACCGGAGCATACTCAATGTCTCAATCGTTTCTATGTTATATGTTTGTGATGAGAATATTGGCTATTAGGCTTAACTGCTGGTCAAAATTACTTCGCGATGGTGGTGAACGAATCGGCGATCTCAAGAAGTGGGTGAGAGAGGGATCTAGAAATGACTTTGGGTTTGAAACGAATATTTTTGTGTTCGTGGATAGCTCACACGGTAGAGCCACGCTCTCACCTGCCAGGCGGAGTTGTCGTACCAATAAGGTCGCAGGTTCAAACCCCACCACCGCCGCGAAAAAAATTTTTATTCTCTATTGTCTTCTGGCACTTTTCTACTCACTTCATATCTTGTTGTATTCAGGACACTGTGAATTGACGTGGGTGGTCTTCCTTAATATTTCTTGTGTTTGTCCAGCAGATGGTGTAAAAAAGTATTTATGTTTTTATTAGCTGGTATATTTTCATCTCTTCTTAATAAGCCCAAAAAGCCGCCCTCTTGCCTCCAGAATTTGAATGGATCAAGGTCTTTCGTTCATTTTTCATGCAATGTTTTATTGCTTATTTTTGTTGGATATCGTATCTTCAGGACTCTTTTCAGTTGTTATCTATGGAATCTGTCTAATCTTTGCTCTTCGGTTCCAGTCAGTCCCCAAGTTCCGCAGTTGTGAAAAAGCACGGATTTTATAAGGGTTGCTGTGTATAATTTGATTTAAGTGTTTATGCTTTATTTTATCTTTTTTATCCATATATTATGTAATAATTTATTTAGTGCAACGGTCGATAATTTTTTTCTTCTTTCTACGGCTTCCCTGTCTCCTATCAATGATTCTACTTTTCTCGTGGCTCTCTATCCATCTTTCTTCCTTGATAGTAGTGTTACATCTGTTTTGTCAGAATAAACGTACAGTTTGTGTTTTTGTAAAGCTTTTTGGATGTCTTTTACACTGATTTGTTTGGGGCCAAGAAAGTCAATGTCGTCTGCATATGCAGTTTCCGCACATCTTTTAAAGCATTTTCTAGGTAAATGATGAATAAAACAGGGATCAAGCTGTACGTTTGTGTTGCCAAGGAATGATTTATCCTCTGAGACACCGATTATTTTTAGATTACAATATATATATATATATAT
The DNA here is from genome assembly GCF_034508935.2 of Berghia stephanieae. Lineage (NCBI taxonomy): Eukaryota > Metazoa > Mollusca > Gastropoda > Nudibranchia > Aeolidiidae > Berghia > Berghia stephanieae. Next base: position 70,611,843 of record NC_088361.1, read on the forward strand.
ATATATATTTATATATATATATATATTATATATATATATATATATATATATATATATATACAATACCGAATAAGAGCTAAATGAGGCTAATAGTGTAGCATTTGGTGCCCTATTATATGATAAAAAAACTGATATAGTATGATATAAATTACAGGATACCAATTATAAAATAAACATACGAATTCAAACTGTAGTTGATCTAATTCATTATCAACGCAGTTCTTAAAAACCTTGACATTTCTCGCAGTTCTTGACCAGGCTTGGAGAGAAGTCCAAATATCTACGGTTCTAAAAATTAAAGAATGGGCACGTATTGAGGTCGATCACCAGACTTTCAAGATTTTGATGACCCCACAAAATCGCATATTGTAAGAACTCCATGGAATCCAAGTTGCACATCTTGTATATTTGAATTAGATCACCCCTAAAGAAAGAGTTATAAGAAGTTCACGTTTTTCCTTATAAGACACACACACACACACACACACACACACACACACACTTATTGGCCATCCATTGGACGTTCCCGGACGCTATGGACTGTCTTTTTACATCGGGCTTCATATGCAATTGGCAGCAGCTTCTTATGGTTCACACTATGTTATGACGATCGACCCAATCAGCAAAGTCCGGTCCGCATTCGTGCACCGTCGCAAACCCGCCTGGTAGCATCGTCACAACACACCTTTCGACTAGATGCTCTGCCGTCTCGGGTTCTTGCCCACAGCGTGGACATATTGGACAGGAAGTTAGACCCCACTGATGTAACGCACCGGCCGTTAGGCAGCTTCTCGACCGAAGTCGATTCGCAGCTACCCAGTGTCTCCTCTTTCTGGTATCAAAGCCTGGCAACTTCTCACCAAGCTTAGAGGAGTGTAGGTCCCCGCCCCCACGAGGGATTGAATTCGTCCAAACCGACTTCCATCTCGTATGTGCAGCTCTGTCCGTAGTCAGGGATTCTGCGTACAAGGGTTTCCGGGACTTATTTCGGCTCGAAATGGGGGCACCGTCCATTATGCGCATGAGAGGAGTATCCCCATTCCCTCTCTCTTTGATCGTACTCAGCCAGTTTCCCGTAATGGTCTCCCTCCGGACACCGGGGGGCTGGATCGCTGCCATTATCGGGCCCCATTCTCTAGGGGTTGTTGCTAGCGTTCCCGACACTATGTGCATCGACTTGCGAAGTTTTACATCCACCTTCTCAACGTTTCTGCTTCTCTCGCACACTGGAGCGCAATACTCCGCGGTGGAATAGCATAGTGCCAGGGCGGACGTTCTCAGGAGCGCTTGGCTAGCGTCCCAAGTCGATCCCGCCAGCTTCCTCAGAAGACTATTCCGCTTCTCTATCTTCCGAGCAACCCCTTCGAGATGAACCCGATAGGTAAGGCTGCGATCCAACGTCACCCCTAAATATTTTGGACGCGGCTCATATGGGAGTGGCTGTTCCCCGACTAGGACATTCAGTTTACGGGTGTGCCAACCACTTCATAAGTGAAATGCAGTGGCCACGGTTTTTGAAGTGTTCATCTTCAGGTACCACTTGTCAAAGTAGGATTTGAGTCTGGTGACGTCCTCGCTGAGTACGCTCTCGAGACGGGTCCACACTTTACTCTGAGTAGCGAGTGCCCAGTCGTCTGCGTATCCCAGCCTCAGGGAGGAAGTGTTCGGCATATCGCTAATGTAAACGTTAAACAACATTGGCGCAAGTACCGACCCCTGAGGGACCCCATTCTTCAATTTCCTTACTTTGCTCGTGACGTCTCCCAGCGCGACGTGGAATTGCCTTTCCCCTAAGATCGAAGAGAACAACTTCAAGATCTTTTTGCACCTTATGATTTTTGCAAGTTTGAGCATTAACCCATCGCACCAGACCGTATCGTACGCCGCTGATAGGTCTATAAAGACAGCACCTGTTTGCTGTTTTCTCTCGAACCCGTGCTCAATAGGCTCTGTAAGGGCAATTACCTGCTCCGTGGTGCACCTCCCTTCCCTGAAGCCTGCCTGCCCAATAGAACACGCTCCAACAATTTGTAAAGACAGCTCAGCAGCGATATGGGTCTGTAACTGTCTGTCTCCTTCGCCGGCTTCCCTGGCTTCAGGATGGCAACTATCTTCGCATGCTTCCACACTTGTGGAAGCTTTCCTTTTGCAAGGATGTCAGACATTGCCTCTGCTAGCCAGGCCCGTGCCCTGGGGCCCAGATGCGTCACCATATCGGGATATACACCATCTATCCCTGCTGCTTTGCCGTTCTTCACTTCGCTAATGGCTGCACCCACTTCTCGGGGACTGAACGGGGCTGTCCAGTCCGACTCCTCCGCAGGGAGCGAGTCCAAAATCGTACGGTACGCCTTGCGGACACCGCGCTCAAAAGTCTGATTAGGGACCCGCTTACTACGGTTCTTAATGTTCTTGGCAATTGTGTCTGCCTCGCATTCAGGTGCAGCCTTCGCGTAATTCCGATCTGGGTCTAATTTCTTTATCAAACGCCAAGCGTGGCGGCTGGAGTGTGTAAAGTCGAGACTTTCCACGGTCTCCTGCCATCGTTGCTTCCTTCCCTCTGCCAGAGACTGAAGTAGTCTATCGGCTGCGTCCTGGGACTGGGTCTGCTGGTACTCTCGGTACAGCTGTCCAGCAAGGGGTGTAGAATTTCCGTTTGCCCCGTGGAATAGAGCGTTGAGCGCTCTTAACCAGTAGCCTACTGAATCTGGTTATATTCTTGGACTTGGGAGGAATGGCAGGGCATACCTGCTCGATATAGGAACTGAATTCCTCCCAGTCAGCCTTCCTGAAATTCCATCTGCAAAGTGGGAAAGACTGCACCCTCGGTATTGTCACCCCAGCTGTAACAAGAACCGGCCTGTGCTGGCTATGCGGAAAGTCCCCGAGGACTGTTCGCTTCACCTGCAGCGGTTCACCGTTCGCGCCTTTCGTTACGAGGGTGAGGTCTGGAGTGTACTCCTTCTTATGGCGGGTACCCCGGAAGGTCCCCTTGGCTGTAGGATCGTACACTAGGTGTAGATCATTACAGTCCATCCATGAGCGGAGTTGTCTTCCTGCCTCGTTGCAGTCTCGGTAGCCCCATTCGTGATGGTGGCTATTAAATTCTCCCAGACAGATGGAAGGATGACTGACCACCGGTACCGGTGGTGTAGTCAAAGTCGCTCTAGGTGGTTTTTTAATTCAGAAAAGTGAGTGGAGCAGGCACTTATGTTGGTAACAACAAGATATGAAGTGAATAGAAAAGTGCCAGAAGACAATAGAGAATAAAATTTTTTTCGCGGCGGTGGTGGGGTTTGAACCTGCGACCTTATTGGTACGACAACTCCGCCTGGCAGGTGAGAGCGTGGCTCTACCGTGTGAGCTATCCACGAACACAAAAATATTCGTTTCAAACTCAAAGTCATTACTAGATCCCTCTCTCACCCACTTCTTGAGACCGCCGATTCGTTCGTACACCACCATCGCGAATAATTTTGACCAGCAGTTAAGCTTAATAGCCAATATTCTCAACACAAACATATAACATAGAAACGATTGAGACATTGAGTATGCTCCGGTGTATGGGTGAATTTTTAATTCAGAAAAGTGAGTGGAGCAGGCACTTATGTTGGTAACAACAAGATATGAAGTGAATAGAAAAGTGCCAGAAGACAATAGAGAATAAAATTTTTTTCGCGGCGGTGGTGGGGTTTGAACCTGCGACCTTATTGGTACGACAACTCCGCCTGGCAGGTGAGAGCGTGGCTCTACCGTGTGAGCTATCCACGAACACAAAAATATTCGTTTCAAACTCAAAGTCATTACTAGATCCCTCTCTCACCCACTTCTTGAGACCGCCGATTCGTTCGTACACCACCATCGCGAATAATTTTGACCAGCAGTTAAGCTTAATAGCCAATATTCTCAACACAAACATATAACATAGAAACGATTGAGACATTGAGTATGCTCCGGTGTATGGGGTGAATTTTTAATTCAGAAAAGTGAGTGGAGCAGGCACTTATGTTGGTAACAACAAGATATGAAGTGAATAGAAAAGTGCCAGAAGACAATAGAGAATAAAATTTTTTTCGCGGCGGTGGTGGGGTTTGAACCTGCGACCTTATTGGTACGACAACTCCGCCTGGCAGGTGAGAGCGTGGCTCTACCGTGTGAGCTATCCACGAACACAAAAATATTCGTTTCAAACTCAAAGTCATTACTAGATCCCTCTCTCACCCACTTCTTGAGACCGCCGATTCGTTCGTACACCACCATCGCGAATAATTTTGACCAGCAGTTAAGCTTAATAGCCAATATTCTCAACACAAACATATAACATAGAAACGATTGAGACATTGAGTATGCTCCGGTGTATGGGGTGAATTTTTAATTCAGAAAAGTGAGTGGAGCAGGCACTTATGTTGGTAACAACAAGATATGAAGTGAATAGAAAAGTGCCAGAAGACAATAGAGAATAAAATTTTTTTCGCGGCGGTGGTGGGGTTTGAACCTGCGACCTTATTGGTACGACAACTCCGCCTGGCAGGTGAGAGCGTGGCTCTACCGTGTGAGCTATCCACGAACACAAAAATATTCGTTTCAAACTCAAAGTCATTACTAGATCCCTCTCTCACCCACTTCTTGAGACCGCCGATTCGTTCGTACACCACCATCGCGAATAATTTTGACCAGCAGTTAAGCTTAATAGCCAATATTCTCAACACAAACATATAACATAGAAACGATTGAGACATTGAGTATGCTCCGGTGTATGGGGTGAATTTTTAATTCAGAAAAGTGAGTGGAGCAGGCACTTATGTTGGTAACAACAAGATATGAAGTGAATAGAAAAGTGCCAGAAGACAATAGAGAATAAATTTTTTTTTTTTTTTCGCGGCGGTGGTGGGGTTTGAACCTGCGACCTTATTGGTACGACAACTCCGCCTGGCAGGTGAGAGCGTGGCTCTACCGTGTGAGCTATCCACGAACACAAAAATATTCGTTTCAAACTCAAAGTCATTACTAGATCCCTCTCTCACCCACTTCTTGAGACCGCCGATTCGTTCGTACACCACCATCGCGAATAATTTTGACCAGCAGTTAAGCTTAATAGCCAATATTCTCAACACAAACATATAACATAGAAACGATTGAGACATTGAGTATGCTCCGGTGTATGGGGTGAATTTTTAATTCAGAAAAGTGAGTGGAGCAGGCACTTATGTTGGTAACAACAAGATATGAAGTGAATAGAAAAGTGCCAGAAGACAATAGAGAATAAAATTTTTTTCGCGGCGGTGGTGGGGTTTGAACCTGCGACCTTATTGGTACGACAACTCCGCCTGGCAGGTGAGAGCGTGGCTCTACCGTGTGAGCTATCCACGAACACAAAAATATTCGTTTCAAACTCAAAGTCATTACTAGATCCCTCTCTCACCCACTTCTTGAGACCGCCGATTCGTTCGTACACCACCATCGCGAATAATTTTGACCAGCAGTTAAGCTTAATAGCCAATATTCTCAACACAAACATATAACATAGAATGTTATATGTTTGTGTTGAGAATATTGGCTATTAAGCTTAACTGCTGGTCAAAATTATTCGCGATGGTGGTGTACGAACGAATCGGCGGTCTCAAGAAGTGGGTGAGAGAGGGATCTAGTAATGACTTTGAGTTTGAAACGAATATTTTTGTGTTCGTGGATAGCTCACACGGTAGAGCCACGCTCTCACCTGCCAGGCGGAGTTGTCGTACCAATAAGGTCGCAGGTTCAAACCCACCACCGCCGCGAAAAAAATTTTATTCTCTATTGTCTTCTGGCACTTTTCTATTCACTTCATATCTTGTTGTTACCAACATAAGTGCCTGCTCCACTCACTTTTCTGAATTAAAAATTCACCCCATACACCGGAGCATACTCAATGTCTCAATCGTTTCTATGTTATATGTTTGTGTTGAGAATATTGGCTATTAAGCTTAACTGCTGGTCAAAATTATTCGCGATGGTGGTGTACGAACGAATCGGCGGTCTCAAGAAGTGGGTGAGAGAGGGATCTAGTAATGACTTTGAGTTTGAAACGAATATTTTTGTGTTCGTGGATAGCTCACACGGTAGAGCCACGCTCTCACCTGCCAGGCGGAGTTGTCGTACCAATAAGGTCGCAGGTTCAAACCCCACCACCGCCGCGAAAAAAATTTTATTCTCTATTGTCTTCTGGCACTTTTCTATTCACTTCATATCTTGTTGTTACCAACATAAGTGCCTGCTCCACTCACTTTTCTGAATTAAAAATTCACCCCATACACCGGAGCATACTCAATGTCTCAATCGTTTCTATGTTATATGTTTGTGTTGAGAATATTGGCTATTAAGCTTAACTGCTGGTCAAAATTATTCGCGATGGTGGTGTACGAACGAATCGGCGGTCTCAAGAAGTGGGTGAGAGAGGGATCTAGTAATGACTTTGAGTTTGAAACGAATATTTTTGTGTTCGTGGATAGCTCACACGGTAGAGCCACGCTCTCACCTGCCAGGCGGAGTTGTCGTACCAATAAGGTCGCAGGTTCAAACCCCACCACCGCCGCGAAAAAAATTTTATTCTCTATTGTCTTCTGGCACTTTTCTATTCACTTCATATCTAGGTGGTTTGTAAATATTATGCAAACACAGTCCACCTACTTCCACAGAAATTCGATTCACCCCATTGCTGTCCGTTACGCTCTCAATGACCCTTACCTTCGATGGCTCTTTAGCGTAGACGCTAACCCCTCCTTTGAGCCTCGAAGGGTCCTCGCATTGGACCACCGTATAGCCTGGGATCTGGAATCGGGAAGGTTGCGCGCCTGAATAAAGGTGGGTCTCCTGTAACAGGAGGATATCTACGCAGTGGGCGGCCAATAGCTTTGATAAAAGCTCATTTTTTGCCATACTCTGGCTCTCGACGTTCAGGGACAATATATGCGTCAGTTCGCCATCCCCGCCGTCGCATTTTCCGATTGGCGGGCCGCGAATCAATTGATGCATGGGACGTTTGCTTTTTTCTCGGACGTGCCGACGACCCTGGCGACACGAACGCGGTATTATTTGGCTAGGCGGCAGACCGCTTCGCCATTGACGGGACTGATTGGGACTCGACATAAGGATAATAGTGTGGCGCCCGGGATAGGGCTGCTATTCGGGCACCGGGTTTGGATCAAATTTAGTCACACACCGGGGCGAGCAGCTCATGTGGCTCGTTGGCTCGATACCCGGGATGGTCTCGTGACGGTTGACCGGGATTTACACCTTTGCCCTCCCGTGTGCCTCAAGCCCCCTCACCACTGCAAGGTAAAGATCCACGAGGGGGTGCAATTGGCATACTCCAAAGGGGGTTTCACTAAAGCCTAAACTTTAAAAATATTGTAATGAGAGAAACTCCATTTTATAATTCCAACCAACTTATTTGGTTATAATAATAATAATAATAATAATAATAATAATAATAATAATAATAATAATAATAATAATAATAATAATAATAATAATAATAATAATGATAATAATAATAATAATAATAATAATAATAATAATAATAATAATAATAATAATAATAATAATAATAATAATAATAATAATAATAATAATAATAAATTTTATTCATCAGTTTCGGAAATTTTCTAACAAACGTGGCAAATAAAAGAGATGGATTAATGTATTGGCATTAAAAATACACAGACATCAGCAATAAATAACCTATAAACACCTCATAATATTTTTAATAAGAATGTATCTGTTGAATCTCTCTGTTTTTATTTATGTCATTAAATTGTACAATCAAAGAATTATTATGTTCTTCATCAGTGAAATAGATTTTATTAGAATCAATATGTAAAGCATGACATTTGGAGATATTAAAATTCAACTCCAAAACCTTTGACCAAGCAAATAAAGACAGAAGATGGTCCTGTAATGTACAACTGAACTGTTATTCACAGTGTTGTAATCTTTGCGTCTTCTGCAAAAAAATTACACATAGATAATAATATCTCATGGGTAAAGATTATAAACAAAACAGGACCCAAAACACTGCCCTAGGGATTCTCGCTTTGACTTTACCAAATTCCGAAAACTCACTTCCTACCGTTACCTATTAGGTACTATCACTTAAAAACAATTTTATCCAATTCAACATGTAACCTTTTACTCCGTACCCCTTCAATTTTTGAAACAACCGTTTATGTGGTATCGAATCAAATGCCTTCCTAAAGTCCAATTATATAATATCAATATTTTCTTTTCTCTCTTAAAATAGTAATATATATATATATATATATATATATATATATATATATATATATATATATATATATATATATATATATATTGACAAGGAGCTCGTGTTAAGTTTACAGATACTTTTTTGCAAGGCCACCTCTATTCGCAGTCGATAGTTTATGGTAGATAGCGTTCGTATTCGTTATTCGCAGCCGTGCTGCAACTAGTAGATATCATTCATTTCAGTTGTTTGCAGTAGTAGCCTTCGAGCCTAGAGCGTTATTGTATAGAATTAATTTTTTAAATATATTTTTCTATTATTATTATTATTATTATTATTATTATTATTATTATTATTATTATTATTATTATTATTATTATTATTATTATCATTATTATTATTATTACTATTATTATTATTATTATTATTATTATTGTTATTATTATTATTATTATTATTATTATTATTATTATTATTATTATTATTATCATTATTATTATTATTACTATTATTATTATTATTATTATTATTATTATTATTATTATTATTATTATTATTATTATTATTATTATTATTATCATTTATTATTATTATTATTATTATTATTATTATATTATTATATTATTATTATTATTATTATTATCATTATTATTATTATTTTGCGTTTCATTGACGATGACGATGTGTATGTTGTTGTGTAGTGATGGTAATGTTGATGTGGTGGTTGTGATTGTAGTGGTGGTGTTGATGATGCAGTAGTGGTAGTGATGATGTCTATAAGGATAATGATGATGATTTAATGGTGGTGGCGATTGCTGTAGTTTTGATAACGATGTGGTTGCTGTGGTAGTGGTAGAAATGATGATGATGTGAGGGTTGTGCTTGTAGTGTCGGAGGTAGCGATGATGACAAGGATGAGGATGATGATGATGTAAAGGTGTTGGTGGTTGCTATAGTTTTGATAACGAAGTATGTGGAGGTTGCTGTGGTAGTAGTAGTAATGCTGATGTGGCGGTGGCTGTAGTAGTAGAGGTTGTTTATTGATGGTAACTTCGAGAGAGAGAGAGAGAGAGAGAAGAGAGAGAGAGAGAGAGAGAGAGAGAGAGAGAAAGTGTGTTTGTGTGTGTTTGTGTGTTTCTGTTTGTATGTGTGTGTGTGTGTGTGAGAGAGAGAGAGAGAAGAGAGAGAGAGAGAGAGAGAGAGAGAGAGAGAGAGAGAGAAAGTGTGTTTGTGTGTGTTTGTGTGTTTCTGTTTGTATGTGTGTGTGTGAGAGAGAGAGAGATAGAGAGAGAGAGAGAGAGAGAGAGAGAGAGAGAGATATTCCTGGAACGTTATAAAATACATTTAACTGACTGTAAATAATACAATTAACGGGGATGGAACTATTCTCATTAAAGTAATCTGACAGATAAGCTGCTAGATTTTAAGAAGTGAACGAATTATCAAGTTGGAGAGGTGGGGACGGGACATTTTCATGGATTGAATTGGGGTAACATAAACAAAGCAAGACACGAAGGAAAAGTTGAAACATTCAAAATCTCAATTCTAACTCGCACAAAATTGTTCAATGTTCCCTCCTCTTCTTTACTTCTCAAACTAACACACTTTCATTCAACTTCAAGCCATTCGACAACACACCATTTTGAACATGAAATATAGTGTTATGTTCAGTGAGGGGGCAACTACTAATTTTCAAAAACGAGGGAGCGCTTCTACTACTACGAGTAGTCATTCCGCCGTGGAATCACTATTCGCAGTACTACTTCGAATAAGCACTTCGTTTTTGCAACTCGAATAACCCAAATAATCATGTTCTTTTTGTCGAAATTGAAAAAAAAAAAAGAACTCTCAAACTAAAGCGAAATAATCTCCATCACATTATATCAATGCGAAAATAAGCCCATAGCGATCTGTTATCAGACCTGGATATCTATTCGGGCATGAAGTGTCGAGAACTGTGGATTAATGTTGTTTTATTTATGAAGAGGGAGTTGCAAAAATATAAAGATAAAGAAAATGGGAGAAAATAAATAGATCCTTGCATTCATAAAATCTCATGTGCAGAACAATCTTTATTTCGATTTCGAACTTGGGAGCTGAGGCGACGTGCATATCTCATAACCCAAATTGTTATCGTTTCATTGTTGTCATGGAAAATACTCTCATACACAAACTATTCTCCATTACAACAATGTTAAAACGAGCCCGTAATTTCGTCTGGTTATCAGACTTGTATATAATGTGTCCACGTCGAGCTCAGGTATAGCCAGATGAATAATTCTTAGAAACAATATTATCTTTTTCAACGCTCTTCATAACGTGGTAGAGAGCATGCTAGGTCAATCGGTAGAACAACTTCGCAATTTACTGACTAAAGGGCCTGTTATTTATTCACACCGAAAAACTTTAAATTCATATTAAAACATCGAAACGACCCTCAATTTGTTCAAATGCCTTAAATCTAAGAGTACAAGAAGTCTCGGGTTTAAAAGTTCTTTGGGATCATTCCAATGCATGGATATACTCTGATAAAATATATTTGAAGAATTTTGGCCAGAAAACTCTTCATCCGATCGATTATTAGTCGATATATGAAGTACGACTTTTTACTGGCAAAAATTCTAACAATGTGTTTCTTTCAGTTTACGGCTGTTTGAGGAGTTAAACTCTGTCTGGTCAAGATGGGAAACCGTGTCTTGTCATTGCATGGCCGAATTATGTACTATTATTGTGTGCCCCCACTGTTTACAGGAGCAGGGATTTGATTTCATCTTACTAAGTCTACTTAGCAACTACAACAAATTAAATTAATAGGCGTATACCATTTAGAGTCTGATAACTGTTTTTTAAAAAAATCAAATAACCCAATGACTTGTGCATTTCTTAGCAGAAACTTCATTAATTGCTATATACGAAGATATAAGAGAATTCAATATTTTAAGACTAATAACAAATATTAATATTCAATAAAAATAAACAATTCCCCATACTCCTACCTTTACGAAAATATTATTAAATTTGAATAGTCATTTTAAATGAGAAACTATATATGCGTGTATGCAATTAAGTATGTATATATATATATATATATATATATATATATATATATATATATATATATACATACATATATACGCATACAAATTAACCATCCCCTTGATAAAATTGCTGAATTAAATTATTCATTATTTCTTAAAATCATAAATATTTGCAATGGGATGCGTTTATGTTTTGACAAGTACAGATTTGATCTTTTGATAAGACCACTGTGATGGAATGGTTATCATCCAATTTAGAGAAGATCAAGAGATCAATATTTTTCTTTTTACGTTCCATAAACCGGGAAAATATCTGGGCACTTTGCATGGATGACAATGCTAATAAAATAGGCTTTGATTTGTGTGTTTATCTTTTGGAAGAAATGAGGGGGGGGGGGGGTCATCTACTCGTAGTGTTCATATCTATAGTTGGCCGAGCATTCAAGCTTTGTTAAAATATCAATCTCCTCTGACGAATAGGTCAAACAGCTGCTCACACTTCAGAAGAACTGGCGGACGTGATGACATACTTGATTCCAACCCATGATACTTAAACTACGTTACCCTTCGTATCAAATGGTATAATGTCGGGATGACTAAGTTGCTGAAAATCAAATTTATAGCCAAAATATCAGTATTGGGTTGTGTTTATAGTTTATATTATGTTGAATTGAAGTTTTAGAACGGCAAAACCAAGATTTCATATTTTTGAAAAGTTTGGCTTTAAGTTCAATTTTTAGCATCCTTCTAAACATAAGACTGTTTTGACACGAAGGGTTAGATTCTACATCACCACATAACAATTATTGTATTGCATTTAGTAGCTATAGCACATTTACGCAAGCAGTTTTTAGCTTTTACCAAGTATGGTGTCAAAAATAGCTCGGCTTTTCCATTTTTGCCGTTGATCCGGAAGTAAATACAGGGTAATTTTGCGTTTTTCAAAACGGACAATGATATTCGGTATCAAATATTCTAGTTAATGATGCTGCTTCAGAAAATGATAGTCGTATTTATTTTCTAATTCTTTTTAAATCGCTCTTTCAAAGTAGCTTTGTATTTACCTAAGACAAAATTATGGCAGCAATTGTCATATCTGGTCCTGACATTCGTATGCTGATATGATACGCATAATCTTTAATGCTGTGAACCATCCTTTTTCAAATAATATGGTATTTAGTCTTAATTACGATACATGTTCTTACTCGTCGAATAATCTTTTTACCTATATGTATCATAAATGTGCTTTTGACTTTTCCTCTTTTATAATTATATGTAAACATGATCTAATTATCAGTTGCGCCAATGCAAATATAACGAAACATTTATAATGTCAAGAATATTTTCACTTATACCGCCAAAATATATATCGCTACTCTTCCGCTAATCTCATTCCCTATTTAATGCTTAATATAGCTATATATAACATCTTGACTTGTTATTCTTTTTTTATAACATTCATTTTTTGCTCTAAAATATGCAATTGGGTATTTTAGAGACATAGAGCGTTTTCATGCAATACTTGTGTTAAAGAATCTCGAGGTATAATTATTTCAATCTTCCTGATGCAAATTAATTTTTAAATATGGAAAATGTGCATGTTACGACAAAGTCCATTCTTGGTAGATAAGAAGAAGAAGAAGACGTAGTAGTAG
>NC_088361.1:70642277-70654777 GCF_034508935.2 Berghia stephanieae
GGTAACACCTAGCTTGAGGGATGATCAATATCTGTGGAGTTATGTATCGAACGTGATTTTTCTTGAAGGATCCATAAATAGGTTTATCAAATTTGTCAGATCAAATTTATGAACGATGGAATGAATTTAATAGTATCGGAATCAAGGGACGGCCATTCGATGGTTTGTCGTGTTGGAAAAAGTTATTGCGTTATCAAGTAATAGCAAGAAACGCTGGTGGAGCAAACAGAAAGTCTTTTAAGTTGAATATGCAATGCCTCAATTATGAGCTTTCACTTCTAGATCCTCGTTCATAAAGACATATCTCTTTGCCAACGGAGTCAACATATGAAAATAAAGCAAGAGTCCATTATCCACTTAACGTGCTCAAAGCGATTTACAAGGGACCCCTTGCCAACAGCAACATTTAATATGTAAGACGAGACATGATGCCTGTGAGGCCATATTACATTTTTTCAGACACAGACAAAGCTTTTAACAGCCAAGTACTCATTTTAACTCATTTTAAACCTGAGTACGGTGAGAGAATGTGAGACTTTTAAAAGAACTCAACCGTGCACCGATCAGAGCGAGACTGGAACCCTGGACCTTCCGATACGAAGGCGAGTGTCATACCACCAGACAACATATTCACATACGAATGGTATGTATGATATATGTGACCTATTGTTGCAAAACGGTCATATGTCAGGATAAACTAAATGCCGAAAAGCTGTCTTCGTAGGAGAAGTGACCAGGAATTGGAAATCTTAGTTGTTGCTATTTAAGAAACGATGGTTCTTGTTATTGATCAAGAAAAATGACGCAAGTTCCATTTTCGGAAATATAGATCAATTGCATATCTAGTAAACTAAAGAGAGTAAAATTAACTCATATAACAGATACAACACAAAGTAAACGACGTTCGGCCGTAGCCTTCTTCAGGTAAACGTAGATAAGAAAAAGGTAATATGTTATTAATTGAATCAATTAGGCACCTTTAGATTTTAGATCAATTTTAACATCGAATTCAGCCCAACGTGATACCGCTTTGAGACAGTGGATCACATATGATTTCATTGACGATATGTGGACTTACAGCAGTAATAGAAATACCTGTGGTAAAATCAATTTCATTTGTAAGGCTATATTCTTGAAATTTGGTGACAATTTGTTTTTTAACAAATCACTAAAACAAACCAATCTTCGAGTGTTCTGATAAAGAATTAACTTAATGTCACTACTCAGCACACAGGTTTGTAGTCATCGTCCCTAGTTTAAAAAAATAAATGGAACAAAAAGTAATAAAATCCGGGACTTTTGCTTTTTTTGCGATTTTTAAGTAAAACTTTATTAAACAACACAATAAGTTTGAAACCTTGTGAAAGATTTATACATTATTGCAATACATGAAATCCTTTGACATTTTCAATATACTGTCACAATGTCTCGGCGTCAAATCTAAAACAAGATTTTACTGCAAATGTGGCACAAATTCTAATTCTGAAAAAGCAATGATTCAGCATTGCAGCCAGACTCATGAAGAGATTATTTTCTCCCGCTGGTACAAGTCACGTATCAATAAGATGAAAACATTCTTTCTTAGGATCATCAGAATTTCCGGATATATGTTTCCTGTTCTAACCATTGCAACATTGTCTTGTTTCTAACAATATCAGGAATTATTTGGCGTAGGTAGCAAATGGCTGGTGATAGTTTGAAGAATCCTGGCTATGGCTCCTGGCGTTTCGATTTAAAGTAAGGCACACTTTTACATTCATTATACCACTCGACTCAGGTGGGAATAATTTTCTAGATTAAGTAGTTATTGCGGATACTGAAAAAGTGTTAGTGAAAAGAACGCCTTACAATCTAATGTATTATTTGATAAGATATTTAAATAGCAATGATGATGGTGAATCTGTGGGAATGTGCCATTAATATGATATTTTGATAAATTATTATATTTTGCAAGTGAGTGGAAAAAGGGGAGGGAGGGGGGGGGGGTTGCCTCCTGTTAATGATAGTTAAGATTTGGATTTCAAAGGTCAGTCTGGACCATTCTCACATGACTGCATACAACTGTAATGCTATAAGTTCCATATCCTCAGTGAAATCACAAGTTAAGCTTGAACACCGCTACCTCTTGCTCATCCGTTGTCAAGTAAATCAGACCATCTGCGTCTATAGCAACTCCCTTTGGATTATTCACATAACCGTCAATCCTCCTTATGAGAGGACGGTCCATTTGACCCATCGGGGTCAGCTGTAACAAACCACGTGACTCAGCCACCATCACATGACCGGAAGGGGTTGTGCATATACCACACGGCTCCTGTAGATTTCGTGGAGGCTTTGGGTGGAATTTGAATTTCACTTCACCTGATTCAAAATATGAAGAAAAAAATAGTATAATCTGTTTAAACACTGTTAAATTCATCTCTTATATTGCTTTTGTTTGGTTTTTGACCATTATCTTTTAATGTGGTCAAATTTAATTGTAAGGAACCTATGTGTACATATCTTATATCTTAATTTTGATAGTTGAAAGCAAATTAGGAGCTTATCAATATGGGACAGCATGGCTCACCGGTAAGGTAAGTTCTGTGCTTCGTACCCGAAAGGTACCGAGTTCGCTGCGCTGTGTGGCCTTGGGCAAATCGCCTCGCTCTAGCTCAGTTTGCGGCGATGCATTGCGGCTGACGCCTGGGTTATTTCAGTCTTCCCTTGGAATAGACCCTAAAGACAACTTTTCACCATGGGGAAAATCATTCTTATTACATGTGACATATTGTCTTAAAAAGGGTATTCTGTATGGTTGAACCAGATGCCAAAAATATGATATAAAGTTTTGAAAATTCAGAAATTTAAATTTTCAGTTTTTGTTTCTTTAATGGAGTATTTTCATTGTCTTAAAAATCAGTCAATATTACCCCAACTCTGGTATTTTCTTTTTGTTTTAAATAAAGTTTTTCACATTTATATCAATCCGACATCTTTACGATTTTAGACGGAAGGTCCCATATGTGACCCGTGGCCTCGAGAATTATGTCGGGGCGAAGCAGGTGCCGAAAAGCGACTTTAAAGTTAAACTAATCAAAAAATAGAATTCTTGGTCATTCGCAATTAAATTAAATTCAAGTTCAATTCAAGTTCAAGAGTTTATTTATTTAGGCCATTGGTCAATAACCATGAAACCTCTCTGAAAAAAATGATTCTAACTATTATGATAATATAGGGATAACATTCTTTTAGTAATCATTTATGGCCGAAAAAAAATTATAATAGAAAACATAAAATTAATCCAATGTTCACATTTTTACGTCAAATTCAAGTTTCGACATCTAAATCGCCCCGTTATAATGTTGTTTAGAGGCGCTGGTTCTCATATGCCTGAAATTATTAAGATATAAATCTATTTACCCGTGTGAGACAGACAAATGACTGCTTCTTGTTTCTTGTCGGATACCAATATGAAGAGGGATGGGGTGACACACACATACGACGGGTAAAGGAACAGTGGGGCTCCAGTCGCGGACAAAGAGAAAGATCGGAGAATCTGGTCAATTTCGAAGACGTAGTACTAGAATGCAATTTTAACAAAGTAGAAATACTAACTACTAATATATATATATATATATATATATATATATATATATATATATATATATATATATATATATATATATATATATATACTAGTGATCAAAATAAAGTATACACTTGTTTTACCTACAAAATTAGTATGAAATATTGTTCTGGTTTATTTAAAACCTATGTGTTATCATAATACTATCATTTATCTTTCATTTTGTTAGAATTTGTAACTTTTATGGTTGATCTTGTATGCAACATAGACTTTTTAAAACATGATCTTCAAAAAGGGAAATAACAAGTCAAAACATACATTATAATTTTGACAAACAATGACATTTTAATAAAATTACTTGATTTCAATTCATTTGAAGTGAAGGGGAATCTAATTCAATCCGTAACGAGTATGTCACCCGTTCGCTCTAATCACGGCATTGCATCTCCTACGCATGGAATTGGTCAATCTGGCCAGCTGGTGTTGAGGAATGTTATCCCAAGCTGTTCTTATGGCGTGGAACAGTTGTTGTTCATTTTTCGGGTCTAATGAACGAACTTGGCGGCCGATTATGTTCCGCATAATATGTTCTATTGGATTTAGATCGAGGGATATTGCAGGCAACAGGCTGATAACGTTCACATTATTTGCTGCTATAAAATCCCTTGTTGCAATAGCTCGGTGGGATGGTGCATTGTCGTGTTGGAATGAAAAATTAGGATGTTCATGAAAAAATGGAATAACATTGGTTTGTAAAATGTGTTGGATGTACCTTGCACCGGTTAGGGATGCATTTACTTGGACTAGAGTAATTGCCCTATAGTCTCTGATTATTCCACCCCACACCATCAATGTCCACATCCTCTGTTTGGCGATTCCAAGAGACATGAATCGTGAAATCACTCGTGTGATCTTCGGTAAAAGCGATATCTACAACCATTTCTTCCAATCACAAAGCGTGATTCATCTGAGAAGAGAACAAATGACCACGCATGCATTGTCCAGCGCAGATGAGCACGGGCTCACTGAAGACAGGCCAGCCAGAAGAGAACAAATGACCACGCATGCATTGTCCAGGGCAGATGCGTACGGGCCCACTGAAGACGCACCAACCGGTGATGTGCACTAAGAAGTTGTCGCATCAACGGACGTTTTCGATAATGTCATGCTCTCTAAGTCGACAACGAACAATGTGTCGAGTAATTCGTGTACCTGGGAATTCTAGCGCAGTTTCAGTCGCCGTCCTAAAATAATCCCGTAGATGTAGGGTGCGTATAAAACGGTCCTCACCTTGTGTTGTTACTCGTGGTCTGCCAGTTCGATTTCGGTCCCTTACCGTTTGTGTTATTTCAAATCGATCCACTAAGGAATATACAGTTCTCCTTGTGATATTAAACATTCTTGCAACATTGGTCACAGACTGTCCAGCTTGAAGATGACCAATGGCACGTGCACGTTGTTCTAAACTAAGTCGTGGCATCGCGTAGATTAATGGATGGTATTTTGTATTGTGTTTTCCTGCCTTGAAAATAGTTCAAGAAGACACTGATGACAAAAAAATTAATCTACACACTTCTTGTCCGCAGTAAGGGGCTAAAAGATTATTTTAGCACGTGCGCGACGTGGTGAGCGAATTTCAGGTCAAAAACAAAAACATCGACTATCGGTACACAGAAAGGCTAATGGTAAAAAACTCAGTGGAAAATCATTAGCCTACGTCAACGGATAAAAAAGTAACGACGATTTTAAATGTGTATACTTTCTTTTGATCTCAAGTATATATATATATAAATATATATATATATATATATATATATATATATATAATTATATATATATATATATATATATATATATATATATATATCCTTCATGTCTAAAATAAGTCTCAAAAATATTATGCCTGATGAAACAGCTTTACAAGACATGATGCATAAGGCATATCATCAAGCTGATTATGGTCATCATCATCATCATCATCATCATCATTATCATCATCATCATCATCATTATTACTATTATTATAATCATTATTATTATCATTATTATTATTATTATTATTATTATTATTATTATTATATTATATATTATTATTATTATTATTATTATTATTATTATTATTATTATTATTATCATTATCATCATTATTTTATTATTATTATTATTATTATTATTATTATTATTATTATTATTATTATTTTTATTACTATTTTTATCGTCATTAATAATTAATCAATTAATTATTTATTAGTATTAGAATAATTTTTAAGATCTTTTTAAACCTCAGGAGTGAGAGAAATCCAATGTTTCCAGTCACTTTGCCAGTATATTTTCATCTTCTACTTATATTTACATACACACTAAACATAGGCATTTGGATATTGACCTTACAGTTAATTATAAAAAAGCATATGCATATATATATATATATATATTATATATATATATATATATATATATATATATAATTATTATTATTATTATTATTATTATTATTATTATTATTATTATTATTATTATTATTATTATTATTATTATTATTATTATCATTATCATCGGCATCTTCAAGAACATCAACATTGTCAACCTGATTATCTCTTTTTTTTTTAAACCACCAATTTATTGTTACCTCTCCATAGAGATTAATGATGTCCACGCAAGGTGGGTCATTCCCGCCACTCGCCACCAACATCCGACTATTCAGTGAGGCCAACCCAGAATAGTTTTTGGCAGAAACGAAAGACTTTTGCATCATCAAAGGGGGACTGACCTGGAATGATAGCAATACCGAATGGATGGTATGATCTATAAATATTACAATCACAATCTGCTGTTTAAAATGGTCTTTAATGTAAAGAGCTTTGAGCACGTTTGGTGGATATTGCGTGATATAAAAGCTCGTTGTTATGTGAATTCCCTCACCCCAAGCAAGAACTATTAAACACCGATGATGTTTAGAAGATTTGGTGCAATTGACCTTTTGTTTGTATTAAATATCCCACTAACTCGGGTAGCTTTGTTTTAGACAACATTATCATGTGACGACTCTACTGGTATACATTTATGTATTTAATCTTCTCGTTCGTTGTGGTTGTTTTTTTATTTTCCTCTAAAGCCTTGGCCTATGTAGATGTATTTAAATCTATCAGAGTCTTCATATAGTATATCCATTTTGCCTACTACAATCATATGTGACTATCAAACTTTATCTTCCGACAAGTTTCTATTAGAATCAGGTTTCCCCTTTATCAACAAAATAGGATGAATTCAAAACTACAGACATAATGAATATTATTGATATATTTTCGAAAAGGTGTATTTATGAATGACAATTTTACGGGTCCAGATAGCTTAGTTGGTAGAGCACTCGCTTCACAATCAAAGGGACTGATATCGATCCCGGGTGTAGTAGAGATTTTTTTCTAACCAACCCCTCCCCCCACCTGTCCACCCAGAACACATCTAGCGAAAGTACATTACGATAGACTATCACCTATCCAAAGGGTAGAAAACAATTGCTATTATCCGTTTCACGCTACAGAAACCGGGATAAATTCCGGCTCTAGTGGCTCTCTGAAGGACTACTTTCTACGTTTTAGAGAGCATTTAAAGGTTCTAAAGTCTATTTGCTCTTAAACAATCCTTATGATAAGAAATTAAGAAAGAAAATATAAGGTACAAATATATATTATGTTATTACCTTCAATTTGTTACGAGCGGGATAGTTATACAGTTGCACATCTGTGGCACCCAGCCCACAATTTGGGTGTTTCAAATATGTTCAATTTACCCCAAGTCGGCTAAATGATTTACGCTATGCATGTACTAATTATGTGCTCATTTAAATCATTCAACTCATTCCGTTAACATAACACACAAAATATCAAAATACCTTCAAAATGCAAATCTGCTTTGACAGAGGAAGGCTTACTGCAGTCGATACATCTGATAACTGAGCAATTGACCACGGCTTTCCTCCTACCTCCAGACGACTGTTTTTGTCTCTCCGAACATAAAACGCCTTGACACACTCATTAGCCCAATCTGTGACAACCACAGTGGACCCTCCATGACCTAAAACTATGACGTCACGAAGTTTTGGGTCGACCGAGTCATCCCTGAATCTTGTTGAAATAGTTCTTATTTTTTCCACGGCATTTTCATCCTCGCTAGAAGTGGAAGGCTTATTCATAAACCTATTGCTGTTTTCTTGGCTTTTATCCTCTGGAATCCAGGAGACATTTCCTTTGATTTTTGCACCAGTTGGTTTTTGTGAAGGGGAAGGCTTTTTAGCCTCAGATGAAGGACGATCTTCATTCTGTGAAAATGGAGATGAGATAAATTTTGATATCTTTTCTCTAAAACTTTTTCTCGGGGAATTTGAAGCGGGACGTTCAAGCCCGTGGAATGGGTTGTCTTTCTGGGAAATGTCACTCGAGTAAAGAACAGACTCGTGGTTTTCTAGTGTGTATACCATATTTGTACCTGATTCACTCAATATTTCTATTTTTTGAGGGTTTGAAGGTGAGGTTGGCGATTCCTGATGGGTACTGAATACTACGGCTCCAAGCTTTACCTCTGGCTTGTAAGTTTGTTTGAAGTTTATTTCTAACTGCTTAATATTGGCAACGACCTTTTCGTATGAATGGAAGCCAAGTGCTTGGAAATCGACTCCTTTTGGAAACATGCTCATCACTTCAAAATCAGACACTTCATTATGATTTTTTCTGAAAATATTTGATTTCTCACTAAAAGTAGAAATCTTTAGATCAAAATCCAACAGTTGAGGCGTTATTTTGTTATAAACTTTTTCACATTGATCTTCCAAAATTTTAATAAGCCGTTTTTCTTCTTTGTCAATTGCACTACGCCATTCCTCGGCACATTTCATAATGTGAACTTCGGCGTTAGATTTTTGTTTTTCAAATGCATTTAGAGTTTTCTCTCTAATGAGATTGATTTCATTTATTTCCTTTTCAACACACTTTAAGGCCTTTTCAATAGCAACTCTTTGCTTAGACGCAACTTCTTTTAAAGTTACTACATCACTGCATCCTCGATGGTTAATGCCGGCACATAAATGGCATATTATACTCTGACAATCTACGCAATACAAATCCAACTCTTTGTCTTTGTGGACATTACAAGCATTTGTGTGCGAAGATCTCTCTGCTCTAACAGTTGTCGTTCTTTTCTTTTCAACAAACTGAATGAGGTTTGTCAAATGAAAATCTGTTTTGAATGAATCCGACCATTCTGACGGATCTTTACCAGGATCTGGCACTTTTATGATTTCCCGACAAACGGGACACGGAAAACCATTCACTTTTTGAAGGGCCGACTTCTTTTGGCTCGTTATGTAGTTGTGAAGGCATTTTCCACAGAATCTGTATGATGAATTTAAAAAATATATCCTTGTAAATATTATAATCTTTATCTTACACGGAATATATCGGTTGACTTTAATAATGGTATTATATAGCACATTACAGTAACACTGGACTTGCTTGAAACTAAAAATGGGCAGGATCTAACCATACTATGGGTCACAAAATACGTTATTTTGAGTAGAAAAAAAAACTGAAGATGAAGTTCTCATGCAACTTTTTATGCAGACAAATGGTCACATGACAACATCCCACCAAAATCTAATTTTAGCAAACTGGGTCAAAATTCATCATTTTTTGTGTCGCCCCCCCCCCCCCCCTTAAAGACATTAAAGAGTTTGTTAGATTTGTCAGGGAATACGTTGTGATAGACCGCGGTTCAATCCAATAATTAAGAGCTAGCAGTTGTTACTGTTCACATAATGCAACAGAACTTGGGATGATTGCAGGCTTTGTTGAGATCACTGTCCTTCGTGAAGGATTACCTTAATCCCTTTGTGCAATAAAAAAAAGAACAAACCGCTCATTGACAGAGGACCCAATATTGCAATCTCGGCAGATGTGCTTACCAATAAACAGTTTTTGACCTTTTGCGAGAAATTAATGTCCTGGGGACGTTTTGTCCATCTTCTATTCTAAATGATAAAAAAAATATGCCTTAATAGAGACCATTGTTATTTCGGATTCGTGTAAAAGTTAAACGTTCTTTATAAGCAAAATAAGCAGATAAAAATAAAACATTTTTGTCCGATTGGAACTTGGATCTGACCTTTCAGGGATCATATAGAGATCAAACAATGTGAAATTAAGTTTAATTTCAGAATTCCCATAATATCAAATCGAAGGTAATATTAACAAAAGTGTAGGTACATGCGATTTGTTTAACATATAATAAAGTTTTTATGTGCTTAAAGATGTTATAAAATATCGATAATTTACGAGTAATTAATTGTTACTGAACTTCAGTGATCTCTGGTTGACCTTCATGTGGTCGAATGGGAATTCCAAACGACCAAATGTTTTTCAAAGATATCAATATTACCAACTGTGAAGAAAAACAAACTTTTACACGAATGTGAATCAACTCGAGTTTTGTTTTTTTTACTAGGCGGTGACCCTACTATAAGTGATCGTGTCTAAGTGTATTTGAACCATTGTAATATTAAGGAACTTGGGACTGATAGAAATATCATTAGATAATATGAAAATAAAAAATGGTAAGCAAGTACAGATGCAAGACAATAATTTATACAGATGGTAAAATGCTAGACAAAGTAAATAACATTCAAGAAAATAGCTATCACATACATATCAACTTTTTAAAACTATGAATCAAACTCAAACATTCCTGCAGGGCATTACACGACTGTTACTTCCTAAATCAAAGAATTCTGATTGATTCCTGGTAGTTTTTATATCAATCTACTTTGTCTCAAAGATAAACTGGTCTTTAGAGCCGATACATTAAATTACCTGTGTAAACATGTTAAAGTTTTTGGTTCCTTGTAAACATCAAAGCAAATGGAACACGTGAGAAATTCTTCTTCCATCCCTTTTCCAGCCATAACGATATTGGTCTTTTATTTGGCCAGTTCAGAAATCTTTACAATGGTCCTATCAACAAGGCATTAATTGCGTTCGGACTGGACGATCATCAGACTTAAAGTCATTCATCAAAATAACTTGAACACCAATTGATATCATAACATTTATCCTGTGTGTGTAGACAATGTCATTAAATGGTAAAATAATGAAATATCCGACATGTATATATAAAAAAACTTGAATAGAGTTGTAATCAATAATTATGTTTTCACTCTTATCGAATTTAGACTCCTTGATGTCACTTATACGTGGATAAAATTTAATCACAGCAAAATATATTGCTCTTAAAACAGTTTGATCAAGTCGTGTTAAATCGTTATACAAATAAGGTATGTTTTGTAATTGTTATATTGAAAATATGATTTTGTAGACTCAGCTCGAATCTAAATATTATAAATACACATAAGTTAATGATGATAAACTTTAATGCATGGTTTATATATCCGATTAGAATCGAACTGTATAATTGAAGAAAAGCACACGTTGGTTGAAAAATGTTCAAAGTGATAAGAATCTTTTGGGTTTTTGAAAATTAATAAGGTATATAAAAGTAGCTTTTACACATTACTCATCGCTTAATCTGTTTGTTATTGATCACGAGATAATGAATGAACAACACACCGATATCAGAGACTACAATGTGTAGACATAATTCGCTCAAGCGTTATCATTACTTTTATCTCCACCTTTTTCAAAGCGTATTGACAACGGATAGGTCATTATCAAAATTTATTACATAATAACATTATCATAATATAACTAATGTTACATAACACCATAGTTCAAATGGCAATAACATGCATTTATTGTTTACACTTAGTGTGTTAAGAAGACTGCCAAAGTAAACTCCATATTAAGTTTTGAAATGCATCGACAAGTAAAAAAGCAATGTGACCCACAGTGTCAAAATAATATCATGTCGGGGTGAACCTGTTGATAAACATTCAACTCAAAGCGTATATCTTAATACTGCATTTCAAATAAATGCTTACATTGGAGAGGGTGATATTTGTCACTTAATCTTGAATCTGGAGGTGTAGCAATGCGATACTACTACTACTTCTACTACTACTACTACTACTACTACTACTACTACTACTACTACTACTACTACTACTACAACTACTACTACTACTACTACTACTACTACTACTACTACTACTACTACTACTACTACTACTACTTCAAAGAAATAAAATTACATAAGTCTGATAATACTGATCCTAAACTCAACTATCTTCATCTAGTTCATTGAAACATTATACCAGACTTGCAAATATGCACACCTAGCTACCAACAATAACACAATTGGAAAAACGTTTCCTCTCTTTGTTTCTTTACATATATCTGTTTGTTTTTCATTTTGTTTGTTGTTGGGGCTTGTTTTTGTTTGTTTGTTTGTTACTTTTGTTTTTGTTTTTTTTTTTTGTTTTTGTTTTTCTTGTTTGTTTGTTTTTTTGTCTTTTTTATTCGCATTTGCTCGCTTTTTTTTTGGATTTATTTTACAATCAAATTCAAATGGGTCTAATAATATCAACATGATTGGGTGGTAATCTATAAAAATAAAAATCTTTCATAGAGTACTTTTTGTCTCTAAAATTATCTTCTTATTATGAGGTAAAAATGCATAATGATATTTTTGGGGAAAAAAACAGACCTAAATAATGCTTATGAAATATATTCATCCATTACAAAAAAAAAAAAAAAACAACAACAAAAAAGCAAAAAAAAAAAACAACTTAAAAAAAAACAAACAAAACAAAACAAAACAAAACAAAACAAGACAAAATAGCAGATTCGAATATTGTAGCTATTAATATGAGCTATCAGGTTGTCGTTTGATTGTTGATAAATAAACCTACCGCCAGTGCCTCATCTTCCCAAAAGTGCCTATGATCCGCTTGACAATATAAATAAATATATTTTGATGCCAATGTTAT